>NC_091119.1:34457891-35657891 GCF_040183065.1 Periplaneta americana | reverse complement strand
TCTGGGGGAAGGGGAATGATTTTTCTTTGTAACGTGTTTGAAATGATCTGCCTGTCTGTCCTATGTAGAAGTTGTTGCCACACAGGCGTATACAAACTCAAATGTAACACCTGCAACAACTTCTACATAGGACAGACAGGCAGATCATTTCAAACACGTTACAAAGAACACATCACAGCCATAACAAAATTACAAAACACCTCCACATATGCAGAACACATCACAAATGCCAACCACACCTACAGAGACATCAACACAGACATGGAAATACTGCACATCCAACCAAAAAGCCAGAAACTCAACACATTAGAACAATATGAAATATACAGACACACGAAAACACATCCCAACGATATTCTCAACACACAACTCAACTTCGAAACACATACACTCTTTGACTCTACACTACGAACGCACCCACACAGGAAACAAGAGGCGCCAAGAGCAACAACGACCAGTTCCGAAGATGATCGAAAATAGGTCGAAACATGTTAACAAGGTACGTTAATATTTAACACAAGAAAGTTCTTATCATACATATTCCAAAAGAGATTATCATAGAAAAGAGCAAGTTATTTCATGTCACTCCATGTTCGATGATAAAAAGTTTAGCCAATTCTATATTGTGAATCTGAAAAAAGGAATTGTGCTACATAGAATTTCATGATAAACTGAATATAGGTCGCTGATAAGTACAGTAGTGGCAAAAAAACCGGACAGATCCTTGTAGCTGATTTCAAAGCCTTGTTCACTCTCGAGCACGATAGACTGGTAACTAAGACTTTCGTGGTTCGAATCCTGCCTGGGAAGGAAACTTTTTTTTTTGTTCCTTATTCAAATTTATTCCCAATACTTTTCGATTTCTGGTAAAATTCATGTTCTGGGAGCAATAAGTTAATTAAGTAGCAAAATATCGCTGCATGCATGCATGTATAATATATGCCTATATACCGCATACCGTGTGTTTTTCTGAATGTAGGACACAGGGATTTAACATTGTCATAAGAACCTACGTATAAAAATAATGAAGAAAAATAACTTAGAAGGCTTTGATAATTTCTGAACACGGCCCATTGATTACCTACGTTATTTCTTCATTTTGTTTATACTTAGGTTTCTTACTTACTTCCTTACTTACAAATGGCTTTTGAGGAACCCGCAGGTTCATTGCCGCCCTCACATAAGCCCACCATCAGTCCCTATCCTGTGCAAGATTAATCCACCCTCTATCATCATATCCCTCCTCCCTCAAATTCATTTTAATATTATCCTCCCATCTAAGTCTCGGCCTCCCCAAAGGTCTTTTTCCCTCCTGTCTCCCAATTAACACTCTATATGCATTTCTGGATTCGACCATACGTGCTACATGCTCTGTCCATCTCAAACGTCTGTATTTAATGTTTCTAATTATGTCAGGTGAGGAATATGCATGCAGTTCTGCGTTGTGTAACTTTCTCCATTCTCCTGTAACTTCATCCCTCTTAGCCCCAATATTTTCCTAAGAACCTTATTCCCAAACGCCCTAAATCTCTGTTCCTCTCTCAAAGTGAGAGTCCAAGTTTCACAACCATACAGAACAACCGGTAATATAACTTCAATATCCAGTAATTTCATCACTATACAATTTTGTTATTCTAGGTTTAATTTGTAATTCAGTAAATATAAAATATTCTTTGTTTCTCTATGATAAATTATCTAGCTTTAATTAGTGAGGCAATCTTTTCGTACTTTGATTTTTATTGTAATTGTAATTGTAAATTTAATACTAATTGTAATTTTATTTGTAATTGTAATTGTAAATTTAATACTAATTGTAATTTTATTGTTCATATAATAGTTGGAATCTCCTAGTAGAGGGGCAGAGAAGGCCTGACGGCTTTATCTCTACCAGGTTAAATAAATAAATACGAGTACTACTAAATAACTGTTTTATAAATTCTAACTTTCAGATTTTTTGACAGCACACTAGATGACAAAAGCTTCTCAACCGAATAATAAGAGGCATTTCCCATATTTATTCTGCGTTTAATTTCCTCCCGAGTGTCATTTATAATAGGTTTCTTACGGCAATGTTAAATCCGTTATCTCTTATACCCAGAAAAGCATACGGCATATAGATATTATAATGAATAATGACATTATTACATCTTATTTCCCAATAAAATAACTCACTTCCGACGGGAAAATAAATTTATGCATGTTCCCCATGGGACTTGTTTAGATTTTCATAAGTCACGTTAGACATTCTATAGTAATTCTAATAATATCTTTGTTTTTTTATCAATTCTGTTTCTCAATATCCAGAACACTACAAGGAGTTAATGTTCTCCTCTATCGGTAAGTAACAATAGGTCTACTATTAGATGATCAAATAGGGAATGCAGACAAATGAGCGGTACTAACTTCGAACATATAAAAAGAATGCTAAATACTTCACTGCTACAATAAATAACGCGCCAAATGAATGTGTTCCGATAAATGAGCGCCTAACTTAACTTGTGTGGGGCTACAATATATTTCACTGAAGTATTGACAGCGTTGGCGTTTCCCTGAACAACAGCGATTTCCTACACGAGAGTGCGTTGGAGTAGGTTGGAGAACGCCAACGCGAAGGGGATTTCTTGGATTTCCGCCATATTTACCGTTCCCATTGTTCATCTTCTTAGAAACAGATGTGGTCGTTTCCATTTTGTTTACCATTGCATTATCGTTCGTGGAACAGCGTCGTGCTCAAGTCACATCTTCAGAAACCTACCGCGCGTAGGTTTAATATTGAAGTAAAATTGATATCAGAAAAATACACCTTCAAAACATAGGGTGGAGAGTTACTGGTGACAGACTACAGTCACAGTCTAATAGATACAGTCGCGCAACTCATACGTATAAAATATGCCAACATTTGACAGCTGGCGCGACAGTAGCCCTCTAGCGGCAGGCAAGTTAAAAGTGTGCACACGACATATGATAACACATCAGAAAACGAGTTTTGCGTAATTTATTTTATATTTTTATGCTATACAACAAGTGTATATGGTTCTTACTAATTCTACTTTAGAATCCTGGAAGAATTTCACACGCAGTTAATCTACAAGTTTCAGAAGCTGGGAATAAACGTAATTCTTTCTGCTCCTTACAACTGAATCATGGCCCTGATCACGTATCATGGTTTGAAATAATATAATTGTTTGTACGTGGACGGTTAATTCAATTCATTCCTAAATATATTTATAAACCATTGGAACTCTATATTTCCTGTGAGAAGAGTCAAAATTGTAGGGCATATCTCGTAGGGTACTTCGCGTGGTGAACTCCTCTCCCTATTTCCTGAGAAATTAACTATTTTCCATACCGCAAATTGGGGTAAACTCGGCCGGTGAGGTAAACTTAAAACTGAAAAAGGGGAAGATTTAAACCTTAATTTGACACACATTGATTTATGAAGTTCATTATTTTTCAATTTTTTTTATTATTATTTTGAGTCGCTAATAGTGCTGATATTATGGTTTAAATTTTTATAGAAAGTTTACCGCATTTTACATTAATTTCCAGTTTTCACGCATAAGCTTAATTTTAACTTACCCTACCTATATAATACGTAATTTACATGCACTTACTGTTATTATGACGTAGGTGAGAACAAATGAATACACAACTTTGTTGAAAAAATTGTAACTTCAATTAACTCAGAAAATGTAGGCCTAATTTTATTTTCAGAGCAGAAGTGGTGTAAGTCAAAAATGGGTAATGAGGGTTAAAGTAAACATTCTGTAAAATACAGCGCTAAGTAGCAGTTAATGTTGAATTTATCACACCATCACACCATCCTCAGAGCCTACTAGATCTCGGCGTCATCTCGAACTTCTCTGCCGGTTATGTGGGTGCGTTTGATTGTTGAAAGTTGTTGAAAAGTGGAGTCAAATAGTGTGTGTACTGAAATTGATCTTTTCAACACCTTTCAACAATCAAACGCACCCACATAACAGGCAGAGAAGTTCGAGATGACGCCGAGATCTAGTAGGCTCTGAGGATGGTGTGATGAAGCACCGAAACAGCTGTAAGCCGCACAGACTTACATAATTAACACGAGTAAGTCCGCTAGTTAATCAATTACGTATATTCAAGTGTTAAAAGTAGTGTACAAAAGATTCAAAATGGATTATCAAGATCTTTTGAATTCAATATTTTCTAACGTTAATGAGAAAAAAAAAGAGTTCGGCCAAGTTTGGGGGGGCAGTGCCCCCCTACGCCCCCTCCATAACTCCGCCTATGTATGGTCACTCGCATGAATTACGTACGTAAATACCTTGCTTAGTCATAGATGGATTGGGCGTGGTGGTCTGGTATCCTGGCCTGCTAGGTCACCTTGTTAGACACTTTTGTATGGGGTCACAATGAAGATCAAAGTTCATCGCACTTCAGTTGCTTCAGCTGAAGATCTTGTTGCATGGATCTCTGCTGCACTCCATAAGTTAAGAGAAATTCCTGATATGTTTCCAAGTGTCAGGAGGTCAATAATTATGAGTTATAGATACTATCAAATTTGGAGGATCACACTTTGAACAAAATTTGTAGTACCGTATAATTTGTTTCTGTCAGATTACTATGTGTTAATTTTTTGCTTTTTTTGTATGTACAGTTCTAAAGTACTGATTTGATCTTTGTTAACTAATTATTATGGTTCGGATAAAGTAGCTGTATCACGATATGCATCCTTGGTCCGTGCGTTTTGTTTACAAAGATTAACATTAACTCTAGCTAAAACATCAGTGAATGGACGATCAGTACAGCTCTAGTTAACATAAGCGAAAAAAAAAAATATATATATATATATATATATATATACATCTTCATTACACGAATTTTAACACTGTATCACTTCGGAATATGTATGATAAGAACTTTCTTGTGTTAAATTTTAACGTACCTTGTTAACATGTTTCGATCTATTTTCGATCATCTTTGGAACTGATCGTAGTTGGTCTTGGCGCCTCTTCTTTCCTGTGTGGGTGCGTTCGTAGTGTAGAGTCAAAGAGTTATGTGTTTTGAAATTGAGTTGTGTGTGAGAATATCGTTGGGGTGTGTTTTCGTGTGTCTGTATATTTCATATTGTTCTAGTGTGTTGAGTTTCTGGCTTTTTGGTTGGATGTGCAGTATTTCCATGTCTGTGTTGATGTCTCTGTAGGTGTCATACAGAACAAATAACATTCTACAAAAACATCTCAACACACAAACAAACAAATACAACCACACAGGCGTATACAAATTCAAATGTAACACCTGCAACAACTTCTACATAGGACAGACAGGCAGATCATTTCAAACACGTTACAAAGAACACATCACAGCCATAACAAAATTACAAAACACCTCCACATATGCAGAACACATCACAAATGCCAACCACACCTACAGAGACATCAACACAGACATGGAAATTCTGTACATCCAACCGAAAAGCCAGAAACTCAATACACTAGAACGATATGAAATATACAGACACACGAAAACACACCCCAACGATATTCTCAACACACAACTCAATTTCAAAACACATACACTCTTTGACTCTACACTACGAACATACCCAATCAGGAAACAAGAGGCGCCAAGAGCAACAACGACCAGTTCCGAAGATGACCGAAAATAGGTCGAAACGTGTTAACAAGATACGTTAATATTTAACACAAGAAAATTCTTATCATACATATTCCGAAATATATATTTAATAAGTTTGTACCATCAAGAGTTTAGTATTTATTGTGCTTATAGGGCCTACTCCAATTTTCTTTTCATTAATGCGTAGGGCTCTTTTTCTTAACAAAGAGGAAAGTCAGCACTTGCATCACACACAATTTGTCGTTACTGCGTCAAATGTAAGAACAGTTTTATTCTGCAATAGCCTCTGCCTAGTTGCGAGACACGTGTGAGATCAATATTTGTTTCAAATTATATTAGACTACGCGAAAAGAAGTGTAGCGAGCTGTGTCTCCTGTTGTTTCTGATATCAATGTTAACCCTAAGTATCTTATCGTTTCAATAAATGTGGTGAGTTATGATCATGAGTAACTTTCTATTATTTATTTATTTATTTATTAGTGTCATTCTTTAATTTCTATGTTGCATGCTAAGAGGTTATTTGTAATTTTAATAATTGTAGTTTTAAAAAAGTCTCTGTGTTAATTCCATTTTCAAATGAATTTTTCTAAATGGTTATTGGATTTTTTTTTTAATTTTCGTCACCACTTTCCTATATTTTACTCCTATTAGTTACATACGTAGTCCTCTCTTAAAGTCACTTGGTGAGCATTACATTATTTTATATTAGGTTAGATTAGCTGTAAGGTAATTAAATTTGTGACGAAGCCAAAAATTATGTATTTTTCTTTTGCCGAATACATTCATTCTTTTTAGTTGCTTTCCTTTTGGTTGCATTGAGTACAGTTTGTCATTTAATATCTGGGCTATATTTAGTGAAACTAATAAAACATAGGTCTAAAGCTGTTATAAAACATGAAGTTTTGTGTGTATTTTACTTTTAACTTATTAACATAGGCTTAATATGTAACTCAATTTACAATAATACTACTTCATCACTGTCATTTCCTACAACATTCGAGCCACGCTCCTTTGTTTTGACCAAACTAAACATGGCGGACTACTGTTCAATTGTCTTCAACTAGAAGGCGTTGTAGTCTCTCTATAGTTAGTACTAGCCGTACCCGTACGCTCCGCTGCACCCGTTAGAAATAAATATAAAGTAATTACATAGCTAAAATAGGATATTTGATCCAGGGAACATTCGTGTTTGATAGAAGGATAAATCGTTTAATATATTACTTAATTTAAATTGCATCCAAACAATTAAAATGCGATCATTTTGGTCCAGAGACTCTCATTTGGTTCAATGACAATTCCTTTAACATGTTTCTTAATTTTTATTACATGCAACCATAGTTTAATGAAGATTGACATCATTTAGATTTAATGTGTATATTTTATTTTACTTGTTATATGTTTCCATTGAATTATGGTAATAACTTAATTTTAACCCCTTGTTTTCTACGTATACAGTAAACGGCGCTTGGCTCACTATGGTTCTGAACCCTTCAAATAACTTAAATTATATTATATAATATTACATTACATTACATTTTATATTAAATTATATTATATTATATCAGAAGTTACTGTAATAACATTATAGCATTATGTCCATCTAGAGAAACTACACTTTCCAATGGTGAAATAATAATTAATTATGCAAATCGGTTAATTTAGCTTCCGATATTACTTCATACAAACACAGAAACATTCTCTGTAGGCTATCTTTCATAGCTTTCGATTGTTGCTGTCCAAGGCCCCTTATAGACGAAGTCATTTGTTTTTTAATTCATTACACGGCCTTAGATGGTAGTTATTTTAATTTTAAAACTCATTTATCTCATTAAATATCAGTCCTATCAAAATTTTTCAAGGAATAAAACTTATGGAAAATTATTTTTAAAGAAACGTTTGTTATGTAACATTTTTCACAAAAATCAATAATAAGCGAGATATTTCGATTTATTTAATTCAGGCCCCCTTATAACCCCCCTTTTAAATAATGTGTTTTGAATGTCATATAGCCTAAAATCTAAGTTACAACGAACTTAATTTATATTCCAATTTTCATCGAAATCCGTTCAGCCATTATCGCGTGAAAAAGTAACAAACATACAGACAGACAGACAGACATACAAACAAAAATTTCAAAAAAGCGATTTTCGGTTTCAGTGTGGTTAATTATATATGTTACGACCAATTATTTTTGGAAAATCGAAAATTACCAGAAAAATTTCGGCTACGGATTCATTATTAGTATAGATGTAACTTGTTGATGTCAACGGAGTTTGAAACTGCATTATTTGATTTATCATCACTAGGGCCATGACGTCAGCATATTTTAATTAGTTTGAAATGAACATACGACACCGGACAGAATGCAGTCTGCGTGTTTCAAATAAAGGTAGCGGAAGCGAATTTGACACACGCCTAAGCAAGCACGATTATTGCATATTATACAGGGACATCATTTTATTTTTACTTCAATTTTTATTGTACCTGAGTTTTTGAATGTACTTCACTCCCACCCCTTCTACTAATGAAGTTCCAACTCCACACAGAGCCAAGACAGCAGATAGTAAGCAGTACTGAGTTACTGAGTATAGTACGTTCCAGAAATATGTTCGCGTTTTCCAGTGACGAAAGAGCTTTCAATATTGAATCATATTTTCGCACAGGTACTGTCCGTTTGCCTACGTCGCATCCCGATTTCCCCCACCTGCTTCTGCTCGCCCCTCTGTAAAAGCAGGGCTGTCTTAGCTCTTTTCTGAAAACATTAATTTCTCTTAGGAATTGGGTGTTTACGTAATATTATACAGCTGTTTAATTTAACTTAAATAAAAGGGCCTCGTTAAGTAATTAACTGTCACGTGATTTCCTCCCTTTCTACAATCCTGCGGCATAACCACTTCGACGGACAGTAGATAGCATGTCGGAGTAATTTTATATTTTCGGGTCGGGCAGAAGTGAAGATTGAATTAACAGTACGTAGAGTAGGTATAGAATTATTTCAACATGAGTTACTACTACGAAGGACGAAACTGGTAATTGGAATTAGATGCAATAATCTATAGTGCGATAATATGCACAAAAGAACTGAAGCCTGTATCGAAATGAACGGCCACCATTTTCAAAATTGTGTTTAAATATTCATATTATGATTATGTTTCAATTTAACTTCTTTCCCTATGTTGTACGCTAATGTGCTGTAGACAGTATAATATACACCGCATAATGAATACGTTCGCATGGATAACTCACTTCGTGAGTAAAAACACTTATTCTTAATACAGTACTGTACTTTCATTAAAGAAAAACCTAATGAAAATTATCAAACTCAAAATCGCGATATTTCCTAGTTTACGTAAATGGATGAACTTCTTTTCTTCCTTCCTATACCTAGTAGAGTGATTTGTGTTTTACGCCAGTATCATCGAACTCCAGTCTTGGAGGGGGGAGCAAGCGGTGTTTCCGGTTCTCTAAAGGTATAGACAGGTTAATATTAAAAATGTTAGTAAAATAAAATGATGTCCCTGTACTTTACTTGGAGTTTACTTCTATACGCATTTAAATAGCAACAACCAAGTAACTCATATGATCAAAAAAGTGTTTTCCATACTGCATTCCTTAAACAGCATTCGAAAATTTCTCCCGATATCACTCAAAAAAATATTAGTAATGCACCACTTTTATTATTGTGATTGTAATAATACACATTGGCTACTTCATAGTAGTCGTGTAATATTCAATGAGGTGGGCGAGACCTCATAATGAATATGTGATGTATTAACTGTTAGCAGTTTTCACAAACTGATGTCGAATATGGCCATGAAGTCATTTAAAGATGCGCTCCTGCATATATGACTTGTATCATCTCGAATGCAGGTAGTATGGCCGTAAAAGCATTACGAGAGGGGTTCGGCCGGTGCCGTGCATCGTGTCCCGGCATAGCTCAATTGGAAAGAGCGCTCAGCGCGCAGAGCTGAGAGGTCCTGGGTTCGATTCCCGGTGCCGGTACGAATTTTTCTCGTATTAAATAGTAATAATATTATATCATATCATATGATATCATATATTATATCATATATCATAGTATTGGAATTATTTTTTTTTTTGTATTCATAGCCCAATTCCTGGGGGCTTTAAAATACTGGGACACCCTCTCTCCAGGGGACATAAATATGGAGAGCCCTGCCAGGGTTATGGTGAAGAAGACCTTAACGGCGACTCAGGCGAAGAAAGAATCTTTCAACACGGCTCAGTCGGCGGAGAAGGCACGCCTCCCGTTTGGGGAATTAAACGAGGATGTCAGTCCAGAGGCATTAAGATGGCAGCCCCATCACTGGACTAACCCATCAACAGGCTCGTAACCTGTTATGGGGACATTTTCATACTGACAATCCTCAACAAATGAAGCCGGACGGAAGATATTGGTCGGCCAAGAACAAGGTGGAAAGTTGAGGACGGAACAGGAGACTCTCCTACTCCATGAAGAGAAGAAGAAGAAGAAGAAGAAGAAGAAGAAGTATGCTGTGTCCTTTGGGCAACCCTTTTCATAAGGGCAGCTACCTTACGGTTAAGGCCTATGAATTTCCTTGACAATATGCAAGACAGCAGTTCTGACAATGCGATATTACATAATAATCGTCAAATACGTATCCATAGATACGCTGTTCACTGAATTGCAAGACAGCAAGCTAGGAAAGTCTAAGAGGAATTGAATAGATAAAATGCCGCGCTGTTTTATGAGAAGTGTTAGAGCTTACTCGGCTTCGAACAAGTCGAAGTCTGTTTCCGGTAAGATTAAATGCAAAATATTTATACCTTATATCAATATATTCTTCTTACAATAGTTTTGGCTTCTGTCGAAATAAATATACAATGCTGCATGCAAACAGCTATGAATCTCACATACCATTAGTGCTTTACCATTCAAACCTATGTTAATAGCGAAATAACGTGGCTTATCTGTATTTAGAAACAATTTAAACCAGAGGTCTCCAAAAAGCGTATCGTCATTCGTGCTCTCGATGCTGCCCGCCGAACACAGTGTGATGTAAGGCTAGAGAAGGGGAAGAGACTCGTACCTTAACAGTTAGGAGCGATCAGTGGGGGATCGCGGCAACGGTCTGTTTAAGTTTACAAATAAAATCGAAAGAATAAGAAATATCATACGTCTGTATATTATTTTGACATACTATGAAGCTGGAGCCCCGTCTGTTGCTATTGACACAAGCCATTGCAAATTCAACCCCTTCTGTTCTATGGTGCCTTTCAGTGCATGAAAAAGATCTTCTTCAGTTGTATTTTGTAATTACATCTAGAAGACATTCAGACACAGTAAAATGTTCATTAACTCCTCGGATGAAAATGGCTAGGTGAGCTTTGTCATTTCTATCTGTGCTTTCGTCCAATGCAAGTGAGTAAGCCACAAACTGGTTAATTGTGGTTTCAATTTTAAATTCAATTGCATTTACAATCTTGAAATTCCTTCTCTGAACTGTAATTGAAAACAATTTAATTTTCTTAAACTTTGACTTTGTTCTGGACACATTATTTTAGTAACGTCCTGTATGCACGATTTTATAAATGGTGCCTCTGTAAATGGTTTAATTGATTTTCCAATATTCCAAGCTAGAACATAGCTAGCAAGAAGCTGTTTTTGTTTCATACTGAGGACACGTGTGTGAATTGTGTTTGTATTTTCTTGTTATTTATCAAAATATTTGTAGGCCTACGCATCTCACCTAAAATTAAACGAAAAACTATATGTGTGTAATGCGGAGCTGAGTGTAAACGTATTGTAATATACTGATTATTATGCATAACCAACAGTTATACAGATAGCCCCAAAATAAATTATTTTATCCATGACCATAAAGAAAAGCATGCCTTTACTAAATACTTTTGCGTTTGTAAAGTAGGCTTTTATTCAACATTACTTTATTCCACTAGTGAGATAAAGACTTTACCTCACAGTTTGAACTTTATCTCACAATTCATTAGTATTTTCCTAGTACATATACTTTTCCATTGAACTGTTACTCAAGAAGTTAATATTTTAGTTACTAGATGTCACTACCTCTACTTCTTTATTACCATTTCTTAAATATACATACACTCAATCTCTTTCTCTTTTCTCTATCTACTACGTCGTAATTTGTTCGTTGTATCAATTTCTAATATGTATTTTTTTTTTAATTTCATAATAATTTACTTTTTTGGGATGCGAGGAGACTTGAACCTGCGAAGTTGGGTTCATAGGATTTTAAAACAACACGCGTTAGCCAACTGAGCTAAACAGACATGATGGCAAATCACGTTTTAATATTCCTCCTAAGTTTACAGAAGTAAAAGGAGAAATTATTTTAATCACATTATTCCCGTGAACACTTCTAAATAATCCCTGAAACTTAAAAAAGACGAAAATACACGTTTAAAATGAAAAAAATATCTATTAAAATTATATAATTAGTATTATAGCCTAATTTGTTATTTATCCAACGCCTTCCATACCATTCTTTACTAATCATGGCCTCCTACATCATAACCTACCTAGTACACTTATCGATTCTAAAATCCATGCAATGACATGTGATTATATGAGGACTTATTTTCAACATATTTTCTTTTATAAAATATAATTTTTCGTTATGGTCATGGATAAAATTACGTATGGTACTTGTGAGCGTGATCTTTATTGCGCTCGTGTAATTTAAGCACTCGGCTGACGCCTCGTGCTTAAATCTTTCCACTCGCGCAATAAAAATGCACTTACCTCACAAGTACCATAAATAATTATTCACTTATCCAACATGCCTGTAATTGTACGATATTCTTTGTGAAGAGTCCAGTATTGTCGTCGCATGTTGATTTTCAACAAACCCTTAAGAATTTTCGAACAAAATAAGCATTTCACATTCTCCCCACTAACACAAAAAAATTTCTCTTCCTATTCATCCTTGAATGTACTACGTCCATGATTAGAAGACATTGTGAAAAGGTGGAACACTCCGACCAACACAATGATAATGGCAGTCCGCCACTGCTCTTCGTTTGCGCATAAACATTGAGTACAGTACAGGTGGGGATGAGTGAGGCGGAGCGCGGTCATTACGTACTGGCTTCGGTTCCGTTCAGGGGCTTACTCGCGAGTACGCTTTTGGAGACGTCTGATTTAAACTATAAAATACTATGAGCGTACAAAATAAATGCAATACGTCCTATTAAGAAATGATGTACTGTGCATTGCCTACGTCTGTATGCCGTAACAAGTTGCATTATGTTATATATTATATGCACTAGGCATTAGGGATTAGGCATCTTCTATCTATACATTTCTTTTGAACTGTGGCGGAAAATTTTATGAAAACTATACATCCTGTGAGATTGTATGATGTCTCAATCGAAAGCTAATAATATTAATATTGCGGGAAAATATAAATGCTTTGTAGCGAAGTTCATAAAAAGCTTTAAATTTAAAAAATATGTACGACTGTCGCTGTAAAGCGTATACCGTAGGACATCTTGCAGTTCGTTTCGTAGTGCTGTGCAGAGGGCCGTGGTTCACGTAACATACTTCACCTCCATTTGAGTTTTTTTAGTAGGTTATTTTACGACGCTTTATCAACAGCTTAGGTTATTTAGCGTCTGAATGAGATGAAGGTGATAATGCCGGTGAAATGAGTCCGGGGTCCAACACCAAAAGTTACCCAGCATTTGCTCATATTGGGTTGAGGGAAAACCCCGGAAAAAACCTCAACCAGGTAACTTGCCCCGACCGGGAATCGAACCCGGGCCACCTCCTTTCGCGGCTAGGCAATTGAGTTATTAATACAGCTTTTTGAGGTTTTTTGAAGGTCATGAATGGTGTCAGTAATGTGGGGCTTTGTGTATAGGAAAGGCCACGTTCCAAATAATAAAATGTCAAACAACAAAACATCGTGTTTCCTTAAAACGTTCATAAATGTAGTTATGGAAGCCTTCTATACATTCGAGATGTTGACGTCACAATATCATGGTTTTCGAGACCTCAATAACAATGGTTTGTTCATCTTTCAACTGTCACGTATTTTTTTGTGTTTCAATATACGTATGTTTTTTTATCTGGTGTTACCAGCGAATAGGGATTATAAAGAATGGACACTGAGCGAATTTTCCTGTGTTTTGTTTCTCTGTGCGCCAGCGTATACTTCCACTTTCAAGCGCTCGAGCATACCCTAAGATAATAATTGAGAATAAACTTGAGACACAGGATCCAAACATCGCCTACCTTATTGCATAATCCAGTAACGCTTTGCTTCAAATAAATTCAAGTTAACAGCTTTTCCTTATTTCTCAGTGACAAACTAGTTGTAATAATAATATTTTATATTTCAGATATCATAAATTATATTATAAAATAATATAATACATTATAAAATTAAGTACCGAATTCGTTTAATATTTGTATATAATATAATATAGGTATATGGTTTTACTTCTCGTAAGAGTTTTGTTTTTCCATTTTCAGCGCTATCAAATCATTACATATTTTAATTGTTGTTGGGGTCAACGTCTCAACTCTCATTATAAAGGAACTCTTGAATCTAGACATTACAGTTAATGACGGATTTATTATTTTATGGATCCAATTTATTTTATTTGAGTACATAATGCACCTAGATGTATTAATTATATGCGTTATATTTCCGCTTTGTCGACTGCTAGTTGGTGTGATGTCAGCGCCAACTCTAGGGAGAAAGCAGAATCTGACGCTCTAGCTGGCTTGAAGGCCATTGAAATCAGTCCGGCTAGTACATCAAAGGTACCGACGCGAAGTGTCCATTCTTTATAATCCCTATTCGCTGGTGTTACTAAAAAGTAATTATGTTGTTACGTTGTGAATTTAGTTCTTCTTCATTAGTTCATTAATATGAGTGTAGCTGGTCGACCAAGAAAATGTGACATCGTTTAGAAATGTATCTGCATTAAGAACTCATAAACGACTATGTAGAAAATGATGTTTGTAACAACGTTTCAAGAAGTGAAATTAATTAAATGTGAAGTACAGGAACGCCATTTCATAATTTCAATTAAGAAACACGCCAAATGAATTATCTTTGCACCAAAAAACGGATGCTCCCTGGACCAAATTATCGTATTTTATAATTGTTTGAATGCAACAGAAGTCAGAAGTCTTGCTAAACATGTTATTGCTGAAGCACTACGAAATGCCACTGAACGATTATTTCACACTTTTATCACTGCCAATGTTGCGCTATAAACCAATTTTCGGCAATCTAGTGTAAAAGACTGCCTACAAATATTTGGAAAGTTTCAGAGAAAATACACAAATTCAATCTTCTAACACGATTTTTTTGTTTTTAAATTAAGTAATTTGCTGGGAGACATCGTTAGATATAGGCCACTCTTACACCAAACCTGGAGTAATTTAAGCTTATTAATCAAATATGATTCTAGTTACTGTTTTATATGCTCACCTGTATGTAATTTCTATTTTATACATATTTCATTGTTATTTTCCAACCAAAGATCATTAAGAACGATGAATATTACTTAATATCTCTTATCTTTCTTCAAATAGTGTTTATACGCCATGTTAATTTTCACCATATTCATCATCATCATCATCATCATCATCCTTCACGAATTAGGCCTCTGTAGACCTGTTTCAGCCCCATCTAGCAGTCTTCTAAAAGGTCTTCCTGGTCGACGATGTCCTCTAGGTTTATACTGCATCATACTTTTTGGGATTCTTGAATTTTCCATTCTTCTTACATGATCTAGCCAATTTAATTTGTATCTGCTGATTTTTTCTTCTACTTCTAATTGTTCTAAAATTTCTTCATTCCTTTTTCGGTCTAAAAGAATTTTCGTAAGTTAACAATGATGCACATTGGGAGCAACATATAAGAAATTATTTTCGTACACAATCCACCTATATTCACGTTGTTTTGAAATGATTAATCGAAGATGGTTTGCTTATTGTTTATTAGACGCACATTTGTATGTAATTTCTATTCCATACGTTTTTTTTCTATCCCAAGATCATTAAGAATGGTGAATATTATCCATGCTTGTTTCCTGTATTTCTTAAAATAATGTTATGTGGCATGTTAGTTTTTATTTGTCGTTATTTACGTAAAAATGATGCGCCAAAAAATAAAAAATAATAATAATTTCGTACCTACTCACTCCACATCCTATATTCACATTTGTTTTTCAGTGATTTATTAAAGAATGTACCGGTATTTAAAAGACTAATTTAGAAACATGTTACATATATCATCCTTGTGCCAAAAGAGAATGCTCCCTGGACCAAATTATCGTACTTTGCAGTGGTCGTCAGTACTCGCTGAAATGTGTAATAATATAATTATGTTGTACGTAGCAAGATCTATTATTCAACTGACAGGATATTTTATGAGGTTGTCATGACTGAGATAACTATTGTCAATTGCTTTTGTCAGTAGACCTTGACTGACGGGTATATAAGGACCGGCGCTCTTAGGGGTTGAGGTCGGGGTTTGGGATGGCCCACAAGCACTAAATATGTTTAGGATTAGTGTAAAACTGGCCTATGTCTCCTATAGTGGTCGGGACATAAGTAACATTCACCCGAAATGGCGTGCCTGTGTTTCACAATTGCATGAAAACAGTATTACATATTACGATGTAAAAAATTTTTTAAATATGTGTGTCCATCGCAGCAAAAACGTATACCGTAGGGCACCTTAGAGTTCATTTCGTAGTGTTGTGCAGAGGGCCGTGGTTCACGTAATGTACTTCATCTTCATTTGAGTTATTAATACAGCTGTGTTAGGTTTTTTTAGGTCATGAATAGTGTCAATAATGTAGGACTTTGCGTATAAGAATTTTATTGTGATTTTCAATCTCTATCAAGCAGCAGTTGCTGCTTCAAGCCACTAGTGCAGGCATGTCAGAAATCAGACACTGAAAGTGCAGTGTATGTGCGCGGAACGCCGGTCTGTGAAGATTGCGTCATTCACGTGTTGCTCTTACCAGTTCTTAGCGGGAGGGATGTACAAGAATCTATTCTGCGCTTCTAGTGTTCAATTAAATTGACATTTGGACATTATAAACATACTTAGCAGAAGGAAAAAACACAATTATTGTCAGTGTCTATATTTGACAATAATTGTAACACAAGAAACAATAGACTTGCTCAGTTACAATTCACAATGCAGTCGTTTGTAAAGAATCATTTATTTACATGATTTGTATACAATATTTGAAGAAAATATAAATATTGCAGTAATTTCGAAACAACAAAAAACGAACATAATATTTCATTTTACTTAGTAGGTACTGATTATTTCAAAGTAATACTCTTTCATTGTTCCTCAAGCATTATTGGGACCATTGGTGCACAAATGCTAAGAAAGAAAATATTTTACTCCCAATTACATGCAATAGGACATTGTGAGGCTTTTACACTGGAATCATTTCCTTGCTGTATATTAATATAAATTCACATTATTATTAATAAATTGGATAAATTAAGCTTGAATTTAAATTTATATATAGTTTATTTGGAAAACGCTGAGAGCAAGTATTAGCAAGTTGGGAGCGTTACTGAATTCCGTTAAAAGAGTACTTCACAAGCTATGAAGCGAGGACATTTTCTTTATGTCAGGTTTAAAGATTTATTAACGTAAGTATATTAAGATAATATAGTAACGTGAGGTGGAAAATTCGCCATTATGTATTATTTTTCCAGAAAATTTTTCCGCCTTACAAATATTTGCTTTCTTCCTTCCCTTACAACCTTAAGAGCCTCATATGTATTCTTCACTCAATATTCTCATCACTTATCAGCTTATCAAATAAAAGTTGTAAGTCGTCTAACCATTGATGGCTGTGTTAGTACAGACTCCAAAACAACATCATTTTCATGTTTGTCTTGCCGTGAGAGTACTAATTAAGAAATAAGAGCTGGCGAATGTCATATTTTGAGAACTCTACTAATATGATTTAAATTCTCATATCACTATTAGGTCCACATGATATGATGAAAGACTTTCATTTTAAAATAATTATTATTGGCTGAGGAAAACATCATAACAGTTATGTTATATGATTCGTGATTTCTCTTCTTCGTTATATCTGTGGACTCCTCACTTTATTTTCCATAACGCATTCACAATCACAGGTCAATGAGCACCCGTACTCATCTGTGTTACTGAAACCAAAGCTGATCTGCTACTATAGGTACTGTACAGCCCTGTCGCGTTCCCCTCCAAGCCGATTCGCTCCCTCCAGGTAGGGGAATAGGAACTGCACGTTGCACAGAGACCAGTGCACAATGTGCGCGACTGCACAATGTGCAGGGTTTTGACATGCCTGCACTAGTGTGTGTGTGTGTGTTGTATATATATATATATATATATATATATATATATATATATATATATATATATATATACTATAAATAATATATTATTTATAGTACGTCCGCTCAAATGAGAGCCACTTGCACCTACCTTGAGCGGGAGGCGTCAGGCGTTTCAATCTTGAAGCACGCGGCTCGTTGTTGGTACGCCAGCGCTGTTGGCACATCTAATTCGGTGCTCCGAGAACAAGTTCATAGGCCTATAGTATTCGGTTTCAGACGAGCACGCAAGTAAAGGTATAGTTAGCTGAGAACAAGGCAGAAGACCTTAAATGTATACTGTGGCTTTTATGTTCCATACATTATGATTGTATTTATAATGTGGCGTTTTTGGAAAACGGATAATAACAATAGTCGTAGACGTAAATCCACACAATCGCCATTAGGATGCGGTAAGATTGTACAAGAGCAAACAGTGTTAATTATTATTAGTATTTATAGGTATTTTAAAGACGATGCTGGTAAGTGCCGGTCACCATTGAAAATACCAGTGCCCAGTGCCGGTACAGAAGTGATTTGCGCAACAAAAACGTAGCCGTCATGGAAAAAGATGTATGTCATTGACGAACTGTCATCAAAATACGGCCATGTTGTACTACGACGCCCTCCCCCCCTTACCTTTGTTTTTTCAATGCCATAGAATTCGTTTGTTCGGAACTGAAGAGAAATCTCCGGTCAGAAAATGCATTGAGAAATAAATCTGTTCAAGAAGTATGTGCTTTAATAGCAAATTTGATGGATGACATTAATAATAAAAAGCATTAGGTAAAGTATATCGAACATGTAAAGACAAAAGAAAGTGATTATCGCTCCTTAGAAGCTAGCTTGGAATCTTGTGTAATTGATTTAAATAGTGACTTAACGGACTCTGAATAGAAGGTGTTCGTGTTTTAGTTCTGTATTTTAAGACGTACACGAAGGTCCGCTCCAGTCTTCACAAGGGAGAGATGGCAACGCAGCGTTGTTTACATGGAACCTGTTCAGAGTCGCGTGCCTACTTGCTCCCTGCGGTGTGTCCAATCGCATGTTCCAAGTGGTTCTCATTTGATCGGACGTACTATAACAAGCTAGATTATATCCTTAAAAGTACTGCACCTTCGTATAAAAGCTTTTCGTTCTTAAAGCTGAGAGCAAAAATGGCCTGCCAAAGAGGAACGGTAACTTGAATAATTAATGTATTATTACGAAGAAGGTAAATGTATTAAATTGTAAAACAAAACTAACGCAATTAGATTATAGATGAACCCATTAAATAACTTTACCATAAAAATATTGGACTCTGTCTCGATTTTCATGTACGAGTAATCTATTAAAAAGATAAATTTATTGTTGAAAGGTATATTTGAAATACTATTATAATTTTACGCACATTAATTCATAGTAACAAAAAAAAAACACAATTCAATGTTATATCAATCAAGAGTTTGTTTTGGAGGCCATCATCAGGGCCGCCGAGAAGGGGGGGGGGGCAAAGGGGGCGAGTGCATATGGGCCCGTGAGCAATAAGGGCCCGTCAGATTAAGTGAGTCTGATTACTTTTTAATATCATGAATAATTATTCGAAGATACATACGGGGTACTATAAAATTTTGTAAGAACATTTGTTACATAAATTCGACATATTAACTCAACAATAGTAGAATTAATACAAATTACCACTTCATATGTAAATATTTGACTTTTATATAATAGAATATCGGTTTCCCGCATTAACGTTCACCGACACAACAATCGAGGGCCCGCCACTTGTACCGAACACGTTGAATTATTTATTGGCTTGTTCTTTTTAACTACCAACTCTCCGTTGGCCCACCACAATATGCTAGTGGACTCTCCCAAACCGAAGTCGAAGGATACGTTTCCTTTTCAGTACATTGTATGTTCCGTCTCAAAACTTTCGTCTTTTCGTTCTCGTTTGTGTAGTAAATTCTGTTTATTAGTATTACCGGTTATAGTTTAACTGCACAATGGACAAGTACAGGCATAAGTCGGGAGCTGAGAAGCACAAGGAGAGACAGAAAAAATTTGAAGATATTAATAAGGGTGCTAGACTGAATGAAAAATATTATGGAGACATTAGCAATGAGATCAGAGATGAGCCGAAAAATTTAAAATCAATTCATGTTTCTAATTTAGGTCCAACCCCACTGAAACCTATGAATCTCCTAAATAGTCTGAGGGAATTAAAACTGGACAGTTTATTTCCAAATATTTGTATAACCATTACAATATTCTATAAAATTCTTGTGACAGTTGCTGATGCTGAAAGATCCTTCGACAAAATGAAGAAAATAAAAAATGTATTCAGATAAACAAGGTGTCAAGAACGACTGAGTAACCTTGGCTCCTTAGTCTGGAGAGCAATCTTGCTAGGTCTTTAAATTTTGATGGTATAATTGATGATTTTGCATCAGTGAAGTCAAGGAGAGTTGTTTGTTGATGTCGGACTGCAAGTTAGAAATTACAGCTTTTTAGGAATAATGTTTTATGAATATAATATATTGTGCTAATGTGAAGTTTTGCTAAAAGTTTTCAATGTAATAAAAGCGTATATTTTTAAGTTCGTATCTGTGTATGGGGTTATTTTGCAAATAATGATTATGGTTAGAATAACTGGTAACTTGTAATTGTTAATTTTTTCAACGGGGGTACGAGTACAGTATTGCATAGGGGCCCATAAATTCTGTTGGCGGGACATACCATGATATATTGTAGATTGCATGAATTCATCATCTGTCAGATTTCAACTATTTTCTTCACATATTCAAGATAATTTTAATATAATTTCATATAAGTTACACTACTAACATCTTACGAATATGTACAAATGTTAGTGACATTGCGTATGAAAGTTTAATAGCGAAAACCAAACTTTGAATTATACTGAGTCATAAAGGGTTAATTCATTATTGCTTAATAAATTGCAAATAGCAACGAAATATTCTATTACTATAATATTCTACGGATTTTAGAGTTATCATAAATATACCAGGGTTTAAGCCACAGTCGCATTTTGTTACTCGACTTCTAAAAATGCAACAAAATTTTAATGTAAATGTGCAAAAATGCGTCAACCATATTGGACTTCAGAAACGAAGATGGTAATGGAGAAAATGAAATCAGAGATGTGTTTGAACTAATCTGAATTTAAATGAAATACTAATGGCATGGGCAATGTTCAAAAAGGCATTGAGCAATAGATGTTCAGGAATTGATTTCGAAGATCTGGAGCAATTCATGTAAGTTAAGTGAACAATTTCTTCTTACTGATTTATATAATTCCATCGCATACTATAAATTGTGAGCGAGGATTTAGTTGTATGAATCTTGTAAAAACTGGAATTGGAAACCGCCTTTCAGTAAAAAGAGTTAGCACTCTGTTAACAATAAATCTTGAACGGCCAACTAGTAAAGAATTTCAATGTTTAGAGAGCTCATAAAATAACATATTTTAATGTGATGTAAATTCAGCAGTAATTGATACTTAAGTATATCTAGAGTGTGATAAGATGGATTGGAAGTAATAAAAATCCAAGAAACAAATTACATGACTTTTTGTTTCTGCATGCTTTATTATTTTTATGCTCGACCATGCCGAAATGTAGTAATTATACACCTGGAAGCAGTCCTTTAATGCATGTCATTAAAGTACACCTACTCATTAAAGTACAGGTGTTCAGCCAATGACAAGTCAGCTTTGTACCGTTATAAAACTGCAAGTATCGATTATTCTCGGATATGCAATCGAAAGAGAATTAGCGAAAAGTCACGGAGGCTGGAAATCCAATACTGTCGCAGAAGGTTATGTTCTGTTACTATAATAATTAGCGTTAATTGTAAATAATATTCAAATAAATTCGATTTGTCATCTCGTTTTTCAATGTCCAATTTAATTTCAATGTTATATTAAAGTTAATATTTAGTTTACTCTGTAGATTCTTATAGGCTATTAAGGTCAATGTGGACATCTGTTTCTCGGAAAAAATCAATACTTTCGCGTCTGCGCACATCTCACAATTTACGAGGTATTGTTCAAGGTCAGTTAGATACAAATAAAATGAATAATTTCAAGTTAGAAATATGGTCGAGCATAAAAAGTCGTATGAAACTCGCCTATAATGATCATTAAGAAGCTCGTATGAAAATTATGAAACTCGCTTGCGCTCGTTTCATAAACATCCATACTCGCTTCTTAATTACTATCATTATAGGCTCGTTGCATAATGTACTATTATCTTTCTGCACAATTATTTATAATACTGCACAAGCATTTCGCAATTTGCACAAATATAATTTTTCGTTTGGGCGTTTTTGCGACAATTATTTATTTTCTAGCTTAAACCCTGAAATATAGCCTACTCTCTAGGGGCAGAAGAAATCGGCGGGTCTGGCGAACCCCTACTTCTCTACCCCGACTCCTACACCCCTCAGAACCTGCTTGGTGTATGGTCCTGTTCCAAATAACTCTAGTGATACTTTTTCACTGCAGGAAAACTTAGAAAATAAATAAAATAATAACGTGATTTGTAGTAATTACAAATAGGGCCTACGTTCTTTAGTCAGTATTATCATTATAATATTTTGCAAGTTAATAATAATAATAATAATAATAATAATAATAATAATAATAATAATGTTTTATTTTCGCTGGCAGAGTTAAGGCCATAAGGCCTCCTCTTCCACTCAACCAGCCTTAATCAATACAATACATAAATTTAAATTACAAATATTTACACTACACTTAAAAGGTTCTCCAGCAATATTCTTCACTACACATTTATTTAAATTTAGATAAATCTATAAGGTAAAGTAGTAACTTAATTTATGAGCTAATTTAATTCAATGAATTATAATTAATTTAATATTTGAGATAGCTAGTAAAATGATGAAAATAATTTAATATAAGCTTACTAGGACTATGTTACAGGGAGAATATATATATATATATATATATATATATATATATATATATATATATATATATATTTATATTTCTATAATGAGAATATTAATGTAATTGCCATTAGAGGTTTTGTAAATCTATTTAGAAAAATTAATGATAATAATAATAATAATAATAATAATAATAATAATAATAATAATAATAATAATAAGAATGGACAGATGTTAGTTTCATTATAAGTAACAAATATTAATCAGCAATTCATCTGTTAAGTAAGAATTTATGCAATTTTGACCTAAATGAAGTTATTGTCCAACAACCCCTTATATCACTCGGAAGCGAGTTCCAATTTCTAGCAACTGAAACTGTATAGGATGAAGAATATAAAGATGTCTTGTGGTAGGGTATAATGAGTAAATTGTTATGATGAGATCTTGTACTTAGCTGATGATATGCGGATAAATTATGGAAACGAGAAGCCAAATAGATTGGGGTAGCGGTGCGCAGAATTTGAAATAAGAGAACAAGAGAATGCAGGGCTCGTCGATCGCTTAGCCTTAGCCAAGACAGAGTTTGGAAAGACGGGGAAACATGATCATACTTACGAATATTACAAATGTAACGGACGCACGCATTATGCACACGTTGTAGCCTGTTGCTCAAATTTGCGTTTAGGTTACTTAATATAATATCGCAGTAGTCAAAGTGTGGCATCACGAGTGTTTGTACAAGGATTAATTTTAATTTATCAGGAAGAAAGTGCTTCAGTCGCTTTAATGAGTGAATAATGGAATATATTTTTTTGGAAGTGTGATTCACTTGTTCATTCCATTCCAGGTGACAATCCATATAAATACCAAGGTTCTTCACAGTCGAGCTGTATGGAATAGTAGTATTATTTACAATTATCGGTGGCAAATTTTGCTTGTCACACTTCGATCTTTGATGTTCTATTAAGATTGCCTGCGATTTACTTGCATTTAAATTAAGTCCGTGCGTTTTCGACCATATGGATATAGAATTCAAGTCATCATTAACTTTAGTTATGGCGTCATTTATGTAGTTAGGTCGAGTATGCAGATAGATTTGTATGTCGTCAGCATAAATATGGTGTCGGCAGGATGTTAGATTAGAAGAAATATCATTAATATAAATAGAAAATACGTAGTAAAGGTCCTAGGACAGAGCCAGAGTTAAGTCATTTCACAAATGTAATAAAGTGTAATGTAAACCTAATATAAATCAAATATTTAGCATTACACAAATACTTCGTATTTATGTATTTTCAGAATGTTGTGTTTGTCATAGTAAATACTAAATAATGTTTATGCAATATACTTACCAACTTTATAAATCACGATAAAATTAAACATTGAAGTACAAAATATTAATGTATGTTTACTGATTGTGGAATATGTATATTATTATAACATGGACCAGTTTCGTAATGAAAGCACCACACTTACGAATGGCTTAGCTTAATAAAATAAATAACATAATAAGTATGACACAAAAAATCGTTTTATAAATTGGGCATTCAGCACTATTCTGATTCTAAGTGGTGAGTTTCATTCAGTCTTGTTTATGCGTCTGTATTATTGAAGTCCATCAACAATTCAGTACAAGAAGTGTTAAAATAGCATATATTCAAAGAAAAAAGTCGATAAAATAGTCACCAGTCACAGTTCTATCTACTCAAGTTAATGTATTATTGACAAGTTATTAAATAATATTTCATTTTATGATCCTAATAATATTTTATTCCCAAACGTAATGTATTTTACCTAATTATAACTAACACTGGAGCTCCTAAAAATTTAGCAGTCAAGAACATGTAGTAGACTACAATATAATACTCCATTTGATAGAGATATAATTAGCATATCAATTAAGAAATTTACCTTATTCCGTGAACAATTTCTAAAAAAAATTAAATTAACTTAATAATGGTCTTCAACAATCTAAATAATGAAACAATTTTCCATTGTTAACCCTCTACTGCATAGTGTTGCCACAGTCTACTATATACAGTCACGAAGCTTGAGTTTTGAGGGTGCTAGAAACAATAGACTGTGACGGTACTATTTTGCATTGCCTGTAATGAGGCGATATTAGCGATCCTAGTGGTGAGCAACTACCTAATATTTGCATATTTACTGCGTATTGAGCTTCGCGACTGTATATACTAGACTGTGGTGTTGCCTCAAAGCAACACACTACTTTTTGTTTTGTTTTTTTTTTTCTGTGATGTTTATATGCATTCTGTAGCTCTGAAGCAACGCTCTGAAGTTAGCAACGAAGACAGAGTCGACGAAAATTTAAGAAGTTGGCTTCTCTGAGTCTATGGCGCCAATAAAACAGCTGAAAGTTATTTAAGAAAAAAATAAGTCATGCAGTAGAGGGTTAATGCATGGATAAATATATAATAGGATGCGAAACTTAATGAGTTTCCCGTAACACATACTAGAGGCGCTGTTGTAGAAATTGATCTCGCTGCCATCTATTTTTGGGAGAGGCGTTATTACAAATAGCAGCGCACCAAGTAGCGAAAAGAGTAATTACTCCATGCATTTAGCAGCGCACCTGGTGACGAAAATGTTAAACTGTGCAGAAAGTATTCCCTCCCACCCTCATCGATATTCAAAACTAACCCAATTTAAAATAAAACATTTATAGTTTTATTCCTCACAGCATATTCTACTGAAAATTCTTACCGGAGCCAACAGGAAGATAAAAGAGACGATGTGTTTTACACTACCCGATTAAAATATAACCAGACAGAGACAAAAAATAAAGCAAAAGGTTAGATAATTGGGATTGTATTCTTTGGGTATTTATTGTACAGCACAATGGAAAAGTCTGCAAGAACTACGTAGATAGTTCAATTTATTATATTACTATTACTTTACAATACATTCAACACTATTTTTACAACGTCCATAAACATCACTGTTTAACATACACTGCTTATACACACACGTATCACTTTATGTTCACTTATTAGTTAGTTTCAGTCCGCCATCTTCTCTCCTCGACCCTCCCATACAATATCTCGAACGGATAAATAGAGAACTCCCAACACGTAGTTCTAATGAATAATTTCGAGGGAAAAATTGTTCCGGAGCCGGGTATCGAACCCGGGACCTTTGGTTTAACGTACCAACGCTCTACCACTGAGCTACTCGGGAACTCTAACCGACACCGATCCAATTTTTCCCTCTATATCCACAGACCTCAAAGTGGGCTGACAACCGTCAAGCAACCAAATTCGAGTGCACACTAACTCCGTGTGACTTAAATTGTGGTTTTCTGTTAACGAACAGTGCTACGTTAAACCAAAGGTCCCGGGTTCGATACCCGGCTCCGGTACAATTTTTCCCTCGAAATTATTCAAATCAACTTTACAGGGAGTTATACCTGAAATCTTGATTTGCACGTAGTTCTAATGTTCACCACCTACGACGTCGGGCGCTGATCACCTTACTTCAGAGCACCAAATCTAGGTGGTGCTGACCGCAGTTTCGCATCCTATTATATATTTATCCATGGTTAATGTCTTAAATAAGCAACTTAATATACGTAGCATAAAATGAAATGTTACAATATCTAAAAAAAAAAATGTTATTAATTTTAAAGTAAAATTCCATATTATCTACATCTGTCCGTGTATTCTTTAAATAAATATATGTAAAATTAGGCTCATAGGATGACTGTTTTACTGCTATTCGTCTCCCTATTGCACAAATTCTCTGGACCGATGGTAAAGAAGCGCCACTGGCCTTTGACAGTGACTGTCTGCATTGATGGTAGAACATTTTAATGTCCTCACAGTTCTTTAAAGAAACAGTGAAATTGATAAAAACACGTTTAGTAAGGCTCTGATATCAGGGCCCGGCTGAGACATGATAGCGATTACAATACTCGGATGATTAGTAGCTGCTTAAAAATACTGTTTATTATGAGATATATTGTATTTACGAACAAACTATAGCACAGTAGTATCACAGACAAGCATTTGTCAATAACTAACATTGGAGCGGAGCGACAGGAAGGTTTCTTTGTTCAGGTCATACACCGCTAGAGAAAGTGTGGAGTGAGTTGTTTCCGTACCAAACCAAAAACCCGCCTATTGATTCTGCCTGTACTAATAATTATTTCGCATGGTGTAAGTTTGTGTTTATTTAGATAGTTACCGTGGTATAACTATATCATAACATAACAAGAAAACAATATGAAACATTCATTTACGTTTCAGTACCAAGACATCGTATACTTTATTAATATTGTACACCATTTCTAGTACTTATGAAAAAAAGGTGAAACAACGGATGATAAAAATAAGATCAAGCAAGAAGTACGCGTAAAATGTCAATATTGTGGAGGTCTCTTCAATAATAGAATATTCATATTGGTCGTTCTCGTCCAGAAATACGTGTAGGCCTATATCACTCTAAAATTTCTGCAAGGTACAAAGCTGCGAAAAACTATGTAGGAACTTCAGAAAAATGTATTAATAATAATGATAACAACGGTAAATTCACTACCACACAACAGTCATCTCAAAATAACGTATCAGTGGCCCACTTAAAATAAATAAAGCTGAAAGTTTAGGAATCGAAAACAAAATTTACACAGCAGCTCTATGACACGTTCAGAATTTCTCGTGTTTCTTAAGTAAAAGCATTAATTTTCTGCCAGGACCTGAACACATCCACGAAATACCGAAGCACGAAAGAAAAAAGTTTGGCAGAAAAAACACAATAAATCCAGTAATCCAGAAAGAACTAATAAGTGGGCACGTGATAACAGTACATTATGCAACGAGCCTATAATGATAGTAATTAAGACGCGAGGATGTTTATGAAACGAGCACAAGCGAGTTTCATAATTTTCATACCAGCGTCTTAATTACCATTATAGGCAAGTTTCATACGACTTTTTATGCTCGACCATATTTCTAACTTGAAATTATTCATAAGTATTGATCTTATTCTTATGTGACTGGGGAGCGAACTGACCTTGTGCAATCTCGTAAATTGGGAGATGTGCGCAGACGCGAAAGTATTGTTTTCCGGGCAACGAATGTCGACGACCTTGATATATAAACTAGAGAGTAAGATAAACGTTAAACTTGATATAAACTTGAAATTGAATTCGACGTTGAAAAACGAGATAACAAATTGAATTTATTTGAATATTATTTACAATTAACCCTAATTATTATAGTAACAGAACATAACCTTCTGCGACAGTATTGGATTTCCAGCCTGCGTGACGTTTTGCTAGTTGTCTTTCGATTGCATATCCGAGAATAATCGAAAACCTGAACTTTAATGAATAGGTGTACTTTAATGACATGCATTAAAGGGCTGCTACCAGGTGTATAATTACTACATTTCGGCATGGTCGAGCATAAACAATATTTAAAGTACGGTACAATTACGAACTGACACAATTCCTATACTACAATCAGACGTGTTCTTAGAACGAAAGCAGAAAATGTAATATTGATACGAACGAAATTCACGATTTCTTTTTCTTTTACGAAGCATGGGCCCAAAGGCTTGCACCTCAGCCTGAGGGGTATTCTGCTTACCACTCCTGTTGTGTGAATTATACTTGTCGTAGAATAGCCGGACTCTTGTACAAATGCAGCACACTGCACCGTGAATTTAACCCAGGAATGGCAATGACAATAATGGTAGGCCTATGTGAATAAATTATGGCAAAATGAGTCCAAGATCCAACGCCGAAATGCTTAAATAAGAAAACATACACTTAGTGGCAAAAAGAATGGGCCGGCCGACAATTTCTAAGTTCCAGAGACATAAAATTGCGCATGCGCGTCTCGTCAAAGCCGTAGTTCACTAGGTAACACATAATTAAACCATTTAAATTTGCTGTATTTTGATTAAGAGTCTAAAATATGTAATAAAATCGAATGGCGGGCTGATTCTAGATACATCAGGGCCCTTGAAGAGTGAAATAATAATAAAATTGATAAATACAAAATGAACCGGAGCGAATATGAACCGAAGTGATATTAATGTTCACGGTAGGGTAAGTCGTTTGGGCATTGGTCTGTTGAACAAGTTGATAGTAGTAACTCAAGGTTCGAATCTCCCCCAATCTTCCTTTTTTTTAATTACAAATTTGCCATCATATGTGTCTCGCAAAACTATAATTATGTGGCGATATCTCTTAGAATATGCCCAAACTCTAATAAATAATAAACCTCCCTCTCTCTTTCAAGCAACACTGCTATCTGTTAATACAACAGGATAACTATCCGATACACACCGCCAACCGGATTCAAAGATGGTTTACGAGGAGGCGTGATGTCGACCCAGTCGACAGGCCTCCAAATTCACCAGATATGAATCCGATTCAAAATTTGTAGGCTGCAGTTAAAAGGATCCTACGCTCTAATTGGGCAGAACAACCACCCGTTCGGACACCTGAGGAATTGTGGAACAGAGTTCTAGATGCGTGGGAGGAGATGGCCAAGAATTTTGACCTGTTCCGTAATCTTGTGGACTCCATGCCGCGCAGAATAAGGGCAGATGTTGACGCAGGTGGTTTGTGGACGAGATGCTAGTCTCCACCACAGCCTTGTTTTGTTAATATATTAAAAATTTGTTTGTTTTTGTTCATTTAATTATTTATTTGTGTTTTATATGCGTCCGGTTTTTTAGGATGTGAAACAAGTATTTTTGTTTATACAGGCCAGGTCTCACCTATTAATAGCCCACAGGTGATGGGCAATAATATTTTTACAAGGCAGGCATAACGAAGTTTGTTAACAAATGCCATTTCACATTTAAACTAATAAATTAAGTAAAAGTTAAAATAAAAAAAGTAATAATTCTACCGTACCGGGAAGCGAACTCACAACCTCTTGTACGGATGTCAGACTTCTTACCACTGAGCCACACACTGCTTGTAAGGTTTACTGCATTATAGACGGACGACTTTCAATGAAGAGACACCACAGCAATGCCTTGCAGTGGGTTACGTTTACACGAGTGAACCGCGCGATAGAACTTAGCATTTCTATCGACCAAGAGTCGGCCCATTCTTTTTGCCGATTTATAGAGTAAAAAAACATGTTCATATAGCTACTTTTTGAGAGCAGATTTCAATTTACTTTCATTGTCTATTAATAATTTCATTTCTAAGAGTAGAGAATTATTAAACGCATATATGCACTCGTAGTACTTATACACGATAGGGAAAGAGGATGGCTTATGTACATAAGTTTTATAATAAAAAATTATGATTTATTTAACGACGCTCGCAACTGCAGAGGTTATATCAGCGTCGCAGGTGTGCCAGAATTTTGTCCCGCAGGAGATGTTTTACATGCCAGTAAATCTACTGACATGAGCCTGTCGCATTTAAACACACTTAAATGCTATCGACCTGGGCCGGGATCGAACCCGCAACCTCGAGCACAGAAGGCCAGCGTCATACCGACTACACTACCCAGGGCGATACTTTTATAATAATAATAATAATAATAACAACAACAATACTAATAATATGATAAAGAATGATTTGTCACTTACAGTTTTGAAGTAAAACTGTTAATGTGCGTATAATCTGCACAACTTTTTTCCAGGTAAAACTGTTTGGTATCCTTTTCCTCAAGGCAATCTTTAATGACATAAAGATTGGTTAAAAAAATATGTAATTATTATGGACTTTTATCTACATTAAGTTTTTAATAAATAGGGTAAACTAGGTAGTTAATGACCAGTATATGGTGATTGACCGCTTCCTTTTTTCAAACGTATTGTGAATAAACCACAATCGTGATTTCACTTTTTGCTGCATATACCTCTAGTAACAACCATTAGTTGTGATTATTTGTCGCTGTTCATCGCACTGAGTTAGTGTCTGTTGTCTGAGAGGACTGAAATCGATTGGAAATGCAACTGAACGTAAACAAGTGTAAGTAACTAGAGTAATTGCTAAGAATAATGTTCGCAATAATTTATTTAATCTGCAAAGAATACATAAATTATGGTGCTCGTTTTTACACTCATAGAGTGAGAAAAGGTATAAGGTTCCCATCCACAGAATATTATTTTATAAAAGTTTTTATATGATATAAAAATGCCCCGTGGTCAATCACTATAAAGTGAATGTCCGCAAACTACAGCGATTGGTCTTAAGCCAGGTAAAGTGCATTATACAGAGGAAGTTTTACGAAACGCTATACTGCCCGTGTCTCACGTCCTGAGCCGAGGGCTCCCTAGTGCTTATAATCACGCCTCTTAGGTCTGCTCGGACCGGCACGGCAGTTCCAGCGTGTGGCACGGCAGCTTATTACATGTGCTGAAAACATTATCCTATGCTATTACAGGGGTCTTTACTGTTTATAATACTGGATACTGTAATCGTGGTTATCACTATCGCTATTATCTCTGACGGCGATGGCGATGTAAGTACACACTAGGCCACTCTTCGTTCAGTCTGGACAATTGCTGAATTGCCATAGAGCAGCATTTCTCAAAGTATGTTCCGGGGTTTCGTGAGCCCTATATGATTTTAAATTTTATTTTATACTTTTTTACTTGGTTATTTAACGACATTGTATCAACTACTAGGTTATTTTGCATCGATGGGATTGATGATAGCGAAATGGTATTTGGCGAGAAGAGGTCGGGGATTCGCCAAAGATTAGATGACATTCGCCTTACGGTTGGAGAAAACCTCGGGGAAAAAATCGAACCAGGTAATCAGCCCAAGAGGCAAGTGAACCCGCGTCCGAGCGCAACTCTGGATCGATAGGCAAGCGCCTTAGCCGACTGGACTGCACCGGTGGCTATTTTATACTTTGTGGATACTATAAAAATATATAAATGTTACGAAAATATGAATCAATAATAACATGAAACAACCGATGATGATGATGATAATAATATTAATAATAATAATAATAATAATAATAATAATAATAATAATAATAATCCAAGAATATGAGTAATAATATTACAATAATATGCGTAATAACAATATGTTTAGGCCTAATAAACATCTAAAACGGAAAATACCCGTAATACTTATCACTTTCATCACTGGATTCTATGCGTAAGTGTCCACTAAAACAAAATACCGAAAAGACAAAATGCAGAAGTATAGCATAAATGAGACTACAACTTTCCCCCATAAAACCAGATTGCAGGCGTAAAAAACAAATACGTTCGTCCCACTGAACAGAATTATTAAGATACTAGCTCTCACTTGTCTGTTAACTAGGGCCTATTAAATACTAATAAAATATTACAAGGATTCCGCAGTTACACTTTAGATTAAAAGGGATTTCGCGGTGGAAAAACGTTTGAGAAACACTGCCATAGAGGAAAGAGTTTACGGATGTGTACACGTAACAACCGTAATCACGATTATGTCGATAATCTCAAGTAGAGACTGTAGTCTACCACTGGTATTAGTGTTTAGATTTTGTGAGGGGACAGCCTATACATTCTCTTGTCCATGGCTGATCTTGCTCCATAGCTGACGAAAGGAATCCTGAAAAGGCCGATGTGTTGAACGTAGGGTAGTAGGCACATGCGGTATCCAGGACCGCCCACTAACCCCCTCTGCGTCTCGCCCCGCAAAGAAACAGCTCAGGAAGTGAGGAACGGACAGTACAACCTGTACGCAGTGGAATTGGTTTAAATGAAGCTGCCAAGAAGTTTGGTGTCCTAAAAGCAACCTTAGCGTCCAGAAATAAATATCCCGTTGAAGGAAAAGTGTCCTTTGGTCCTCGTCCAGTGCTGGGTGAAGCCATTTGAAATAACATCAGAGAAATGAGGCACACTTGCTTCTGATAAGGCACAAAAGAGAAAAATGGAAGAAGAGGCAAGAGAAGAAAGGAAGCGAATAAGAGATGAAAGAAAAGGCAGCGAGAAGAGTTCTTTTTTTATTTATTTTTTTTAACTTGGTTATTTCACGACACTGTATCAACTACGAGGTTTTTTTAGCGTCGATGGGATTGATGATCGCGAGATGGTATTTGGTCAGATGAGGCCGAAGATTCGTCATAGATTACCTGACATTTGTCTTACGGTTGGGCAAAACCTCGGAAAAAACCCAACCAGATAATCAGCCCAAGCGGGAATTGAACCCGCGCCCGAACGAAACTCCGGATCGGCAGACAAACGCCTTAGCCGACAGATCTACGCCGGTGGCGAAGAGTTCTTAGAAAGATCAGAACAAGAGAAACGAAACAGACAAGAAAAAAGTGAAAACTGTGAAAATCTGTTGTTTAATCACTAATAAGTGAGTATTCAATAACTGTGCAGTAGATGGTCAATCACTAATAAGTGTGTGGTCAATAACCGTGCAATAGACGGTCAAGCACTAATAAGTGTGTGGTCAGTAACTGTGCAGTAGACGGTCAATCACTAATAAGTGTGTGGTCAATAACCTGGTTGGGTTTTCCGAGGTTTCCCCCACCGAAAAGGCAAATGCCGGGTAATAATTTTGGCGAATCCTCGGACCTCATCTCATCTCACTACATCTCGCCAAAATGTAAAAAAATTGTACAAAATTGTAAAAATTGTAGAAAATTACTAAATTGTAAAACTATAAAAATTTGTAAAATTTGTAATTGTAATATTGTAAAATGTTGACATGTTCCACATCTTAAAGCTTCATTGCTCATGTAAGATCTATGGAATAAAATAAATGAATGAATGAATGAAAAAGTAGACGGTCAATCACTAATAAGTGTGTGGTCAATAACTGTGCAGTAGACGGTCAATCACTAATAAGTGTGTGGTCAATAACTGTGCAGTACACGGTCAATCACTAATAAGTGTGTGGTCAATAACTGTGCAGTAGACGGTCAATCACTAATAAGTGTGTGGTCAATAACTGTGCAGTAGAAGGTCAATCACTAATAAGTGTGTGGTCAATAACTGTGCAGTAGAAGGTCAATCACTAATAAGTGTGTGGTCAATAACTGTGCAGTAGAAGGTCAATCACTAATAAGTGTGTGGTCAATAACTGTGCAGTAGAAGGTCAATCACTAATAAGTGTGTGGTCAATAACTGTGCAGTAGACGGTCAGTCATTAATAAGCGTGTGGTCAATAACTGTGCAGTAGAAGGTCAATAACTGTAAAAGTGGACTTGTTGTGTTTATTTAATTTACTTTTGCATTAAAATTTTATTTTTTCTTTTGTTTATTGATTTTGATTTGTTTCTGAATCTTCACTTGACCCAATGCCTTTAAAATTATCTCAATAAGTTACCACTGTTTTCCGCTGTTTCATTGTTTTATTATTCATTAGCTTAAGTGGTCAATCACTATACAGTTTACCCTAAGTTCATTCTTTATTCATACCAACCACTTCATGTTATATGTTTTTCAGTGACACTATTACAATTTACGTATTCATTTCAAGTATGAAGCTATTGAAAGATTTCGGAATGCAGTTGTGAACAACTGTTTCAAATAGAATATGGCAATGCAGTAGGATTAACAGCAGACTATTTTTAATTTCAGTGGGAAACATAATGATCAAGGCGAAAAGGAAATACAAAAGTCGCGTAAAGAAGAAAAGGACATGTCGCCGTTACGGCAAGAGGACTTGCAAAGATGACCATCTATCAATCGTAACAAGATATATTCTCAACATGCTGCCTCCGAAGCCATTACAACATCCGGATAATGCGGCTTCAGCTCATGTGACTTCTGACTTGAAAGTATCTCATATTGCTAAAAAGAGTACAATCGATTTAAAAACAAAAGATTATGAAGTAAAGAATCGTAAGAGACGCGACTTTACAAATCAAAACACAGAAAATGTGAACCTTTCTGAAGATATAAAACGTTCTTGTACTACGTACAATTTAAGAACTGCTATCAAACAGAACCAGAGGTATGACTTATACTGTGAAACCCCTTATGGTAAAGGCAGATACTGCATGAACATCAAGCAAAAAATGGGAACGAATAAAGATTGTCATAAGAAAAACGAAGGCGTAGAAAATACAACCACAGTTTCTGGACTTAAAGATCATTTAAAGTCACAAGTTGCAAACTATACAACAGAAACAACCAATAATCATACAAACAACATGATGCAACTGAAGGGGAACAATTCCAGTTTAACTCGAAGTCAAAAAACTTACATTGATGACAAAGAAAATATTAGTGATGGATCGCGAACGATTTTTAGGACGCAAAAGGACAACAGTCCAAACAATGAACGAATTGACATGATTCAGAAATCTGGAAAAACTTCTCCAAACATTCATATCAAGAAAGACAAGGAGAAGATGATAATAAATCCAGGAAACACAAAAACAGAAAGTCCATCACAAAATATGAATGAAAGTTGTGTTGTCAGCTCTGCTTCAGCTCATATGAGATTTAACTTAGAAGACAGTAACCATAATAAAAACAACACAATGGAGATAAAAACCAAAGACTACAAAGTAAAGAAGCGTAAAAGAGGTGACTTTGAAAGTGAAGAAACAGAAAATGCGAACGTTTCTGAAGATATCAAACGTTCCTCTCGTACTAAATATAATTTGAGAACAACAATCAAACCGAACCAGAAATATCATTTATACTTTGAAACACCTTATGGAAAAGGCAGGCACTGCATGAATATCAAGGAAAACGTGGAGACAACTAAAGATTGTCATAATAAAAAAATGAAGACAGCAGAACCACAAACACAACCCCAAGCAGCCGCCATCCCCACAACAGTCACTAAGTGGCATCAATGAAGCAAGAGCCATCCCCACAGTTACTACATGACATCAATGAGGCAACAGCCATCCCCACAGCCACTACATGACATCAATGAGGCAAGAGCCATCCCCACAGCCACTACATGACATCAATGAGGCAACAGCCACCCCCACAGCCACTACATGACATCAATGAGGCAACAGCCACCCCCACAGCCACTACATGACATCAATGAGGCAAGAGCCATCCCCACAGCCACTACATGACATCAATGAGGCAACAGCCATCCCCACAGCCACTACATGACATCAATGAGGCAACAGCCATCCCCACAGCCACTACATGACATCAATGAGGCAACAGCCACCCCCACAGCCACTACATGACATCAATGAGGCAACAGCCACCTCCACAGCCACTACATGACATCAATGAGGCAACAGCCACCTCCACAGCCACTACATGACATCAATGAGGCAAGAGCCACCCCCACAGCCACTACATGACATCAATGAGGCAACAGCCATCCCCACAGCCACTACATGACATCAATGAGGCAACAGCCATCCCCACAGCCACTACATGACATCAATGAGGCAACAGCCACCCCCACAGCCACTACATGACATCAATGAGGCAAGAGCCATCCCCACAGCCACTACATGACATCAATGAGGCAACAGCCACCCCCACAGCCACTACATGACATCAATGAGGCAACAGCCACCTCCACAGCCACTACATGACATCAATGAGGCAAGAGCCACCCCCACAGCCACTACATGACATCAATGAGGCAACAGCCACCCCCACAGCCACTACATGACATCAATGAGGCAAGAGCCACCCCCACAGCCACTACATGACATCAATGAGGCAACAGCCATCCCCACAGCCACTACATGACATCAATGAGGCAACAGCCATCCCCACAGCCACTACATGACATCAATGAGGCAACAGCCACCCCCACAGCCACTACATGACATCAATGAGGCAACAGCCATCCCCACAGCCACTACATGACATCAATGAGGCAACAGCCATCCCCACAGCCACTACATGACATCAATGAGACAACAGCCACCCCCACAGCCACTACATGACATCAATGAGGCAACAGCCACCCCCACAGCCACTACATGACATCAATGAGGCAAGAGCCATCCCCACAGCCACTACATGACATCAATGAGACAACAGCCACCCCCACAGCCACTACATGACTCAATGAGGCAACAGCCACCCCCACAGCCACTACATGACATCAATGAGGCAAGAGCCACCCCCACAGCCACTACATGACATCAATGAGGCAAGAGCCATCCCCACAGCCACTACATGACATCAATGAGGCAACAGCCACCCCCACAGCCACTACATGACATCAATGAGGCAACAGCCATCCCCACAGCCACTACATGACATCAATGAGGCAAGAGCCATCCCCACAGCCACTACATGACATCAATGAGGCAACAGCCATCCCCACAGCCACTACATGACATCAATGAGGCAACAGCCACCCCCACAGCCACTACATGACATCAATGAGGCAACAGCCACCCCCACAGCCACTACATGACATCAATGAGGCAAGAGCCATCCCCACAGTCACTACATGACGTAAATCAAGCAAGAGCCATCCCCACAGTCAATACATGACATCAATCAAGCAAGAGCCATCCCCACAGTCAATACATGACATCAATGAAGCAAGAGCCATCCCCACAGTCAATACATGACATCAATCAAGCAAGAGCCATCCCCACAACAGTCACTACATGACGTAAATCAAGCAAGAGCCATCCCCAGTCAATACATGACATCAATCAAGCAAGAGCCATCCCCACAGTCACTACATGACGTAAATCAAGCAAGAGCCAACGCAACAACCCAGTCACTAGGCAAGTGCCATCGCCATAACAGTCACTAATTGATATATATTGTATTCATTGTTAGATGATATAACTTCTAAGTATTTAAATATTAAGTACTGTAATTGCTGTAAATATAAAAATTCCATGTGTAATAAATTAAAGTATCGTATTATGTGATTTAATTATTACAACTGTATTTGAGCTGTCCAAGTATTGAGTGACTTTTTGTTCTGGTGATTTATTTTTTAATGTAACATCTGAAAGTATCGAAGATCAAACTATATTGCTGTAGTGGTTGGGAAAAGTGGCACAAGTCAAAAATATTAATTTTACAGGAGAAGGAAAAAAACTGTCTTCACACTGATTTATGTCGATTTGATTTTCTTCTGTATTAATTATTGTAATGGGAGAAATATTTATGTCTGTTTTCCCAAGCGAGCAGATGTTCCGTAAGTTGTCACTAAATTATTAATAAATGTTTGAGGAAACTGACTTATGCCACTTTTCGCGTCATTGCAGATTTATAAAGATGCATTCTTACGTCTGCATTTTTCTACAAGAGTAAAATGAAATCAACTCAAATATGTTCCAACAAGGTTTCCAAGGCGGTTTGTTTGTTTATTTGCTTTGAGTTAGTTGTTTATAAGCGATCCAGTTTCAATTTCTTAATTTTCATTTTAAAACTTACTGCTGGACTTGCTATTAGTACAACAGCCAAAGGGTTTGCACACCTTTCAATCAGTGAAGTTGTAAGACTCAGTCTCACATCCATATATAGATGGTTTTATTTAATGATTATACATTGAAACCTCGATATAACGCGATCCCTTGAGGGAGCGTTATATCGAGGTTTCAATGTATAATCATCCAGTAGAGCGTTATGTGGAGAGAAGTGAAGTGTTATATGGGGGAAATTAATTATGAATGTTACAAGATGGATTATACTTCTATTCATTGCAGGTTTAATAATAAAAATAAAGCTTGTATAGCTGCTTGTGAGACAATGAGGATTACAGCTTTGGAAAATTTATTTATTATTTGAAGTAGATTGGTTAGAATAGTGAATACAGCTTCAACTTTTCCATCAAAGTTTGCGGAGCCCTTCCAGACTGCTTTATAATTAAAAATCTACAATTTCCTCCAGCTCCTGCACCATCATAGTCGTTTCGTAAAGATCCGTCATGGTAAATGTGCAGCCAGGTTTCACAAGAATATTTGCTATTAACTGTTTCTACAAATATGTCAACAAATGAAATGAATTATGTCAGGAAAGTCTTGACAAATTGTAAAATTTTGCCTGTCATAGTAATGGCCAGTTTGTCCAAGTAATGTTTAATTTTGCTTAACGAATGTTAAATTAACAGTCTGTTTATTTTTAACGCTTTGTTAATGTATTTTCCATTTGTTCAACATAATTTTGTTTAAGATAACCAACACCTAACTATAACGTCTGTTAGCACTATTTTAACTACTCAACAGCAGTTGGTAATGATTCTACACATGTAAGACAATTTTTGATTGGCTAAAATTAATCTTTAAATTCTATATTATAGAGTGAGTCATGAAACTTACATAAAATGACAACCAGTTATAGTAGGCCAAGCTCCATAAACAAACAGTTGACAAATGAAAGTTGTAGGCGTTGTAGGCGACGTGGTGAATAATTACAAAGTAAGGCTATATTTCCTCATTGCTATTATGGATACGAAAAACGAAAGAAGTAAAATAACACTGATGTATTTAAACAGTCCAAAGTACTTTTTAAATGTTATATTACCAGTCATATGCTAAACATTCCCTACAGAGAGACACAAAATATTAATGAATTTAAATACTATTATAGTCACAATCATGCCATGGTATGAAAGAAAAATTTCACAACCTCGAGCGGGAATCGAACCTCCGACTTCATTAATATGTCACATCAACGGACGTATACAAGTCATCCAACATCGTATGATGAAGATTACAAAATATTAATTTCGCAACTTCTGTTCGAACAGCTGTGGAGACATCAGCCATATTTAACTAACTGTTAAACGAGTTAACTGGCGGAAATCCTACATTTAAAATTAACAAACTGTTAACATTCTGTGAAACCAAACTGGTGTAGAAAACATACAATTTTATTAATTAACAAACTGTTTAGAGTTTAACAGTCGTTAAATTTTCTAACAATACTTGGAAAAACCGGCCATAAGACTTTTATGAAACAGGAATCTGAAAAATTGTCATGGCAACTCTACAAATTGTCACGATTTTTCCTGATAGGTGGAATGTTTATGAAACAGAAATTTGACAATTTGTAGAGTCGTTATTTGTTACTTGCCAGAATAACATATTTACAATTGTCAAGTTTTATGAAATACGCACCAGACGTGTCAAACTCGCAGCTCCTGACTCCTATCTGTGCAGCCCCATCTTATTATGGGGAAGCAAATGGATGAATAAATTAAACGTGAAAATGGCGTACATCATAGCAATTTTGAGGTTATACACCGGGGACAGAAAAGAGATCTCAGACATCGAGAAGAAAACATTATGTATTATTATTATTCAATTTTCTTATTACCAAACAAAATGTATTTCTATAAATAAATATTGCTAATACGTTACAGACTACATAATATGACTTTTTTTCTTGCGGTCCACATGATTTACACCCAGATTATTTGACTCAGTTGGTATTTTGAGTTTGACATGTCTGAAGTTATATGATAATGGAAGATACTGAGATAATAACATCAGCTTATAACTTCAATGGAACGACTTTTCAAGCACTCTCAATAATCTAGCATCCCTCTGTGCAAGGAATGGCCGGATTAGCAGGAGTCTACTGTACTGTACTTACCAACCAAGGAGTACAAAATTTAGGCCAATTAATTATTATTGCAGTAAGATTTAAGCCAATCACCAAGTCGAATCTTGTTAAATAAATTATTAATAAACCTTCACAAGTGATCCAAAGACTTCTAGGGATAAAATTATAGTAATTCGCTACAATTGCATTACCAAAGGAATGTGGATATCCATACCCACCTACCGACCAAAATGCTTATATGCAGGGCATACTAAAAGCCTGAACTAACCTAACCTACGATGAAAGAGTAATGGAACGGAGAAAAATTCTCTCCAGCGCCGGGATCTGAACCCGGGTTTTCAGCTCTTCATGTTGATGCTTTATCCAGCACATGTGTGGACTTCAGTCCTACGTTCATAGACATCTATGACGTCGTGCAGAGGGCGGCCACTAGAGGGAACCCAAGAGTTGGAACTTAATCTGAGACGATTCTATCCGATGCCGGGGTGGGTATCCAGTGTGGCTTAGTGGATAAAGCATCAGCACGTAGAGCTGAAAATCCAGGTTCAGATCCCGGCGCCGGAGAGAATTTTTCTCCGTTTCATTACTCTTTCATCGTATGATGACGCAGAATATCTGCATGGAAATATCATATGTACTTCGGTACATTAAAATAATATATATGATATGCGTAAATCACTTCGTGATTTAAGACGGCGCTTATTCCGTCGGATCCCGGCCAACTAGTCACTCATAACGAGTGCACCTCAGCACATGTGTGGACTTCAGTCCTACGTTCATAGACATCTATGACGTAGTGCAGAGGGCGGCCACTAGAGGGAACCCAAGAGTTGGGACTTAATCTGAGACGATTCTATCCGACGCTGGGATGGGTATCCGGTGTGGCTTAGTGGATAAAGCATCAGCACGTAGAGCTGAAAATCCAGGTTCAGATCCCGGCGCCGGAGAGAATTTTTCTCCGTTTCATTACTCTTTCATCGTATGATGACGCAGAATATCTGCATGGAAATATCATATGTACTTCGGTACATTAAAATAATATCTAACCTAACCTAACCTGTCACTGATACTCAACCTTATAAAAACTCACTATCTATGGATCTACCAAAAGCTTACATGCAAGGCATGTAGATCTAGCCTGTCCACTGACTGCCACTTTCACAGCAACTTTAAACCCTTATTCAGGAGTGAAATTGGCAGCACTGCTCAATTTGTCTTTTGTTTATAGTATGTATGACTCGACTAATAGCCAAGTATGTAAATACGAGTACATTCTACCTTTCTTTGGTAACGCAATTATAAAGAAATACCAATATAATAAAGGATCACAATTTGACTTTTATTTCACAGTTCTAAGTACATAATAATGCTTTCGAATTATTGGCATACACATACCAATTATTTTCGCAATAGGAAGTTATATAACCTCAACACTAACAATGCTGGATTTATTTTTATAGCTCTAGGCAACCTAGGCAGTTACCTAGGGCAGCAGTTTCCGGGGGGGGGGGGCATTTTCTCTCTTTTTTTTTTTTCTTTCCTTTTTTTTTTTTTCATTTTTATTTTACAGTGAAATTTGTTTTTAAAACACTTGTTGGTAAATCTTTTCTGAAGTTTCTTCTTGAACACCTTGTGGAAGTCGGATATTGTTTGTTATCGCATTGTCGCAGTCATGGCCAGAGTAAAAGGAAAGTGTGCAGCTGCATAATTATATTGTAATGCCGGTAGTACGTAATTATTCTATGAAACTGCTTCAATTTAACTGCTTGTATAACCTTTTATCATTTTGAAAACCATTTTACTGCTTATAGTATATTTGTTTCAAATATTATTTATATATAATTTATTTCCAAGAAATATTCTGCCCAGGCATCCTGGGTTGCCAAAAACACAGAATAACACACATATAAGAATAGTAACGATTACAGTAAAATAGATGAGTCAAATTGAAATGTGAACTAGGAGCTTAAATTTAAGAATTAATAAATTTGTACATATATTGTAACAATCACACGAATAGAAAAGGGGGGGGGGGATTATGATATTCCGTATAAATGATTTTTCAGAATTGCCACAGACCCTTTAATGCTAGAAGTAATTATTTTTGGAATGATGTCATGGATTCCAAATGTTTTGATAGTGTTTACAGTTGATCGTGGGATGGTGCCCCTCGCTCCGATCATTAAACCATGTACTTCCCAGGTGCCTTCCATCTGATATTTTTCTCGAAAATACGGAATAGTAGGCTCATAAATTTGTTGTTTCCCTTTGTTGACCTAAGATGGTTGGGTCTGGCTCATCTCAAATCTAACAGTTGGGTGCAGTATAAAGCCTTTACTATTAGTCTTGTCTAGAGCCACGATGTCCGCTCTTCTAATTCCGCCGCCTTCAGACGCAACGCAGTGCACCTCTTCATGGACCTCGAAGGATTTGTGCTATTAGTTTGTGCTATTAGTGCTTGTGCTATTAGTTTTCGGATGTTATGATGGCGTGAATTTCTCAGGAGTTCTCCATGCTGACAGGATCCTAGGACATATGCTAAGGTTTCAATCTCGTTGCAGTATCTGCAACGGAAACCGTCCAAGGATCTCCCATGAAGACTTCTCACTGGTGCTACGTTAGCATTCGTCTTAATTGTGTCCCGCCATTCAGAGGAAGACAGACCCTCCTTAGAAAAAATCCATTTATTTCCGGGAGTATATTCTTAAAATAAAATAACACCTTTTCACAAAGAAAAAAAAACAAGAATGCAGTATTGAAAATTAAATTGGATGTATTTATTAATTTATCGTTATGAATAGTAATATTACAACTCTCAGTTACGTTTCCGATATAATATATCGACAACAATACTATTTAATCACTATATAATTTGATTTGAAAGCAAAGGGTTGGAGCTTATTTTTCAATTTACTTTATACTTCCTATTGAAGTAAGAAATACTTGTAATAATTATGGGTATACCACCAACAAAACCAATGCTTAAAAATAAATCACAGCCTGCCTTTCACAAATCAATTTTGTTTCAACAGTGAATAAGTTTGAATATGTTTCTTTCCATCGAGTCCGACGTGCTTCGTCAGATCGACTTGATGACATCATCAATGCTTTCTCTGTGAACAAAGTGCGAAGGAAATCTTAACAATCCACAAGTAAGAATCATGTATTTTGAATTCAATAATTTATTGTTTTCTGAATTGTAACATTTCATTTAAAACTAATTTAAACTAAACATGACCTGTATAATTGCTGCTCATAAACTGTTTGTGGGAGTTGGAGGGCGGTAAATTTCAGCACTGCCTAAGGGCAGCATTATACCTAAATCCATCCCTGAACACTAACAACATTATCTTCGTCATTAACGTTAATCAAATGTTGTTGTTTTCTAATGCCAGGCGTTTGACAATAAAGTCATTTGACCTCTTGCACTCCAATATTTTTCAAAGATATTATCATGGTCAGCCAATGAAGCACAGATTTTGAGGTGTTCCGAATCCATTTCTTGCGTTAATCAAATGTTATTTGATTGAATCAACAATAACACACATAAATTGTCCTTTTTTATACCACAAATAATCCCACGAATATTAAGTTGAGGGGGGGGGGGGGGAAGAGAAATTCTAGTGAAGGAAATCTAGCAGTAAGATGTTGTGGGATTTCTTTAACAGTCGCATCATCTATCCTCTTATTTCCTATCACAGATTTCGTCTCTTTTACTAACTGTAGTAATAGCGGTTTGCGGTGAGGATGTTTTCAGGGAAACAATTCCATGGAAACCCTGTATGTAGGCAACAAGCATCGAAACCCAGTCGAGCAATTGCATACATACATACATGCTTCCCTTCACGTCACGTCACGTCACGTCACACTACTGCACGCACTGTGTAGTAGTAAGATGATCTCTTCTTGCAATAAACTTTTGCTCCTAGAAGTTACTTGTTCTCAATAATAAAATCTCGACGATTAATAAATAGCCAAATTTTACTCTATAAGACTGTTAACGGTATATTGAATAACTGTGATTTTCTTAAATTCCTTCAGTTCAATATGAAAAGAACAGAATTACGTCATAGGCAACCTTTTGTTATTCCTATTCCTAGAACTGTTTTCTTCAAGAACTCTCCATTGTTTGTTATGTGTAATACTTACAACTCTCTGTCTTTAAACTGTGATTCTCAATTGGATTTCTGTTTAACAATCGAAAACTTCCATACAATATTAAAAAGAATTGTATTTCCTTAGATATTTAAATTATAAAGAAGTGTATTATAATGTTTTTACTCTAGTTTTTAAATAATTTTGCATCATTATATTGACAATTGGCACTATATTAACTGTAATATTATATTCTAGCATCTCTTACCATTATGTATTTTCTTTTTTTCGTTTGCGTTGTTTGTTTTGTTGTTTTTTTTCTCTTATTATGTATTTTGTATATATATATATATATATATATATATATATATATATATATATATATATATCTATGTAAGCCACCTGTAATTGGAAGCCTGCTTCTGTTGGTGGTGGATTTAAAATAAAATAAAAATAAATAATTATTTTACACAAATTTTTACTCTCAATAAAAGAAATAAAATTATATTAAAAAGCATAGCCTTCTATCTTTTAATTTCACAAATCTAACTCATTTTTAATAAGAGAAGAAGTCTTAACTTATATTTACCTTTTATTTAAGTAAATTTCGTTTTACAGTCTTCAAATACATTAATATAAACAGCATTAAATTGTAAAAATGTGAAATGCATATTTAGAAATACAATATACGTGCTTAAAATCTGATATAATTGAATAAAATAAAATTCTGTTATACTGGACAGTCTTCATAAAATCAGGCAATATTCAGACTAGCTATGTCTTAAAGCAGCGGTCATCAGCACAGTGTACCGTCGGGCTAGCATCTCTTACCCGCAGATAAAAGATGCGCTAGCGTACATCAGTGGCTGCTGGCGGGTATGCCTTCTCCCTCTCTCTTCTGCACGACCCGTTACTCATTTCAACAAGTGCTGACGACCACTGTCTTAAAGAATTCTTGCATATGGGCTAATCCATCTCAAATCGACCGAAATATAGAGAAAATTGACCTTGCAATTTTTAAATATAATGAAACTTTTTCTGTCCATTGACAACTGTGATACAATGCTTTGTGCAAAGTTTGAGGCATCAGAACTTCATAGTTTTTAATTAAAAATTTTTAAATTTATCGTATTTTCATAAAATTAGCAACTTTAAACTGTTGTGGCTCCGAAACCCTTTCACCTAATGATCAAAATCATTGTTTATTTTGATGCTGAGAAATTGAAGTTTATATTGACATGTAAACAGTTTTTCTTACTTTTTACGGAAATGGAGAAATTTTTATTTTTCTTCATTAAGACACCTTTGCCCACGAAAAAATATTTTTAAAATATATGGTTAGATTCCGCATTGAAAGTACAAATAAACACATATTTTTTACTGGTGCACCATTGATAAGAAAGTATTGAAAATATCAAATAAAGAAAATAAATAGTACGCGTGTGAACTAACCAGCTGACTAGGTAGTCGAGACAAGCAAGGCCAGGAGACAAACACGTGATGTGTCGTCTAGCAGTCATGGCTGGGCTAGCTTTATCACAAGTTTTCATAAACACAGGAGTAAAATGACGCCCAATGCTCGCTTATCTTCAGCTCTCGGCCAGTGCGTGGGGTACTGCGACGTTCAGGTCTAGGCGTGTGAAAATAATTTAATACCCTCGAAACTTATTGCCAAGCCACTAAGCAAACAATGCCGAATCCCTCTTAATAATGCAAGGTTTTTTCCCCAATAATTTTTACATTTTTACAAATAGGTAAAAAGCCTAAAAATAAGTAAAATCAAATTATCTGTCTCTCTGTATACAATAAAAATAAGTATTACTTCTAATCATAACCTACTAAATGTCAGCTTCAAAATAAGCTCTCGTTCAATGTTCTGCAGTAAATGGTTCCAGAGTTCTGAGCGCTGAAAGAGGTTTGTTTTTATAAAATACGCTAAATTTGTCGCTCAATAGTACGAAAACCGTTTGACTTTCGATAGTATATTTTTGAAAATGCACTCTCCTCAGCACCTTGTATAAATAGGGAAAAAATTAGAGTATTAAAAAAATGCGAGGTTTTTTACTGATCGATTTCACATGGAATAGCCCATATACGAAAATATGTAAAGAATTCATGAATGTCAACTACAATACTATTAAAAACATTTAATGTGCTCCCACATAGCTAACTGCAGTCTTTTCTACATGGCAGTGATACATATTTCAAGTACTGTAATATAATTATATACAACAAATTATTTTATTACACACTAATGTTAATAAACCCTAAACATTCTTTTAGACTTAAAATGTTTTTAAATAATATCTCAACCACATTATATCCTGTATATATGTACCCCATATCTGAGAAATGGTAGGTTTTACTACAATTACAAAGTGTTACTTGGAGCTACAATGGCTCAGAGCTCAGGACATACTACTTTTTTAAGGTGGAAGGTGAACATAATGAGGTTACATTCATCTGGGTACCAGGGCATTGTGGTATTGACAGTGACGTGCAGTCCACCCAAGCAACCCAAGGACGGCTTGGGCAGCACTGATTGATTATAAGAATCACGATCTACGTAAATCCTTGATTAAATTTCTGTTTATTTAATCATAAAGTCCTGAAACGTTTCTAAATATGTTTTGTTAATTGTAAGTCGCGTGATGGGGCATATACATAGGGCATGGAAGTTGCCATGACAACCCACGTCATCACAATTTCTAACCAATGAGGGACGCCTCACGAGACTGTAGTAAATGCATATGCCCCAAGCAGCCGGTAGCCTGCCTGGGATGGCTGTGTGCACGAAGTCTAATGGGTGTAAAACGTACTGTTTATCTCGCGTTTGTTTGTACCGGTACTTTGTAGTTACATTGTGTACGTGTATATAAGTGCAATAAAAAGTTTTGATTATTATATTATGATTTGAAAGAAGCCACGTATGTCAAATATCTGGGTATCATTATTGATCAGAATTTAAAATGGCCTCATCACATTACTTATCTTTGTAAGAGGCTTCGTAAAACAATTTATAAATTCGTTAATCTTCGATGCTACTTACCTATTAGAGTTCTACGAAATATTTATTTGGCCATTATTCAGTCTATCATTCAATATGGTAATTGTTTGGGGTGGAAGTACAAAAATTAATCTTAGTCCGTTAAATTTACTACAAAAACGAATAATTAAAATTTGTTTGAAGAAACGTTTCGATTATCCAACTAAATTAATTTATTCTGAATTTAATGTATTTAATATTGAACAAATTTATAAGTATACGCTGTTAAAATTTTATCATAAAAATCGTAATAAGTTTGTATTACAGACACACAATTATGACACAAGACGAAATATTAATTCAACATTAGTAGAACCTAAATGTCTCACATCTGCTGGTCTAAAGCGTAGCATAAATTTTGGCCCTCGGTTGTACAATGCTTTAACTAAATTACACCCAGAACTTCTAACATGTAACCCACTGACACATAACAAGAAAATTAGAAACGTGTTAATATCTTCAATTTGATTAAATAAATTTATAGCCTATGTGTATGAATTAATCAACCTATATTATATTTGTATTCTATAATTTTGAAATATATATTAGTCCTACTTTTCACGTGCGATATTATTCTTCTCTAGTGTTAATATTATATTATATAATTCCATTGCCGCTGTAATTATATTTTAGTTCCTATTTTATTTTACTTATTTATTTTTATTATTATTATTATTTTTTTTTATTTTAATATTATATCTGAACTGCGACCGAGCACGGGCGCTGCTCATTCGGTCTCAAATTTTGTTAATACTACTGTACCGGTATCTTCTTTTTATATTGCTTGTATTATTTTATTTCTATTTCTCTTGTTTGTTTTTGTAATTATATTTCTTTATTCTGTATATTTAAATTTAAATAAAATAAATGTCTGGTGATAATAATAATTTAATTCAGCAACAAAAGCTAAATACAGCAATTTAACTAAAGCAATACGGGATCATGATGTTGCTAATGCACATATTCGTGCTTCTAATGCACTCGCGACTTTTGGAACTGTGCGTATTGAAACTGAGGTAAGTGGCAAAACACAACAAAGTATTATTCTACATAATGAAAAGGTAACACGCAATAGAGACATTCTGAAAAGGCTTATAAAAGCAGTTTGTTTACTTGCAAAACTGGAACTTTCATTTGGAGGAAACGGTAAGTCGAAAATGTCCAACAACCGCGGTAATTATTTAGAGCTTTTGGACTACACCGCCCAGTACGACCCTCTTTAAAAAATCACTTGGAGACATCTACAGTATTCAAAGGTGTATCAAATCGTATACAAAATGATTTAATTGAATATGTTGCCAGTGCAATTAATAAGGAAATTAAACAGCAATTACAGAAATCTGATTTTTTTGCCATATTAGCTGATGAGACAACTGATGTCTCGAATAAATCACAATTTTCTCTCGTTTATCGATATACGATTCAAGGAAGGGTGGTAGAGCGGTTTGTGTGCCTCTGTGATGTGAGGACAAAACAGCGGCAGCACATTCTGATCTTATTTTTAAGACATATTCAAGACTTTTCAAACTGCAGTAAGAAACTTGTCGCACAGAGCTACGATGGAAGTGCAGTGATGGCCTCTTCATTACATGGTGTCAAGCTAATATTAAGGCGCCTTTTCCACAAGCTCTCTTTGTCCACTGCTACGCACACTGTTTAAATTTAGCACTGTCCCAAAGTGCTTCAAGTATTCCTGAATGCCGTATATTTTTTGCTACTCTTTCTGGACTTCCAGCGCTTTTTTCCAAATCATCAAAGCGCACAAAATTTCTTGATCAATTTCTGGGTCGACGATTACCACGTGTTTCCCCAACAAGATGGAATAACTCGTCACGACTTACTAATACTTAGAGTAGTCTTTTATAATAGTATTTTTAATTTTAGGCAGTAGTTGCAGTAGGCTTAATCTTATAGAATTTGTAAAGAAAAATTGGTATCAAATACCAATGTATTTTTATAATTAGTAATATTATAAGTATTTTAATCAAATATAAATAGTAAGAAGGAAAAGAAAACTTGACTACGCAGCTGTTTGGGTAATCTGTTGGGCCACTGCACGTCACTGGATATTGAGGGAAAAGCAAAAGCTGACGAACTTGCAAGACAAGGGGCGGCTATAAAATATATTCGACCAGAGCCGTGTCTCGGAATACCTAGGTGCTCTGTCAGAGAGGCAATTAAAAAGTGGTCCAAGATTCAATACTAGAGATGGGATAAACTGTTCTTTTTAAGAAACAGTTTCGACTGTAACTGTTTCATGAACGAAGCTGTTCCAAAATAACAGTTTCAAAGAAACAGTTCCATAAGAATATGTTTACAACATCAGTGCCGACTGTTCCAAGTGTTCCAACTGTTTCAACTTCTCATCTGCTTCAGGAACATGTTTGAAAGTCCTTGAATCGTCTTTAAATCTGCTGTTCAGTTTATTATGACAACGAAAATAATTTTTTTTAGTTGGTTATTTAATGATGCTGTATCAACTACTAGGTTATTTAGCGTCGATGAGATTGGTGATAGCGAGATGATATTTGGCGAGATGAGACCGAGGATTCGCCAGAGATTACCTTGTATTCACATTACGGTTGGGGAAAACCTCGGAAAAAACCCAACCAGGTAATCAGCCCAAGCGGGGATCGAACCCGCGCCCGAACGCAACTTCAGACCGGCAGGCAAGCGCCTTAACCGACTGAGCCACGCCGGTGGCTCATCATTTTTTCGTAGGTTACTGTTAAGGGTACAGTAAATAACTACAATTTAAAATAAATCGATTTTAGTAAAAATAATGCTTATAACCCTAAGAGTTTAATAACGATGACACTAGCCGATATTTTTCGCGGTATATTAATAATTAACACTATGTCAGGGCACCATGAACATATTCTCCATCAATGGAAGCTAATAAATAATATCAGATTTATTAGAGAATTTGATTCGTACAATTAAATTGCACGATCCTAAATAGGCTACTATTGCACAAAGGCCGTGTGGAACATGGACAATATTATATCTACTTTCGATTAGAGGTCAATGATAGCGCTACACGTGGCCTTTGCAGACAACAAAGAAGGGGAAAGCTGTTTAGAAATTGAACTGTTTATCTGTTGGAACCATGTGGAACGTTGAAGTGATCACTGGAGCATTGTAACACCCTTTGGAACAGTTGGAACAGGTTATATCACGAAACTGTTTCGTATCGAAAGTTTCAATTGTGAAACAGTTTCAAATAAACTGTAACAGCTATTTTACCCATCTCTATTCAATACTACAAAACTTGGATCAAGACACCAGATATCAACCATGGGAAACAATTTATTATTAGACCACGCAACAAAAGAGCTGAAATATTACTTCAATGTAATAGATTTCAGCTGAGAGCAATTACAGCTTCTAGCAGGTCATGCTCCTGTGAAAATGCATCTTAATATAATAGATATGCTTCAAGGGAATCTAGACTGTAGATTCTGCGGGAAGGAGACAAACAGTTCAGCACATCATTTGCTCCTGTGATGCATCGGCTTGCAGAGATGATTTATCTTTGGGAAAGAATCTCTAGAACCAAAAAATTTTGAACAGAGTTCTATATCCAGACTGTACACCTTAATCAAGGTAACAGGGCTGATGAATCGGTATTAAATCATAAACATAGGTAGCACAAAAAGCTTAATTGTGGGGAGGGGGGAAGAGTGAAAGGTAATAAGTTGCAACCCTTTCAAACTGATGGTACTGTTCATCAAATCATAAAACTGAAGTTTGCTGAGCAAGAGTTAGTCACAAACCGTTAACCTTTGCACCTGCTTTAACTTACATTTCCATAGCAACCCTACACTGCTATCAAATTGAATTTCACTCTCGTTTTATTTTTTGTGTTCCAGTCAGTATAAGCTGAGTAGCTCAGCTGGTAGAGCAACTGGAAGATCTGAGATGGTACAGGATATTTCTTGTTGCCAAAACTTCCAACACATCCCCAGAGTCCACTCTACCTCCTGTCAAATTAAGTAGTCAGCATTTTCTAGGGGTAAAAGGTGGTTTGAGTGTGGTCCTTATTATACCACCTCACTGTAGTGGCAAGGTGAAGAAAGCATGGAAATCTATCTTTATGACACACCTTCTTCCTTCTTGGCATTTGAAGGGAAAACCTTTACTTTTACCAGTATAAGCTTATTTCTCGGAAAAATTAATAAAATGTATTTATCATTACCACTACATTCACAGAACTGAACAACTTGAAGAACAATTCAATGAGAAGAAAACTAACATTTTTCTTAAACAACCATGAATATGAAGAATATCCTTGAAGCATTACAGACCATCAAAGTTGGCAACCTGTTAAGAGGTCTTTCTTGCAGCCAGCTCATCAGCTGTCTGGTTTGAAGTCCAATCTACAAAAGATTCTTAAAAATCGCAAGTGTTCATAACTTTACAGAATTACCATAGAGCACTACACATGCAGATAATTACATACATAATACAGTGCCACTAACGGCAGCAGTAGAAAACCCAAAAAGTATTCCAAATATTTCCCCAGAAAAAAGTCTGGATATAATCGTACTTAAGAACTGCATAACAACAGCTCTTTTGACGGTAACCAGATCTAATGCAGGTTGATCAAGATCAGAGTGTATGGCTTAATTTGATGAAGATGGTATCTGCACAAGTAGTTCCTTCATCCTTTTCGTTGCACAATGGTGCAGACTATCTCCTCAAGTTGAGTTCGTGTTCTACTTTCTGCACTAAGTCTCAGTTTTCTAAAGTTATTTACAAAAATGGATCAAAATACTATAAATTAATATATCAATAAAAAGAGAGTTAATTAATTCTTCCCATCTTCTTTGTTATGCTTTAATAACATATGCCTTTCTTGAGGAAAGATAGACACCTCTCATGTATGGGCAAACAAAAACTTTATGTTAGAGCTGTTCACGGGAGTTAGCAACACACTGAAGCTGTCTCTCTGGTATTGTGAACGATTTCCTTATTACTTATGCTCAAATGGAAAGTTTAACTTTTGAGAGCTGCTGAGGAAAAGACATCAAGAGAGAATGGTTTCAAACTGATGTGGTTCTAGTCCACTCAGCAGTTCCATTATCATTACCATTACTTTCAGCAAATGGTGGACTGGACAACGAGAAATGCCCTAGAAGATCACAGATCTCTGCCAGTTGGACTTGTTTGTGTCACACGAAAATCTTGATTTACTGGATGCCAGTTGATTCTGGGCAGCTGCAACTTTCAAAAGGATATCAAACACGCCATCTCTACTGTGTCACTGTAATTTCTGTACTGAAATTAATAGCAGTTTGAATGCCCATTGCAAAACGCATAATAGTGCAATTTTCTGATTTCCAATCATATCTGGCAATCTTCAACAATCTGAACAACTACTTGCTTCTTGCTGGTTTAATGGTCTGAAACTCAAGGACGCATTTCGTGTTAGTTTAATAATAGAATATGTTTACTTTCGTTCCCATAGCAGAGTGCATATGAAACTCTTGTTCATTCTGCTTATATGTTCCAAAATAAGTTCCTATAAAAAAGAGCTAAGTTTCTTGCTGGGCTGGTAGTATAAGTAACAATTTCTTTTATGTTAATAATACTGTATTATTGAAATGGATGTTGTTCTGATTTACTATACAAAAGTAAATGAATATTTGTTTCTTATGTACTCACTAGTACTGTCTGACAAGTGCAAAGAAGGTTTGCAGAGAAATTTTCACGTGTTAAAGTTTTTAACTCTCCTCCAGTGTATAATCTTAAGAAAATTTAGACAGACTGAAAGTATACAACATGTTTTGACCCAGAAAACCCTAGAACCTTTATATTTTACTTTTATTTTTAATGTACAGTAAAATCCCTTGTATCCGGCACCCAAATAACTGGCAATACCAAAACAACGGCACTTTCAGCTAGGCAAAAAAAAAAAATTGTTAGTCATGCGAAAGGAAAGAGTTGGATGAAGATGTGAGTGATTTTCGTGGATCGCACATGCCGCATATTGTGTTTACTCTTTACATTGTTCATGAGTGAAAACATTGACAGAAAACCCCGTTATGTAGACCCATTGAGTAGATCGGGTAGCATCGGTAAGCCATCACTTGGACCTTGCAAATAATGCGGCAGAGACGATAGCTTTAAATTTATCACTTGAACTCGCCCGTTTCGAAGGGGTGTTGGACGAGTCTAAATAGGAAAGTATGAAATTCTCTGTTATGCTGTAGCACGTAAAAGTTTCATTAGAGTGATAGATAGTATATATAAACAAGTAGACATTAGAGATATGTTGCTGTTTTCTAATGCCAGGCGTTTGACAATAAAGTCATTTGACCTCTTGCACTCCAATATTTTTCAAAGATATTGTCATGGTCAGTCACTGAAGCACAGATTTTGAGGTGTTCCGAATCCATTTCTTGGTTTGAGTTGCACAATGGGGAGTTAGGGGACTGATATATTCCAATTCTATGCAGGTGTTTGGCCAAACAGTCATAGACTGTTGCCAATCTAAATGCAGCTACAGACAATTTGCGTGGTAAATAGGGAATTTAACTGTGGATATGATGCAGAGAGTTCGATTTTTTCCCTTGAGATTGTGTTATCAAATTTTGTTTGCTGAATTAGAGATATGTTAAAGAGGTTCAAATCATCGAGCACTACTTCTTCATCTTCATAATTGCTCATTACATCACATGGCCGCCTAAGGTTATGAAAACTTTTAGTATTTTTTACGCTATTATGTATTACTGTATTACAATAATTATGAACTGATGAATGTACATTACTATATTCAGTACTAAAAATAAATATTGTACATATTTCAAAATCTTATTTTTAAATATCTATACGAAAATTACTAAATTTCAACATGGAAAGAAATGTTGTTGTTGTCTAATGCCTTGCATTTGGCAATGAAGTCATTAGCAGTCGTGCTTTCCAATACTTTTGAACTGTAGTTTCTTCTGATCTTAATGCTTCACAGGTCTTCAAGTGGTCTTCATTCATTTCTGCTGGATCGTTACACAGGACACATATGTGTGAAGCTGAGATACCTATTCTGTAGAGATGACTTGCTAGACAGTCATGATTTGTCAATAGTCTGAAGGCTGCAACTGCTGTTTTCCTTGGTCTCTGGGGGATTATATCTGGGTTGGAAAGTAGTGTAATCCATTTTTTGTCTTTAGCATTTGATTCTATTTCTTGTAGGTATGAATGAGAAAATTTTGTAGTGATCAAGCGTTTTATTGAGGAATATGAGAAATTAAATTTAGACTTTTGTTTTATTGTTGTGCCTTTCTTTGCAAGTGTGTCCGCGGTTTCATTCCCCATGACTCCACAGTGTGCTGGAATCCATTGGAGATGGACAATCTTATTAACTTTTTGGAGTTGTGTTAGCATTTTGTAGCATTCTCTTATTTTTGTTGACTTCTTTGTAGCATTTGAACATATTCCCTGAATTGCAGCTTTAGAATCTGAAAGAATTACTGTCTTGTTATATTTATTTAAGGGAAGATTTAATAATTGTCGGAGAGCAATGTGTATAACCTCTATTTCGCCATCATAATTTGTTGTGTCTCTGCCAACAGAATGATAAAAGGAAAAATGTGTACATGTAACTCCAGCTCCAGTAAGGTTTTCTGTGGTGGACCCATCAGTATATATGTGTAGCCATTCTTCTGTAGGGTATCTAGTATTAATCGTTTCCAGTGCTAGAAGTTTTTGTATTTCTTTTGGTGTGTCTGATTTACTTATTTCCTCTGTTAATTCCAAACTGAAGGTAGGTTGCAATAATTCCAATGGATTTTCTCTGATAAGTAAATTTTCTCTGGTGTTAGGAATGTTCAATGTGGATTTAATCTGTGTTACCTTTTCTAGGAAACTACTACGAGTTTTAAGGAATGAAGAAGGGAGGTTCTTTTCTGTCCATTTAGAGTTTGGCAGTCGTAACATTTTCTCATGTTGGAGCAGTGCTTGTTCTTCTATTTTTGTTGTTATTGATGGGATCCGTGTTAAGGCAAGCATGGCATCAACAGGTGTGGATTTAACTGCTCCAGTGATTAGGCGAAGAGCCTGATTTTGTATTTGTTCAAGTTTATTGATGTTAGCATTTGCTGCTGTTATTAATGCTTCAGAGCAGTACAAGAGGTTTGGTTTAATATACATTTTGTATGTTGTATTAAGGACTCTCCTTGAGCAGCCCCATTTAGCACCAGCTAACCTTTTCAGGATTTGCAGTTTCTTTTCAACCTTTTCTGAGATGTTTGTTATATGTTTTTTCCAACTAAGTTTTCTGTCGAAAGTGATGCCCAAGTATTTGGCATCATCAACTGCTTTGAGTGGTTTATCATTATAATTTATGTTAACAGTCACTGGTTTATATTTTAGTGTAAATAATTCATAAGTTGTTTTTTCTACATTAATAGTCATGAGGTTTTTGGAGCTCCATTCATTGGAAAGAAATGTTTGTGCAGTACAATATGTCTTTACATAACCTATAAACGTATGTTCCAATTATCCGGCAAAATCAATTATCTGGCCTGGCTTTGTCCCACAGTTGCTGGATACGAGGAATTCTACTGTAATAAATGAAATCACTCTAACTTTTACTTATCGAAATACGCGCAATTTCATTGCATCGATACAATTTAATACGATCCCTACAAGTACGAAATGCTATGGTAATGTTGCAATAACATGCGCATATAACAAGCTTCTTACAGATGTCAGCCACCAGATTGCTCAATAATGAGTAGGGGGCGGATGTTGATGAAAAGCCATCTTATTTTTTACATTAGAACGATGCCTATTAATATAGAAATTCTTTCTAAGTTAATATCAACGTAAAAAAATAGTTTCTTATATTGCACTTTTTGACGATTTTGAACTAATAGATCATTTTTATATTTTTTTCGGCATTTTGGTCATTTTTAAATACTTTGAAGAACTTTTAGATCATTTGGAATGCATTTTACTTTCTTCTTTACCGATAAGTCTGTTAAATCATTTTCTAAGCAAATAGGTCAGTAGTAATTACCTACTGAAAAAGTGAATAACAGTGAAGTTTGAGTTTTATAGTTTCGAATAGACTTTAAAGTTCATCCCTCATTCCACTGAAGGCTTCACTTTACACAACAGAAGTAATATAAAATGCTTGACAGCACCTTAGTTTAAGTGAGGACTTTGACCGCTACTGTTCTTTAGTTGTACGAGAGTGTCTTTGGAAATTATGTTTGGAAGGGGGGGGGGAACTTTCACCGTGTCCTGGACAGGACGTGGTTTGGAAGGGATGTCTACTGTAGTAGACTATTTTTAGCACAAAGATTGCAAGAATGCACGCTGCGCCCACAATTTGTTCTGTCATTCACATTCCCTCATCTGGAAGATCTGATAACAGAATGAAGCACCAAAGGAGGAGGAGACACAGAATGAAGGCACTGACATGGACCACCCCTGATTGAAACACATTGTAAACCCTCATTAAAATCTATAGTTTTTCCTTAAAACCTTCATTTTGCTGCATGTTCTTTTTCTTTATCATAGCTAAATTCCAGGAAGTTGCCTCCTCTCTCCGAGATTTGCAGGGCATTCATTGAAACAAGGTGACTAATTTTTTAGAAGTTGTGGTGCGATTACAATTAATAATATTTAAATGTCATTTTCTTTTAATTTTATGTCATTTTTCTATTATTTCAAGGGAATTTTAATGATCATTTTAACTAGATTTTTAGGTCATCAACATAAGCCCCCTAATAATGAGTAAAGAAGTGGAAAAACAGATCAAAAAACACGGATACAAATAATGACTAAGAATAAACATTGACAATGCTCATTACTTCTACTTCATCAGTTATCTTACTTTCAATATTAATTAGAAAATAATAAGAAAAAAAGGAATGAAGATAGAAAAATGTTGTAAGATTGGCATAAAAACACAAGAATAGCATTAAGATGTTTTACAATTCAGAAGGTACCCACTGTTTGTTTATGGACCTTAAGTGCTAACTTCATCAAACAATTATAAATTAAACAATTGAAAAGATGAAGACTGTGAAAACAGTTCTTGCTTTTTGTACAGAATTGTTCAGTCTTTTATTATGGTAAATTGGAAGAAACTTTCTTTCAGAGTTCGTTTCATTTCTTAGAGCTTCATACATCAATAACACATCAATGGAAATTGAATTAAAAATCTCAAAAAAAAAGTTCTGAGTTAAAAATACAACCTACCTATTGACTTGAATGCAAGGCCTAAGCACAGTAATCTAACAATTTCCACCTTAGTTAAATAATCTTGATTACGCAACTTTTAACACTATATCACTTAGGAATAAAAATATGTACCGGTATATGACTTTCACGTGTTAATTTGAACTAAGTTTAAAAATACCTTACTTCAAGTTAACACGTGAAAGTCATACACATATTTTTATTCCTAAGTAACAATTTCCTTTTATTTGAGTGATTATTTCTTATATCAGTAACTTCCTTCATAATATAACAGAAATTTTCTTTCATATTAATTAATTGCATGATAATTTCTTATGGCAGAAATTCCTGCCACAACAATGTCATATAGGCTAACATAAATTACCTTCCACAGTAATTCTATATCATAACTTTCTTTGCACAATAATTCCATCTATCAGAAATCTCCTTTGACAATCTTTTTTCACAATACTCCCACATATCTTTCTCCTGCTGCAATACATCCACAATCACACATTTCCTTGCATGATTATTCTATAAATAAAAAAAACCTTTCATAATACTTCCATATATAAATTTCCTCTCCCAAAAACCTCGTCTATCATAAATTTTTCCTAACTGCACATATCAATAATACATGTTCAAAACTGCTATTATATACTTGTTTCTTGACACTCTTTGTTAATTAACAAACTACTGCAGCTAAACAAGTTGGTTTTTATTATATGCAGTATTTATATTTATTTATTCTACTGCATTTGAGAATGAAAAATCTTCAATTACCTTCATTACAGCGATAACTTTTCTTCATCTTCCAAATCTTCACTGTACATTTTCCTTCCTGCGAGTTCCAACACAGCCTTTGCTTCGACCTCCCTCTCCCTTATGGTTCTAGGAGCATCCTAAAACAATATCAAGACATTATATTACATTCTTGAACTGATAGACCTTGCCCACAAGCACTCACTCAATTCTGTTTCTATAATATTGATTAACATCCATTTATTGAAGGAAACATAACACTTCAATTGGTTGCAATTGAAAAAATTTCACTTAAAACTCGATCCTTGCTTATCAAGTAATATCTATTACGATAAGTCTCATACATATGATCTATTACATTTTAAAAATACCTTTCCATTACTAAAGATATAGAAAATATATTTATCATAAGAACACAGATAAAAATGTGGTGATGATGTGATGATGATAAGGGTTGCGTTCAGCCGGGACAGCACTGAAATAGCGACAGCACTGAACGCTTTGCTGGCCGACAGCGCTGGAATAGCGGCCGCCATTTTTCATAGCAAAATTTTTTTCGCTGCAAGCTTGCTGCTAGCCAGCGAAAGTGGAGGGGGTAGACATCAACCAATGGTGCCGGAGTAGACAGAACAATGGCGTGTTTGTGTGTAAACACAGCGGATATTTTGCAGTCTGGTCGTTCAGCCACCAACAGCTGCTGTAACTCAGCAAAAATGAATCGCTACTCCAGCGCTGTCCCGGCTGAACGCAGCCATTGATGATGATGATGATGGTGGTAGTGGTGGTGGTGGTGGTGGTGGTGGTGGTGGTAGTCACAGTGAAGAAGAGGAAAGTGATCACAGGAAAGATGGTGAAGAAGACAGTAGTCAATAATGTGATGGTGATGGTGATGTTGGTAGTAGTGGTGGTAGTAGTGGTGGTGGTGGTGGTGGTGGTGGTGGTGGTGGTGGTGGTGGTGGTGGTGGTGGTGGTAGTGGTGGTGATGGTGGTGATGATAAAAATGAATAATACAGTGTTTGCCAGGAAACAGGTTTCACGTAGATATATCGTCAGCTAAGAGTGTAAATTTTCTAACAGAAAGGTAATTTTACAGAGGAAACAAAAAAAACTGAGTTTAAATCAGGGTTGAGAAAAACCCGGGTATTTAAAAAAAGACCCAACCCAGTGGGTTTTACTGGGTTTTTATGGGTTTTTATGGGTTTCATTGGGTTTTTCTCTAATGGGTATTAAATAGTTCAATTTCGTGACTAAGTGATTCAGAACACCAACATATTCTAAGAACTACTTCATGAGCAAAAACTGGTAAATTAAATAAGCAAAGATTGGTAAATTATTATTAAATATTCTTAAGTTGGCAGCCTGCCCTTCCACTATCTTGCTAATATGTTAGATCCAAGATTCAGAGGGGCAAGAATAACTGCAGATCAAGAGGAAAGTGAGAAAATTGGCTCACAGAGATTAATCCAGAATGGGTGACAAGTGTTATGTCTTTTAGGATTGCTGATTCTGATTATTTTCCTGCTACTATGTTTTCTGACGCAGTTGTACAACAGTTCAGTCCAAACAAATGGTGGAAAATAATGGAATTGAAAACAACAAAAAAGGGGAACTTGCCAACAGGATTTATTAGCTTTGTGAAAAGTTTAATTTCTTGCCCTGCCAGCAATGCATCCATTGAGAGAATCTTCTCCACCTATGGGCTTGTTTGGTCAAAGTTAAGAAATAAGTTAGGAGAGGAAAAAGCTGAGAAATTAGTGAAGATCTACAGATTTCTCCGTGTTAAGAAGGACTGAATTGTGATGTAGTTAATATTAATACCATTCTACAATAAAACACCGTGTTGATGAAAGTAATTTTTTCTTTATAATGAAATATTACCTAATTAATAACTTCTGCTGACAAATTGTTATAGTAAATAAATATGATGCACCTTTTTGTAATATTTTGTATGTTGATTAAATTACGAGAAATAAATATATGTTTTTTTTTGGGTTTTGTGTCGGGTTTTATTGAAGGGGTTTTTTATAAAAAACCCATATGTTTTTTTTGGGTCAGGTTATATTACAACAACCCTGGTTTAAATTAACCCTGAAACTTTACCATCGTACTTTGGATTTGGTCCTAAAGTTTCAGGGTTAATTTATACTCAGTTTTTGTTTTCCCTGTAAAATTACCTTTTTTGTTAGTTAGCAGGTTTACATTCTAAGCATTCGATATGCTGTTAATCTTTTATTGTTATAAGTTGAATACAACTGCTGAAGAATTAGTGTGTACATTTTCCCTGAACTGAAATGGAAGGTTTTATGTTATGTAGGCTATTAGTATGAACAGATAACACAGGCTGAAGGAACATCTAAGTTAGAGCATGAGTATACAGCTGACTTCCATTCAGTGCAGCAGTTTATGGCAATGCAGTACACACTGAACACAGTATCTTAATTTATGATACACATACGTATTACAAAGAAATTGTACAAAAAGAGTAGTGCTGTATTTCTACGAAAATATCCTGGAGTTCACCAACCACCCAATACAACAATCCAGAATTTAGTGACAAAAGTAAGAGGAACCAGCTCATTTTTACATAAAAAAATGAAGAGACGTAAATCGCTTCCAAATGAAGAAATACTCAATGATATAAACCGTAGGCTAGAACAGCTCAACACTCAGGAGTATCCAAGACATCAGCTTGAAAGTTAAAAAAATTGTTAAAACTACAGCCTTATAAGGCAACAGTCTTTCATTTGAATGAAATGGACCATCTGCTTACAGCTCAATTCTATCAACAGAGACAAAACCCAGAATGTGTCTAGAAATCTTTTCAAAAGATATGAAATGCATTAGAGTGGAAGGTCAACAGCTCCTGCACTTATCATAAGGTAAACTGTTGTTATTGTTATCTAATGCTGGGCTTTGGCAATGAAGCCATTAGTGTTCTTGCTCTCCAATATTTCTCTGTGGTGGATCCATCAGGTAGAACTTCACAGGTTTGTATATGATCTTCAGTCATTTCTTCTTCTTTGTTGCATAGAGAGCAATTTGGATTCGTGTAAATTCCTATTTTATTCAAGTGTTTGGCCAAATAATCGTGTTCCGTGAGCAGTCTGAATTTTGCTACTGCAGATTTACGTGGGATTTCTGGAATAATTTCTGTTTTTTTTTTATTAAAATGCTCCAATTTTTATCTTTGGCTTTGTTACATAGTGCTTGGTTTTGCTTGATTTTATATTTATTTTTAATTAGTCTTTTCATGGATGTAAAGGGTAGGCTTATATTTGTATTCTGAATTAAATTGGATCCTTTTTTGGCAAGAAAATCAGCAGTTTTCATAAGGTAAACTAACAAATTACACCTGTAATGTACTGTGGAAGTCGTGAGATTTTATTTCCGAAAGCTGATCCACTGAATCACAACTAAGTGAGCTGTTACTTCTCCATGTCACTTTTCGAACAGCACCATACTAAAAAGCAAGACTTTTCAGTCATATGTCCATTATGATGATGATGATGATGATGATGATGATGATGATGATGCGTGAAATCGTAATGAAGATAGACAAAAAGCAAATGATAATGTGGTAGTAGTGGTGGTGAAGACGAAGATGATAATAATGATGAAGGAAAGAAAAGACTGATTATACAGGGTTAGTTAAAAATCCCGCATCCCCTAAATAACTTGTGCGAGATCGTGCGTATTTGCTTGCTTTCCACACAAAACCAATACGCGGTAAGTGTGAAATACCACATTCAGTATTCCCAACGTAACACACATAACAATTTCCCTCTTCTTACCACTTAAGCGCCATATTCATTTTACTGCTTTAGGCTTTTAACATATTATTTTTAGAGACTTTAACATAGTAATAATTATAAATTGGAAACTTACCGCTGCAATCTCACCTAAATTGCACTGTTAATTATTGTTTTTAAATATTTGCAAAAATTAAGTAAACTCTACAACACCACAAAAGTTACTGCATTTGTAATGCAAGTAACATTAAGGAAGCCGTGAAAAAATCAACAAGATTCCAGATGCCGATGTTATTACTGCAATATGTTATATAAATAATATTGTTAAAATATTAAAATGAACAATAAATCATTACATAACCTTAACGTTTTTTTTTTAAGTTCGCATTTATAGACTGGGGGAAAAAAAAGACAGACGTATATCACGGCCTGCTGGAATATAGTAAACACAGCAAACATTTTATAGCAACAATTTGAAGATAGATATTTTTGTTTTTAAAAGTTGCCGTCATTGAACAGAAACCAAGATGGAGATTTCATTGCAACTAATTAGAAATTCCTCTTTCAGGTATGTAATAAACGATCTTCGCACAAAATAATGTACGATACACGAGTGGTATGTTTGTTTTCATTTTCTCGGAAATTAAAAAAGCTCAACTACGTTTTGCTTGTTCAATCTTTTCCTCGAACATGAAAACATCAACATACCGCTCTTGCAACGCATATTACTATTGAAGCATGTGGTTCAGTGACATGAAACTTGGTGTGTGGGAATAACCATATACTAAGAACTCAATAACGGTATTATCGAGTTTTTCTACCTCTGGTTTAACCGGAAGTAACTACAACTCTCTTATTTTAAATGGAACTCCCAATATATTTTTTCATTTTTGAATAATGCTCATTAAGAGCTTTTCAAAAAGTACCCACAATAGAATCTTCTGTATAAATTCAGTGTTACTAAATCAAGAAAACAGAAAAGTGTATAGAATATTAAAATAATAAAATACTCTTTCCTTAACAAAAACAAAACAAAGCTAGCTCAACTTCTAAATTCTGTGTTCAAACTGGTAGCCCTCAGCTGCTTGACATTGTGCCAGTCGATCATAGAAACCATTTAAGGAATGATTTAACCAGACTTTAGACTTTCATCTCTTTGAGCCTATGAAAGACAGATTAAATGGGCAACAACATTTTCCAGACAAGCTGTAACAAAGTGGCTTGTATCTGCTCGTTCACATTTTTACAAGCGCGGTATGCAGGGTCTTGTTTATCATTGGCAAAAATGCATAACGAAGTAGAAAAACTCCGTAATACCATTATTAAGTTCCTAGTATATGGTTATCCTTATACACCAAGTTTCATGTCATTGAACCACATGCTTCAAAAGTTATTTAGGTGGTGCGGGACTTTTAAGTAACTCTGTATATGTGATGTAACAGAAGAAATCACAAAGGTGGTTATGATAATGATAGCAGTAACAGTGCACAAGATGAAAAAAGATGACAGCGAGGAGTGCCATTAGCCGCATGGCTAGAGCATCAGCTTTCCACACTGGTAACCCAGGTTCGATTCCTGGTGAATCCAAGTGAAATTTATTATGGACAAATACTATGGCCCGGATGCAGAAACACCGATCAAAATATGATTGGCAATCAAGGAGGGTTTGATTGGCCATCAGTTCTATTTCTGTTGCAGAAAGAACAATCAGTGTTTGATCGGAGATCAGTCTTCCATCAGATTTGAACAATAGATTTTTGCTGGTTAAGTTACTGATCATCGATCAAGTAGGCTATTTATGTTGTTCTGTTTATAATGCAGTTACTGTAATTATATAGTAAATAGTTATAGCGTAACAACAACAACAACAACACTGTTTTCGACATAATGGATTCTTCTGATGAAGAAATTTTAGAATGAAAAAAATATTATTAAGAAGAAGACGTTTCCGTGATAGACATGAATTGTCTTTATGTATAATGACAGAAAATTTGAGCAAAGATTTAGGTTAAGTAAGGATTCGTGTGTTTTGTTACTTTCAAAAATTGAAACAAATATATGCAGACAGACAAATCGAAACCTTCCACTTTCTCCTTTGAACCAAGTTCTAATAATGCTGAGATTTTATGTTGTTGGAATTTTTCAGGCAGTCTTGGGTTATCTTGTTAGGGTCCACAAATCAACTATTTGCCGAGTAGTTAGGAATGTTACGTATGAAATTGCTTTGTTATGGCAGGGTCTCATAAATCCCCAAACTTCAAACAGGGAACGATTTGAAATCCAGAGAGAATTTTCAGCCATGTCAGGATTTCCAAGAGTAGCCTAATATTGGTTGCATAGACTGCTCACATCCCATCCAATCGCCTGGTTGAAATGATGCCGAACTTTATCGAAATAGAAAAGGTTTCTTTTCTGTGACTATACAGGCAATATGTAGTCTACACCATCACTGAAATTCTGGAATGTTGTAGCCCGTTGGCAGGGTTCTACACATGACAACACAGTATTTTTAATGAGTAGGTTACGAACTCTATTTGTAAACACAGAGATGGGAAATGGAATTATTTTGGGTTATGGAGGCTATGCATATTCCAATTTCTTGTCGACTCCCCTAGCAAATCCCACAACAGAAGCCCACACACGTTTTTTTTTTTTTTGCTTCATTTTTGTTTCACTATATTGTAATCTATATACAAATAGAATCCGCCTGTTTCCTTTCTACAAAAAGCAGCAAAACATTCACTTGAACATTCACTTGTTTTCCTAGTCACCGCCCACTTGATGCATTCGTTTCACGACTTTTAAAGAGCATCAAATTGGCTGTGGTTGCTAAATAGCGCTGCTGTCAAATGCATTTCTTTCTCCAATCAGCAATTAGTAAATTGAGACAAGTTGATTGGAGATTCACGTTTGTGCAACGCAATGAACAATCAAATAAATCAGACATCAACTGATTGGCGATCAGGGACTGATTTGATTTGTGTTTCTGCAACCGGGCATAACTGATTTCGGTTGCAGAAACACAAATCAAATCAGTCCCTGATCGCCAATCAGTTGATATCTGATTTATTTGATTGTTCATTGCGTTGCACAAATGTGAATCTCCAATCAACTTGTCTCAATTTACTAATTGCTGATTTGAGAAAGAAAACATTTGACAACAGCGCTATTTAGCAACCACAGCCAATTTGATGCTCTTTAAAAGTCGTGAAACGAATGCATCAAGTGGGCGGTGACTAAGAAAACAAGTGAATGTTTTGCTGTTTTGTTGCTTTTTGTAGAAAGGAAACAGGAGGATTCTATTTTTATATAGACTACATTATAGTGAAACAAAAATGAAGCAAAAAAAAAAAAAAACGTGAGGGGGCTTCTGTTGTGGGATTTGCTAACGGAGTCGACAAGAAATTGGACTATGCATGGCCTCCATAACCCAAAATAATTCCCATCTCTCCGTTTACAAATGGAGCTCGTAACCTACTCATTAAAAATATTGTGTTGTCATGTGTAGAACCCTGCCAACGGGCTACAACATTCCAGAATTTCAGTGATGGTGTAGACTACATATTGCCTGTACAGTCACAGAAAAGAAACCTTTTCTATTTCGATAAAGTTCGGCATCATTTCAACCAGGTGATTGGATGGGATGTGAGCAGTCTATACAACCAATATTAGGATACTCTTGGAAATCCTGACATGGCTGAAAATTCTCTCTGGATTTCAAATCATTCCCTGTTTGAAGTTTGGGGATTTATGAGACCCTGCCATAACAAAGCAATTTCATACGTAACATTCCTAACTACTCGGCAAATAGTTGATTTGTGGACCCTAACAAGATAACCCAAGACCACCTGAAAAATTCCAACAGCATAAAATCTCAGCATTATTAGAACTTGGTTCATAGGAGAAAGTGGAAGGTTTCGATTTGTCTGTCTGCATATATTTGTTTCAATTTGTGAAAGTAACAAAACGCACGAATCCTTACTTAACCTAAATCTTTGCTCAAATTTTCTGTCATTATACATAAAAACAATTCATGTCTATCACGGAAATGCCTTCTTCTTAATAATATTTTTTTCATTCGAAAATTTCTTCATCAGAAGAATCCATTATGTCGGAAACAATATTGTTACGCTATAACTATTTACTATATACATTGCAGTAACTGCATTATAAACAGAACAGCATCGATGATCAGTCATTTAACCAGCAAAAATCTGTTATGCTTGGTGGTAGGTTTTTGCGAAGTACTCTCAATTCCCCTACAGACATTCCACCATTGCTCCATTATCATTATCATCATGCAGTGCTATGTAGTTCACTTCCTGTGGTCCATTGAGGTCAATGCCTAACAGCTAAAACAAGTACAGCTTCAGGGCATCACCCACAGATGGAGATATTAGAGTGAATGACAGAAGTAAAGTTCCCGCAATTGGGATAAAAAGAAAAATAGAGAGAGAGGAGGAAGAAAATCCTTCAGGCTACGCCTTTAAAATGAAGAGCAAATGATTCTGGCAGGATTTAACTGCACTCAATGTGAAAGAAGGAGAAACATTTTCCACCTGTGCTTAGGGTGACCTCTTTTGTCCAGACATGTTCTTTTTAGGCCTTTGTCCAGGATCCGGGCAGATTTTTAAAAAATCAAGAAATATCCTCCTTTTCGAAACTTGTATGCCTGATATTTTGAAATTATCTGATTTGACGCCTTTTTCAAGTAATTTGTCTGTAAGTGGCAGCAGCATCGACGGAATATACTCTTTGCCAACGATCATAATTCTCTTTGCTCAGAGATAGCTAGTAAATCGAGAAATCGAGGTGAGAATGTAAATCTAATTCGATATTTTCTGTCCTTTTTAATAATTATAGTTTCCTTGACTTTCATATGTAGCTACGTAACTGTAAAATCATTATTATTAAGTTTTTTCATAATTATTTTATAACAAAATAGATACAAACATACTTTTAAGTATGATATAAGCCTTAAAGCCCATAACACACTATACCGAGAACTATATACGATACAAAGTCTTTGCGCTGATAGAAATAAAGTAACATAAATTTGAACATCTGACTTTCTATTAATTGTTCAATGTCATTCAGGTAATATAAATTTTGTAGGCTACAATTAGGTTAGGTTACCTGTGGGAACGGGAAACATAGATGGTGGGGTAGCTATGTTTAAAAAAATCGCCAGCTGACCAATGTCAGCTATGCCTTATTTCGAGTGTTACTCCGTGCTAAAGGAAAGCATTTTCCATAGCTCAACAAACGCATTATATACTTCTCGCTGTAGTGTGTTACAGGCTTAAATCTGCACTGTAAATATTTTGTAACAAAATAGATATTGACGTAATTTAAAGTATAATATAGACCTAAGTCTAAATCTACGTACACATTTTCTGTCCTCCTTTTTGAAGCTTTGTGTCCTCTTTTTTATTGATGACAATCTGGTCGCCCTACCTGTGCTGTTCTTTTGGCCTAAAATATAAATAAAAGCAGTTCGTACCTCCAACTCTTCCTTCTCTGGCTCTGGACCCACTGCCCACACTTCCAGCTGCTCAATGTCGAAGTGCTTGGTGCCGGACAGCATCGTGTAGTTCTTGAAGGTAGTGCAAGACTCACTGCAGTGTCCTTTGCCAAACTCTGCATCTATCCAAATGCCGCAGTAGTCGAACTGTCCTCCCATAGCCTGCAACACCAACATGCTGAGGCATTAACACAACGTGGGATGGCTGATTTCCAATGCCAAGCACGCGACTTGACTGATTTCGACTTATTTGGTACCGTACTCATTTTCAATTTGTGCATCTTGTACTATTAGCTGGATAAATTGTAGAGAAACAATAACACAGCCAACCGGCTGTTGACCAAATGGCTTGCAGACTCTGCATATGCAGACAGCTTGCTATCGTTGATAAGCTGAGCAGTACTGTTGGTAATTTGACACCACGAACTACTAATGTAAACTATTACTGTAGTCCCGTCGCTCTTATTTCTGGCAGCCAATCACGTTACAGGTCAGCTACATTTAAACGTGTGCGTCTTGTCATTCGCTGGTGATGTAATTCGCTTCCTAAGGCTCGATAAATACTTAATATAATCGCCCGCCATTTTGGCTCTTTCGTCCGCTTTCGTAGAAAACACACGAGGACGTTATTTGCCGCTCAATTATTTGCTCAATTACATTGCGTTTGATTTTTTATCATAGGAGCTACGACATGATAATGTTTAACGGTGCGGCAAATAGATTCCTCGTATGGTAGCTCGGCAACGAAAGAACAAAAATGGCGAACGATATTACCTACTTAGATTTTATAGAGCTTTCACTTCCTAAGACGTAAGCAAAGAGGAGGAGTCACGCCGGAAATAACAGCGACACGACTATAAATATAAACAGTTAAAACATCATTAACTCACTGAAATTAAAGGCTCATTCACAATAAAAATTAAACATAATGTAAGCGTTAACTTAAGAATATAAACGTTATGGTAAAATCAAGAAGTCACACCATCATTTACGATGGGAACATAAACATAACAGCAAACATTACTTGGTAACCATGGAAACATAACAACGACGCCATTTCCTCATATTCTGTCATATACTTCAGCGTTCCACAATTGTGTTCTGTTTGCAAATCATGTAAGCATAAGCATGAAAGTTTGGAGTTTGCAAACTTTCATGTTAATGTCTTACGGTAATGTTTATGTCAATGCTTATGTGAATCATTGTGAATGATCCCATTTGGTAGCCTGGCTGCAAACTTCTGTGTTTATGTTACGGTTATGTTTAATTTTCATTGTGAATGGCCCTTAAGAAAGGAGACGCTAAAACTGTCTGCCTTCTTGTTCCAATCATTTTTCACACAGAAAGAACTACAGTTTTTCATATAAGTCCATAAAACGAGTTATCAAAAGGAAAATTAACAGGAATTACCACACTAATCCTCCAAGTGAATATCAAAATTCAAGATGGAATAATTTACTCCAAGATTTAAAATCCATTCCTGATCTACCACGAAAATCTGCTGTGGCCACGTTCTGAGTAATTACTGGTCATGACTGCTTTACAAAATAGCTATATCAAATCGGCTTATTGGACTCTGCTAAATTTGATGTTTATTGTGCAATAAAGAAGATGCCATGGAGATGGAACATCTAAAAATCTGTGAAACTCTGGGAAGTTTTATGGCTCTTACATCTAAATATTGGGAAGCAAGAAAGAGAATGACTTCACTGTTAAATATTGAGAGAGAGAGAGAGAGAGAGAGAGAGACAGAGAAACGCACGCACACACACACACATTCTCTCTCTCTCTCTCTCTTTTTTCACACATATTTAAGAAGTAACATGTCAATCACTTCATTTCCTGTCCAGGAATGCAGGCGAGGTTTCCAATAATCATGGCTACTTGTCCTACAATTTTTATCACTTCCGTAGCATTTGGTCTTTATCACCTCCCTAGCATTTGTTTTTATCATCTCCCTAACATTTGTTTGTTTGCCAACATTGTACTTTCAATAATTGTACCTTTTAAAATGATTCATGTTTATTTCATCATCCTTTATTAAAACTTTTTTATAATTTTATCTTATTTATATTATTTAGGTTATGTCACAGATTCTGCTGTATGAGATTATAGATAGTCACGTATCAGAGATCGTTTAATATATATATATATATATATATATATATATATATATATATATATATTGATAAGTGAAGTGGAATGCAACTGTTTTACTAAAATGAAACTCAACAAAGCCTTCTCGACTAGTATAGAGTTAAATGAAAACTGTATAGTTGGCACAACTAGTGACAAGAGAACACTGATCATAACACACTACTGTCATCTAGTGGCATATTTGTAATGATGAACTGGCACAATAATAACCTTTTAAGATAGTTTCGTAAGTCAATTAATATTTTATTGTATTAGAGTACTTTATTTCTTCTAATCTTTACACATTTTCTTCTAATCGTGTAAATAGTCAATTAAATCCTACTGTTGATAAACTTTGTCTCCGAGATTTTTCACAAACAAAAATCACACTGAGTGAAACTGGGGTGTTATGAGGGGGCACAACCTAGTGTTAACTCTGAAAAGAGAGAGACAGAGAGAGAGAGAGAGTGTGTTTGCGTGCGTGTGTGTGTGTGTGTGTATTTGTTTTGGGTGGGAGGGAGAGTAAATACAATACAATCTGAATAATCAGGCGACACCTACCAAACCATTGGGCATAGTTTGCTGCTGGACATTAAGATACTGATAATGGTTATTGTAGCCTGTAGACTCACAGATCCTCATTTCTGGACACAATTGAAACAAGAAGCTACTGCTATCTCCTGCAATAGAAAAACTCGCCGTTAAAAATTAACAAATGAAAACAAATAAACAAACAGTGAATTCCATTCCAAGATTGTTTACACTTAATGATAGCAAGCTCATTACGTCAGTCTCAAATATAAACAGTTCTATCATTATAGCACAACAGAAAAACATTAGACTGCGTAAAAGCTTAATTACACGCACCACTCCACTAGCCCTACAACCAGCCCTCATGTTTGAGACCTGAGTTCAATCCCAGCAAATTCTAAATGGTCGGTACTTGGATGGGTTTTCTTATATAATTTCTGTTTCTCTTTTAACATTCTACTGTACTCTATAATTACCAGAAGCAACTAGAAACTACTGTAATGAAGCATCACACCCAGGAGGCCATGAAGAACATTCTTCACATGTCATAAAAGTTTTCAAGTCAAGGCATCTCAAAATAAAAAAAAAAACAGACACAAAGCTTCTATGGCGCAAGTAACAATGGAAATTCCTAACATTTGGGCTGACGCATACAAGACGAAACTAGAGCTTAATACCAATTATTATTTTGGTTCGAGATTATCCCCAAAAGATCGTAATTGCTACTTCAAGTATTAATTTCACATTCTACACAAACAATAAACTGTGATGAAGTCTAGACTCAGTTCAAACATATACTCCCACAATATTAATCTTGATACAGTATTAAAATTTGTTATTATGTATGACACTGGTGAATAAAATATGTAAATGTTACAGGAGTTAAGAACTGAAAGATCCTAATGCAGTAATTGGAACCTGTAAAAACCTATTGCTCATTTCACTATTACTATTTCTTTGCTTGTTTATTTCTGTTCCTTCTTTGTTCATTGCTGTCTTACTGTACTAGTTTCTTTCTATATTCATTTCACTCATTTTTTATTTGTTTGTTTATTGGAAGAACTGTTCCCTGAAACACTAAAGTAATCAAGTAATTTGCATGCATTTCCCTCATGTAGGGGAGTAGTGGGTACAGTGAGACACAAAATATTAAGACATATGTATGCAAGTGATAATTCAAGTATTTTTAAAATCAAGTGCAATAGAAATAGACATTAAAACATGGAGTATAATAATACATGAACAAAAATGTTAATAGATAAAAGACATAATATACAATAAGTGTTTGTCAAAAAAATGCAAATGTCTCACTGTTCCCATTCAGGAGGGTACAGTGAGACACCACAGTATCTATTAACGGACATTGAAATGATTTACATTTATTTCAAAAGAAAGGAAAGCTTGCTGTCTCTTTATCTTGACATGTTCTGTAGGCTTACTTAGAATCATTTTGATGTCTGACTTCGAAACCATTGAAACACCTCTGGAACATCTGGAAAAGTGAATTTTCCATGACATTTAAAACTTTTGCGAAAAAATGAAATGAATTTTCGGTGACAACAAAGCTTATAATTATAAGAATTTAATGTAATTCTTTATTATTTTTTTAACATTTTCTTAAATTTTGTGAATAATTTTTTATTTATGAAACCATTAAAACGTAATTTATCCATTATTTTAAGCTACAGTCCCTAATTGGTTACTAGTATGTTCATATTTAATGTTAGTTACTGTTAAATGTAATATAATTACAGTTTGTTTTTGTAAATCATTGGTATGTGGGAACAGTGAGACGTATCAGTGTATCCTTCAATAACATGTCTCACTGTTCCCTTTACGCATAGTTCATTTAAAAATGACGCCATCACTTCAAAATTAAAACAAGAAAGACGAAACTTTGCCAAACATAATCTCAAATACCATAGTATTAGGTAACAAGAGATTCATATTTATATCTCATTTGTATATCCAATATAACCTTCATTAAACACAAGCCAAAATTTTACTTCTAGAGTGAAAAATTACTAATTATTTTTTCATCACTCACCTTTATAACTAGAATCAAATAGAGTATGAAAATACTGTTACTTTACAGCGTATTCTGAATCTCACCGGTCCGGTGGCATCAATGACGTCACGTTGCAGCGAAATAAGGAACAAAACTGCTGGAAGGATCGACGGCTGTCATGGCGACTGTACAAGTTGTTGTCTGTGCTACGCTAGCAAAATTTTGCGAAATTTTCGTACTCCCATCTCGTTCAAAGAAAAGATAGCATAAACAATTTATTTCTTGAACCGGTAATAATAACGGGTCAGCTGACATGTTCGTTCATAAACCATTAACATATTGTTTTTACGTTGTGCTCATTACAAACAATACAGCAGAAATAAAGCAGAACACACCGCCATGACACCAACAGTACACGATGTCATTCGTCTGCTAATTCCCGCCCTATACAAGAACCAATCAGATTCACTGATGGCGGCTGATGGAGACTGCCACCACCTCTGCAAGTTGATGGCACCAGTGCGACACCGGTGGAGCATCAATGACGTCATCGGTGGAATTCGGAACACCGTGATGCCATCGGATTGCTCACCGATGAGATTTGGAACACGCTCTTACTCATGCAACATACAACTCCACTGTTACCAACATCTCAACATCAAAATTTACCATCTAATAAAAAAATGTCTCAATGTTCTCCCTGTCTTACTGTACTCACTTCTCCCCTACACTCATGGAAACATGAAATGGCTAGCATTGTTTTATTTAATGAAATGAAGAGTGTCAGTGGAATGATAAGAGGGAAATAGGAGAACTCCGAGAAAAACACCCGGGAACCTTGATTTTTCCCACTGCAAATACAACTCTGTCATCACTGGGATTCGAACCAAAATAATTTAAATCATACAGAAAAGGAATTTACAAAATTAAACAATATTAATATCTCACCATGGAATTCAGGGCTTAGAATGAAATTGTCTGAAGCAAATCCTCCAAATACATGATTGCTTTTGTCCCTCAAAATAATTATGCATGGTCCTTGGTTTATAATGAGACCAAGCATTTTTGAAAAGCTCAACCCATGAAGTTCTGTCGAGAAACAGAATCTCCACTCCATTTGTAATGCTGCTGGCAAGAAAGAGTTCAAGAACAAAACATCTGACAACTTCATGATCGAGGGAAAATTCTTAGTATGTCTTTGATGCACTCCAAAGCACTTCGGGAACAAGCAATGATCCGCCATATCTTTTGCATATGCCACTTGTTTTTGTGGTATGTTGTACAAATACTGCAAGCAAGAGACTTGCATTTTATGGAACTGAGAGCAGAAACCAAACCATTCTCCAAAATTATCTTCAATGCTGCCTTTCTCTTTGAGGTCTCTACACAGTGCTTCTGCCATTAGTTTTTGTCTTTCATCAGTACTTTCCATTCCTAACATCTTCCATGATTTTAACACTATGTTGTTCCTCACAGTAAGAACAGTTACGTAAGATGATATCACACTCTCTACATACTGAAAGCAAGCAAAGGAAAACCATTAAAACTGGAGTCTTGTAAACAAAAGAAAAAAAAACTGAAAGGCTACAGATGGACACAAGAGAAAATATTCTTTTGACTCGAGGACTATGTAGGGTGATACCAGCGAATAGGGATTATAAAGAATGGACACTGAGCGAATTTTCCTGTGTTTTGTTTCTCTGTGCGCCAGCGGTTAGTTCCACTTTTAAGCGCTAGAGGTTAGTGTAATCGAGCATACGCTAAGATGATAATTGAGAACAGAGTTGAGACACAGGATCCAAACATCACCAACCTTATTGCATAATCCAGAAACGCTTTGCTTCAAATAAATTCAAGTTAATAGCTTTTCCCTATTTCTCAGTAACAAACTAGTTGTAATAATAACATTTTATATTTCAGATATCATAAATTATATTATAAAATAATATAATACATTATAAAATTAAGTATCGAATTCGTTTAATATTTGTATATAATATAATATAGGTATATGGTTGTACTTCTCGTAAGAGTTTTGTTTTTCCATTTTCAGCGCTATCAAATCATTACATATTTTAATTGTTGTTGGGGTCAACGTCTCAACTCTCATTATAAAGGAACTCTAGAGTCTAGACATTACAGTTAATGACAGATTTATTATTTTATGGGTCCAATTTATTTTATTTGAGTACATAATATACCTAGATGTATTAATTATATGTGTTATATTTCCGCTGTGTCGACTGCTAGCTGGTGTGATGTCAGCGCCAACTATAGGGAGAAAGCAGAATCTGACGCTCTAGCTGGCTTGAAGGTCATTGAAATCAGTCCGGCTACATCAAAGGTACCGATGCGAAGTGTCCATTCTTTATAATCCCTATTCACTGGTGATACTCCCAGTAATGGACATGTTAAGGTCAGATTTTCTTCATTTGATTATTATTCATCATTAATACATTTTTCAGGTAACATTTCCATGTGTTTAAGTTTGCATACATCCCTACAACATTTCCCCAAAATGAATAACTTATATTTCCAATAACTTTAAAATAATAATTATTTTCTTAATGGTGAGTTTCGGTACCAGAAATGGACAGGCCATTAACTCTCCATTTCCAATAATAGACATACCGAAAACCAGTAATGGACATTTACAAAAATATGTATTTATTTTTCACTTTTAACATCAACAGGAGCACTTAAAACAAAAAGAATGATAGGACAATTTTTAATCAAAGTATAATAACAGAATACTCCTGGATATCAACACTACACGTTATTTTTACATTAGAAAGAAATCTAAATTCAAATGTTAAGAAATGTAAAAAATTATGCACAAGATAATTAGATTCCTGTTTTATAAGTGCTTAAGGATATGGGTACCTTATTAAACCAAACCAAGTTCATTTTTTGTTTAATTTAAACAACTACTTGCTGCACGAATTTTTAACAATTGATTCTGATCAATTGTGAAAGGCCATTACCCATCAATTTAATTGGGCCATGCAAAATGAATGACATATTAACATCTTGGATATCATATTTAGAAGGCTAGTTGTAGGTATTTTCCATTATTTGTTTTAGAAATTTCATCAGACACAAATTCTCCTGAATTGAAATAACATGTCCCACTGAAGGCAAATGGTCATCATAATGGACTGCATAATACATTTCTGCTTGAATATCAATTTTGCCTTTTGTTAGTAATGTGTCATAATTAGAGAAAGTAATATCGCCTGTTATTAGATGGGCAACCAATGCAAAATTTCACATGGGACTCTTATTATTACAAAATAAATGTCAACCTGTCCATTACTGGGGATATCACTCTATGTAATGATAAATAAAACAAGAAGGGCATGAATTGAAATCCACTGATGATGAACTGCACAGTACATTATGTTTTATAGAAAACTGAAAAATATCACGTTTCAAGTAAACTCAAACAAACTTACCTCTACTATATCATCGTAGGTAGGGCTTTTCTGTTTACTACTTTTTAGCAGCTGTATTACGAATGTAGCCTTCTCATCAGATGGATGTACTGCTAAATTAATATATAAACTTTTAAATTTATCGTAGGCCACTGCTTCTCCTGAATTATCTTCGAGAACATAACCTTCAAATAAAGCAAGAAGCCTTTTATCCATTTGATCGCCCCAGTGTTTCTGTTAAAAGAAAGGTTAAAGGTGTAAAGTTAAATTAATGGTTCTAAATTAACAAAGCTGAATAATAACAGCAGTCATGCCAATCAGGACCAAGACATCACAGTAGTAGGCCTAACTATAACAAATACATCAAATATGAATGTAGAATTAACTAGTCAACAGAAACAATAGCCTAACTGAATGTACAAATTTCACTGTAAATGTTATAGGCCTACCAATACATCAGACATTGGGAACCAATTTTCAACTTTTGAATGTGGCCAGATTCAAATAGAAAACCAGTGTTTATTACAGGTTATATTGCATATAAAAACATACTGACAAAATTGTCAGAAAATAGAACACTATGCTACAAGAACTACGAACTGCCCTCATAATTGATATCAGTTATTTATCAAATCATATCATTAATAAAGCAAGAGCTGAGAAGATATGGAAGAACAGTAGTGGCAAAAAAACCGGATCGACCCTTGTAACTTAGTTCAGAGCCTTGTTCACTCCATCCAGAGCATGATAGACTGGTACCAGTAACTAAGACTTTCGTGGTTCGAATCCTGCCTGGGAAGGAAACTTTTTTTTGTTCCTTATTCAAATTTATTGCCAATACTTTTCGATTGCTGGTAAAATTCATGTTCTGGGAATAATAAGTTAATTAAGTAGTAAAATATCGCTGCAATCGAAAAGTATTGGGAATAAATTTGAATAAGGAACAAACAAAAGTTTCCTTCCCAGGCAGGATTCGAACCACGAAAGTCTTAGTTACCAGTCTATCGTGCTCTGGAATGAACAAGGCTCTGAAATCAGCTACAAAGGTCGGTCCGGTTTTTTTGCCATACTGTACATACATCCCTCTTTCATTAACACACTAGATGTGGTGAAGGATTAGCACGTACAGTTACACAATAGAAACATTATGTGGATCCGCGGACTGGATGAGTTTAACACCTTATTCTAACAATTTTATTCTGTTTACTTGTTTGTACCTGTTTACGACTGTGTCCAGTGACGGTTCATAATAAAATATTGCATGTGTTCACATTTTTTTATGTTTCAAAACCAAAGAGAACTTGAAATCTTTAGTCAAAATTAATACGGAATGAAGTGATACAGTGTTAAAAGTTGTGTAATCGAAATGTACAAAATTAATAGGTTTAATATAAATGCCATGATTCTAACATCTCACTAACGAAAAAGACCACGTATAAATTAAAAAATATATATATATAAAAGGTAAAGGTATCCCGGTAACATGCCATGAAGACACTTGGGGGGCATGGAGGTAGAGCCCCATGCTTTCCATGACTTCGGCACTAGAATGAAGTGGTGTGGTCGGCATCACACTCTGACCGCCTTTTACCCCCGGGAAAGACCCGGTACTCAATTTTATAGGAGGCTGAGTGAACCTCAGAGCCGTTCTGAAAGTTTGGCAACGAGAAAAAATCCTGTCACCACCTGGGATATATATACTTTATATTAATAACAATAATAATGATAATAATGACGGCCTCACCTCTGATTGAGGTTCTGGCAGTGACGTAATCCAGGCCCACCCAAAAAATATGCGAATTTTTTTTAAAGTAAACCATGGATCCAGAGCAATAGTTACAGTCGATAGCAGTCAAAAATGCGTTCATTTCTTCAAGAAACAATTTAACTGTGTTGGGTTGGGCCTAAAAAATTGTCTCGCAGCTATAAAAAGAATGAAGCTGTGGAGGCTACTGAATTGTTACATCAGCTAGAAAAATCAAATTCATTATCGGAAGCACATCAGTCTCCAAAAATGGATATTAGTAAATGCTTGTCCTTCATTAAGACAATGATGTAAAACTTTTCAAAGCTCTGAAACGAAGAAAAATTCAACAATCATGTCAAGCACAAGGCTTTGTAATCTAGCAATTCTATCCACTGAGAGGGAGAAAAGTCGAGATTTGTTGAAGGACCCATCATCAGTGATCGACAGATTCACTGCTAGGAAATCTCGACGGCTCCAGTTCACCTTATTAAGCGTTTGTATAGATATGCCTTGCATGATTGTTTATCATAATTTTGCATGTTATTAAATAAGACTTCCGAGAATGAGTTTCAAGAGAGTTGACGGCAGCGGCATTGTCAGGAGATGGTCAGGTACTTTCTAAACCCTGCATATCTGGCCCACCCAAAATAATCAGACTGGCTACGCCACTGGGTTCTGGCTGATATGTACTTACATCTATTTATCAGGCAGTACATCTCACTTGAGAATATGTGTCAAAGAAAGAACTGTTTCTATACATCTGAAGTCTGATTAGTGTAATAGGCTATGTAACTAGTCAGCGATGAGTATGTAAAGGAGGGGAAAGGAACTGGCCACCCTATCCCATTATCTCCTGGCCTAGTTGCCTCATGAGTGATGCCTCGTTGATGTCACTTGTGGGGTCCAAACCTGTCTTCGGACAGTTGACTAAACAATAATGAAACCTCAATTATTTTATTTTAGTTTCCTCACCACGTTTGTCTTGTAGAATATGTCATTATGGCATGATATATAAAGCTAACTAGAGTACTCTTTAGTACAGTAATTCACAAACTACACTCCCGTAGCAGCACTGTACACATAGCCATACAACATAAAAACTTTAACAGTGAGAAATGCTGACACCTACAGACTAAAATATATCTATTTTCTACCTCGAGAACGCATCAATGCACCTGACATTTGCAAGATAGATTCGGCCTCACTTCACTTCATCCCTGTTTGGTCTGATTACTTACCTTGTTGGGTTTTTTCTGAGGTTTTCCCCAACCATAAGGCAAATGCCAGGTAATCTATTGGCGAATCCTCGGCTTCATCTCATCTCACTACATGACCACACCTGTGGAGTAACGGTTCTCGCGTCTGGCCGCGAAACCAGGTGGCCCGGGTTCGAATCCCGGTTGGGGCAAGTTACCTGGTTGAGGTTTTTTTCCGGGGTTTTCCCTCAACTCAATATGAGCAAATGCTGGGTAACTTTCAGTGCTGGGCCCCGGACTCATTTCGCCGGCATTATCACCTTCATCTCATTTAGACGCTAAATAACCTAAGATGTTGATAAAGTGTTGTAAAATAACCCACTAAAAAAAATCTCACTACATCTCGCCAAAAAATTGTAAAAAATTGAAATTGTAAAAATTATAATTGTAATCTTGTAAAATTTTGACTTGTTCCAAATCTTAAAGATTCATTGCTAAGATTACATAGGCTATTGTAATTGATACAGTCGAAAATGAAAACTGACCAAGTTAAAAAAAACAAAGTTTTGAGAAAGTTAACAAACTGACCGGATAAATTTCAGAATATGGATTCTTTCTTTTCCCTCTTACTTCAAAATTCCAACCTTGTGCACACAAAATAAATTATTGGCACTGAAACGTGCCTTTTCGTAAGCATGATGATATGCATTTGACAAATGCAGACAAATCTGCTCTTTTTAGTATTATAAGGTATAACTGTCTGTGAGAAATCCGTATCCTGAAATTTTCCCTACTTGTAACATTTTCAGGTCATTATTCACATAAAACTGAATAGGCTAATATACGGTTTTTTTTTTAGTTTTATCAAAATTATTATTAGGTTATTTCAAGTTCGAGATTTTACCATACAGTAGTTTACTTTACAACGCGATTAGCGTGTATATTTTAGACGCTGTAATTATTGTTTAGTCAACTGTCCAAAGACAAGTGACAGCAACAAAGCACCACTTATGAGGCAATAAGCCAGGCGATAATAGAGTAGGATGGCCAGTTCCTTTCTCCCTCCATTGCATTACATCGCCGACTTGCTACATATTACACTAATGAGAATTAGTAGTAACTGATAATACATATTTACACAAATTTGGAAGTTACTTACTGTCAAATTCTCTTTATGACGTTCATCTTCCTGAGTATGAAATATGGATTTAAAAAGCTTATGCACATGCTGACGTTCATCATGTGACAGCTCGTCTTCCTCATTTTCAGCTATTTTTCCTTTGTTGTTTCCCATTTTTGCACACTTCGATTAATCTCTTAAGTTAAAGGTTTTCAAAAGTAATTTAAATACTACTCGCGCACAACGTACGCACAAGCAACCTTCACCTACTCTCGGTCTCGTTCTTCTGTTTCACAGATCACACGCGAATAAGGATCACATATGATCACAGATAAGACATTCATCTGTTTCCCAATTCCTCAAGGTTCAATGAACTTCAAAGATTCGTTGAAACTTGAAGTCAGTAAACAGATTGACCAATGCCTGATCAGTGGTCATTACTTTAAGTGTACAAATACATTTTCAATTATTGTTAACTAGTTTCTGCATGTAGAAATTACAGATGTTTATTATTTTCGTAGTTGTTTTTAACAGCTTTACTTGCTTTCATGAGTTGGGTGCACTGAAGTCAGAGTAACGAAGCGCGTAATTTAAAAATATTAATACTTAAGGAACCCGCAGGTTCATTGCCGCTCTCATTTAAACCCATCGGTCCCTATCCTGTGCAAGATTAATCCAGTCTCTAGCATCATATCCCACTTCCCTCAAATCAATTTTAATATTATCCTCCCATCTACGTCCCGACCTTCCCAAAGGTCTTTTTCTCTCCTGCCTCCCAACTAACACTCCATATGCATTTCTGGATTCGCCCATACGTGCTACATGCCCTGCCCATCTCAAACGTCTGGATTTAATTTACCTAATTATATCAGGTGAAGAATACATGTGTGCAGTTCTGAATTGTGTAACTTTCTCCATTCTCCTGTAACTTCATCCCACTTAGCCCCAAATATTTTCCTAAGAACCTTATTCTCAACCACTCTTAATCTCTGTTTCTCTCTCAAAGTGAGAGTCCAAGTTTCACAACCATATAGGACAACCGGTAATATAACCATTTTAAATATATTAATACACAAAAGGAAAATATGAATAAATTTACTTATAATTAATATTTTATTTCTCGGTGATACACTGGTGTTATTTAGCAGAAAAGAATCACTTTTCCAACTGGAATTCAGTGCGACTGAGTGACTAGAGAAACAAAACATAATTAAATTTAAGAAGATACCGGTGCCAATTTTCTATTGCAGTTGGAGAAAGTAATAAATAATTTCCTTTCAGTTAATGAAATGCTGTAGTTGTAAAACTAAAGTAACAGCATTAAAAGGCTCAAAAAGGCAAATTAGAACATCTTCAAACTATATTTGAAGTCATTTCTTCTGGAAAATCGAATGGCTGCTGCATATTTGATTTAGATGTAATACTGTAAACCTCAGCATATTTAATTTAAATATAAATTTCATTTTCAACTAGTCACTGTTGCTACGCTCTTTTGGATGCACAGAATACTAGATATTAAATCCATTGTTTTTATAATGAATGTTTCATATTAATTTTATTTGAAGTTTCGGGTACTAGTCACTATTAATAGAATAACTTTTTCTGAAGGCATAGCATACTGTTAAATATTATGTTTATGGGTTTTGGTTTTTTATGAATTGATTAATGTTTTAAAAGTTTGTGATAATTTATAACGTGAAAACACTTAAAAAAAGTGAGCGGAAAAGAATCATAGTTTAAGATTTACTATATTTATGTACTTATGGATATCGGCCAATTGGAAGTGGTGGTGAGTCATTTTGTTTTTTGTTTATAAGAGGGCAGAAGCATTTTGCTGTGGCGCATGTGCTGACCTGTCATGGAGTGTCGGGTTGGCGTGATATTACGTGAATTTATTTTCGCCTGTACATTCCAGATCAAATCAAGCAGTTTTCTTCGTGCTGTGGTTACACATCTTGCATATACGAAGGTTAGGTTTGGTTAGTTCAGGTTTTTATTAACAAGTCCGCGCAAGATTCTATCGCGAGCTAGATGTGTATAAGTTGATATTTGATGACGTAACATTAATTCGATATCCGTTGTTTTCCTTTTGTTTCTGCCACTTTAACATTAGTTCTAGCGTTGAAAAAAGGACAGTAAGAAGGAGCGTGTACTTATAGTACTCATACCGCAGGGCCACTGACAGAATTTATGGGCCCTATGCAATTCTGTACTCGGACCCCCATTGAAAAAAGTAACAATTACAAGTTACCAGTTATTCTAACCATAATAATTATTTGCAAAATAAATAAAAGAATAAAGGAATTTACCAATGGGATTTAAAAATAGAGGGTGATCCATTTGGGTATGGATAAAATAAAAACACCGTAAAACATTATTTTACTACTGAACTTTATTTGTTGAAACTTTGTGCATACAACACTAAAAGATGGGAGATTCCTCAGAGCTCAACATGATCCCCATTGCGCACCCTGCAAACTCAAAATGGTGATGCAATAAATTCAGCTCATGTTCGTTGTAACATAAGAGAGGTGATTTGTTGAAAAACTTGAGTAATTTTTACTCTCAGATCATCAATGTTCCTGGGTTTCTGTGAATAGACAATGTCTTTAACAAAACCCTACATGAAGAAGTCAGGAGGGGTTAGATCTGGGGAGTTTGGGGGCCAAACTAAGAGATAGCTGCTTCTCGTACCAGGGGCGTATTTTGCGGGCTACCGGCGGTAGCCCAAGGAAATTACAAAAGAAAAAGTTTATAATATAACATAATGTAATAATTTTGTATTATTAGTTTTACCATAATAATTAAAATTAAAGTAATTGTTAGATATATTTTGTGTAATAATAGGGTCAGCGGTAGCCCAAACCCTTTAACCACTATACGCCACTGTCTCGTACTGGGTTTTGCCTGCGACCTCCTGCATGTATTTTTAACGCAGAACCTGTTTCTAAAAGTTCGATACCACAACTTTATGGAATCGTATTTAGGTACATTACGCACACCATACTCACGTCGAAATTCTGTTTGAACTCTTTTGACACACTCAAATTTAGCATACCAAAGAACACATTGTGCCTGCTGTTGATTTGTAGTAGCCATTTTAATCATCTGCGATTTTTATTTGTCCTTTCTGATTATGCATTGTTGATCGTCAATTATGGAAACTCCCATCTTTTAATCATAATATAACCAGCAAGAAATTTTTCCTACTATCATAATAGCTTTATAATAATAAATTAAGGTGAATGTAGAATATCCAACACCCACTGAACGAATATTTCACTTTTCTCACTGCCAATGTTGCGCTATAATCGTATATGCAAGGTAGGCTATAACAAAAACCTAAACTAACCAAACCTAACCTGTCAAAGAAGCAACAAGTTATACTAAATATGTGTAAAATTGGCCTATGTCTCTATAGTGGGCGGGATATAAGTAACATTGACCTAAATTAATATTATCCATACCCAAACGGATCAGACTGTATTTCAATCATGTTATTAGCCACGCAGTTATGGTGTCGGAATGGATTACTCTGCAAATGTCACATAGCTACATTGCTGCTTTCATCCTGCTACCCCATATCTCAGTCTGATTTTAAAGACGTATTCACGTCAAAAATTATTTGGAAAATTTATCTTAGTAGTACTCCATTTAGAAATTAGACACAGTTGTTACATTCTTTTATTCCATACCATTATTACATTACATTGCAATTTAGACTGTTCAGATAATGTATTGCACAATACATACCTGAAGCCTAATAATTAATTTATTTCGTTGGGAATATTATATTGAAATTGATAAGATCTGTGAAACTTCAACAAATTTATTTTAAAATACAACTGTACAAGCAACAATTTTATGTACATGTTAAACAGTTGATTACATTCCTAATACTCAATGAAATACAATACTCTTGCAACCAAAGCAATGTCTTTTCTCTTATCAATTGCAGTAACAGCTTTTCCCTGTATGACCAGTGTTAAAAAATAGTTGCAGATATTTTTGTACTTCCTCACAAATTACTTCCTCCTAGACTAGACATGTTCATTGTACAAACAAGAGTAATGTAATTAGTTACAAAACATAAGCAAAACAAATACGAAAATAAGTTTCAAAATCCTGAAACTACTCCAGAGTGAGATTCTTTCTTTTAATATAGATCACTTATAATTACAAGTGTGTGCCACATTTCTTGGTTTTTATAATAATTAATGACTTACGTTAAGATTTAATAATGTAGTGCATTAAAAATATTAAATGTCAAAAGCGTAATGGTTCATTTGTATGTAATATCGATTGTAATAAAAACATTCTTAAAAAATCATGGTCAGAATCAACGTTCTTCAAATTCCTTATTTTGCAACGTATCACTTTGATTTGTTAGAAAATTCGAACCAATCACTTCATGCATATAATCTCTTCAATTGTTTCGTTCAAGTGAAATAAATATAAAAATTAATGCAAGAGCCTCGATTATTTGGCTCAAATAATGTGATGGGTAATAGAAGTTACCAGATAACGAAAATCAAACATTTATTATGGTTTTTTTTTGTAAATGGTTTATGGTGTACAGTGAAACAAAATTTATGAAAAATCTTCAGTCTCTGACTTTTCACTTGCATTCAGTGCAGAGGATATTTAATCAAAATTCGACAAATAGTAAAGTAAATTAAAATAGAATAAGATACTTTAAATGGGCATAATAGAAGATTGGATAATCATGTTTTTCTTTACTGTACACCTTAAGATAAAAAAGAAAAATAACGGTTTACAGGGACAAAGTCCTGATCAGAAAGCTTTGGACGACTGTATGATGCTGTGTTATCACACACATTCGAATACACAACCTTGATTATATTTCACTGAAAGCTGAGGCTTTCTTTATGTTCTATTGAGCATGTGGCTTATGCAGTTATTGTGTCCCTGAGATCTAACGCGTATATAAGTAGTAATCATAACCTCGAGGCTTCGAATTCTCCTCTTCCTTTTCTTTGAATGGTCTACACCAGTGGTCGTCAGCACTCGCTGAAATGGGTAAAGGGTAAGCAGTGCAACATAATATGCCCTATCGTGCAGCAGGAAGAGGGAGAGAGCATACCCGCCAGCTGCCATGGATGCACCACAGTGCAGTCTCTTATCCTTGGGTAAGAGATGCTAGCCCGAGTGTGCACTGTGCTGATGACCGCTGGTCTTATACCTTCTATTCTTTCAGTATTTCAATGTGATTAATTAATTTCAGGGCACTCATGCTAAAAGTTCTGTGTATTTTAGGAGTTTTAAGGACCATACGAGAAAACCCAGGGAAATGCAAAGCAGCCCTAATTTCAGGTGTAGATCGGAAAGGACTGTGACTAAGAGAAGCGCCAATAAGTGTACGCAGGTTTTATCATAGATATGACTGATTTATGAGAGTAAATTTGTCGCGAATTTTCGCGAAAATTGGCTATTTCTGTGAAAAATCCTTTCAAAATTACTTTAACTCTCCATAACTCGAAAACCAGTAAAGGTTTTGAATAGTTTCAACTTTTAAAAGCAATTACCATTCTTTCTCAACATTTCTCTCGCTGTGACTCCCCCCCCCCCATCTGAAGTGAAAAATAAAAAAGTTTGCCGCATATCAACTTTTGAAGGTGTAAATGTATAGTTTGAACAGATCACTTCGAAGTTACTATTTCTTTCTCTGTCTTTTCAAAAAAGATTTCGATTTCGAATTTTTTTCTATGCTTTCCTCAGACATTGATCTGTCAGTCATAAAAAATTACAGCATGGATGATTGACTATCATAGAGGCTACGATATTGAAGGTGGATAATGGTTATCTCCTCCCACTCACCATCTTTCCCTCACACAACCCACCAATATTACAACATTGCAGCGATCTCTCATTGGTTCTCGTCATATGCTACAATATAATTGAAACAAATTGTGTTATTCAGCATAGCCGAAGAAATTTTTTATGTTCAGTTCTATGATCAAGGTGAGAATAAAAGCCAAGTTCGATACACCAGCAGGAAAGAAAAGATGCTGAGAGGTGAATCACGATGTGCAGTAAGGACATAGCTACAGAAGCAAATCGGCAACGACAATTCCACATTGAAAAGAATGAGCATATGAGTAAGATAGTGATATTCAATAACCTGATTCACTACAATGAAGTGTTCGAAGCCATCTCAAGTAATGTAACATAATTTCATGCCTGTGCAAACCATAAACTTGAGTTTTGAACAGAAGGAGTATTACAGATATGTATGTTAAAGCTGGTTTACATTACATGGTTAGACGTATTATTATGAAAAATTATAAATTATATAATAATTTTGTGATGAGATGTATAATATTTACTCAAAAGGCTGGTAACACTAGTGAAATGTGACAAAGTACATTTACGTTTCCACATCAACTCCTCTCTCTCTCTCTCTCTCTTTGTGTGTGTATGTATTTTATATATATTACACATGCATAGTTCTGAAACATCATATATTACGTCATTCACAACGCAAGGCTGAAGAACACTTAACATGCAAAGAGAACAAAACAATATAAAAAATTCCTTGTTGTAATATAGAATAGAAATACATTTTCTGAGTATGACAGTTAATAAGAAAATGCAGACGTGGACAAATTATTAACAAAATTGATGATTTTTATGATAATTCTGTTTACAAAATTTGACTTTGCAATTTAGACTACAGTTGACAATTTTACATATTTCCATCATTACAGTAGATAGAAATATGCAAAAATGTCAACTGAAGTTTAAATTGAAGAGTCAAATTTTGTAAAAATATAAAATAAAAATCTTCATATTTTGCTAATAATTTGTAAATATGCAAAAATGCCAACTGCAGTCTAAATTGAAGAGTCAAATTTTGTAAAAATATAAAATAAAAATCTTCAATTTTGTTAAAAATTTGGAAATACCCAAAATGTAAACTGTAGTCCAAATTGAAGAGTCAAATTCTGTAAAAATATATAACAAAAATCTTCAGTTTTGCTAATAATTTGTAAATATGCAAAAATATAAAGTGTAGTCCAAATTGAAGAGTCAAATTTTGTAAAAAATATACAATACAAATCTTTAATTTTGCTAATAATTTCGAAATACGCTAAAATTTCAACTGTAGTCTAAACTGAAGAATCATATTTTGTAAAAATATGTAATAAAAATCTTCAATTTTGCTAATAATTTGTCCACGTCTGTAATAAACAGAACTTTATCATGAAATGTTTAATAAACATTGGATGCAAATCAAACATACAACACATTAATATACATATTCAAATTTCTGCAGTGCTTGGGAAAAGTGACGCAAGTCAGTTTTCACAGACCTTTTTTGATAATTTATTGACAACTTACACTGGTTTATGTCGATTTGATTTTTTTCTGTATGAATTATTGTAATGGGAGGAATGCCTATGTATTTTTTTCCAAGCGAACAGATGTTCCGTAAGTTGTCAATAAATTAACAAAAAAGGTTTGTGGAAACTGACTTGTGTCACTTTTCCCGAGGACTACAGATTTATAAGCATACAAAAGGGGAGAGGAGAAGGGAACTTGAACAAATGCACTGAAACTTCCTAACCTGCCAAAACTGAATATGTACTTTATTGTAAAGGTCACGAAAATTGCGATCCTTTACAATGAATATACGTTCATCTCATTTAAATCAGTGAACTGCAAATTTAAAAATTCACAACGATCAGCAACAGAGTGATAAATTTTCATGTGATATAGATGTGATGCTAGACAGTCATGCTCAGTGTTTAGTTGGAAGGTTGCTATTGCTTCTTTTCTAGGTTTGAGTTTGTTCACCTGCCATATTTCTTTAATATTGTGACAGCTGTCTCTGGAGTCGATCACGTGTCCCACAGAAGGCAGGGCGCGCGAGAAGACAGGCGGCGTAGCGATGGGTAGGGAGGCTGCAGCCGCGTGGGTCTGGAGGGGACGGACGTAAGGGGAACGTCTGCATGCCAAGAGGGGAGACGACATGCTGGGCCACGGCAGAGAGGGGGAAGAAAAGCAACTGCGACTGAGGGGAGATATCCGGAGAAGTCTCGAGAAGCGCCATCCTCTCGGCATCTGTAGAAATTTCCAGGGTCGAAGGTTCGCGAAGTGTGGTTTAACTAATAAAAAGAAGCAGCGAGAACAGAAGTCTCTAGAAGCAGAAACTTCGACGATCGAAGAGACGAGAACGTGTAATGTGGCAATATAAGCACGAGCAGCCTTTGAAGGGAGCCAGTTCAGTTTAGAACAGTGAGTCAGTCTTGTCAAGCAGCGGTGGACGAGCAAGGAAGCCAGCCTTCTAGACCTGGGTTCGACTTGAGGAGGACCGCAACTGTGGTAGTGACCCGGCGAGTGCGGCATTTCCGGAAGTCTTGAGTTCGAGTGCAGTGGACTGTCTCTGGAAGTCTTGGGTTCGATATACTGTGAACTTGAGTGAATGAGCTAGAAGAACTAGCCAAGGCAACGAACTGTGAAGTGAGAACTGAAAGTTTTGTTTTGTAAATAGTGCTTTGTGAACATTAATTGAGATTAGCAGTACATTGTTGTTTGCAATAATCCAAGTGAATTGTCATTGTCGTCTGTGGAGTGCAATAACGAATACTGTGTTGCTGTGTGAAGTGAAATATCCATTGTTGACGGGAGTGTTTAATTTTATTTTATTGGGTTATTTTACGACGCTGTATCAACATCTAGGTTATTTAGCGTCTGAATGATATGAAGGTGATAATGCTGGTGAAATGAGTCCGGGGTCCAGCACCGAAAGTTACCCAGCATTTGCTCGTATTGGGTTGAGGGAAAACCCCAGAAAAAACCTCAACCAGGTAACTTGCCCCGACCGGGATTCGAACCCGGGCCATCTGGTTTCGCAGCCACACACGCTGACCGTTACTCTACAGGTGTGGACGGGAGTGTTTAAATTCGGTTATAGAAAGTCATTATTGTTGTGAATAAAAGCAACAGTATTGTGTGAAATAAAAGTCACAATATTTCCCCAAATTTTGTCCTGGGATAATTTCGATGCTTCTGCATGAAATAGCTCATGGGTTCGCTTCGTTACTAGTCTTCTCACTGTTTTTGTGTCCAGCGAAGTTGAAGTAGGATTAAGCGTCGCTCCCTTCTTATTAGTAGGTCTGCAGTTTCATTCCCAGAAATGTCAACATGTGACAGGATCCATTGAAAGGTTATTGATTTTCTTTGTCTATTGAGGAGTTTTAGTATTTCCCTTGCTTCTTTTATAGTTTTGGATGTAGGCTGGGTATTTGAAGTAATGGATTGGATTGCTACTTGTGAGTCAACCAGAATTACTGATTTTTAGAAGACTTTAGGCCTAAGCAAAAGTTGTTCTAGTGCTATGATTGCTTTTGTTTCCCCATAATTCAATTTATTTTATTACATTGGCTGCAAAAGGGTATCTGTCGGATACAGGGGGGGAGAACCATTAATCCTTCCCATTGAAGGCTTTAACCTCCTCTGTCCTTAGGTATCATATATGATACCTCAGCTCTTTATTCATATGTCATTCGTTATGCGCGTATATAGATCCGTGACCTGAGGTATCATATTCTATACCATCTGCGCTCTCTGCCTATCATTTGTTTTTGTTTAATTTTCTTGCCACTAGATGTCACCAGCTGATTGAATTTATCATTTCGTCTAGTCAGCAGCATGGCGGAGAAAAGCAAAGGTAATTGTTGATTTGTTACATGTTAAATGAAAGAACTTTATTTGTTGATACATTCTTACACATTAACAATTCACCTAATAATAATAGAAACATTGTTAGTCTTTTCAGATAGGCGTACAACACTGTTTTTTATGAGGTATCATCGGTGATACCTTCGGTCACTAGCATGACTTTTTATAAATCCCATTACTATAGTTTTGTGTAGTAGATATGCGTGATATCTGCTATTCCATGCTTGTTTAATTCAAAATATCATTCTTTAGAATATAGTAATCTTCACAATGTGCTCTATATCATCATGAGAATGTGAGGTTATATTTGATTTATTTTAGCCTTGACTAACAACGAAATAACTGAACTTGTCAACAACATCAATCCCAATGATTCTGACTTTGAGATTGAGGACGAAGAAGACAATGATGAAGATATCATAGTTCCTAGACGTCCAACTCCTGTGATCGTTGAAATTTCATCTGATTCCGAAGATGAGTCGCTAACTCTTGTGGAGATACAACGAAGGGTCGTTATTTGGAGCCACAAAAATGTGTAAGTTGTTAGAAATTGTGACTAAACTTATATACAGCTACAAATAGGGGGAAATGAAAATAAGTATTATATTCTTTTTTTAGATTCCAGTCGCCATTGACTTTTGATAATGTTTCATCTCCTGAACTATCAGAAGTAAAGGATCCTTTCGAGTACTTCAGTAAGTACCTGCGACCTTCATTTTTTGATGAAATGGCGCAGTGGAAGTGGAAGACTGTAAGCGCTGGTCAAAAAAGTATAAGGCTTACATCCAAATACCTCGCCCTGCGACAGTGAAGATGTACAATTCATACATGGGGGGAGTTGATCTCTTGGATAGGGTGCTGGGAAAGTATGCCATGAGAGGGAGGACAAAAAAATGGACAATTCGTGTCATTAATCATTTCTTTGATTTTGCTATTGCAGCAGCCTGGCTTGAATACAGGCAGGCTGCTATGGAATCTGGTTGGGCGAAAAATGATATTTTGTCCTATTTCCTATTTCGTTTTGAGGTGGCAGAAAAACTGATATACTTTGATGGAAAGAACGTTGCCATTCATGATGAATTAGACGAACAGGAAGATGAGGAGGAAAAGGAGGATGAAGAAGACAGTGATGGATCTTCCCGAAGGAAGCGTCCTAGAACACCAAAAGCTTTACCACCCAGGGCTGCTAGATTGGACCAGGCCTTACATTTACCACAGATGATGAATAAAGAGCAAACAAATAGGTCGAAATGCAGAGCTCCTGGTTGTAAGTCTTTGACATATGTCAGATGCACAGAATGCAAAATGTTTTTGTGTTTTACGACAGAACAGAACTGTTTCTTGGAATTTCATAAAAAATGATTTCTAACATTTCGTTTTTTGTATGTATGGGACATGCAACCACTTATGCATATATATACTAAACTGTTTTTTGGAGTACTGATAAATTTATATCATCATGAATATTGAGAATTTGACTATATTGTTTTTTGTAACACACATATATTTTGTTTATTTTATATAAAATTAATTATGTTATAAATATATATATAAATGTTCAATTGTATGAAAATCTGCAATAATGTATTCTACATTTTTTTCAGTATTTGTAAGCAATTTGTATGCATTTTTGTAAAATAAATAAAACTAAATGGATTCAAAATAAAGTCCTGTAGTCAATCAAAAAGTCCTCATAAAATCCTGAGGTATCATATATGATACCTAGCATAAAACAAGATCAGAGATCGTGACAAAAATTCTGACTGGTAAAAGTTTGTATTTGTATCACCAAAAACCCAATAAATGATATTTAAACACTTTTATAATTGTAAACTTGTCTCGGGACTGAAGAGGTTATGGAACCAACCTGGACAAATACCCAATGTCCCATCCCTACCTTCCCGTGGTGCAGCTGTTAGTAAGCATAATTTTACAAGCTGAACTAAAGGAAGGGGCTACTCATCCATTAGCACTGGTCAGCTTGATGAGTTATTGACTAAATTTGGTATAATTTTCCTCTATTCAATATCTAATTCCCTCTTTACCCTTTCCTATCCAGTCCTCTGACTGAACTCTTACTTTCTTCGACCCCGACGGCATTAGAGCATTCGAGGCCTAGGGGTTCATTTCCCTTTCCTTCCTCCTCTTTCTACTTTTCTGTTCCTAGTGCTGACCTGCTATGGCACTAAAATCGTCCTCCAGTGGCTTAAGGAGGGAAAGCTGGTGATCAACAAGATCTCCCAGCTAGGTCCAATGGATCCGTCGACCAGACATTCTGGGGGTTGTGTGTGAATGAAGTAGCCACCAAATCTTTAAAATATGGTGTTCACTTAAATCGGCTACAACTTGCCATTTTCACTCCTGAAGTGGATTCGGAACACCTCAAAATCTATGCTTCAGTGGCTGGCCATGATAATATCTTTGAAAAATATTGGAGTGCAAGAGATCAAATGACTTTATTGTCAAACGCCTGGCATTAGAAAACAACAATAACATTTTTTTAAATTTTACATCAATGTCAGAAATATATTAAGAAAAAAGTAATTCCTAAATGGACAAAATTTGTAATTTGATTTAGTACATAAACTATAAACAGCCACTTTTTCCACTGATCATATAATTCTCAACTCATCCCTCGCATGTATTACATTTACTTCATGCTGATATGAGAAGTAGCATCATGCATTAAAACCTAGCTCCAATCTCAGGTAAGTGCTTAGCTTATCTTGGTTATTGTAATAGTGTTATTTTTGCACAGCAATAAACATTACGTATATGAATATGAAAACTGTCACGCCTCCACTTCAGTGAGACTCTGACGTTATTCATTCTGAACATGACAAGCATACATAAAGGAGTTCCATAAAACTAAATGGCAAGTACGCACAAAGAAGGATTGCAAGAAAGACATAATGTAACCAACAGACTAATACCAAAGATGTTCACATAATTTTTATTGTGCATGTATATGTAAATGGCATGGATGTATAATATTTGATAATCAGTCAGTTATCATACATTAGATAATTCAAAACTGTAACATTAACTTCCACTGATCGTATGAAGTTTTTCCTGGCATGAGTGATAATGATGTATTTAAACTGCAATTATTTAATATGTAGGGCACACTTTCGAGAATAGATTCCATACTGAAAAACAACAAAATTGTATCATATATACATTATGTCCGACTTTGTCTTCGTTTCTGAGTTACAGCCGATTTTGTGTTTATTGTTTTTTGTTGTTGCTGTTTTCATTTATTTCCAGACTTCCATGATTATAGATTAATCTTCTGGCGCAGTTGAAAGTTTTCCAATGTATCACCATATGTAAGTACAGTGCGTGCCAAAACAAAAAATACTGAAATTATTGCCCATATCTGCTGTCCATGTTTTCCTAGCAACCAAGTATTTATTTATTTTATACTAGCCGTACCCGTGCGCTCCGCTGCACCTGTTAGAAATAAATATAAAGTAATTATATAATTAAAATAGGACGTTTGATCCAGGGAACAACTTTTACAACAGCGCAAGATAATCTGCTTCGCTCATTACCCAATTTTTTTTGTATTGCATTTATTGCATATATATTTTATGTATTCTAACACGATTCAATTAAGCATAGTTAAAATTTGAATATAAAATAATGGATTGCTAAGCTAACGTACTATTACTGCATACTAAATCAATACACTCTCGTTGTTCGTTAATTCTCTGAGATTAAAATGAGTGTACATAAATATTATTTTAAGAAATACAGAAAACGAATGTACAAAATAACCTATCACATTTTCTGTGCATAAGAAGCTATTTTAATCTTACCTGTCCTCGATTTACTCAGACGTTACTGTAATAACATTATAGCATTATATCCATCTAGAGAAACTACACTTTCCAATGGTGAAATAATAATTAATTATACAAATCGGTTAATTTAGCTTCTGATATTACTTCATACAAACAAAGAAACATTCTCTGTAGGCTATGTTTAATAGCTTTCGATTGTTGATAAGGCCCCTTATAGACGAAGTCATTTGTCCTTAATTCATTGCACCGTCTTAGATGGCAGTTATTTTAATTTTAAAACTCATTTATCTCATTACATATCAGTAAAGAATAAAACTTATCGGAAATCATTTTTAAATAAACTTTTGTTATGTAACATTTTTCACAAAAATCAATAATAAGCGAGATATTTCGATTTATTTAATTGAGGCCCCCTTATAACCCCCCTTTTAAATGAAGTATTTTGAATGCCATATAGCCTAAAATCTAAGTTACAACGAACTTAATTTATATTCCAATTTTCATATAAATCGGTTCAGCCATTATCGCGTAAAAAGGTAACAAACATACAGACAGACATACAAACAAAAATTTCAAAAATGCGATTTTCGGTTTCAGGGTGGTTAATTATATATGTTAGGACCAATTATTTTTGGAAAATCGAAAATTACCAGAAAAATTTCGGCTACAGATTTATTATTAGTATAGATGATAGCTTCATATTGTGTATTCAAGTATTCAATGTTGGGGTTAATGCTGCAATTATGGTTCTCACAACACAGGAGGTGTTTATCGTCGAGCGTTTTTTCCAGTCATACGGAATGGGATGTCAGAACAGACTGAGCTTGCGCCATGTTAATGAACAGTACCAGGAGCGATTTAACAATGTGGCACCAAATAACACAACAATGTTAGCTGTCATCGGGAAGTTCCATTGTAAGGAATCAGTCTAGTGTCACCTTGCATGTTATAATGACATCTTGATTTTCAGAGTATGTTTGTAATTTCAGTACTCTGTATGACTGGAAATAATGTTCGACGATAATCACCTTCTCCTCTGTTGTGATGACCATAATGGTAGCACTAACCCAAACACTGAATATACAATAAGTCAAGCTATCATATAAAATAAATAAATACTTGGATGCTAAGGAAACCTGAACAGCAGCGTATAGGTAATTAAGTATGGACACTTCGCGTCGGTACCTTTGATGTAGTCGGACTGATTTCAATGACCTTCAAGCAGCAGCGGCCGGTGATCGAAATCCTCGGTGAGGCCAGATGCAACTAGTTTAAGTGCCTCCGATAGAAAATGTTTATTTATGATATTAATTATTATTGTTGTTATATTATTAATATCATGATTACTGTATTATTATTAATATTAGTATTATTATTATTAGTCTATTATTATTAGCCTACTATTGATGAAAAATAATGTCACTCACCAAATAAGCTGTTATGCTGTGAGTTTCAGTGATTGTTTCAGTGTGATGAAGTAACCCACATTATGTGTTGAAAATCCCCTCCTTTCTGTTCTTTTTATTTTTTTCCCTTGACAGCAACGATCAAGGCCAACAGAGAAGTTTATTTTACACCACATTAACACTTTACCAATTATGTTGCCCATACCAGGATGCAATAGAAACTCGCGTTTTAAGATTATCTGTCATAAAACTGTCAGCGATGTCGTAGGTATCTCGGTAGACTCTCTCTTTATTTAAAACTTCCTTTCTTTCAATATTAATTCTTCTTGAAAAAAGGACACTTTAACAATGAATTAACTACACCAGCATTATTTCTCGCATTTGTTTCTGTTTATATTTTCCCGAAATACATAACAACATTGGCCCAGATTCACTACTGTACTACGAATTACAATAGTACAACACCCTCGCTTAAGTCATAAACTGAGACATAAGGGGAGGGAATAGTGTGGGTCTCTGCCTGCCAAAGAGCTGGAATTTGTGTTATTTATGACCTATTTAGGAAAACAAGTCACCATTGCTATTCCCACCCCACTCTACCCTTGAGGCCGGCCCATGGATGTGAGGAGTGAAACCTGACCAGGCCACGAGGCCAGACGAATTGTGCCTCGGCTACAACGTTTTAAGCGCAAGCTCAAACCCCGCGAAAATACAGGAAATTCAAAAGACAGACCCGGCACGAACGATTCAGGTCTCAGGAACAAATTTTACTGCAAAACAGGTCTATATACATCACAAGCCAAACCTGCACGAGCGATTCTGGCCTCAGGAGTACATTTTACTGCAAAACAGGTCTATATACATCACAAAGTTTTAAAATGCTTCTACAGCGATTCTTCATTCAAATAACTAATACATTATATAAAAACACAAAATTTGATTTCTGTTAAGCCAAGTGACTGAGGTCCGGCCTCACTTGCCTCAGTCAATCAGCCGCCACTGCCTTCAAGCCACCTAGAGCATGAGATTCTGCTTTCTCCCTAGAGTTGGCGCTGACATCACATCAGCTAGCAGTCGACACAGCAGAAATATAACACATTTAATACATCTAGGTACGTTATGTACTCAAAATAAATTGGATCCATAAAATAATAAATCCGACATTAACTGTAATGTCTAGACTCTAGAGTTCCTTTATAATGAGAGTTGAGACGTTGACCCCAACAACTAGTTTGTCACTGAGAAATAAGGAAAAGCTGTTAACTTGAATTTATTTCAAACAAAGCATTACTGGATTATGCAATAAGGTAGGCGATGTTTGGATCCTGTGTCTCAACTCTATACTCAATTATTATCTTAGAGTATGCTCGATTACACTAACCTCTAGCGCTTGAAAGTGGAACTAAATGCCGGCGCACAGAGAAACACAGGAAAATTCGCTCAGTGTCCATTCTATATAATCCCTATTCGCTGTGGACAGCAGATGAGCGATATTTTTAGTAATGTTTGTTTTGGCGCATACTATATGTATAATATTGACATACCATGTTAACAAAACTCGCTATTGTTTTCTACATTTTTATTTTACCCCACATTATGTGATCAATGAGAGCTTTATTTTATTAATGATGTTTTACTTCATTTCCACAATGTAACTACAAACATTTAGAGTGACCAATTTCCTAAATGGATGTATCATGGAGGTTCTATTGCCTGGCATGCTCATATGTCAGACTTCAATCCACTAGATCAGCGGTCATCAAAACACTGCACGCTCAGGCTAGCGTCTCTTACCTGCGGACAAGACACTGCCCTAGCGTGCAATAGTCACTGCTGGCGGGTATGCGGGTGTGCACGACGGAGCAGAGTTCCTTACCCTCCATGCACTCTACCCATTTCAGCGAGTGCTGACGACCACTGCACTAGATTATCTGTAGAGAGATCTGAAAGCCACTGTCTACAGAACATCCAATGATAGGAAAGATAATATCTATGATAAAACACTTACAGATCTTTCTCGGTTCTTCCTGCGAAAATAAATTGGAATGCAAAATTGACTAACTCAGAAACGAGACAAAAGGAACATAATATGCTTATATGGACTAACTGTATCGTTTTTAAGTTCTGAATTCATTCATGAAACGGAACTCTACATATTATTACTATGTTTTCATGGAGTATTCAAATTGACTTGAATATATTTACCATATCGAGACTTTCATGAAAACGGGGATTCAAAACGATCTGAATCTCAAGGCCAATACACCTAAAAAGTCGGATTTGATCATATTCAATACAGACTGAGTTGCATATTCAAAACGATCTCAATACAGTAAGCACATGAATGACTGTCATTTGTTTGATGTGTCATCTATTTTACCGAAAGCAAGTGCATATATGTATGTTGAAAAGTCGTGTTATAATACATAATATTTTATTTTCCTAAAAGCCATTATTACAATTCATTAACAGCCAGAATATTAACTTTTCACAAACCTCGTTAAGAAAACTCAACACTGTTTATAGCTAAGGCCTACAGGTTGATGACATGTTAACCAACATATCTATTTTCGAAACTTAAGCTTCTGTATTCAAATAGTTTGCAATATGGTACATATCGAAAATTGCATGAAAACAGGGATCAGGGGGATATATCAAATCGATTTGAATACACCATGAAAACGTAGTATATATTACACCTTTACAATACGCACATCTTAAGAAATTTCACAATTTTACTAACCTTGCAATATCACTTCAAAAAACAATTAAACCATCCTTTATATAAATATACCCAAGGTCCCTTGGGATTCACAGAGCACAGACTGAGGACTTCTACAATTAATTTTATTTTCAATTTTGAGCATTGTCTTTCAATGCACTACACTGTATTCCTTTCAGTTAAGATTATTTTATAACTTTTCACAGCACTAATTCGACTAGATCTTAACTCACTACAAATTTTCCATTATCACTTAAATTACATTAAAAATATACACTTCACTCTTGACTAGTACCTACATAACATGTAGTTGCCTCCATGGCAGCTTAAGATACAGCGTGATTCATATTAAATGGGTGGTTTTTAAAATAGCATAACTATGTGCACACTGCAAGTGGTATCGATCCCATATAAACATTGCATCAGCATGTGGTTTTAATGAAAAATTACAACGTGAAGGGTATTTCAAAGAAAGTACAGTGTGCACGTGCCTCCCAAAACAGACACAATATTGGCCTTAGTGAGGTAGTTGGATGCAACAGGATCTTTGTTGAACGAGAATGGCAAGCATCAAACATCTGACTTCAAAAATGTGATAGAAAACGTCCAGGTTTGTATGAAGCAATCTCCTCAGAAATCTTTATGTGCTTTGTCTCAGGAGGCGGGATATTTCACAGATAACAAAAACTGCGGCCATGCAGAATTACTATTCTCCAGATAAGGAGAAGAGAGTTCCTTACTACATATGATTCTTGACTGTGTGTCTACCTGATATCCTAAACATCACGTGATTCAGAGACGAGGCCTGGTTCCATTTACCTAGATATCTGAATTCCCAAAACAAAAGCATTTATGCCTCACATAAACCACACAACATTCATGAAATGTTCTTATACCTACAGAAGATTGGAGTTTTGTGTGCACATCTGGCAAACCAAATACTGAGGTCATTTTTCTTTTTCAGAAATAGTGAACAACAGACTGGCACGAAATCATTTTAGAGAAATTTGTTGAGCAGCTGGACGACACTAAAATGACTCAAGGTTATTTTTAACAAGATGGAGCAACCTGTCACATGTCAACTGAGCTGCTCGCCCTAATCAGAAGTTTTTTTGACGACAGAGTAATTTCTAAAAATTTTCGGCCACCCAGATCACCAGACATAACATCAATTACTTCTTGTAGGGTTACTATAAAGAGTAAGTTTATCAAAATTAGAGATGGGTAAAAAAAAAAAGCTGGAACAGTTTTTTTTAAACTGTTTCACAATTGTTTGTATCGAAACGGTTTTGTGAACTAACCTGTTCCAACTGTTCCAAAGAGTGTTACACTGTTCCAGTGATCACTTCAATGTTCCAAAAGATAAATAGTTAAATTTTTAAACAATTTTCTCTTCTTTGCTGTCTGGAAAGGCCACATGTAGCGTTATCGACCTCCAATCAAAAGTAGATCACAGCCTTCGTGCAACAGTAGCCTATGTAGGACTGCACAATTTAATTGTACCGATCAAGTTCTCTAATAAATGTGATACTAATTATTATTAGCTGCCCATTGATGGAGAATATGTTCATGGTGCCCTAACATGGTGTTAATGATCTACTGAACCCTTATTTAGGGCGGCTTTTGTTAATACAAATATATATAAAAGGTAAAGGTATCCCCATAACATGCCATGAAGGCACTTGGGGGGTATGGAAGTAGAGCCCCATGCTTTCCATGACCTCAGCACTAGAATGAGGTGGTGTGGTCGGCACCACGCTCTGACTGCCTTTTACCCCCGGGAAAGACCCGGTACTCAATTTTATAGAAGGTTGAGTGAACCTCGGGGCCATTCTGAAAGTTTGGCAACGAGAAAAAATCCTGTCACCACCTGGGATCGAACACCGGACCTTTCAGTCCGCAGCCAGCTGCTCTACCAACTGAGCTACCATGAAAAATATCGACTAATGTCTTATCGTTATTAAACTGTCCTAGGATTATATGCGTTATTTTTACTAAAATCAATTCATTTTGTATTGCTGTTATTTACTGTAACATTTAACAGTAACCTAATAAAAATGACTTTTGTCGTCATAATACACTGAACAGCTGATTTAAAGACGATTGAAGGACTTTGAAACATGTTTCTGAAGCAGATGAGAAGTTGAAACAGTTGAAACACTTGGCACTGATGTTGTAAACATATTCTTATGGAACTGTTTCTTTGAAACTATTGTTTTGGAACAGTTTCGTTCATGAAACAGTTACAGTCGAAACTGTTTCTTAAAAAGAACAGTTTATCCCATCTCTAATCGAAATTGACTACGAACATTTGACGTTCTGAAAAGTCATCATCACCAAAATCAATAGTAATGATCAGGGCACACTACAGCGAACTGCCAAAACATGGAGTGAAGAGTACAGATGTGCCTACAGAAAGAAAGAAATCATGTTCAGCATCTATTATGAAAATATGCAATTTTCCCGAAGTTACTTTACATTAATTTAGGAAGTAGTTTCATGTTAGTAGCTGTTATCAAACAGAAATAGGGTAATTTGAAAACCACCCATTTTATGACTCACTCTGTAGAATAGAAGCACCTGTAATACCTATAGTAATGAACAATGCAAAAAAAAATCTATACCAAAATAACATTTAAAAACACAGAATGGTAACTTCAAATCACATAAATAAGTTTAGACTATATAGCATGACCAGAATAGTTCAATATACGTAAAACAACCATATTTAAGTCTAATAGGGTACTGTTTACAATATCATAGAGCTAAGGGGAACAGGATCCAAGAATATGTAGTAAGAAGCAGAACCTCACAATGTTCAGTTGCTAAACAGCATCTCTCTCCTTTAAGGAGACACATTTTCACTGCAATATAGATCTCTGAGCTTGTATTTGTTCTGCAATTATAGAATTCTAGGTTAAATATTATATTATTTATAATAATACTTGTGCTTAGAAAGAGTAAACAGCATAATATAAGATGAAATGAGATTTTCCTTACTGCCATGAAATAAACTGTAGCGAATTCAGCTATGTGAAAATATAAACATTAACCATTTGTTACTAGTGGCACGTTCTCAGTAAATCAGTTCTCACAGAAGAAAATTTAGAGCTGTTTGAAAAGTGATGATTAGAGCCCAGATATTAGGCAAAATGCCTTTTTTTAAACTGAGTGTATGTATGAAAGACCTATTAGAGGATAAACACGTTTCCACACATTTGGGGATGATTAGGCCCAATTTTTATTTTGCCCTTTTTGCCTATTTTAACTCCCGTTGCCTATTTTAAGGTTAAATGCCTTTTTTAGCCTTTTTACGTCGTTATTGTACATTTTCTATATTTTAATGTATTTAAAATAAACCGCACATAAACTATATATATAAAAAAAAACAAAAAAGAATGGTTGTACAAATTAAAAATATATATTCACTTCACATAAATTTTTGCTGAGAATCTTATTCTCCAGCAATGCACAGGTTTCCAAGAAGTCGTAAACTTTTCTCCCCTACCAATTCCATCTTTTATGTCGCTTAAAAAAGAAGTTTGAACAGTATAACCCTCAGTGCTCAGGTCACTTCGGGGTTTATCAGTGAAGGAAAGGGGATGAGGGAAGTATTAAAGGCAAGTCTCCAGGTCCCGTTACTGTTGTTGCTTGCACGCACAAGTCACGTGTACTTTGAAGTCTCTAATCCCTTCTCACACCCCTATTTTTAAAACAATACACAGTCCATTTATCCCGATCTCTAAAAAAAAGTAGAGACAGTCCTTCTGAAATAAGTTGTTTTAAGTTTGCTCCAATCACTTCAGTAGAAGTAGAAAGATCTTTTTCCACCATGAATAACGTTCTCTCTGACAGGAGGCTCACTATGACAGTTGACAACTTAAAAAAAGCATCTTGTTGTGACATGTAACCAAGGAAAGTGAGTACTGTATGGGATATTTTATTAAATATTTGTCTATTTTTTGTCTGTTTCCATGAATAATAAATGCCTATTTGACTGCCTATTTTTACTATTTTTAGTGCCTATATGCCTGCCTATTTTAACCAAAATAAATGCCTTAACATCCGGGCTCTAGTGATGACATATTTTTGTATTTGAAGATTTGATGATTTTGTAGTATAATGTAGTTTTGTTTTATTTTTATCTTTGCAATTATATATCGGAAATTAATTTTGTTCTCAAAGAATATATACTTTGTTGTAGTAATCGTACTTTTATACTTATCATCAACAGTTTCTCTTTGCATGCGAAGTTGTCTGCTCTGGCTATGTATAAGAATCATGGATCTAAATTTAGCCTTTTACAAATACAGTACATGCCCAGTGGAGAGAATGCATGATTTTGTTTGAATGCCATATATAACGAATACTCACTGGTAGCTAGAACAGCTTCATACTGATTATTCAAGATAAATGTACATGGTTTCAATTAATATAGGAATAGATCCATTCAGTATGACTGGGTAAGAATGTCATGTTTTAGATTTGTATATTTTTTACGTGCAAAACTGAAGTTCTGTCAGCACTCTTGAGACTAAAAATGAGGTCGTTGCAAGAGCTGAGACACTGTTGAATATAAAGAAAAGTGTTATTTTATTGGGAGTTTGGCAATTATCTTATTACTGGTATGTCAAAAAGATGTACTGTTTCCCTGCAAAAAAATTGACGTTGGACTCCTGAGTGAAAACTGTTTCTTCAAACTTACCACACAAAAGAAAACGTTAAATATAATATGGGCATGTCATAATATAATACACTGTTTAACATTATAAAAATAAATTACAAAAAGTATTGTTCACTCGGGAATTATGGCAATGCTAGAAAAATATAGCACTTTTAATGGCTCTGTAGTATTTAAGTGTACTCCACTGGCAGAAGGTTGCCAATGAGATACTTCTATACAAATGAAGAAACTCTCTGGAATTCACATATTGCAAAATATTTAAACTTCAATTAAGCAACAACAATTTACGCCGTGCCAGTCTATTGTTTTAAAAGTTAATGCAACACATAATATATGCAAACTATATAATTCAAACTTATTTAATAAATAATCACAGGTGTTTTCGTTGTAAAAATTGTTAGTTTCTACTACTTCTGACTCAACAATGTTTGATATACTTGTTTCATATTCCAGAGGTCCAAAGTTCGATCCTGCACTTCAAACAAAAGTGTAACTATTTTCGGCTCCTCAACTAATTTTAATTTTGTACAGCCTTAATACACTATTTCAAATCTACCGGTATGTTATAAAATTCCTTTTAATCTACGTAACATTGAGCAAATTCCATTAACTTGTTGAGAAACATAAGTGAGGTTCTGCCAATATGAATTCTGTGCAGTAAATTTCCTTTACTTGTTTGTGTACAGAATTTATGCATGAAATTACTGTAGTTCTTTATTGTATTATACACCAAGTAATGAATTCCATAATAATTAGCTATCTGTTCCTGTGTTTTCAGTTTTTACTTTGAAAGTTGTGTTATCAAATATCAAAGCTCCAGACAGGTAATGGTATCAAGTATCGATCCATCTCTACAAAATAGACACACACACACACATTACTGTTTTGGAGAACAGTTCTTGATAATAGATTCAACAGAAAGGCTCACATTTCCGTGTCTTCTCTGATAGCTCTGAAATGTTGGGATGTTTCTGCATCTAATGCAATACCAAAAAAAGTCCCACATAATTATTACTGTTGTCATCACCAGTTACCATCATCGCCATCACTACTGTCATCACCATTATGATTATGACATCTATCATCCTTTTAATATGCAGCCATCTTCCTTTAGAGAAAAGAGATCTAATCTCTCTCAGTGCCAAGATATTGCTAAGAAGTGGAAATACTTTTTTAATTTGCACAAATATTAATGTTGTAATTTGAAAATCAAAGGAAATGTACTGGTAGTTACAATGTGTTCATTTCCAATCTCCGATTTTAGCAGAAATTAGTGACAAGTTTCTGCACACAAAAATACAAAACATACCCATAATCTGAAAACAAACACATACACATGTGTGGTGCCTTTTTAAAAAAACTATGGATATCGTACTAATTATGTTTGGGTGAATATTAATACCCTTGTCAGTAAGGTCTAGTGTGATGATCCAGACAAAAAGGGAAACTGGTCCTCCAGGTTGGAGGTTGGGCTTGTCGGCTGACAACCGCACGCCGTAAAAATACAATTGTCTCGAAACCTGAGCACTGATTTCAGAGATAGAGAATATTGGAAGAGACGCATTCAGGAGGCCATGGCTCAAATTGGGCTGTAATGCCGCAGCAGCAGCAGAATATTAATATTTTTAAACTACAGCAGAATTTAGTTTTAACATCACCCACAGACCTGACAATTGTGTCATTAAAAATGGATGTCGCTTAACCAAGACATACAGTACAGGCATTCATTATTATGCTACCAGCTATGGGAGGTAGCGGAATGATGAAATTTTGACTGTAATTCTATTTTTATAAAATTTGCTGTCAACACATTTCTCATCTTTATTTCAGTGTGCTACAGGTACCAATCTAAAGAAAATGTCAGTCTCATCGGCATTAAAAACTTGACTGTCTACTGTTCACATAGAGGAAAAAAGTGAAATAACCTTGCAGACGATAGGATATACTTAAATGAATAGAAAACCTATATTACGTTTTGTGATTAAATGCACGGTTAACTAGAAAATTAAGTTTGAAGTTTCAGCAGTCCAGCAACATTGCTGCTAACACAGTCTACTTATGGTACAGATGTAGTTAGTTAGTTAGTGGGGTTTAAAAAGGGAGCATCAGCTACTATGACTATTTGCGCCCTTATACAGATGAAAAACCTCAACAAACTCACTGTGTCTTGGTAGGTGTGAGCTGCTCTCTGTCTCGACGTTGCCACTTGCTCACATCGTGCAGTGGCTTGAAATTAGAGGTTTTTTTATTAAATTTACACGAAAACCGTCCATGCTATGGAAATATGCCAAAGGGATGAATTATTCTTTATTAGATTTCCTATCGATATGGACAAAAATCACGATCCTACTCGCAATAGTTACTGAATAAGGGGGTGTTAAACATTTAGGAAAAAATTTTTTTCTGAAAAAACTATGAACTTTCCACCAATATGATATTATAGATTTTTGTTACATAAAACATGAGCTATTCGGTCTGAAAATCTGCAAGACTATTTCACTTCCACCCTGTTAGTAAGCCAATCTACTGCTTCATTATTCACATGCGTGATTTCGCCACTTACTTCATGAAATTTTAGTCAATACAGACTACACTACACATGAATTATTCATCTTTTAGCTTCTTCGCAAATTTTTCTGCTTTTAACTTAAGAAGACAGTCACACTTTCACTTCATTGTTGTTTAAACCACTTGAACAATGGTTCATCTACATCTCACTGGAGGCTTTCGAAAAAGCCTTAATCTCAAATGTAATAATTTTGATTCTAAAATGTTATGTTTTATTTAACAATGCTCGCAACTGCAGAGGTTATATTAACGTCGCCGGATGTGCCAGAATTTTGTCCCGCAGGAGTTATTTTACATGCTACTAAATCTACTGACATGAGCCTGTTGCATTTAAGCACACTTAAATGCCATCGACCTGGCCCGGGATCGAACCCGCAACCTTGGGCATAGAAGGCCAGCGCTATACCAACTCGCCAACCAGGTCGATTAATTCGATTCTATTTTTCCAATACGTTTTGACTGTAGAATTAACCAGACCAAATTCATGACACAAACCAGCTTTTTTCCTTCCATTTTTTACCTCTCATTCACTTTCACTTTTCTTTTTGTACTCTTGTTGTCTCTTTACAAGTCTGATGTACTCCTGTAGCTGAACTGTACAGGTACGTCACTGAGGACTATAAAGAGGGAGTTGGGGGTGGAGAACATACCCGGATATGCAGATTCTACTTCTCATGGACATGTGTGCTGAAATCTCAGAACACTCTGGTTCTTGAAAAATTACATTGAAAATTAAGAATGGCAATGATATTATATACGAAGTAGATGCAATTATGCATGTTGAATTAAGCATGGCAAAGAAAGACGCGCTTTAAGAGGAATTCATTGGTACCACAGAACATTTGACGTTATAGATGAGGTTACACATAAACTGATGTTAAAAGTTCAACTGTATAATATTAAATAGAAGTTCCTTTGAAATAATAGTGCCTTGTGCTACAATTAAAAAGAAATGTCTTCATTATTTAAAACCAATCTTATTGCATTCATTCCAAAAATGTATTTAAAAATAGGCTTAAGGACTTTACTAAAAGACGGTAGTATATTATACACAATACTTAAAGGGTGTAATTGATATCTTGTTATTTGAAGTGTTCTATCAGTGAGGAAGTGTGTTGTGTCAGTGAAGTGTGTAGTGTCAGTGAAGTCTATTGTGTAAGTGAAGTGTGTTGGTGTCAGTGAAGTGGCTGTGCAAAGTATTTGAACAGTAAAATGGTTAGAAGTATTAGTGAAATCAGATAGAATCAGTGCAGTGAGTGAGTTGACAGCGAAATAAGTGTAGTGCCGAAAAGTACTTGTGCAGGTATAAACCTGTCACACTCGTGGGTCTTAGTTCGAACTTAGGGTTAAGATGCAAATTAGATTTATTTTAAATGTTATTTTAAGTGACCATGCTTCATTTAATTTAGGATGCTCCTTGTTATTATTTTATTATTATTATTATTATTATTATTATTATTACTATTATTATTATTAATTATTGTTTTTTATTAGTAGTGTTCATTATTGTCATTATTGAGTGTAATTAGTTACCACTGTCACTGGGTATATAGCCATTTGCAGTGTACACATAACACATACATACAAACATATTTTTAAAATCCGAAGTAAAAAGGTAAAGGTAAAGGTATCCCCGTAACATGCCATGAAGGCACTTGGGGGACATGGAGGTAGAGCCCCATGCTTTCCATGACCTCGGCACTAGAGTGAGATGGTGTGGTCGGCACCACGCTCTGACCGCCTTTTACCCCTGGGAAAGACCCGGTACTCAATTTTATAGGAGGCTGAGTGAACCTCGGGGCTGTTCTGAAAGTTTGGCAACGAGAAAAAATCCTGTCACCACCTGGGATCGAACCCTGGACCTTCCAGTCCGTAGCCAGCTGCTCTACCAACTGAGATACGCGGCCGCCTTAAAATCCGAAGTGTTCACTACAATTGTAAGACTCAAAATTTTCTATATTACGAGTGGAAAAGAAAATTAAAATATCTTAACTTTTTACAACATACAAATTACTAATTTACTGCACAGAATTCTGCAACTTGCGTCCCTTCAAATGTTACAATAATCAAGTAATGAAAAACGCAATGCAACACTATTAACCACACACCTCGATATGAATATACGTCAACATCATTTTCCTTACTACATTACATCTTCACACTAATACATTATTCAATATATATTGAAAATGTTCATTAAGTAGAAATGATCAATGAAAAATATACATTAACATTATAATATAATTTCTTGAAACAATCAAATGTAGCTGCCATTCCTAATAGTACTAAATAATACTACTTTCACTTATTACTGAAATTTGCTTATTTTACTTTTCTGAGTTTATTAACATATCCTGCTCAAGCTGAATACAGTAGTACATAATGAAGTTTTCTTCATTGCTTCCATACAAATTACTAAACAAGCTCTGCCTATTTATTGCTACTTGCAGCTGAACAGTATTGATAAATAAGCTAATAATACTTTTCTTTTCTTTGTCCCTGTATATAACTGATTATATGTCACCGATATTATCTTCATGGAGTAATAAACAATTATGAGCTATCCAATATAAATTCTCTGTCTATGAACATTAAAGTTTATGGTCAAAACTGAAGTCTACATAATTATACAAGGCTGAGAAATAACACAGTTATTGTACCAAATAGGTTCGGCAATTGCAACAATTTGCTGTTTTTACTATTAATACATCCGCTGCTGTTATTTTAAAGTTGGATAATTAAATTACATTCCAGAGTAATAACATTTTCGGTAGCTGTCTCTCTGTAGCTGCTCCAAACAGACATTTTGTCCCTTTATGTATATTATTTTGCATTGCCTTCAGAGGGTACAATTGCAGATGATCTATATTATACCAAGAAAGGCAAGTGGACAAACACCTGAAGTCAGAGTTACTTGAATAATAATAATAATAATAATAATAATAATAATAATAATAATAATAATAATAAAAATAATAATAATAATCAGAGACCGGAACTTTGGCAGAATGCCTTTTTAAATGTGTTAAATCTATCTTCTTTTTGAAACTAAATCTGTATACAAATTATACCTTTGTGGTTGAAATGTCACAGTTTTATGTTGCCCTTTTCTGCCTTTTTTAATATAAATGTCTAATTTACAAAATAAATGCTTTTTGCCTTTATTTGATTGTTTATCTATTATTTATTAATTTATTATTAAAAATTGCCTACAGGTATATTTTAATTTATTTCTATAATCGCTACAATGAAAGTGACTTCACCGAATGTATATTATTGTCTTTCAGTCAGTTCATATTCTCTTTGCAACAATGAGTGCTGCAGTGCAAAAATGTATAACAGTAAGCATTTTAATTATCCCTTGAGTTTATTTGACAAGGCAACAATGAGTGCTGGTCTAACGTTATTTTTAACGGTTATCTTTCTTTCAGTTTTCATTGCGACGTTGTTGTAGCTAGCTAAATATTTCATATTGCAACATATCAGTACAACCAAACACAAAAATGCACTTTCTAAGGCTACTGGGAAGAAGATTGCTTTGCTTCCAACTGTAATTGCAACATCGAGTCGAAAATCTCAATTTGCATTCGACTTATGTAAAGCTTTTCTTGCTGCCGAAATAACTTGTGGAAAGTGCAAGATTGTGGGTCTAGTGCAAGGTTTTTGTAATTGCCTTTTATTGCGTATTTTAGCTATTTATAATGTCTTTTTGCCTGCCTATTTTAGCTATTTACGATGCCGTTTTGCCTGCCTATTTTAATGATACATAATGCCTAAACTTCCGGTCTCTGATAATGATAATAATAATAATAATAATAATAATAATAATAATAATAACAACAACAACAATATTCCAACTAAAGTCTATGATGTATTAAAGAGATGAATTTCAAATCAAAACCAGTGATTTGTAGATATTAATAGTGCAATACCAACAGTATTTACTATCATTTTAATCCTATTAACAGATCAAACTGAATGACCCAAACAAAGGGACCTCATGCAACACCTATTTGGAACTCAACTTTCTGGCGCTGTATAATAATGCAGACTATGTTCATAACGCACCAAAACATATCAATAGTTTATTCTGCACATGAAGAGTCTCAACATTACGTGAGTATTTCTATACACTGTCAGCAGATAGCTCCAACCACCAAGGAATGTTCATTCATTTCAGGGAGCTTATAACAATGAACTATAAATTGTTCCATCTTCATAATGAAAGAAAAATGTACATGCTGACAGTTTAGGAACCACCAGTTTAGGATGGCTAGCTGTTTAATACACAGCAACATATTATATTTTACTTATATTAAATAGTTAACACCAAATCTTTGATATATCCCTAGATTTTTAAATCATACAGGGTGATTCACAAAGTTCTCCCCTGGTTTAAGGAGGCGATTCCTGAGGTTATTTGGAACAAAAAATGTAAATAAATTAATGGGATCACATTCATAATTACGGAGTTACAACACATTTTCAAAATGTATCATAGTGAATGGAGCCTCCCGGATCCCCAGATTTAACATCCTTAGATTACTGCATCTGGGGGTAGATGAAAGACATTGTGTATCAGGTTAAGGTACAAATATGCGAAGAGTTGCTTCAACACATTCTGAATGCTGTGGTAACAATAAGGAACAAACGTGTGACGCTGCAAAATGCTACATGTGCAGTTCACATCTGTGTGGACCGTTGCCTTGAGATTCAGGGAGGCATTTTCGAAAATGTGATTTAAATCCACTCTAAATGGAAGAGACTGAACATAAACAATCAATTATTTGTATTTTAATTTTTTTTATTTTGCATTACTGTTAGTGCAATCCTGAAATAAAAGAGCTTATTGGTCTTCCTCATGACTGCCCTGACGGAATGCTCTACTCTCCTAAAAAATATCGTGGTCTTTCGTCAATGAAAGCATCTTGGGAAGCTTATGTACAACATATAAATATCTGTAATACTCTTCTTCGTGTTGATGACTGCCATCTCCACAATGTTAGGGACCTTGTAAGCGAAAAAGTTTCTGCTCTGTCAAAATTGAATATCACAACTATTGATGCTATCAACTGGTCAGGTCGTAAAATTCGTAAACACTTAAGAAATGACGCATTCCAAACCTGGACAAACCATACCTTGCGTGGTAAAGGGGTTATTGTTTATAATGATCTCCCCAAGGCTAACTCATGTGTAAGCAATCGAAAGGGCCTATCTTCCTCAGAATGGACCAATGCTTTAAAAATGTCAAGCAATATTTCGGCGGTTTGAGCAATACCGGGCAGAACTTTAAGCACAACCCGCTGCCGTCATCCAGACTGTAGCGAGCTTGAAACACTTGGACACGTGCTTGGACAATGCCCTAAAGGCGAGCTGCTGATCAATGCTAGACATCATCGTGTACGACATGCCTTGGCAACATCGTTAAAAACTTTAAATTGGGAGATTCATGAGGAAGTACATTGTGTATCATCAGATGGTTCTTTCAGATGGGCAGACATTATTGCTATTAACGGACGCTTAAAACAGGCTCTTGTTCTTGACCCTACTATCCGTTTCGAAAGAAACCTAAATCAGGCCACCGAAGTTGATATTGAGAAGAAGTCTATATATGAACCTTGTCTGCCTTATCTTTCTCAAAAGTACAACATCCCTCTTAAACAATGGTCTGTCATTGGTTTGCTGTTTGGCAGTAGAGGTTCTATTTCCAAATTCACATGGAATTATCTTAAGGAACTTCACATTCCTTTTGATTATGTAATGTCTGTCCTTATAAATATTATCAAGGATTCTCTTCAAATATTACATCATCATCTCTATTTCAATTAATCCACTTATATTTGCCTTCAACAATTAACTTTCTTTTTTCTTTAATGTATCACATCACATTATATTGTACATGTTTATTGTATTCAGGACCCTTGTGGTCACTCAAATTCTTTGAGCTGATGTCTATAATTTAGATCCCACGCATGTCCCCATAGACACTCACAAACCAATACCGCCACCTATACCCAAACCATCACAGTCCGTCTTCAAACCAACACTTCCCAAACCCGAATTGTCTTATGCGGATGCAGCTAAGACTACGACAACCAAGACAACCACTACAGACGATCCAGAGACAGACAAAACAACCACGGAACAGCTGGTCGAGGGGGTTCTACGTTCTGCTATGCAGAAAATAGAATCCTACATTGACCGGCAACTAAACAGACTACAGGACGAAATAGTGACATTCACTATTTCCTTACTCACTACAGACACAAACCCCACGAAACGACACACGACACTTGCCACAGCCAACCAGGCAGCCAGACGGCTTCTACGGAAACGAGTAGCCCACCACTTTGTTGGTAACAGGTTACGAGTCTCCCTGGCGCCACTACAAAAACGTGACTAGGACAGAACTGACCAGAGCGCTGGACTCTCCACCTCTCATTAACATCTGCGAGGCATGATGCTAACTTCACTTCATCCATTTCACTCACAATTCAACTGTTAGCGTGTACATGTTTCATATAATCATTTACAGGGGAAAATACACTACTGTTAGTTGAGAGGGCAAACGGCTTTGAGCTGGGAACCTCGATCTAAAGTTAGTGAATTGCAAGTCGGGAACCAATGGAGGCATGGGATGCTTACCCTGCCTGCCATTTTAAACATCATTCATTCTTTCTTCGTCCCCTTTCATTCGTTCGTTCTATAATTTAGAAAAAAAAAATATATATATATCTGCCATTTTCAAATTACTGTTAACTCCGTAATTATGAATGTGATCCCATTAATTCATTTACATGTTTTGTTCCAAATAAGCTCAGGAATCACCTGAGGAGAACTTGGTGAATCACCCTGTATAATGTGACAGTATAATGTTTATTCTAATAATTCCAGTACATGCTACTATCCTCTTTATTCATCAGAGGAATTACATATGTTATTGTAAGTAGATATTAATAAGACTGTATCTGAATTGCACACTTTGTACATTTAAAACTTGGTGTTTGGATTGATCACTGGCTGTATATAAAACGAAGCTTTTTCTACATAAACTATAGAAACATTCGATATTGTGACCGACATTCTTTTCGCAATAAAATAGATTTACAAATCTGTGCTTTTATTAATAAGTAGTGAAGTAAAATGTAAGATTATATTAAACTCAAACTAAAAGGTAGAATTAATATATAACAAGATACCAACACTACATACATTACATAAATATTCTTCAACAATCCACTTCTGCATTCACATCACGTCAGAAACGAATATTATGTAAGTACTAACGTTTTCAAATCAATTTTTACATCAAACATCTTGGACGATAAGAATATTTTTTAATTACAAACTCAAGAATAAGATTATTTCTCTAACCAAGATGGTTATTCTGTTGTATTATTGAAAGGATGACTACAATTTAAATATGTTACCATACAGGTAAGACTTCTGTAAGTGCTTATGGACTTAAATATTTGTGCTTCAAAATCATTATGAGAGTAACAAGTATAATTAACTTACTAATTAAAAAAATAGCTGCAATTTGATAAAATTTCACATTATTCTTTAAAAGAAATTAAGACAATATTAGGCTTAAAATTACACTATACTATTACATAAATGACAGTGAATAAATATCTGCTTAATAGAAAGGTCAATGTAACGAGACGAAATAAAAATAAAACAAAAGCATGATGATAAATAAAATCTCTATTAATATGAAGTACATGTTCAAGGCCTTCTGATGATATCCTTAGATATTAGGAATGTAGATGTACTGTATTAAAAGGGCAACATAATTTCTAAAGCAGACATCCTTTTGTATGGACTGTTTATGATTGTAAACCTATGAGTGAGAGACTTGTGGCCGGTTTTTCCAAGTATTGTTAGAACACTTAACGACTGTTAAACCATCAACAGTCAGTTAAATACAGTTTTTTCATGTTTTCAACACCAGTTTGGCTGAACAGATTCTTAACTGTTTGTTAATTTTAAATGTAGGATTTCAGGCAGTTAACTCATTTAATAAACAGTTAAACTGGCGGATAACGCCACAGCTGTTCAGACAAAAGTTGCGAAAATAATATGTTATGTTTCTCTTTGAGGAATGTTTAGAGTAAGGGCCGGTTTCACCAAGCTTCAGTAAATCAGTCCAAATGAAACATTAACTACTGAACATTAAAATATTTTCACAACTACATTTATGTGTGCGTTGTCTCCGTAGACTTCAAGCCAAACAGTTATATATGCCTACAAACAGAAATAGGCCACTTGTTCCAATTCACCAGCTACTATTAACTCTAGATTTTATGTTACTGGGTCTTTTCAACTATAGCCGATGTCAATAGTGCTTCAAAATACGCAGTGAGTAAATAATAAAATGTTTCAGTAGCAATTGCTTCTTTAAGACGAAATTACATATAATTTCTACATGGACCTGAAGCAGAGAGAGTGATTAGAGAATTTTATATGATACGAAATTCTCCTCGGGGTTTTGTGTACAGTTAACTTCACACACATTCCTGTAATTATTGTCACCTGGTGGTCATAATGCTGAGATTTTCCTAACAGAAATTCATATTTACCATTAAAACTATAACCTTACTTATAATAATTATTATTCAATTTAGTGGTCAATACAACTTTCATTTATTAACTCAGTGTACTACATATGAATCAAGGCCTACTGTAACAGGTTATGATTTTATATATGTTTCATGACTTACTCTACAGTACAGAATTTAAATAATAATTTCAGCCAATAAGAAATTGCCTTATATGTGTAAAATCATTACCAACTGCTGTTGAGTAGTTAAAATAGTGCTAACAGACGTTATAGTTAAGTGTTGGTTATCTTAAACAAAATTATGTTGAAAAAAATGGAAAATACATTAACAAAGCGTTAATTTAACATTCGTTAAGCAAAATTAAACACTACTTGGACAAACTGGCCATAGGTATGAATATTTTGAAAAAGAATAGAAGATATACCTTTCGAAAACATTCTACTTGTGTAATGAAGAGGATCAAATGGATTAATGGTTACAATTCTTCTACATAAAGCACGCATAAGGCATTGAAACTTCAATCTGCTCTCCAAATACGCATTTAAGGGCAGGATGCTTATTAACAGGGGTGTTGATAAAAAAAATCACTACAGACTCATCTCTGATTGTAGCAGAGTACTTTTAAATGACAGAAGTATTATCACAAAGTGCTTTTGTATTAACACTCTCATAACAATGTGCTTCTCTTGAATGTCCTGAGGATATTTCAACAAATAAAATAAGTTTTCACATAATTGATTCATCGTGTTTACCCTGCACAAGTCAAATGCATGCTAACAAGAAAGCCAGTTACACAACACAAGTACATGCAGTAAAATCCCTCATAACCGGCAATACCAAAACAACGGCGCTTTTAGCTGGGCCAAGAAAAAAAATGTTTAAATCTGCCATATTGTCACAGTCAGTTTTTCCACATTAGGAAGTTCGCACGAACTTTCGTTTTCAGTAAACATTCAAACCTAAAATTAGAATATTATTGTGTTGTGTGATGTGTTTTAATAAAGAAAATCCACACAGCTTTTGTGTTTGTTTAATTATGTTCGGGCCGTCAGTGTTGCCACATTAAAAAGTTCGCACAACTTTCATTTTCAGTGAATATTCGAACCTAAAATTAGTGTAATATTTGTGTTGTGTGATGTGTTTTAATAAAGAACATCCACACAGCTTTTATGTTTATTTAGTTATGTTTGGGCCATGAGTATTGCCACATCAGGAAGTTCACACAAACTTTAATTTTCAGTGAATATTCAAACCTAAAAATTAGTGTAACTTACTATTTGTGCTGTGTGACGTGTTTTAAAAAGGAAAATCCGCACAGTTTTTATGTTTATTCAGTTATGAGGAAGTGATAAAGAAATAAGCTTCACATGGCTGCAGTTTCAACATTTGGCACCATGAAATACGAACTATTTTCTGTATATACCAGTATTTATTCAATTATCTGGCAAAATCTCATATCCGGAACTAGCCTGGTCCCTTTGGTGCCAGATAAGAGGGATTCCACTGTATATTAACAGCACTTGTGAGAGGTAAAAATGTGAAATGCAAGTGGAGGTGCTGGATCAATGACTATACTGTTCTATCCTGATAAATTTGAATAGAAGAATGCAAAAATAATAGCTACCTGCATCATAAAAGTTGAAACTGATAATGAGTGACAGGGTGGTTTCACATTATTTCTTTGTGTGTTTCGATGGTAGACATTATTGTTTTCCAAAATTACTACATCCAGAATATCAACAATAGTATATTGCGATAGTAGATTGGTAAGTGTTATATGACAGAGGTGAGAGAAAGTTTGAAAAAACGAAGAGTATGTGCTGAGCTTCTTTAATTCCCAAGACTCTGTTACGCACTTAATGCCCATGTGTTGCACATTATTTTTTGCACAATCATAATTTTATATCTTTATTTTATTTATTATGTATTTTAGTTATGTATTAATTTTGAACTGAACATTCGTCATTTTGTTAATGGCAATGTGTAATTTTCTAGTTGACCGTGTTTTTTATATTCTTTTGTTTTATTTGTTGGATACGACTGCCTTTTAAGTGTATGCACTGTTCTAATAAATAAAAAGCTATTGCAATATACGAAATTAAAGTGTTTGAATCTTTTTCTATAAATAAGGATATTGAGTCTTTATCCCATAACATTTAATCATTTTTCAAACTTCACGTTCAATTTCAATGTTAATAAATAAAGTTACAGCTTGTTCTTTCAGAGTTCTTGTTCTTTTTTAATTTACAAGTGACTGTATATCACGTTTGTAGAGAATTTACTTACAACACAGGTGTTGTAAGTAAGTTACTTACTACACTGTTATTTTTAGTGTTTCCGTGATTGGTCTTCTTATTGGAGCTCGTGGTGTGATTCCCAAGTTCTTTGAAAGCTTCAGGAAGACTTTTGAAGTACCACAGACACTTACTGCTGACATCATAACTTCAGTTTTGAAACGCTCTTGCCAAATTCTGAGTCATCATATTCACTCTGTTTAATTTTTTTTTTCTTCACTTTATAATTCATATAGGTTTATTTTAATTTTCTTTCTACAGAATTTATGTAAACATTTAATATTGTAAAATTCATGTAGGAGAGTATACTGAGTCCTTCTGGGCTACCTCCAATGGGAGGCAGTTAGTATTATTATATTGAATATGTTGTATCTTCAAGTTACATGGCATGCAACAATGATGGTAAGTATGCAAAAAGAGCATGATTGTGCAAAAAATCATTCTTCTGCAAAATTCCTTTTGATTGGCCAAATTATTTCCACACAGTACCGATAACCCCTTTCTTAGACTGCAAACCAACTGCTTCTGCTACCAGAAAATGCAATAAAAATTATTCTAATGAAATTGCTAAGTGTTTGTGGAACATCTATTGCATATTCTAAATTACTACCACACTTACTAACAGCACTGGCAATAAGTTAATTTGAAAATCTTCCAATCCCGAAAATATCTCACGACTAAAGCATGTGATAGTTTCACAGAGTTGCCAACAAGTGAAACAAAACTCTGTGTATCAGGGTGACAAAATTTATGTACACCAGTTATAGTTATTTTGGTCTATTATTAAGAACTGTTTGTACGTGAATGCGCACAATGTGTGAGGCTAACCTACATTCATGTGGTAGTAATATACATTATTGTATTGTTAATTCTTTGACAAGAGTGATATCTCTTCTCTTTGTCCATCTTCATCTTTCACCCATGGCAACGTAACTTACACCTGAGACTAATGCCTTACCTTTATGTGGGATAAGCTAAAACAAATGCAGACAAGATTTTTTTGCGTAAATAATGCGAAATTGTAAGAATTCAACTTAATTCTTGTGTAACTACTTCCTTGCATGCACTTGACAAGTAACAGTTTGAGCTTCAGCACGCACCATCATGATTAACTGTAAAGATAAATGTAGTTGGAAGTCACAGAGGTAGAGCTCCCTGCTTTCATGATATCAGCACTAGGTACCATACTCCGATTGTCTTTACCCTCAGGAAAGACCCGGTACTCAATTTGATAGGATTTTGAGTGAACTTCAGGGTCGTTCTGGAGGTTTTGGCAGTGAGAACACTGCCAACACATGGGATTAAACCCGAGACCTCCCAGTCCATAGTTAGTCGCTCTGCCAACTGAGCTACCGTCCACCATGATTAACTATAATATGTGTATTTGTTTGGATCAAAGGCAGTAGTTAGTTTGGATACAGTATAAAGTTTCAGAGTAATGTTATTTTATGTATTGAAAATCCCTCACAACAATTTGATTTTCTGCAGCTTTGACTCACAACTACTAGGAATAATTCCTTTATGTCTGAAGCCGCAACCTACATTATAGTATACTTCCTATATAATGCTACTAGCAGATACAGCACCAGCTCAATATAGGAAGGCAGGAAGAGAAATCTAGGAAGAGAAACATGATGGTAGGACGTTTATTCACCTTGACCGAAGTTACCATAAATCTGATTCACCTGTTGAGTACAACGTATGAAAGTGGCACGTCTTGGCAACTCCTTCAACTTGGCGGCACCAGTATATGTGCAAGCTGAGCGCAGGCCACCCAAGATGTCTAACACAGTTGCTTCCACATCACCTTTATAGGGCACCTCCACTGTCTTGCCTTCTGATGATCTGTCAATACATATTCAGGATAATGCACATCAAGGAATCATGAGGGATTACAATATGAAATAAACTGCAGAAGTTACATCACTGTTAAAAAACGCAATCACAGAAAATGTAATAATTATATACGAACTATGTCTTCTTAATGCTATATACAAACTACACGCTGTACTTATACTCTAATGTTTGTGGAAATTGCAACACCATGAAGGATACATGTGACTGAAATTAAACTGATATCACAGATTAGGTACATGACAATACACAAATAATCAGAATTACAGAACTGTACCTGATCTGTGACCGTGAGATTTCAGTATGGTGTGAAGCCTCCATGCGCTGCAATCAGAGCCTCTAAGTATCATGGTATGGAATCAAAGAGGGTCTGGATATGTTCCTGGGGAATCTCCCTCCACGCAGTTTGTATGTGAGTCCACAAAGCATCAAGAGTGGGTGCTGGAGGACCATGACGAACAAGTTGCCGACCAATCATATCCCAGACATGTTCGATGAATGACATATCTGGCAAACATGCAGGCCAGGAAAGCAGTGATATCCGTCGTTCTTCGAAGAAGGCTTGCACAATTCTCGCCACATGTGGCTGGGCATTGTCCTGCTGAAATATGGCATGTGGAGTTGCCTGAAGGAAGGGCAGTACCTCGAGCTCTAAAACCTCCCTAATGTAGCAGTTGCTATTCAGATTGCCCTGAATACATAGGAGACGAGATCGCATATTTTAACCAATAGCACCTCAAACCAACACACTAGGCGTTTGTTCGCTATGCCACTCAACAATGCACACTCTCAGATTGCGTTCACCACAGTAGCGTCTAACACATTTGCAGCCATCATTGCAGGACAAGTTGAAGTGGGACTCATCCGAAAACACTACATTTTGCCACTCAGCATGCCAGTGACGGCGTTCACGTGCCCATTGCAGTCTGAGACGTTGGTGGTTTCTGGACAATGGAAGCCAATGCAATGGCATGCAAGCCACTAGTCCAGCCCTCAAAAGATGGCGACGAGCCATTGATCCAGACAGGTCCACACCCATTGCAGTACTCCAACGTCGACTCAACACTGTGGCTGAAGCTGTACAGTCCATCACGGCCGTGCTGTGGTCACATTATGTGGTCCAGTATCCGCTCGTCTTGCGTACGACCTCTTCTATCCACCGGTTCCACACACGCATCACTGTCATAGCAGCATGCCCTGTATGAGCTGAAATGTCACAGCATGACAAACCTGCTTCCCGGAGACCAACCATTCTGCCCCATTCGAACTCACTGACGTGCTGATATTGCGCCCTTCCACATCGACAAGGCATACCTGCACTAGCTTCCACGTTTCCACTTCGTTTGGTAGCTCTGCACTGACTGAGCAAGGCATAACACTGACCTTCCTGGTGACACAAGAGATGTCACTGTTGAGCCTATGTGTATGCCATCTCTCTGGAAACGTAATCAATTATTGATGGTACACTGTTCTACACATCTTCCAAGTTTGGAGTCGTTTGGAACATTCCTTCTGGGTGTTGCACTTTTCACAAACAGTTGCGTAAATAAAAGACAAAGCGATAACTGAAACACTCCCGGGGAAGAACAGAAGGGTTTTAGAAAAGGATGCTGTACAATAAAATTTTAAATTACAACAAACATTTGAGAAAAGAAAATAATTTAATCTTGAACACATTTCGTATTTATTGATTTCGAAAAAGAGTTCGATGTAGTGAATAGAAATAAATCATACTCCATTATGGAAAATTAAGGCTAACCATAACTCTTAAAACATGCACTAAAAACATAACACAATTCTAATATTACAATAAATACAGGAAGAAAATAACAGAAGAAATTTTAATACATCTCTCAGTAGGATGTAGCATTTCACCAATTCTTCTTAATATTCATATAACTGGTATGCTTCAAAATTGGAGAAGAATTATTAACAAAGACATAAAATTAAACAACACTATAATTTTTAATATTTTATTACACGCTTATAATGCTGTTATAATAATAATCAGTGGTGCTACAGCCCACGAAGGGTCAAGATCACCAGCTGGCTACTGGCCTCACAGCCACATGCCGAAGCAGAGGTGGACGATCATCCAACCAGAATGGAGGTATTGTGTGGTTAGCACAATGATCCCCCAGCCGTTATAGCTGGCATTCGCAACTGGATTTCGCTACCTAACATAGCTCCCCAAGTGCATCACGATGCTGGGTGGGCACCGGTCCCATACACTGGCTGAAATTTCATGAGAAAATTTCTTCCCCCATGAGGACTCAAATCAGCGCGCATTCCATAACGCGAATCCTAGGCAAGATGCCTTAGACCACGACGCCACGGCGCGGGACATAATGCTGTTATAATACAAACAAAAGGAGATCATTTTATTTTATTCTTTACATCAGACCTGACCATCAAGTCACTCTGTCGATCACAGAACATTTTAAATGTCGATCATAGAAGATTTTACATTTGTATCTTAATTTGTATGTAAGCCAGTTCTATCAGCTCATCCTACTGTATTTAGGAATCACTAGAAAAGTACACTGGCTTCCAAGTGGGAACTGACTGCGACAACCACTTATTTCCTGATTTGTGTCAGACTTCCAATGTACCTATCTGAGGGCTATGAAATTCATAAATAAGCCTTACCTGTATTCTGCTACCCCTCCTGCATGTTTTTCCATAGCCGTAGCAGAAGACATGCCATAGAAAAGCTTAAACTTGCGTCCATTGTGCTGTATGACGTCACCACCACACTGATCATGTCCAGCAAACATTCCTCCAGCCATCACGAAATCTGCTCCTGCTCCAAACGCTTTTGCAACATCCCCTGGACATGTGCATCCTCCGTCCTGAATGCAAAAATTCGAAATTCACACAATGTAACTTCAGGTTAGTTCAAATTAAGAGAAAACATAAATATATGAGAAATTGGCTCCACTCACGAATGAGTGAGAAGAGCTTCAGACTTACCGAAATTATGTGCCCCTGCAGTCCATGTGCTGCATCAGCACATTCGAGCACGGCACTCAGCTGGGGGAATCCAACACCGGTCTTGATCCGTGTCGTGCACACGGAGCCTGGTCCAATCCCGACTTTCACTATGTCGGCTCCAGACAGAATCAATTCTTCTACCATTTCACCCGTCACAACATTCCCAGCCTGCACACACATTACATCAAATACACTCAGGCCCGGATTCTTCAACCTTTGTTAAAATGCACCTAACATAGCGTTAATTAACTGTAAGTCAAAAGTATGAATTGTTGTTAAAAATATTGCGTTTCTTCAACTTTACATTTCACATTTTAACATTCTGTTTGTTAACTCTCTGTTAGGACCAGAGATTCTAGAGTTTAACCACAGTCTACTATATAGTCGCGATGCTCAATATGTAGTAAAAATGCAAACATGGGTAGTTGCCCACCACTAGGATCGCTACTATCGCCTCATCATCGCAGATCTCTCTCCTAGCAGACGACAAAATATGTTACACTTTCGTTGTGTTCTTTTGGAAAAATTAACACCTTCCTTCCATTATTGAAATATTAAATGCATAAAGTTAATTTATTATTTTAATGAAGTATATTAAATTCCACCATATAAACTCGAAGATACCTTCAAGAAATAGGTTAATATTATTTTTGTTTGTGCAAAACGAACTGAAATTTACTATAATAGCTTCACTCATTCAAGATTATAGCGATAATTAACTATGAAACCAATAAATATTAATTTGCATTTCCCTTTACAACAATAATAATGGAAATATGAATTAATGGAGTAACTTATGTGTACCGGTACTTGTAGTGTAGGCTTACGTAGTTAACAAAGTGGGATGAGGTTAAGCAATAATAATCACACCAGAATTGGAAATAAAACGTGATCAATAAATTTTATTGTAACAGGCTTTTTCTACGTCTCTAGTAAAGCAACAAATAAAAATAACAACAAAATTAACAGCTATAATTAAAAACATATCCTTTGAAGAAAAAAGTAGGCCTAAGCAATAATAATCCCACCAGAATTGAAAATAAAACGTGATCAATAAATTTAATTAAAACAAACTTAATTTTTCTACGTCTTTAGTAAAATAACACATAAAAATAATAACAAAATTAATAGCTACAATTAAAAATATATCCTCTGAAAAAAAAGTAGAACTAACCTTTATTTCCCTGGAAATTTAACAGCCTAAGTGACAGAACTTTAACCGGTATGTATGTATGTATTTATTTACACTGCAAGTGGGCAAGCACCCGGTGGCAGTGGTATATACAATATTAACAATACACAGTTAAAATGATAAGCAAAGTTAAAATGATGTAATGTCCTTTCGGTTAGATTGAAACATTTCATTGTGAAATTTAAGGATATAATGTATTCTAACAGTCACAAAGAACTTCAAAATTAAGAGTTTTGTTTCTGTACAGCATTCTTGTGGAAACCCAGGAACCTTTCTGAATCTTTCGGAAATCGGAAAAAGGATAACTCTGGCCTCTTTCTCTTACTGTTGCTACAATTTATAGCACTACAAACGTCTCCTCCTTGTCCCATATTATTATTCCAATTATTATATTTTAGTCATTAACATTTTCATTACAACCAATAACGAACATTTCACAAGCATCAATGTGAAATACGCAACGAGCTAGCACTCGATAGAAATACGATACAGTCCAAAGTCGACCATGGACAGTCTATTGTTTCTAGTTGCTAACCACTTGGAGAGCTTTATCACGAGATTTGCAAAAAAACACCTCAAGCTTCGCGACTGTATATAGTAGACTGTGGTTTAACCATAACCTATAACCAAGCATAGGCTCACTTCTGTTTTCTAAACTCTGACAATTGCTATTCTTGCTTGTTTTCGTTGTTTGATTCAGACAGAACAGAAGTCTTTCCATTCTCTCTGGTTTGATTTCTGCTTCTTTCCTCGTCTGTATCACAATAGCGTGGAGCGGTGTATTGGTATTGCCAGTATTGCTGTTATGAAATGGAAAACACTGGAACAAAAAGAAATCGTGGGACTAATTTCTCTTTGTTCGAAAGAAACCTTCTGCTGGAAATTATTTCGCAGTATAAACCAATTAATGAGAATAAACAAACAAACGGATCTAAGTTGAAAGCGAAAAGTGAGGCTTGGCAGAAAATAGCCTATACCTTTGTATGAACTTCTGTTCTGCCAATCACAGAAATCATCCACTCTGTTTATGTATTCATGGATATCATTTCCTAAGTAATCAAGATATACAAGTTCAGCATCTAATGCACCAGCCATATTGGATACTTCTATGCTAACAGAGAGTTAAATTATTTAACTGCATGAAATTGGGCAGTTAAATTAACATATGTTTTAACAGCCTGTTAGTACTAACAGTAGTTGAAGAAATGCTTCAACTGTTAAGTTTACAGTTAAAATGGAATAACACACTGTTATAATTTAACAAAGGTTGAAGAAACCGGGCCTGATGGTATAGGATGAAAAATGATTCTGGATAAGCACCAAAGATAAGCAGACCTATTTAGTGTAACGTTTTACATATTACAGCTTGATGTTATATACAAACGACATTTCAGTTTTGTGTATAATTGTGTAGTATAAAAATGAACAGATATGAAGTATGACTCAAGCAACAAATCACCTTTACAGGCATCTAGTACTCAATATAATCAACAGCAATGTGCGCACGCACGCATGTACACACGCATGCACAGACACGAGAGATCAAAAGTTGCTTTCTCCAATATTCATTTTTAGGTTTCATACTTGTATACCCTGGTGAAAAGACTCCGACATAAATTATATCAAGTTAAACATCTGTTGAAGGGTTCATCACCACTGCCGCTACACTTGAAAAGACATATATTTCTCATTGATCAGACCTATATGGATGTATGGCTGTGGTATATGGGAATCTGCATCCAATTCCCAAATCAGACAAATTCAGACAATACAGAACCGGGTCCTTCGTCTAATTGTGGATGCACCCTGGTACATCTGCAATGACAACCTACACAAACACTTGAACGTGCCTACAGTTGAATCCACCCTGCACAGCTCCTACATACGACTTCATCACTCAACAGTTAACCATCAAAATGAACTGCTTAATACCATCCCAGAACAACTTCCACCGCCTCGCCAAATAAGAAGATTAAAAAGAAAAAGACACTCAGATCTGTTGTTTGAAGATTAACATTTTTGTTTTGTTTCACATATTGCCAGAGGACAGTCATAGGACTGCAACCTCCATACATGTTTCTCGTGTGCTTTTATAGCACAGTATTTATAATTTTTAAGCACAATTGTATTGTACATAATTGTATAATAAAGTTTTCTTATGATTGGAAAAAAAAAATACTTGTACACATATACAGAGTCAAACTGATGTAATAAGCTGTGGGTTGGCAATCCTGTTCATGCGTCAACCATTTTTCCATTGTCACGTCTTGAAAACAGCCCTCATTTTTCCGATATACACTTGATATGACAACAGGATGGAGCACCACCTCATTTTGATGTAGGAGTGAGGGACTTCTTGAATCAGCAATTGCATGAATGGATTGGCCGTAGTGGCACAACAAAATGGCCACCCACATCATGCAACCTGAGAAAATATGATTTTTCTCTGAGGAGTATCCTCAAAAATGATGTTTTTGTTCAGAAAATGCAGGATCTGCATCAGTTGCAACAGATGATCGAACAGTTATTCGTGAAAATCGAAGTCATCTGTAAATCAGTGTATAAACATTGTGAATTGTGTATCGAAAAACAGGGCTTCCATTTTGAATAACATCTGTAAAGTAATGTGTAGTCAAATGTAAATACAATATAATGAAACGTAAGGAAGTATTTGGAGATTAGCGACTTTTAACCCTTACTAGCAGTAAGGATGTGAAAACTTACTTGGAATGTTCCATTATGAGACAAGAGGGTGTCACTGTGTTACCATCCTCCTTGACTCCATAATTAGATAACCTGGTCAATACATTGCACACTTCGTCTGATTACCTGCTTGGGGTTTTTCCGAGGTTTTCCCCAACCGTAAGGTGAATGCCAAGTAATCTATGGCGAATCCTCGGCCTCAACTTGCCAAATACCATCTCACTATCACCAATATCGACACTAAATAACCTAGTAGTTGATACAGCGTCGTTAAATAACCAATTAAAGAAACACATTGCACCAGCTCGTCAAGGCATGGGGCTATTAAATTTTTCGATAATCTTCTATACAAGCTTTAATTTGAAAACCTTACAAATTATTAGTATGGGCAGCTAATTTGCAGTATTTGTCTATCAGCTATGGACATCTAACAATGTTCGCAATTTGAAGGGAGCTTTCGACATGTGTTCATTAACAGTTTCCTTGTTAGAAGCAAAATCAGACACTTCTTTTTTCGAAGATTTCCTATTTCTTTTAACCCTCTGTAGTTGAGAACTCTTGGGGGATTACCCATAGTAATGTATGGTGGGTCCCTATCACCACGGCATGGCACGTCCTCAGGTTGCGGACAGAGGAGACGGCCTCCAGATATGGAGGGTAGCTGCAAATATATTGAATAAGCAGTCGTGGACAGCCGATAAGGGGTGGTCCTCCAGCTTGGGGGTTGGGCGAAGGGCTAACAACCCATCACCGTAAAAAAACAGCTTGTTACGAGTCCCTACAATAAGCCTCGGAATAGGACTGATTCTCTGGCACGACCACAGCAAAGGAAGAGTGGAGGGAAAAAGACCTTTAGGGAGGCCAAGACGTAGATGGGAGGATAACATTAAAATGGATTTGAGGGAGGTGGGGTATGATGATAGAGACTGGATTAATCTTGCACAGGATAGGGACCGATGGCGGGCTTATGTGAGGGCGGCAATGAACCTTCGGGTTCCTTAAAAGCCATTTGTAAGTAAGTAAGTAAGAAGTAAAATACTTCACGAGTCTCTTCTCTTATTTCGAATGTTCTCTCTTCTCAATTCAGCTCTGCACACAGATACTGTCATACTCAGTGAAGGAAGTGGGAAAAAAACAGAGGAAGTATGCTACCCCAAAATTTTCCCATGGCATACCTCGATTTAAAAAAGGCATATTCCCTTCCTTACAACATAAACATACATATATGTAAAAATTAATCCTTGGTTCCACAGAACACATCTGTTGTGGCCACAATGATTATCAGAGGCGAAAAATTCGCTCCGGTGCCGGGGATCGAGCCCAGATCCTTGGTTCTACATACCAAGTGCTCTAACCACTGAGCTACGCTGCAGTTCAATCCACAGCACTGGATCAAATCCGTCTCCTATAGTGTTTTTCCCTTTGTGGTCTGACTACAAGTTCGACATATATGTTGACATAATCAGCTCCTCTGATAATCATTGTTACCACAACAGATATGTTCTGTGAGACCAAGGATTAATCTTTACATAGATTCTTCGCTCAACAGTGCATATTACTGTGGAATTCTGGCCACCAAGTCACTCAATTGAGTGCGCTCTTTGTATAATAGGCAGTTGACTTCATATATGTCAACATATATGTTCAACTTGGAGTCAGGACACAAAGGGAAAAACACTAGAGAAGATGGATTCGATCTGGTGCTGTGGATTGAACTTCGGCGTAGCTCAGTGGTTAGAGCACTTGGTACGTAGACCCAAGGACCAGGGTTTGATCTCCTCTGATAACCATACACATATATGATGTACACAATAAATAATTTCGTTCAATCAGTTATGCGAATCTTTGAAGCTTACGCAACACATTAAATTTCTTAATAAAATAATTTCAAGTTACTTCAGTTGCTTACTAGATTATTTTGCAATGTCCATTGAGACATCATTTAAAATAATGTTGAAGCTTCAAAGCGCCTTACTTAATTATAAATAAAAAGTGCAACAACAATAAATGAGTCACCAAATTGGCAACAATGGCCACCACAAGCTACAGGCCACAGCCTTCTATACTTCTAAGCATTCCAGGGATTGACTTATCAAATAAACATATCTAAATACATGTTGAATACAGTTCCTGAAGGCTGTGGTTTAGATTTACGGAGCAAAGAGATAGTACTCTTTGTTGTGAGGATATGTATAAACAAATTTTTACGGATCATATTTTTTCATGATGGTATGTCATATTTTTCACTAACGTATGTCTTCTGGCCATAGAAACCTGTGGTGATATTCCATACCAGCACATACCGTCTCACTTCCCTCACTGGTCATACATTTTATTTCATATCACACTTTCTATTCATATATGATACAATACAAGAGTAATTCAAGACTTAAACACTCAAAAGGGAAGGGGAACTCTTAATAAGTCTCCTTAAATTTTACAAAGCAATACCTTTTCTTACAGCTCGTTCGGAATGACATGATGCTTCAAAGTCTTACACATCACAGCAAAATAATCAAGGGTTGCCGTGGACAGTTAAAGTTTGTCTGTTTTCCTTCAGCTAACTTCTGTGATGGATACTGAAGAGTTCGTGCAAAAAAAAAAAAAAAAAAAAAAAAAAAAGATGTAGATGAGCAGTGAAAAACGGATCATTTTACAGTACATTAATTAACCACATTACAACATAAACTTGTAATCAGATCTTCGGATGAAGTCTAGAAACTTGTAATCAGAACTTCAGATGAAGTCTAGAAACTTGTAATCAGACCTTCGGATGAAGTCTAGAAACTTGTAACAGTCCTCTGGATGAAGTCTAGAAACTTGTAATCAGAGCTTTGAATGAAGTCTAGAAACTTGTAATCAGTCCTTTGGATGAAGTCTAGAAGTCTAGAAACTTGTAATCAGATCTTCAGATGAAGTCTAGAAACTTGTAATCAGACCTTCGGATGAAGTCTAAAAACTTGTAATCAGACCTTTGGATGAAGTCTAGAAACTTGTAATCAGACCTTCGGATGAAGTCTAGAAACTTGTAATCAGTCCTTTGGATGAAGTCTAGAAACTTGTAATCAGACTTTCAGATGAAGTCTAGAAACTTGTAATCAGTCCTTCGGATGAAGTCTAGAAACTTGTAATCAGGTCTTCGGATGAAGTCTAGAATCTGTAATAACCCGAACTGTTGCTGCACACATTCACTTGTAGTTGCACATAGAATGTATGCATATAATTCTCACTGCTCTACTGACATCGATCAATTGTGTGTATTAGGAATGTGTGTTCCATGTGATGTCCCATTGTCACTGATAAATTGAAGGGTTCAGAGTCACAGTGGGCCAAGCACCATATATTAAAAAAGGGAGAAAACAAGGCTTAAAATTAAGTGAATACCATAATTCAATTATACATATAGCAAGTAATATCAATTATGCATATCAGAACTAAATGATATGTCAATCTTCATTAAACAACGGTATTCACTTAACTTTAACCCTTTGCTTTCTCCATTTTTTAATAAATGACACTTAGTTCACTATGGCTCTGAACCATTGAACCTGGTGCTTTCTATTATATCCAAATGATATTGTTGGCAAGGATGCTGCTGGTTGACCAGAAACAGCCAAAACTGGTCAAACTATGTGCCTGGTGTAGTCAATATCGGCTGTCATGAGCCATACTAGCTGACAATTGGTTTCAAACACAATTGAGTTTTGAGTGTAGTGCTAGTTTCGCCACACCTGTGGCTCAAGTGCTAGTGCGTTGGTCTTTCATTCATGCAGCCCAGGTTCGATTCCTAGCCAGGCTGTGATGAAATTTGTCGTGGACAAAGCAGACATTGAAGAGGGTTTTTCTAGAATACTCCTGTTCCTCCTATAATCTGCAATAGTTAAAAACAGACTGGGGTGAAGTGTTTGGGTTAGTACCGATTTCTGATGATATAGGAAGAACTTGTAGCTCTGGGGCTTATCAGGTTACTTGTCTGAAGATGGGACCTAGTGCTGTCAGGGCCTGAGGCAGGATAGCCTACCTGTCAGCACAGGATTCACGAATACCACCCAGACCACATACTGGACTTGGTCAGTCATCACATATATATGGCATACAATGAAGCAAAGTATGTCTAAGTACATAGATTCATTCAGGATCTAGTCCTGAAAAAGCTACGCTAAGTACTAGTTTGTCATGTTTATTTTCTATGTTCATGGTTTATTGTGTAATGGTGATAATTCGATATAATTTAGAACAAAGAATATTTATTTACAACAGTTATGTGAAAAAACATTATCACAAATCCTCAAGAGAAAATTCCGTACATTACATGTAGCATTTGACCACAGAATAATTAGCAAAGGTTTGTGGCCTCCTAGATCCCCGGACTTAAATCCCTGTGACTTTAGTGGGCTACCCTTAAACAAAATGTGTATACACGAACAATCCATATGATCTGAAGGATTTAAAGAAAAATATTCATCAAGGAATTTTTTTAAATACAGCAAAATGAACTTCATGCAGTCCTGATATCTTTGTCAACAAGATTTACGCATGTTTAAGAGCAGAGGGTGAATACTTGGGTAGTTTGATGTAATGGTTATTATTTCTAATGAGTAAAGTAAACAGCTTATGTCAGTGAAATAAGTTATTAAAACAACATTCGAGCAGTGCAGATTAACCCTTCTGGTAGGCAAGTGTTAGAATTTTACGGTTAGGAATTGAGAAATAGACCAATTTTTGTGACAGCCCAAAGTTCAGTGAGCAGATATGTCAGGTTAGTGTTTGTTTGATTTAACTTAGCTGTGAGTTCAAGGTTAGAGGGTTTGGTAAGGGAACATCTCTTGTACAAAAGATCAGGTTAACTTGTCTTAGATTACCTACGAGTTCAGTGACAAGGTTAGAGAGTTTTATGAGGGGATAGCTATCCCTTGTACAAATGATTATGTTAACTTAGTTTAGCTTAAATCTTAATTCAGTAACAAGGTTAAAAGGTTTGGTGAGAAGACAGCTACAGTATCTCTTGTACAAAAGATTAGGTTAGCTTGGCTTACCTTAGCCCCCCTCCCCCAAGTTCAGTGAGACAGGGTTAGAGAGTTTCATGAAGGAATAGCTATCTCTCGGATAAAATATAGGCTAGTTTATTTGAAGTATAGAAGATCCAAGTCTTACAGCCAGTTCACTAAATTTCTAGTATCCTGGCACAATACCACTGGACTTGACATACGCCAATAATCTGTCTTTTATCTTCCGTAACTGCCACACCTCGTGCTGACCACCACCCATGTAGTATACTGTAGCTGTCTGGAGTGCGTGTCTATAACTCATATTTTCCTCCTCTATCGATACTTATTTCACAATTTTTAACCAATCTTATCGGTACTTATTTCACAATTTTAACCTATCACAAAATGACATGTCATTTCAATTTCCTACGAGGGAATAACTAAAACCTCAACGTTGAAAGTCTTGTGTAATAGGATAAGAAAGATTCACTGATACTGATGCTTATATCTGTGTACTTTGCGTAGTTTTTTACCGGCTAATCTCTTGGTTTCGGTTTCGGTCCAACTCTCTGGTAAACTCTATCTTTCTCCCAGACATCTCTTCTCACGAAGGCAAACAATCATGTTATTCCGAATTAGCTATACTTAAGATAAGCTATTATTTTAACTTACGATAATGGTATGACTTGGGAAGGTGGCGCGAACTTTGCGGACGTACTCGACAAAATGCTGAGAGTAACCATTGGCGACATCCAGGCAGATGTACGTCACACCTGGAATCTCTGTGAGAATCTGTGACAATCTTTCGAAGTCTCCTTGTCCTGTACCCGAACTGGCAGCAACGTATCGCAGGTACTCAGGGTTGTTTTCTGCGAAGTCTTTCCATTCCTCCAAACTATAATATTTGTGCACTGTTGTGAACAGTCCATGCTAGAGGAAGACAGCATAAATGTGTACATCAAAAACAAATAGTAACATATACTATGCATATGTATGTTGAAAGAAACAATGTAAACATAATCACAGTAAAGGGTAGTCATAGTAGGCCTATCTAAAACAATACCGATTAAAAATGATTACTGGTACTCAAATTACAAGTTATGTCAAAACCATGTACTAATTAAAATTTATGTAGACCTATTCAAGGCTGAATACTGAATTAATAGGTACGTCACCTTCACACTTTCTTTAATTTTCCTATGTAGATTACAACATGTCAAACAATACATTAAATAATAAATAATTAGAGCCCACAAGAATGATACAATTGTAACTAATTACCTTTATTGACAAACCACAAATGTGAGAAAAAAATATGAAAAAAAAGCAAGCCGGTATAGCACACATTCCTTTTCGTCCATCTGATATTACTTGATGACGTTCCAATATTAATTTACAATCTTCGTACCACTCTGTGAATGGCACCAAGGTTCCCTCCACCATTAATCAAGTGACCTATTTCTTATGTTAAGCAGCGATTGTACTAACCTTCGCAAGAGTCTTGGCCATTTCAAAAGTTCCGACTGTATCCATATTTGAAGCAATGACAGGAATACCTTTATAAGTTTGCTTCGAATTTCTAAATGTTATCTCTCGATATAAGTCCACCTGTGTAAATAACAATTAAAAACAATTACTACTTACGGCACTGATTAGGTACAATAATAACGCAATGCAGAATACATTATGTAGGTCATGCCGGAAAAAAATGGATATAACATACATCTGCTCTACTTCGTAGAGTGCTTCGTTTCGGTCGTAGCAATACATCTTTAAAATCTAATTTAATTTCATTAATAATATTTGGCATAGTGAATCACAACACTACAAAATGCTTCCAACCACCTCAACTTAGTGCGTAAACCTACACCATCGACAATCACGGGAACCCACTAACCCTATTAAACGCCGGCACTTCTGCTCATCTGATTTTGCCTTTTATATCAAATGGATCAACAGCACCAGTGTTACCAACTGTTAGATTTCTACAAACTTGCTTCGAAAATTTGCTAAATCACGGCTAAACTGATAGGATAATACGCAGAAAAATATATTTTGTATTTAATTCTGTAACTCTGTTTAATGTGAAGAATTATTTTGAGTTAAATAAATCAAGAAAATTACTTCCTGATTTTAAGAGAAATAAAATAAGAAATTACAAGGTATAAAGGTATGGAGTTAAAGGCAGTTATGCAGTAGTTTATTACTACAAACTTCTCTTATTAAAGGGTTGTACAAGGGTAACGTGATATAAAAGAATTAAATTTAGTCAATGTAAAGAGTTTGTTTACAAACTAAAATATGAAGCTTACAGCACTAGACTGTAGTGATGTTTCAAAGCCAAGAGCAAAGAGGGGGATGTGAATCATAGAAAAATAAATAGAGTTGTCAATACTGTCAATTCTTACAAAAAAAATATATATATTCTAGCGAACAGGGTGACCAATATAGCTTTTTTCAAGCTAAATCTAGCTTTTTTTATGTTTATCTCAAACTATTCGTGGTAAGTACGATAAAATATGTTGTAATACAGATAAAAGTTAAAAAAAGTTTCATCATGCAAGAATACGTGATCTGCTTATCATTCTTCTTTCCCACCTCCTTCCCTTTCTTGCTGTGGTGACGTGACTCACGTGATCCATATATGGAGACATGGGGAACCCCCGGATACATTGAGATATCAATGATGTTGGTGTTGTTTGATTCTTCTTGGTAGTATTTATTCAAGTTCAAAGCTATATGAACGGAGATATATTCGGTAACATCTAGTAGAGATGGGATAAACTATTCTTTTTAAGAAATTGTTTTTCTACTTCTCTGGTTTCGACTGTAACTGTTTCATGAACGAAACTCTTCCAAAATAACAGTTTCAAAGAAAAAGTTTCATCACAGTCTAGTACATACAGTCACGCAGCTCAATACGTACGGAATTTGCATCCAATGACAAGTGAACTTAGTTGCTAGCCACTAGGATCACTACTATCGCACAGTCTATTATTCCTAGTACTCTCAGTTGCAAACCGCGAGAAATGCAGCAAATCACCTCAAGCTTCCTGACTGTAGCTATGTACTAGACTGTGGTTTCATATCATAAGAATAATATGTTTATAACGTCAGTGCCAACTGTTTCAACCACTCATCTGTTTCAGGAACATGTTTCAAAGCCCTTGAATTGTCTTCAAATCACCTGTTCAGTGTATTATGACGACGAAAGTCATTTTTCGTAGGTTATTATTAAAAAAAGGGATGTAGTAAATAACTACAATTTAAAATAAGAAGAGGGTTCATATCCATCCACAACAGGGCAACCTCCATCCTTCAAGATGAAGTACAGTCTCTCACCAACACCTTTGTATCCAATGGTTACCCCTACAAATTCAGCAATAGGACCATCAACAATAACCGAATAAACAAGGACATTGAATAATTTCGAGGGAAAAATTGTTCCGGGGCCGGGCCTCGAACCCGGGACCTTTGGTTTAACGTACCAACGCTCTACCAACTGAGCTACCCGGGAACTCTACCCGACACTGATCCAATTTTTCCCTCTATATCCACAGACCTCAAAGTGGGCTGACAACCATCAAGCAACCAACTTCGAGTGCACACTAACTCCGTGTGACTTAAATTGTGGTTTTCTGTTAACGAACAGTGACGTGTATTATGCAAATCAAGATTTCAGGCATAACTCCCTGTAAAGTTGATTTGAATAATTTCGAGGGAAAAATTGTTCCGGGGACCGGGCCTCGAACCCGGGACCTTTGGTTTAATGTACCAACGTTCTACAAACTGAGCTACCCGGGAACTCTACCCGATGGTTGACGGTTGTCAGCCCACTTTGAGGTCTGTGGATATAGAGGGAAAAATTGGATCGGTGTCGGGTAGAGTTCCCAGGTAGCTCAGTTGGTAGAGCATTGGTACGTTAAACCAAAGGTCCCGGGTTCGAGGCCCGGCCTCGGAACAATTTTTCCCTCGAAATTATTCAAATCAACTTTACAGGGAGTTATACCTGAAATCTTGATTTGCAAACAAGGACATTATTTTTTCTTCCTCTGAACCCCTGAATACCGTTGTAATTTTATATGTCAAGGACACTTCCGAAATATTCAAGAAAATTTCTAAGAAATATAATATCAGAACGGTTTCCAAATCAGAGAATACACTCCGTCAAGTCCTGTCCAACAACAAACCGAAGTCAGATCCTGCGGACACCAGAGACTACATTTACAACATTCCTTGTGAATGCGGTCATGTGTACATATGCGAGACTAACAGACCCCTGTCCACAAGAATCAAAGAACGTAAGTACAACTTTAAACAATGCCTCAGTCACTGGCGTGGCTCAGTCGGTTAAGGCGCTTGCCTGCTGGTCTGAAGTTGCGCTCGGGCGCGAGTTAGATCCCTGCTTGGGCTGATTACCTGGTTGGGGTTTTTTTTTCGAGGTTTTCCCAACCGTAAGGTGAATGCCAGGTAATCTATGACAAATCCTCGGCTTCATCTTGACAAATACCATCTCACTATCGCCAATCTCATTCGACCTTTTATGGGTCATCTTCAGAACTGGTCGTTGCTGGTCTTGGCGCCTTTTGTTTTGTTTCCTGTGAAGGTGTGTTCACAACACAGAACTCAAATTTCAGAACACACACACTCTTTGACTCCACTTTACACCACACAAACACACCCTCACAGGAAACAAAACAAGAGGCGCCAAGACCAGCAACGACCAGTCCTGAAGATGACCCATAAAAGGTCGAAACGTGTAAACAAGGTACGTTAGAATTTAACACAAGAAAGTGTTATCATACATATTCCGAAAAGTTCCTATTTGAAATTCTTCCTTTGCATCGTCTTACCTCGTTATGAGAGTTGATTAATTTATCAACCACTAATTCCCTTTTCTTTTGCTGCCTTTTACTAGTCATATTCAATGACTTCTGATTTTTCCATGGAATTTCTTCAAAATGGCCATACATGTTACGTCTGTACGTCAGATACATATAGGGTGTTAAAAAAAGTATCCAATATTTTAGGAGGTGCTAGTTTGCATAAAAACAAGAAAATAATGTCTAATAAACATGGGTCCTACAACACATACTTTCTGAGATCCGAACACTTCTTCATAGGAGGTGCTCAATCTGATGTCCATTCATGGCAATACATTCCTCTGCCCTTTGGCGTAAGGAATCACATACTCTTTGAAATTTATCTGGTTCCTTCATGTCTCCCCATAACCAAAAATCTAGGGGGATTTAGGTTTGGGGAACAAGCAGCCCAAGGTGTGGGGCTTCCCCGACCAGAGCAGTGGTCCTGAAATGTCAACGTCAGGTGTTCACGCATATTGCGAAGAAAATGTGCTGGTGCACCATCGTGCATGAACCACATCTGTAGTCTCTGCTGACAAGGCACATTCTCCAGCAAGGCAGGCAATACGTTAATAAGAAAGTCCTGAAAGTCTCTGTGGTAGCACGTATGGTCCTATTAATCTATCACCAAGAATGTCTGCTCATACATTGATTGAGAATCGGTGCTGATGCCTTGTTTCTTCAATTGCATGGGAATTTTCATTAGACCACACATGCTGAAGTGATTACTGATTACGAAAATTCACAACACCATCTCTGCCTACTCCGCTCATATCCACAACTAGACTTTTGTTTTCAGTATTCCTTGCGACGTGTCATTATTCCATGCCAGGGGTGTCAACTACGGTATGATTTTCTGATAGTCTGCTGTATTGTAGGGCAGAGGAATGCATTGGCATGAATGAACGTCAAATTGAGCACCTCCTATGAACAAGTGTTTAGATCTCAGAAAGTATGTGTTGTAGGACTCATGTTTATTAGACATTTTCTTGTTTTGATGCATATTATCACCTCCTAAAATATTGGATACTTTTTTAACACCCTGTATAATTATATGCAGGGAATTGTACAGTTCTATAACTAAATCAGTATTAACTGCCTGTAGCCTTTTGCTTAAAATTTCTATTTTTCAAAAACTGCTCCCTAAATGACCACCAACAAAATTGCAGTTTCCAGTCTTCTCTCCAGGCTATTTAACAAACTCACTCTTGGTCATAGGCTTTTCAGTAGTATTTTGTTCAATACTAAATAGTGTTTCTAATATCTGATCCCAGTTTTCATTTATGCTGGTACACACATCATTCTAGCTTACCACCTAGTTTGTGAAATCTCCTTCTTCGAAACATCTCCCTGTTCAAGAAAACTGCAGTAGAGATTACAGTCAATTACATAAATACTTACCATAGATATGCAAGACTGTTTGGAGGATTTATAATGTGGGTGGTTGTAAAGCTAGGATTCCAAGGAGGAAACAAGTAAAGAAGGTAAAAGAAAAGTCTGACTTTGCTAGTGACTGTATACTTACTTCGGGGACAAAATTCTGTGGTCAAATGAAAATGAGTTTAACATCTACTGCATTGATGGCCCAACACTAAGTGAAATCTTCACAACATGAGAGTCAGACATAGAGTAGGTGTAATGGGTTAGGGGTTAGGGTAATATGGCCTCAAATAATATAGGAGAGCTTGTACAAGTGTCTTCACGATGATTAAGTTTGGGTACCAGTATTTGAACACTTTTAAAGAAAATACGAGTATGAAAAGAAATGCTCAAAAGTTAGTCTTGGGAAATAACGTATATTCTGTACAGTACAGTCTTCTGATACAGGTGCTTCATTATGAAAAGAAACGCTCAGATGTTGAAATAACGTATATTCTGTACAGTACAGTCTTCTGATCTAGGTGCTTCATTATGAAAAGAAACGCTCAGATGTTGAAATAACGTATATTTTGTACAGTACAGTCTTCTGATACAGGTGCTTCATTATGAAAAGAAACGCTCAGATGTTGAAATAACGTATATTCTGTACAGTACAGTCTTCTGATACAGGTGCTTCATTATGAAAAGAAACACTCAGATGTTGAAATAACGTATATTCTGTACAGTACAGTCTTCTGATACAGGTGCTTCATTATGAAAAGAAACGCTCAGATGTTGAAATAACGTATATTCTGTACAGTACAGTCTTCTGATCTAGGTGCTTCATTATGAAAAGAAACGCTCAGATGTTGAAATAACGTATATTCTGTATAGTACAGTCTTCTGATACAGATGCTTCATTATGAAAAGAAACGCTCAGATGTTGAAATAACGTATATTCTGTACAGTACAGTCTTCTGATACAGGTGCTTCATTATGAAAAGAAATGCTCAGAAGTTGGACTTGGAAAATAACGTATATTCTGTACAGTACAGTAGTCTTCTGATACAGGTGCTTCATTATGAAAACAAATGCTCAGAAGTTGATCTTGGAAAATAACGTATATTCTGTACAGTACGGTAGTCTTCTGATACAGGTGCTTCATTAAGAAAAGGAGTTGATCTTGGAAAATAACGTATATTCTGTACAGCACAGTCTTGAAATAATGTATATTCTATACAGTACAGTATTCTGATACAGGTGCCTTATTATGAAAAGAAATGCTCAGAAGTTGGTCTTGGAAAATAACGTATATTTTGTACAGTACAGTCTTCTGATAGGAGTAGGTACTTCATCTTCTATAGCTAAGTTACCTGGACGATTCCCTGTTTCATATAGCCTACATATTTCGTTCATCTATTCAGTATTCCATGTTTGTTATTTCATTACCGATTTCATTTTCTATCAACAACATGGATTTCCAGTTCTTATTTGTGAAGTCCAAACATTTTACTTCGAGATACATTACTGTAAATCATATTTTCCTTTCCTTTCTAGGTCTTCTGTTTCTTCACATTTCTGTTTCATCCAGTCTTCCTTCGCTGTATCAGCGTCTCTTCTTAGTTCATTGTTTAGTTCCCTGTAGTTTCTTCTACCTCCTTCTGTTAGTGTTTCTCCATCTTCTCTAACATTTTCCTAAGGTTTCTTAATACTAATACTTTCTTTGTATCCTGTTGCTTCTGCTGCTGTCTGTACGAGGTATGTTTGAAAAGTTCGTGGCTTGACACACAGATGACATTGAAAACGTGTCAACAATGCCATTATTGTTAGCGCCCATTTTACATTAGTTCAAGCACGAAAAATCATCATTTTCTGTTGAATATATTTTGTGTAGTTTAATTTTGAAGTTAGTGCACCAGACAGATTGACAAAAAGTAAAAATATCGAGCTTTGTGCTATCATTAAATATTCCGTAAAAAAGGGAATGAGTTCAACAGAAATTAGAGCAGACATGGATGCTACACTGGGAGAATCCGCTCCAGCGTTTTTGACTGCGAAAAAATGGGAGGCACTATTTAAATATGGTCGAGAGAATGTAGAAGACAATCCTTGGAGTGGACGTCCAGTAACAGCAACAAGGGAAGAAATTAAAGAAAAAATCCACGATATGGTGTTGAATGACCATCAACTGGAAGTGCGGAAAATTAGTGAGGTTATGCATATCTCAACTGAATGGGTGCGTCACATCTTAGTCAATGTCTTGGGCATGCCCAAAGTCTCCGCAAGGTAGATTCTGCGTTTGTTAACACCGAAACAAAAGCATATTTGGTACCAAATTTTAAGGGATTCTCTGGCTTGATTCGAGAAAAACACGCCCGAATTTTTGAGGTGGTTTGTGACCAGAAATGAAACCTGGACTTACTACTACATACCAAAGACAAAACAGCAGTCGGAACAATGGGAATATAGTGATTCTCCGCCTCCAAAGAAAGAAAAAGTTGTTCAATCAGCTGGGAAAGTCGTGACGTCTAGGATTCTAAGGGGATAATCATGATTGACTATCTAGCAAAGGAGAGAACAATAACCAGAGAATATTATTCAAATCTCCTGTACCAACCAAGGGAAAATTCGCGAGAAGAGGCGGTATGGCCAAGAAGTAAATGTTTCATCACGACAATACACCTGCTAACACGCCTGCAATCGCAGTTGCTGAACTCCACGAACTACGGTTTGAATTGTTGTCGCACCTCCCTACCAAATCTCGCACCCTAGACTTCTTTCTTTTCCAAAAGCTCAAAATTCACTAGACTGGGAAGAAATTTTCGTTAAATGAAGAGCTTATCATTGCAGCAGAAGGCTTTTTTTTTTTTTTTTTTTTTGCAGATCTCGAGGAATCTGTGTACAAGAAGGGTATAACAGCATTGCAGCACTGGTGGACCAAGTGTATGAATCTCAGGGGGGATTATGTTGAGAAATAAAGATTGTTTCAGAATAATTCTAGTTTAATTTCTATGTCAGGCTATGAACTTTTCAAACAACCCTCGTATGTTGCAATTCATCTCTAATTTTGGTTACCTATAATAAAATTATTTGGTCATTTGCGAATAACAATGTATCCAAAATGAATTTAATAGATGCACTCATTTACCTGTTTTGGGAAGGAGGGAATAGAGATACTACTATTGTCGCGACCCTTGTATGCGAAACACCATTTCATTATTCTTACAATGAAAATCTATTCTGAAAAATATAGCCTATCACTATAGTGATTTGGTTGAAAAAAAATATTTACAGAAACTCACCTTATCAGTTTAGCAATTGCCAAATGGACTTGTACTAGGTGTTAGGTTTGGCATCCTCATCCACTTGTACACATTTTTATTTTCCTTATACAGAGTGTTTCCGAGGTGGTGTTACAAACTTTCAGGGATGATGGCGAAGGGTACATGTATCAATTTGAAATCAGGAACCCTGGTCCGGAAATGACCGAGTTGAAAGTTACAAGCAAAAATAGTTGTGTGGAAATGAAATAATTTTATTCCTCTGTACACCTTATTTATGTGTATTTATCTGTACATCTTACACAAACTGTATTCATCTGACGTTGTTTACTTGTCTACTTACAGTAGTGTGCTGTCTGAGGGATGGGGACAGGAAACTACACTAAAGCAATGCAGATGGCGTAATGTGTAACGGACATGGTCAGTCCTGATATGCACGTCTGCAGACAGCAGTGTATGTGTACAAGTTGCAGTGTCCAGTCGATCAGTCCTAGTGAAATGGAGGAGTACACGAGAGCGGAATAAGCAGACCTGATTTTCGAATACGGATGAGCCAATGGAACAGTAGACAAGCTCACAGATTGTATCGGGCCAAGTACCCATGTAGGAGAAATCCAGGTCATACCATCTTTCCATGACTGTTCCAAAGGTTATGGGAAGGAGGGCACGTGGTGCCAAATTACAATTCCATTTCCACACAACATTTTTGCTTATAACTTTCGACTCAGTTATTTCTGGACCAGAGTTCCTTATCTCAAATTGATACATGTGCCCTTCGCCATTATCCCTGAAAGTTTGTAACACCACCTCGGAAACACCCTGTATATCTCGTTATAAATCCCTGCAACATCATTACTGTCCCAATTTACAAAGCAGTTTTCAAATAATGGAATTTATTTCTATAATAATAATATGTAATAATATAATTACAAGGCTAAAATGCCTAATTCACATGTTTAAAAAAATTGTATGCACACAATAACTATAAGCATATCGATAATTCCCTGGCTTTCCATCGTGTCAATGTTTGACCACATAACTCATACGCCTGTTACAGCCTGCCGTCAGTTCATGTAATGAAAACTCTATAAACCAAATAACAATAATTATAAACTAATATTGACATATGTGTATATATTTACATTTCGAAATCTTAAAGCTGTACACTACATAAAAAAAGCTAATTATGTGACCCAATTTGTACAACAAAAACATCTTAAACAATATTGCACAAAGCAGCAATACAATGTTGTCTTGTCTTATATTAAAATATTAGCTATACAGTCTAAATAAGCAATATTGGAATACAAATTTAACAACACATGTCAAAGACAAAATCACTTAACAAAATATTGTGGAAACCTGTATTATGCTAGGATCAAAGATAAAATATATATTGGGGTCAACTAGAAGGAAGATATCTTTTTAACTTCAGATTCTGTGAAGTAAATTTTCATTCAATATAAGAAATTATATACAAATACTATACAAGTCAAGTGAGGCAAGTGTAACCAAAAAATTGCATAGTTTAAATTTAACACATTAATATTCAAGATATTTGGAATACGGAATTCTTTAAATGACGTAAAACTGTCGGGGTTTGTGCTCGATAATGTAAGAGATACTGTACCACTAATAATAATAATAATAATAATAATAATAATAATAATCCGTGGTGCTACAGCCCATGAAGGGCTTAGACCGACCAGCCGGCTGTTGGCCTCACGCCCACATGTCGAAGCAGACGTGGACGATCATCCAACCAGAATGAAGGTATCATGTGGTTAGCACGATGATCCCCCAGCCGTTATAGCTGGCATTCGCAACCAGATTTCGCTACCTATCGTAGCTCCCCAAGTGCATCACGATGCTAGGTGGGCACCGGTCCCATACACTGGCCGAAATTTCATGAGAAAATTTCTTCCCCCATGAGGACTCGAACCAGCGTGCATTCTGTAACGTGAGTCCTAGGCAGGATGCCTTAGACTACGCCACGGTGCGGGACAAGCGATACCAGTACGATTTATTATTTAGAAGATTTTTGTATGTTACTATTTCCCGGCCATTTGGGGAAAGTGTAAACTGTGGCATAAATAGACACATTCATTCTGTTAATCTGTTTTTAGGTCAAGTAGAGGGTGACCAATTCCAGCCTGTCTATTTGTCGTTTTTTCAAAATTAAATTATCTCCAGCCTTTAAGATAATATAATTTTTATCTTAGAAAGCATGATGATAGAGATATTCCGATAGTCAATAAAATGTAATATAATCTAATAATATTTTAGAGTTCAGTCTAATTGACATATCATAGTTTAAAATCAATAACAATTACAAATGTAAATGATCATTGCATATTATAAAATTGAAATGCAAACGTTTTCGCCCTTGGGCATCATCAGGCATTTGACTCACAATATCTTATACAATTTTTCATATCTTTGCTGTGAAATGCGTACCAGATAGCTGAAATTTACAATCTTGTCAAGTCAAGTTTATGAGGAACCATATGGTTTTTCATCATGTTGTTTTAATGATCACAATTTTACAATTCGAAATATAAGATCAATACAACATTTTAGTCGCAATTTTATCATATATAATTTTAATACCTGTACTCATTTAAATTCCAGATTGTTATTTATCATAGAGTTAGCCATGTAAATAGTTGTTTATTAATATATACAAGACTGTATATATATATATATATATATATATATATATATATATATATATATATATATGAAAAGATATGAAAAATTGTATAAGATATTGTGAATTAAATGTCTGATGATGCCCAAGGGCGAAAACGTTTGCATTTCAATTTTATAATATGCAATGATCATTTACATTTGTAAGTGTTATTGATTTTAAACTGTGATATGTCAATTAGACTGAACTCTAAATAAAATATTATTCGATTATATTACAATATAATTTTTTCTCAAAAGAAAAACATTTGAAATATAAGCGAATTTTATTTTCTGTATCATTTTACAAAAAGACAATTCACCATGAGATATTACTAAAAACGAGATATAAGATGAAAAAATTGAATATTTGTTCTGAAACATCCATTTTCCTATGAAAATATGAACTTAAAACATAAACTTCAAATTAAGTACTGGTAAGTCAAGATTCTTGGTAGGTACATCGAATTGAACATTTTTTTTTTTTTTACTAACAGCAGGTACTTCACTTACACCATTTACCCATATGAAGCCCGTTAAGTAGACCAATTTACCGACAGAGTTGTTACCCAGGGTGCGCCATATGAGGTTGGTCTATGCTACATTTGTTGAAATGCTATAGGGGAACCAGAGCACCCAGAGAGAACCCCTGTGTTACCTGGGCCACGGACTTGCCCAACACTGGTTATAAATTGGGAGTACACGAGGGACTGAACCATCATGGCGACTACAAACTGAACAATTGTAAGTTCTATTTTAATGCAATATACAGGGTGATTCACGAGGAAAGGTAAAAAATTTAGGATACGATATCTTAGGCCATTTTGAGTGAAAAAGTTCATATGAACATTGGTCCGTTTTCGAACGATGGCAGAGCTAGATGCATTTTTTTTTTTTTTTGGTAAAAGTCTCGCCCCAATGTGAATCAGACATTACCATATGCTGCTGACGTGAGACAAGGTCACCGATGAATGACATAACATTGGAATCTGCATTGTGAGCGATGTAGATAAGAGAAGAGAAACAAACCAGGTGGTGGGGCATTACAAATGTCACAACAAATACGCTATTACTTATCAATTCACAGCAGTTCAATCAGCTACCTACAGTACAGTATTATACAGGTACAGTTATTGGAAGTGTTAAGTTGTGTTTTTCAAGATGCCTTATAAATTTTTGACTGCAGAATACTCCGATATTGTGTATGTTTATGGTTTGTGCAATGGAAGTTCCTTGCGTGCCGTCGCTAAATATGAACGACGCTTTCCAAACAGAAGGGTACCATATCGAAGAGTATTTACTGTCTAGGGGTTGGATGAAAGACTTGCTATAGCAAAGGAAGGTGAAAATGAGAGAGGTGCTAATCGGCTGTATTTTGGATGCGGCATAAAGAACAACCACATGCAACTCTCCCGAACGTCGAGCACAATTCACGCCTGAGCGCAACAGTGCATTGAAGCAGAAGGAGGTACCTTTGAAAATGTGCGAAAACATCGACCCCGACGTCTAGAATATTAGGTATGTATGCATACATGAATATAAACTTTAAATTTGTCCGTTATCTGTCTCTAAATATGAGTTAGTACAATGGAATCTCAGAAGTTTTTGTGAAATCAAAGAGCCATATCTCCGTAACCATTCGAAAACGGACCTATATTCATACGAACTTTTTCACTCAGAATGACTTAAGAATTCACATCCTAAATTTTTTACCTTTCCTCGTGAATCACCCTGTATATTGCATAAAATGAAATCAGTTTTTAAAAGGACATATCAAACCGAAACAATCTGAATGAAATTAGATACTGTTCAACAAAAAGTAATGTACCAATGTTATTTGTATATTTAAATTAACGACACTATAAAGCGTAGAAAGTGATATACTCATATTTGGATCACACTTTCACACTTCTTCCAGGTGTTCAGGTTACACTTGTCCCAACATAATAAAAAAATCGTGTTAAGTGTAACCTATATCAGTACCCGGAAAAACATTGACTGTGTATAACATTCAACTCCTAGGATTTAATGCACCACATTTCGCCAAAGTACTTAAAAAAATACTGATTTTATTATCTCTCTATTTTTAGAGCAGTCACAGTTTTCATTACAAATTAAAAATTGTATTTAAATGAAATCTTTGATGATGTACAAAATTCATATTACATATTAGCATTCTAACCTAACAGAACTTGTATCGTTGTAAATGAAAGAATGTACTACTACATTTCACAACTGACTACAATATTATTCTATTGTAATCTGAAGCAAATTTTACATCTAGTATCACACTTACCCCATTTGACACCATGTGTTTTACTTTTCAGTTGAATACTTTCTACCTACGGAATAGAGAAATAATTCAATGAATGCAAACTTTTGTCTCAGAAAGATTCACTATAGGTTTCCACTTGTTTAAAGTCTAAAATTTAAGCTATTAATACCGTTCTTCACACAATTATACTAAGTAAGAGCCTCTTTAACAACATGAGGAGTATTTTACTTTAAAAATACTCGAGGTTTTTGTTTTAGGCCCTTCAATGCTCCATATATACGGCAAAATTATTCATGTGAAAATATTGCATTGAATAATATGTGTTTATACATATGGATGCCTAATTTATGAATTACCAAATCTGAACATCTATTCATTAAAGATTGTCTTTTTATTATAAAATCCACCATACATCAACAAAAACAAACTAGTATCACTACGGTACTCCTTAAATAAATGTTTTCGTGTTAAAGCATGTATTTCTGAAAGTCACTCTCAAAATGCATTTTATGCAAAGAACTCAGCACTTGCAATATTATTATACTGTAACTTTAAACCACGAAATAGGAAAACAACTGTTAAAATTCGCAAATAATCATGTCAATATATTCATTTTTCACAGTGCATTATATTAGGCTACAATGATTAATAATTTTTCATGCATGTGCTAAAATAACTGTGACGTCAAGCCTTTCTTCAGATTCTTAAAAAAATATCAAGATATTACATTAGCAATGAGTTGTCAGATCTAGAAAGATGATAAATTTAAATAAATGTATAATTTCGGTCTTTCTTATTTCTAGCTGGGAGAATTAAGTTCCTATTTTAAGTAGATGACAGAATTTTGGAACAATTCCGTTTAAAATTTAATCATCAGAATGTGAGTTCAGTGTTTGCAAAAAGTTTTGTTCACATTCAGCTGTTTCCCAGTTCAAAACTTCTCTAACGAATCTAATGTTTCATATAATATACTGCATGAACTACATAATAGGCATTCAGATGTCAAAATGTAACAAACTCATAAAGTAAATTACTTGTATCAATTACATATACACAAGTTCAATGTTCATGCACTGTAACTAAAACTAAATTAAGAATGTCAGCATACTGCATCATTCCAATATTTTACAAGGGCAAGTAATATTATTTTAAATGTTTGGAGTTCAAGATTTAATTGCATCATCCCAATATTTTACAAGGGCAAGTAATATTATTTTAAATGTTTGGAGTTCAAGATTTAATTTCAGAGGTTAGCTATGCCAAATATCATAGATTTCCATTTTGAATCTTGCGTACACTACTTTTAACACTTGACTATAAGTAATTGATTAACTAGCGGACTTACTCGTGCTAATTATGTAAATCTGTGTGGCTTACAGATGTTTCGGTGCTTCATCAACATACCCATGAGCCAACAACACTACAATCAAATACATAGCACAAGAAAACGGTTACAATCCAAACATAATAGACAACATCATAAGAAAGACAAAACAAAAACTTAGCAAACACAAAAACACGCAAAACACAACACAAACACAAGAAATACATCACACTAACATATGAAAACAAAAGCACACATAAGATCGCATCTTCATTCAGAAAGCAGAAATACAACATAGCATACAGAACAGACAACACACTACAAAGACATCTCAACACACAAAAAACACAAACAAATAAATACGACCACACAGGTGTATACAAACTCACATGTAATAGTTGAGACAAGTTCTACATTGGACAGACAGGCAGATCATTCCAAACACACTACAAAAAATACATTAAAGCAATAACCAGAGGACACAATACATCTACATACGTCGATCACATAACCAATGCTAACCATACATACAATAACATAAATGCGGACATGGAAATCCTACACATACAACCCAAGAACCAAAAACTCAACACACTAGAACAATACGAAATATACAAACACACTAAAACACACCCCAATCAAATTCTCAACACACAGATCAATTTCAGTACACACACACTATTTGACTCCACTTTTCAACACCTTTCAACAATCAAACGCACCCACATAACAGGCAGAGAAGTTCGAGATGACGCCGAGCTCTAGTAGGCTCTGAGGATGGTGTGATGAAGCACCGAAACAGCTGTAAGCCAAACAGACTTACATAATTAACACGAGTAAGTCCGCTAGTTAATCAATTACTCATAGATTTCTTCAGATTTCCAAAGTAAATTATGATGTAATACGCCACCACAAACCAATTCCAACATGAATTCGTGCAATTTCTATTCAAGAGGACAATGATACCAGTATGACTAGTGTTTACAATAATACCGTATAGAGTTTATGAATCTTTCTCAAATAACATTTAAAATCATTAAATATATTCAATTACATTTGCAAATATATTATAAGATGTATTAATATGATTAAACCCAAATCATTTTGTCTGGTTTATCCATTAAACCTGTAATCAATTTTTATCACAAAGATAATTTCAGTGATATGTTAACTTTTGCAAGTACAGTACTGTAATCTTATTAATGTGATGGCTGATGGAACTGATAGGAGATATTAACAGCCTTCCTAATTTTAAGACAAATTACTCAAATCTATAGAATAAATGTGTAACTTTACTGTCAAAAATTAACTGAAGCAAATCATTTCCCAGTACTTAAACTTTAGAAGTTTGTAGGAAGAATGAACAGCACATTTCTATAATATTGTGTATAAAAATAGTATTGGCAATAGGAAAAGAAAAATACAAATTTAGACCAATTTCACAGTTCCCTTGTTCACATGTTAGTGAAGTTCGTTGTGGGAGTCTTTATTTTTGTGTCCTCTAATTGTTTTTTCCTTCCCTGTTATTACTTTTATAACTATAATTTATCATTGACGTTATGTCAGACAAAGTTTAGAATATAGTACTTTTGTCTAAAAGCAAACTGAACTCCAAGGTGCATATTTCCTGCCAAACACTTATCGTTTCATTTCTTAGCAACATCTATCATTTTTACACAGTACATATAAGTTAATAGTATATAAAAAAGAAAAGCTGTAAGCAAAGTAGTAATGTGGCTAATTCTGTAGCAGATCTGTTTTCATAGTGCAATGGTATGATTTAAGTTAAATTTACGTAGTTAGAACTTTCCACAATGTCACAGAATTGAGAATAATCAGTACTTCAGTGTATTTTGAACTTCCATTGAATACCAACCCACAAAATATCTTGACTAACCTCCCAAGATTAGTGATATTTATTTATTACCAGGAAAATCGTAAGAATTTACTATTTAGTTTAATAAGCAATATTAAACTAGCAAAATCCAAAATATACTTCACTATAAATTACGAAAATATTATTATGATGTTAGTAAACAGGCCATCTATATTTTAAAATATATATTTGGGTACAAAGCACACGTGCAAATACTCTACAATACAAGTTGGGGCTGCAATTACAGTCTACCAAACATAATAAAGTCTTGGATTCATGTACTTAACTACATTGCGCTAGGTTATTGGTGTTATCTGGACTGAAATGTTAATATTTTGGGACGGTATGTGGTTTTTTAAGACCTGAAGATTATAAAGCTCCATACATCACGTTAACTAATTATATATTTCTTTATCTATAAGCTGGTTTTGAGTATTTCTCGAAAATCAACAACTGATGTAAAATAAACACACTAAAAAGGTCTGCAATCTTAATTTTAATCATGGGTCTTTCAACTCAAGTGAGTTTTCTCATAAATTTCTGAGATATGACATACGCAGTTTTACTCCTGGTTGAGTGTTAGAGAAGGCCGTATGGCCTTAACTCTGCCAGGTTAAATAAATTATTATTATTATACTTTCTTACATTTTAACTTTTTACAAAGTCCTTCCTATGTTTCTTCTGTACATATCCTAGAATATTCTTGTAATTGTTTGAAATACTAGATTTACAGCAATAAGTTAAACAAAAAGTGATAGGTATTCTGTCAAGTAATATTGCACTTGCAGTTGGTAATGTACTTTGTACCGTAATGAACAGTTGTTTCATTTTTTATAAATACCAACTGGAAAAAAGAATAATTCGCGGGTGCTCGTGTAAAAAGGGTTAAGTATGATTTGTCTAAACTGGAATAAGTACAGACTTGAACTATCCACAATTACTTTTCTCTTGTGTTAAAGGGGTTAAGTTATTCTTCCATTTATGATGCAGTTACAGTGCTCCATATTTTATGACAAAGGGGTTTTGTTCAGTACTAAAGGAGAGAAGTTTACATACCCTTTTACACGAGCACCCGCGAATTAATTGTCTTCGTTCATTTTTTTTACCTATGTGTAGAGCACGATTATTTAGTCCTGACAGTCGCCGAAGATGTGCACCTGGGACAGGCAAGTCCATTTAGTTACGCCAAGGGGTGTTTGGGTTATTCACTCGCTTGCTTTCGAAGCGATCGGATGTCATGATTGCGGTAGAGCGGCACCGTATGTTTGCAATGCAATTAAGCTGTACTGCGTTCCTTTACCGACTGTTCGCCCTCTCCTCTGGAACTCTCCCCACTCCTCCTATTACTTTCCCTCTTTCGCATCGCTGAGCTGTCAGGACTAAATAATCAGTCTGTATCAGTAAATAAAATCGCAGCGTATTCCACGCTGATAACTATTTTCTTGGAACTATACTCAGGATTAAACTGCTATGTAAAATATAGCTTTCTTTTTTCATAGGACACAGAGTTCACTCGGCCCCAACTGCGAACACACACATCAGACATACTTACATTATGGATTAATGACCCAGGTTGCATGATATTATGCTCAAGGCCAGAGAAACAATCGTCAGCTGGGTGATCTCACTGGACCGAATGGAAACGAATTTTGTCTAATTGTTCAACGAATTGCTGCTCAGAAAGAATTAAATGGAATGCTATTGAGAGAAGTAACAATTCAATCTTGATTCAATTAAAAAAATATATAATTTTAAATAAAGGTGGTGATTGTGCAAACCTGCTACCAATCCAGAAAGTACTACTGCATAAGCTAATACTCCTAGGTTTAATAAAATAAGAGGAGCAGCCAGAATTTGGTTCTGGGAGGGGATTTAAAAAAATTTTCAAGAATGACTATAATACATATGGTAACAAAACTTTAATGTGTCATTATTCTTTAACTTATAATTATAGTTTGAATGAAACAGAACTTCTCACTGGACTAAACAGGTTCCCAATTAAAGCAAACAAAAATCCATTTGCTGCTGAGTTCACATAGCCAAAAATGCAGGATAGTTATGCTTTCTCGGCAACAATGCAGCTACGCACATGCAAAATGCATTATCACCAGAGACCGGAACTTTGGCAGAATGCCTTTTTAAATGTGTTAAATCTATCTTCATTTTGAAAGTAAATCTGTACGAATTATATCTTTGTGATTGAAATGTCACAGTTTTATGTTGCCCTTTTCTGCCTTTTTTTAATACAAATGCCTAATTTACAAAATAGATGCTTTTTTTGCCTTTATTTGATTATCTATTACCGGTATTTAATGTATTATTAAAAATTGCCTACATGTATATTTTAATTTATTTCTATAACCGCTACAATGAAAGTGACTTCACCGAATTTATATTATTGTCTTTCTCATTGCAACAATGAGTGCTGCCGTGCAAAAATGTATAACAGTAAGCATTTTAATTATCGCTTGTGTTTATTTGACAAGGCAACAATGAGTGCGTTACTTTTAACGGTTATTTTTCTTTCAGTTTTCATTGCGACAATGTTGTAGCTAGCTAAATATTTCATATTGCAACATATCAGTACAACCAAACGCAAAAATGCACTTTCCAAGGCTACTGGAAAGAAGATTTCTTTGCTTCCAACAGTAATTGCAACATTGAGTCGAAAATCTCAATTTGCATTCGACTTATGTAAAGCTTTTCTTGCTGCCGAAATCACTTTGTGGAAAGTGCAAGGTTTTTGTAATTGCCTTTTATTGCGTATTTTAGCTATTTATAATGCCTTTTTGCCTGCCTATTTTAGCTATTTATGATGCCTTTTTGCCTATTTTAATGATTCATAATGCCTAAACTTTCAGTCTCTGGAGATCACGATATGCCAGTATTATAAAAAAGTTCTTTTCAGGTTTATCTTTTACACTACGTAATTATAACTTATTGTGCTGATGCATAAATATGAAATGTAAATTTTTCCCACAGCATGGCAGAATGTTAAAGACAGTGGACTGCAGCATGAATTTTATGACATATCCACCTATTTGTTTGTATACATCTGAAGTCTGATTAGTATAATATGTATCTAGTCAGCGATGTATGTAATGGAGGGGGGAAAGGAAAGGGCCACCCTACCCCATTATCTCCTGACTTAGTTGCGTCATGAGTGATGTCTTATTGATGTCACTTGTGAGGTTCAAACCTGTCTTCAGACAGTCGACCAAACAACAATATCCATCTATCTTCATGGTCATAGCTGTATTAAAATAAAAATATAGACTACATGAGAGGTACTAAAAATGTGAGAAATAGAAATGGGAAGGATAGTAAAAAAAAAAAAGCAGAATGGACAAACATGTAAGAAACTATCTATCTAGAATCGGTATAAACAATACACTTCGAATGTGATATCTTGTTTTCAGTACTTGAGGAACATGGGATACCATGAATAGGTGAGCACAGATTTAAATTTTCATTGCAGTGTTGCCATGCCAATGTGCTGAAATAAAAAAAATTGAAGTGCGACGAAATGACTGACGGCCATTCTTCTTTTATTGCACTTTTAAGCTGGACACAGAGTATTTCAACCCTGTACATATCTTAGCTAGTTCCTTGAGCACGCCATTTTCATTCACAGAAACTTTCTCAGTAACGAAAATTACCTTTCAAGTCTACGGTAGTAGTTACAGGGAGAGTTGCCATTATTGTGAACAGGTTGTATATTACTGGAGGTAAATCACAGTCATAATATTGCAGAGCTTCTTCAACAGTGTTTCATTTTTTTTCTGGGAGGTTCGAGGGAGGGGAGGTGTTACTCCCAAAACCCTCCCCTCGCTGTGCCAGTGATAAAATTAATTAAAAAAATGAATAATAAAGGAAACGAAAATTGTTACCAATACTATACTACTACCACCATCACTGTTGGTGAGCAACAGTAACCAAATGGCACATGTGACATGGAACAGCCAACAGTTTTTTCACACTTCCCCCTCTTGTCCTGTGACCGAAACAAGTACTACGGCATATGTATCACAGGTTGTATACTCCTGCTATAAATAATGCATAGTTAAAAGTATACTGTAGAGCTTATGGGAGCACAATAGAAGTACTAGTACATACGAGGCGTGTTCTTAAAGTAAGTTCCGTTTTCAATTATAGCCATCACATCGCTGCAATCGTAATTTTGCACATGAGTGTTTTCTTCTTCAGTCCTCAGACAAGCTGTGCATGCAGTTTCAGAGCTTCAGTCCGTGTGTGTGGTTAGTTGTGATCAGTTGAAATGTTTAAAGTGCTCGAGCACCCCGCCGACTGTGAGATGCGGTCTGTTATCCGTTTCTTGAATGCGAGAAACATCAAACTAGCTGACATTCATCGTCAACTTTGTGAGGTGTATGGTGATGATGCCATTAGTGATGGAATGGTCAGGAGATGGGTTAGGAAGTTCAAAGAGAGCCGCGTTTCTGTGCATGGCGAGCAGCATGCTGGTCGGCCATCTTTGATCAATGAGTTTTGATGCGTGCTGTCGATGAAAAAATTCATGAGGACAGGAACAAATTGACCATCCCCCCTACAGCCCGGATTTGGCTCCGAGTGACTTTCATCTCTTCCAGCACCTCAAGAAGTTCCTCGGTGGTCAACGTTTTGATGGCGACGACACCCAAAATCTCATCTCGAAATTTGGCTCGAAACAAATTGACCATCCCCCCTACAGCCCGGATTTGGCTCCGAGTGACTTTCATCTCTTCCTGCACCTCAAGAAGTTCCTCGGTCGTCAACGTTTTGATGGCGACGACACCCAAAATCTCATCTCGAAATTTGGCTGGGAACAAATTGACCATGCCCCCTACAGCCCGGATTTGGCTCCGAGTGAATTTCATCTCTTCCTGCACCTCAAGAAGCTCCTCGGTGGTCAACGTTTTGATGGCGACGACACCCAAAATCTCATCTCGAAATTTGGCTGGAAACAAATTGACCATCCGCCCTACAGCCCGGATTTGGCTCCGAGTGACTTTCATCTCTTCCTGCACCTCAAGAAGTTCCTCGGGCGAATTCTACAATGAGGGGATAGAAATACTTGTGCCACGACTTGATAAATGCCTCAATAATGGTGGAGATTATGTTGAGAAGTAATTGAAGTGTAGGGAAAGCAATGCAACAAAAATGGTTTGTCAATATCTTCCTGTTTACTTCCTACACCATTTTGGAACTTACTTTAAGAACACGCCTCGTAGTATAGTTGTGTATTATGATTCTGTATCTACATCTTACGTAGAAAAAGAAGCGAAAAGAACACACACTAGAAATTATTATAACAACCTGCACTACGACAGCAATAAATGAAACTATAGTCCGCGACTAGCTTTGTGGGTCACAATGTAGGATTATTATTTAAGTAATGCAATGCCATTTTTTAAATAGAAGGAACATCACGGTTCATAAGTTGGAAAACAATGGCACAGAATGCATACTGTCAAGCTCAGATCAACTTGGCGGGAAAGTTCTCTTTCAGAGTAGAAATTTACAACACTGCTCGAGGACAGTATATTATCGAACACTTATTTAATTTAAGGGCTATCCAAAAGAGCATGTTTTCATCACTGTTAAGGATTTGGAATTGTAATATTGCCAACAGCTTGTAAAATCTTGAAAAGCTATTCAGATTTGAAGGATCACGTTCCAATTTACGTTTCTGTAAAATATATTTATTAAATAAGATGATCACATCGTCCATTATACTGCTGAAAAAAAAAAAAAAAGAGAGATAATGCACATTTTTTATAGGTGTGTTTAAATACATGAGAAGTATTTGCTGAAATTTATTACTAAATCTATTCAGGATTGCAAATTTAATCATCTGATTGCTGTGTACTGTATATTTTTTGTAGTGCCACCAATGTAGCTCAGTCGGCAGATTCGCTAGCCTGCTGATCTGGAGCTGTGCTCGGTTTGGGTTAGATCTCCGTTTGGTCTGATTACCTGGTGGGTTTTTTCCCGAAGTTTTCCCCAACTATAAGGCAAATTCCAGATAATCTACGGCGAATCCTCGGCCTCATCTTACTTCATCTCGTCAAAAAATTGTAATATTGTAAAATTTTGACTTGTTCCACATCTTAAAGCTTCAATGCTAATAATGTAAGATCTATGGAATACAATAAATGAAATGAAAAAATGAAATGTTATATCCCTCCTCTTCAAGTAGGAGACCATCAGAGATGACTTACAAATAGAATATAGGTACAAGTAGATGACTTTCTTCTCCAAGTTTCTGTCTGCTTCTAGGGCATTACATTACATCTTTATTTCGGTTTGCCTAAAATGATTTAAAAGGCAATTTTTCGCTAACACTGCACTAATGCATTCAGGAAACTTATAGGTAAAAACCCTTTCCCCATCCATTATCTGTCTTTTCAAGAAATATCTACATATATAATTTGAACTGGTAATGGAAATTACGGGACTACAGCTGAACGGATTTTAATAATTGACCCCTCATTTTGAAGCTTGGAACCCAAAGTTTTTCAGAAAAATATTAGTTTTCAGTGAAATGTTAGTTTTTCTACATAATTTTCCTATTTTCCAAAATCCATCTTTCGTCAGTTTTGAGAACTAATTGCATTTCAAAATAAAACAAAATACACACTACAATAAACAATAGGCTATTACACGAAGGCCATGACCTGCAGGATTGCTGACATATTTAGAGTTCAGATTCAATTGGTTATGAAAAACTTCAAGACTTACTAAAATTATTTACAGGTCTGATTCTGCGGTGTGTAATTTTCTGAGTACAGCTGGTATTGGATATTAAAATCTACAAAACTAGAAGTGGTTTGATGACATTATTACCATTAAAAATGAATTATTATTATTATTATTAAAAATCAAATATTTTATAGTTATTAATCAAGTGGGTTGGGTCGTTTACATATATTTAATGGTGGTGTGGTGTAGATTCAGTATTGGCTCAAGAGAGCGCAAAAATTACAGTTCCTAAGGAAAGACGGTATTACTTACTGATAAAATAAGAGGCCTAGAAAATTGTGTAGTATCCCAATCATTTCAGCAAGATCTCTTAGAAGGATAAAATGATTTCACCCTCAACATTTCAAGCTCTACATGCACCAGCCACATCAAGATGGTATGTATACTGTTCCAAAGCATAGCAAACCTGACTTTCTTCAACTTTCACCTACAATCCACAATGATCTGAAATAGCTATTGCTTTACTCCCACATGAAAAACCCACTGATAGTCCTGACAGTTTTACTTAAGTTTTCGCATTGAAACTCAAAAACTGAAAGTGGATAGGTTCAAGAAAAAGTATTTGGCGTAAAAATAACATTAAGAGGTAGTATGTCTCATTATTATGGAAGCAAATAATTTTCAAAATATCTGGTATTTTTCGTTGAAAATAAATCTGAAAAATTTTTATTTGAACGTCTAACGAACTAAGTTTGCAGCGTTTGCTGCACAAGCCACTAGTGTAACTATATAATCGGATCTTGCATTCAACTAAGCACTGGTCATCCCTCAAACTTCTATCTAATTTGTGTGGTCATATATGTAGCATAAATCTTGTTAACAGAAGTGAGTAGAAATAAAAATTTGTGTTAGCATCCAGATTACTATGGAATAATGTCAAATCAGGTTTGTTTCCTTACATAATCGTGTGACTCTATTCACATTTATTGTGTAAATTTAATTGTATTTTATTACATTACATGCCTCTTTTCAGAATATTCAATAATAGTAAGGTAGGTACATTATCAGGGGTAGTTCCTCCATATGAGCACAGGAGCACGTGAAAACCTTAAAAACCAACAATAATCATATGTATTATTGTATTAATATTATTACATCACTATTACTTTCCAATGTGCAGTGACATTCCTAAATTTTTCGTCTCGAGAGAATGTCCCGTTCGTGTGTCTTTAAATCTCCATTGGACAGGTTGACAGCAGCTCGCACAATTTTTCTCTAGCAGGGTGGAATAGCCTGAGGCGAGAAAATTTTCTGGTTTGTTACAATGGTTACAATAGCTCTGGCTTGCACAGGTCTTAACGTGCTAATGACAGAGAAAGAGAGATGCTCTATCTCTCTTGGGTCTGGCACCCTGTTCCTTTCTCCCTCTTTCCTCGTTTTCTCTCTTTACCCTTTCTTTTCAAAATACCGTTACGCACTGGGGCTGATTCTGTTGTCTTTTGTTCAGCAAAGTAAGGAAAATACAAGCTGTATTGGTGCGTATTGAAAGTTGAAACAGTAACCATGGATAAACATATAATTATCCATGCAGTAACATTTGAAGTTTGGAGACGGACGTGTTTGAAATTGTGAGTGTGTTAAATTAAAAGACGATTAAAACATTGCTCCGTAACACGAGGACAGAAGACCAATTAAGCACATTGGCTATATTGGCAATGGAAAAAAAACTTGTTAACAACATTAGAGACTTCAATAATAAAGTTATTGATAAGTTTGCGTCTCTCAAAACTAGGCTCATGAATATATATTATTTTAATGTACCGAAGTACATATATTTCCATGCAGATATTCTGCGTCATCATACGATGAAAGAGTAATGGAACGTCATCGTATGATGACGCAGAATATCTGCATGGAAATATCATATGTACTTCAGTACATTAAAATAATATATATGATATGCGTAAGACGGCGCTTATTCCGTCGGATCCCGGCCAACTAGTCACTCATAACGAGTGCACCTCAGCACATGTGTGGACTTCGGTCCTACGTTCATAGACATCTATGACGTAGTGCAGAGGGCGGCCACTAGAGGGAACCCAAGAGTTGGAGCTTAATCTGAGACGATTCTATCCGACGCCGGGGTTGTATCCGGTGTGGCTTAGTGGATAAAGCATCAGCACGTAGAGCTGAAAATCCGGGTTCAAATCCCGGCGCCGGAGAGAATTTTTCTCCGTTCCATTACTCTTTCATCGTAGGCTCATGAAGTTTCTCTACAAATAAATCCAGATCTTCAACACCATCTACAACAGCAGTGAAGGTGAGTCCTAGGAATTAATTTTACTCTACTCTTGTTTAATGGTTTTAATTTTGGTTTATATGCGTAGATCTGGTACATGCATATTAAAACTCGTTTATCTCTGACGTGTGACTCAGCTATATGAGAATATATTAGTGTGTTCATTACCAATATATATTTTTTTAACACCCATCCAAGAAAGGCACGAGCCGCCACTGTACATTATCGTGAAATTCTGGAGCTGTTAAGAATTTTTTAAATTTAATTTAATATAAAACATACGAAGGAATGCAGGCTATGCTTTTGTATTTCTTTTTCTTTATTTTTGTAATACATTTTAAGAGATGTTTTCAGTTTCATACAACCTAAAAATGCAAAGTAAACGCCTATTTTTAGGCACTTGAAACTTAATTTCTGGAATCGAAAAGTCTGCTGTTTATTTGTAACTCTATTATTACCATCTTCATGACGTGTACAATGACAATTACGTATAAAATTGTTGTGTATATTTCTGTATTTCATGAAGTGAAAAAATCATTTTCTGTAATTGCAGTCCCAACGCTTTGAGGTATATAGTGCAATATGTGATCAATTTTTATAAGCTTTAATACTGTCTGTGCAAGTGGGATAGGCTGAAGGCAATTTCACATCTGAATGATCGTTTATCACATTCTGACAAGCATCAGCACCAAGATCATTTGAAAATGAGTACTTCTACTACCAAATGAATTAATTAGCACAGTAAGTTTGCCTAAAACGCAGTCTAACATCAAGTTTAACTTGACAGCATTCTTTTATTGCATTGATTTGCTCAAGAAGTGAAGATATGAGGCGTTGAAAATGTTATTCCTATATAAGTAGAAATTTTTTTGAGTATAAGACGACATATAATATTCTACAATTATGTGATTGAAATATATTAAAAACAGTATAATGAACATATTTCCAAGATTCCTTGCAATCTAAATAATTATGTTCATTTATTCCACAATTTCAATATAATCAAATGGTTGTAATTAACTTACTTGTACTGCTGAATAAATTTAAGGGACTGCTTTTGATGCAAACTCACTTGCTGCGTTATCTACTTCAATAAAAAGAAAACTCAAGGGTCACAGGTTAAAAAATAGTTATTTGCAATAGAACATTATAATTATAATATATAAACCCACTTGAATAACTGCAGTCCAATTAATATAACAATCTAATCGATAAAACGTACAATACGTGCCTGTACATCCTGCTTTTCAGTTTTATCAGAATGCCGGTATGTTAGCTATAAAGGCATTTCAGTTGCATATTGATATGCAAAATATCTAGGAAATTGAAGCACAGAAAGGAAGTTGAAGCAGTCTTTATTAAATCAGGAAGTTACCATCACTCAAAAGAAATGTTACATATCGTGAATGGACATAATGCTAAGACATAACATAAAACAAAAGTTAACACCATGGCTTGCAATTATCCACGTGGAAAGCCAATCTTGTTGCTACAGGTAGTGGTGTACACACATCAACAATCAAGATTGAGCAACAAACCAGGCTAGCTTCACTTGTGCACGAAAAGATGAGAGAAAGCTGAAAACATCAGCACATAAAATGCAAATTTGTGAAAAATTAGTCAATAATTGTGTAAGGACCAAAATAATACATTAACATATATGTAACTTATGCCGCCTTTGACTAATAAACGTTCTAAAAGTGATTAAATTTAGTATTATGTCTTATTTCATATACTTTGCTATAAGTAAAACATGCAATTATTATTATAAAGCTTTATAAGAAAGCTCTTTGCTGCTGAGTTTTCAATATAAACCACTGCATCCTATCCTGACAAACAATTTTCCAGTTATAAATTTCTAAAATTTTTAGGTCTCCTTCAGATTGTTCAAATGTCTAAGCCAGCTGTGTCGTAAATGTGACTCGCGAGCACATTGTGGCTCGCAGTGATAGCTATACATTTCTCTTATTTCCTACCTCCTCCAATCCCCACCCTCTCACTCACTGGAGTCAAACTCCGTTCCATTTGTCTCTGACCTGCGAGTGGCGTATCGTTGCAATGTCTCTCTCGAAACCATGTACCTCTACAAAAACGAAAGTTTCAAGTACTGTAGAATGGGAGGACGCATTTTTTTGCTGCCAATATGATGATAATATTAAATGTATGATTTGTTCACAAGTATTACAAGGAAAACGGTTGTATAATATAAAACGGCATTATACTACATGTGACTCATGAAACATTAAAAGGTTAAGTGCTATTATTATTATTATTATTATTATTATTATTATTATTATTATTATTATTATTATTATTATTCTCTGTACGTCGATCCTTTTTCAGCAGATGAATGAATAATGCGGTTAGATCTTCAATTTAAACTCACAGATTTACAATGTGATGTTAAATGAAAGCTAGATGTAAGGACTTGACAAATGTTGAACTTTTCAAATCTTTGCCAAAAAAATAAATATTTGAAGCTGCGTTCTTTCGCTTGCTCTGTTGAAGCCATGTTCGCTGTAACTTACGTTTGTGAAAAAATATTTTCAACAATGAAAATAGTAAAAACCAAGTTTAGATCACGACTGACAGACAAATACCTTCGTGATCAACTACGACTGACAGTAAGTGACATAATTCCTGATGTTGAAACTCTGTCGCAGAGACATTCTGAAGACAGTTAATTTTAGGTTGTGATAATGTGTCCTATGTTTTCTTATTCATTTCTTTCTTCGTTACAGATATTAAATATGTTTGTAACCTTATACTGTATAAAATTATATTGAAGTGCTTGATGTAAAGAAAATGAAAATCCGTTAATAAGTCAGACAGTTGCTGCACTTCCCCTTCGGGTGTCTGCCTCCCTCCATAGATGCTATACACGTTGGAGGTCACACAGTGGCTCGGCACACGATCACATTTTCGCCACGGCTGATCTAAGCCTAGGTCTTCTCGTGGTCTTTCCCTAAAAACGTTTCTGTGAACACCTTTCTACTCTTCTTTCTTCTGGAGCTCTTAGTACATGTTCAATCCATCGCAGTCTTCTTGCTTTAATTCTAGCAACAGTATCAGTCTCACTGTAAGAATCGTACATTTTTTAATATCTGCTTCTTGAACTGCTCCCAATATTTTTCGTTCAAAAATTTTCAATTTATTCTTATCGTCTTCATGTCTATTTTGAGTGTCCATATCCCACGAGTATAAACTAGGCATAATTATTACTGACTGACTTTATAACTTTTTTACTGTGTTAACAAATGAAGAAATTACCTGGCTGACTAGTTTCGAAGTGATATTCTTCATTGTCCGAAGCCTAATCTTTATTAGTTATTATCAGTCTTAAATATATGTAATTTTTTTGTAAGTTGTTCACTCTTTAATACAGTGGTCATCAGCACAGTGCACCCTCGAGCTAGCGTCTCTTACCCACAGATAAGAGAGGCTCTTGCGTGCATCCGTGGCTGCTGGCAGGTATGCTTTCACCCTCTCCCTCCTGTACGACAGTGCATATTCTGATACACTCCTTACCCGTTACCCATTTCAGTGAGTTCTGACGACCACTGTTTTAATACATCAGATAATGCATTCTGTAAACGGACATTAATTTCTTGTTTTACGCCAATGTCATAATCAATGTTCCTAAACAGTTAAACTCGTTTATTTCTTCAAATGTGTTTGCATTAATAATTGAAGTGTCGGCTGGAACAATGTTGTAAGTTACAAAATTTTCATTCGGTGTGTTTCTGTGTGTGTCATGTTACCTTGCTATACTCCTTGGCTTGCAACTGTCCATCAATGCAATACGTAAGATTTGTCCACCCAAAAGTTTGATACCCTGGAACAACATTTTACGTGCAAATCAAGATTTCAGGTATAAGTCCCTGTAAAGTTGATTTGAATAATTTCGAGGGAAAAATTGTTCCGGAGCCGGGTATCGAACCCGGGACCTTTGGTTTAACGTACCAACGCTCTACCACTGAGCTACTCGGGAACTCTAACCGACACCGATCCAATTTTTCCCTCTATATCCACAGACCTCAAAGTGGGCTGACAACCGTCAAGCAACCAACTTCGAGTGCACACTAACTCCGTGTGACTTAAATTGTGGTTTTCTGTTAACGAACAGTGACGTGTATTATGCAAATCAAGATTTCAGGTATAACTCCCTGTAAAGTTGATTTGAATAATTTCGAGGGAAAAATTGTTCCGGAGCCGGGTATCGAACCCGGGACCTTTGGTTTAACGTACCAACGCTCTACCACTGAGCTACTCGGGAACTCTAACCGACACCGATCCAATTTTTCCCTCTATATCCACAGACCTCAAAGTGGGCTGACAACCGTCAAGCAACCAACTTCGAGTGCACACTAACTCCGTGTGACTTAAATTGTGGTTTTCTGTTAACGAACAGTGACGTGTATTATGCAAATCAAGATTTCAGGTATAACTCCCTGTAAAGTTGATTTGAATAATTTCGAGGGAAAAATTGTTCCGGAGCCGGGTATCGAACCCGGGACCTTTGGTTTAACGTACCAAAGGTCCCGGGTTCGATACCCGGCTCCGGAACAATTTTTCCCTCGAAATTATTCAACATTTTACGTGTACACATTTTTTCAGCTCCTGTAAATTTTACCAAATGTAACTTATAACATTGTTCCAGCCGATGCTTCAATTGATGATGATGTTATTTAAGAATGAGCACAAAATATTTTGTTTTGTCAACATTTACGTGCAATATTCAATAAAATATGTAAATTTATTATTATTATTATTGTTATTATTATTATTATTATTATTATTATTATTATTATTACTGATAAATTATACAATTCTAAACATATTTTGCCTTCCCAAATACATAAATCTAAAAAATCCGTATTTATAAGACATGATAATAAAAAACACTATAGCATTAAACTTTTATATACAATTTTTTAACAAAAAAAGCAGCCCTAAATAAGGGCTCGAATAGATCGGCGTACTAATCGATTCATAAAGAATAATCATTAAAACCAATTGTGTGACAATTTGAAAGGAAAAAGAAAACATTAAGATAAATTATACGAAAACATAGGAAATCATTTACAATAAAAGTTTGTTGGGTACAAATGATTACTAATTATAGCTAAGGATGATTTTAACACATGAGATCCTATGGCATCAATCGTTGCACAGAAATTTTAAATTGTTTAAGTTGATTTAAAGTTTCTCGTGGGATCGTGCCACGGGCACCGAACATGAGCCCAAAAACTGTCCAATGTGTGATGTGGTATTGTGCTCCAAGATGCTGACAACAAGGCTCATATATGACTTCTTTTTCACGACACACCTCTTGTGGCTGTTGCTCATGCATCTCGAAATGGATTGTGGGATCAAGAATGACACCCTTATCCTTCTGTCGATCAGTTATGATGATATCAGCACGTCTAGTAGAGCCATCAGAAGAGATGCAACCAACCTCCTCATAAACCTCATAGGAAGCATTCTGACGGATTGAAGATGCAATGAGAGAACAAACCGTATTATGTCTGTTGATTCGGAGCAATTTTCCATGATAGCTTAATTTTGAAATAAAATTTCTCAATCTTATAAGCATTTCTAGGTTTTCTACTGTCTTCTTTCAGGCTATATGATAACGGAGAGGAATTTTATTTATGTCTCGTACTAGAATCAAGAATGAAACTTCCATTATCTTATGATAAGCTTAGAATCTTATACTGGTATGCATTTTCAGATACGTTTGAATTGCAAGTGCTGTATTTTTAACACGCTAGTGTGATGTGTTTTATGACATTCCTAATCAACCTCAAATCTGATTTTCAGCTGTTTGAGCAACCTTCTAAAACAAATTTTTCATATGATTAGTAAATATTTTCAATAAAAAGACCATTTTATCGTGATATAAGCTTTAGTTTAGAAATTCTACAATGATTTCAACTTTCTCTTACCTTGAAACTTTCTGGACAAATAAAGCACAGCCTCAAAATATATATGTGTTATATACATATATATACAGTACTCAACTACCATAACTTCACCAGACTTACACTGTAATATTTGATTTTCATTTACACATTGAAGTATAGCTGGCTTACACCCAAGAATTATCAAGTCCACGTTAAAAATTAAATGACAAGAGAAATTAAAGATAGATAGGCCGTGACAAGGGCGAACTTTTTGGCTCCCTCTCAGAGAACTACTTCAGTATTTCTTCTTAGATCATATCATATCATGTCATGCCATATCATAATATACATCATAGATATATCAGATATATATCAGTTGAAATGAAATAAAAAAAAATCATTTCGGAAAAGAAAAGAAATATGAAAATTAGAGAACTAAAATATCGGAGCATCATTAACAAAGTCGAAAAAAATGAGTATAACATGTTTTGAGAACAAATAAACAGGACAATGCCCAAAATAACAATACATTACCATATAGTGAAGAATGGGTAGAACGGAGAAAAATTCTCTCCGGCAACGGGACTGAAACCCGGGTTTTCAGCTCTAAGTAATGCGTCAGCACATAAAGCTGAAAACCTGGGTTCGAGTTCCGGTGCCAGAGAGAATTTTTCTCCGTTCTACCCATTCACCTTATGGTAATGCAGAATTCCTGCACGGGAATATCATATGTACTTCAGTACATCATAGTAATAGATTACAAGCTATAAGATTACAGGCAAAAAAGAAAACTGAAGTTGGTCTACTAGGTTCTAATATGTGATTGATGATGATTACTTCCAGAAAATGATTGGTTACGCTTTTCTTGATTGTCTGAGAAATTAAGAAATACCAGGTAGGCCTAAGTGAAATACAAGTCAGTCCTGTACTACCAATATAGTTGCGGAATATAGACTGAACTGAAATGAGCACCTATTAAGAATGATGCGACATTGTTGTTGTTCGAACAGTTATTCGTGAAAATAGTGAGTTATGTTCTGCCCTCTGTAAATCGGTCTAAATGTTGTGAACTGTGTATTGAGAAACAGGATCTCCATTTTGAACAAAATCTGTAAAGGAATGTGTAGTAAAATGTAAATTGAATGAAATTAAATGTAAGGAAGTGTTTGACAAAAGCGAATTTTAACCCACCTTGTATATATCGCATAGGTTTTCTTTTTTTTTTTCCTGCTGTATCATTTTCTCGATTTGCACTGTCACTTGTCATAAAACCAATGTGTCACACTCATTAATAAAGATAATCTAACAATAAGCATTTCACAACTATTTGACTGACCCTTAATGGTCTCAGCATAACTGATATCCATTTTCAATTTGTAAACCTTGTGCATGTATTTCGAGGGTATCATTAGATATAAAAGATTCTATAGCAGTGAAATTTTGAATCAACGTAGCCCAATCTTTTCCAACAGAGGACTCCCACACTCCTATTGTTGTTGTCATGGTGACGTGTTACTATGAATTGAAAACGTAACAAGAATGTTGTCCTTCTTTATGAACAACTCCCATTGTCGTTATCATGGTGACGTGTTACTATGAATTGAAAACGTAACAAAGAATGTTGCCCTTCTTTATGAACAAAGAGATTTCTCAATCTACTGTTCCCTCATCTAATGCTCTCAACTGGATTAAACCCATGGTACTTGTGTCCAGAGGCAAGTGCAGTAACACTGTAATGACTAGTTAGTGCTTAATAATTATTTATGTATCAAGGGTATTGTTGATAATTAACAAATGAAGGTAACAGATTTACTAAACCGAGAGCCTGTGGGCCGAGGTTTTTTAAGTTGCCCGAGGTGTATTAATTATTATTAATACATCACATTAATTTCATTAATGTTTGTCAATGTTATATACGTCAGAGTCAACAATGAAGTTACTAATGAAATGGTAGCTAGAGAGTTTGCACAAAATGGATGACTGTAATATTCCTCAAGAGCTTTTTGTGAACTGGCTATTGAAGCTGAAAACAAATTATTATTCCCTTGCAATTGTCTGTAAACATATAATTTCTATTTCAATTCCGCTAAAGACCAATTCGTGTTTCATTTTGTTCATTTTTGTATTTAGTTCAGTTTCAGAAGTTGAAAAAGTTGTGTAAATTGAAAACATTATTCTCTTGCAATAGCCTGTAACCATGGCAAACTTTATAGGCCCATGGGCATGTTATAATTTCCTAATGTCCTGCGGGCATAATGTATCCAAGGAGTAAAACTATTATAATATATAAGACATAAAAATATAAATTTACACCAAATAAGTATGCTTTTATATTATGTCCTCTTGTTCATATCATAGCAACTAGCATAAGGATGGTCACATATTACTGGAAACATTATCAATTACGTAAATACTAAATTGGTCTGAAAATAATTTTACACTTTTTTTACTGCCATTTAATTCAGAGATTATTTAGATAATGCATGAGATCAGTATGTTCCACTGTGAAATAACTTGCACAAAATGTGGATCTTGCGTAATTTATAGCTGTAAGCCAAATGAGCCGAATCACACTTCATTTATTTTCTTCATTATTGAAAACAAAAAAATAACAAAATCTAAAATAAACTCAAAGCTATGTAACAACATTTCTTCGCATATGTACATATCATTCATTATTGTCATGCATGTTAACAATGAAAACAGCAACATTTGACTATTTATGTGATCGTGTAAGCATTTACAATAACATAATATAAAATGTTCTCTCTCACACAAACTTCCTTTTAGGTTTAAGCTGATGGCCATTCTTCATTTAGCTTACTACACAACAGTACAAGCACTAAGTTGTGTGCAACAACACAATTAGCTGTAGTTTTATCATTACAGGCATTGTTACAATCAAAAATTGACATTGATTTTTCACCCATTATTCTACAACTGGGTGTGACCATAGCTGGCAGCAGTTCAAATATTACACTTAGCATAATAACATTTAGGATTCTCATGATCACAACAATTGTATAATTGAAAATAAAATTATAAAAAGATACTTAGTATCGAGACAAGAAACATATTTTACATTCAGTGACATCAATAATAATACTAATAGTTCCTTAGGAACGCATTTCAGAGTTGCTACTTTTATATACAAATCAGAATGTTAACTTAGTAAACAAATTTTATATTTATGACGGCAGCAAAGTCTGCCCAGTTAATTAAACAGAAATACTTTCTAATATTATCATTAGGCAGAAGTTTTGTCTTTTAATTTATCTCATCATCTTTGTTCATGGAACAAGTACAGCATATTTTACATAAATGAAAAGTATTAGACGACGAAATTTCTCACTAATTCGTGAACGATGAGGCTTTAATGTAAACTTATTCTGTTAAAAATAAAAACCAAAATAAATGTCAACTTTAAGTATAAAATTGAAACGAAAACACTGTTCATAGAGTGCATCGTGTTAATAAGAACAGAGAAGATGGAGAACAAATTTGTTACTCACAAACGGATGATATGAATAGGAAGTAGAATGTGGTTAGAAAACTTATTCATAAATTTTCACCTCAAAACAAAATCGATACAAAATTACTCCTTTCAGGATACTCTATAAACATGCAATCTTTGTACATAATTCCAATTGAATTCTCTCACTACAATGTTAAATAACAGAGAAACGATTTAATTCCACATATAGTTCCTCTTTGATGTGTAAGCATTTTTTGTTTGGCTGCATTATAAGCTTTATCAAAAGTACAAGAAAAGGATACATCATATTTCCATCCTTGTTCTTTAAGTCTTAACAAATACATTAAGTGATAAATTTAAATGTTTATTGCTTTTTCCCAACTTGTAATACCGGACTGATCATGCTTCTCTCTTATGGATATTATCATAAGACTCAGATTGGGGTAAGCGAGATAATTAGACTTCAAGGATTTATTGTGACGTCATGAATGTTTTCATTCTCATTATTAGAATATTTACTTACATAAAGTCATACTACATCTCTCGTACAAACTAAAAAAATATAATTGAAAATATTTTTCAAATAAAAATAACGTTGTGACGTCATAACATAAACAATCTTGAGTGTTACTTCTCTTTATACTCTATTTACAATAATATAAACTGCTTTATGAATTAACCAATTAACCCGTTCTCAGTTACATATATTCTTTCATCTTGTAATATATACATATATTACAGATTACTGGTAAAGTGCAAGAAAATCCAGAATTAAAAAATTTTAAATATTAAAAGATATTACAGTTAATATAGTGAGATTCTCACAGCTGTCCACAGTTCCTGCATGCTGACTCTTATGGCTGGTTCACAATAAACCGGAAACGGAAATGAGAACGAGAACGGAAATAATGTTGAAATAAACATATTTAAATGTGAGCATTCACAATAGTTAATTATGAATACTCACATTTAAATACATTTATTTTAACATTTCCGTTCTCGTTCTCGTTTCCGTTCTTAGTTTATTTTGAACCAGCCTTTAGCAAGCAATAGCATAAAAAGCCAAGACTATACCACACACTCAAATGTAGAAAAAAAAACCAACTATATAATGCGCACACATAGAAAAAAAAAAAAAAAAGAAGGAACCGCTATTGTTAATAAATGAAATAAATTAAAAAAGTTAATCTGACTTACGCTAAGTGCTTGAAATGTTCTCCATTAGCATATGATTATGGTCATCCTTTAGCTTGCAAGTATACCAAAGCATTGGACACAGGCGGAATTATGGGGGAGCATGGGGAGGCACTGTCCCCCCAAACTTCTCTGAACCCTTTTTTTTTTTCTATTAACGTTTGAAAATATTAAATTCAAAAGATCTTTTTTGCTTTTGTTTATGATTAAGTTTCTGTGCTTAAATTTATGAATATTAATGTCTTCAGATCATGTGGACTATATTTATTTTAAATTTCTGAATGTATAAGAATTTCTATACCTCATTTGAGGAATGCAAGCACTGTAATTTTTCTTTTGTAATAGCCTGTACTCATGTGTTAGAAGTCTGCAGGTATTCAGGCTGCCACTTGGAGAAATATGAATAACATACTGCACAACTATGCGGAAAAAAGAAAAGTGATCCATGTATAATATGTAAACTTAAAGACGAGATTAAATAAAATAATTACAGTTTACATTTCATATGATATCTTCAGGAAGATAAGTTTCATATAAAAATGTTTGTTAGAATTGTTACGTACTTCTATTGATACATTAATATTTTTTTGTATGAGAGAAAAAAAGAGGCAGATTATTTTAAGTTATACCCTATTACAATTTGTAGTTGATCTGTAGTTCAAGCCCAATACAACTCGGTCCGAAACATCGTGAATATGGATGTAACGCTATAAGAAACATGCCCACCGAAAATACGTTTATTAAATGATCATATTCCGATATACTGTCACGCTATAATGGGGGGGGGGGGAACGAGGTAAATGATGTCCCCCATAACCTCGTTATATGGGGATTCTATGGTTTTGCTTTGCCCCTCCAAGGAAACGGTTCTCTCTCCGCCTATAATATGGAATAATAACAGAATTGCTGGAATTGACTGAGTTTAGGGCTTCATGAAGCTACATGACAACTCAGAATAAGAAAATCTGAGAATGCCAGTCTGTCAAGAGTACATCTACAATGTCAGGTTTATGTGGAACTCTACGAGATATAGTAGCCGTAGAAAGAAATGACACCGAGGAAATTTTTTTTCTGACATAATATGCAACAAAGGAAATTAAAGTTCTCTGTATTGGAAAAGCAGAAGAGATAGATGGACAATGTCAGGTTTATGTAGAGGTTTCGACAAAGTGGAACTTTATATATATATCCTAAAACTGAAGACTGCAGTAAGACAAAGAAAAGTGATATTGTCATGAAAATCACACAACCAGAGAATTCAGGAGAAAGTGCTCGCACTGTGACAATGAAACACTTTGATGTGGACTTCAATAGTTAAAAAAAAAAAAAATAATGTAACCATAGTAGTGCTCTTGACATGAAATTTTTTAGAGTTAATAATAATAATAATAATGATTTATTTTAGCTGGCAGAGTTAAGGCCGTAAGGCCTTCTCTTCCACTCAATCAGCAAAAAGTATACATACATATGCATGAACTTACAAAGAATTCAACAATTTGATTTAGATGAGAGTTACATGTATACAAGAGTTATTTACGAATTAAACAACAAAATACTATGAACTATTAATTAAACACTGAAATAAACTGTGTAGCAGAATTAAGCTAAAATACATAGAATGTTAATATATTTCAAATAATATTATATAATAGAAAGAGATTATTATGAGACAGTTTTGAAAATACAGCACTATCAGGATGATGTCTAAAGAAAGAAGTAACAATGTAGTCAGTTATAGTTTAAATCAGTATGACTAGAGTGAAATGCTAATAAGGTTATCTTTTAAGCTGTTCTTAAAGGTGTTTATTGTCTTGCAGCCCCTAATACTTTGTGACAAGGAATTCCATTGACGCGAGCTGGATATTGTAAAAGATGAATGAATAACAAGATATTCTATGAAGAGGTATACTTAGCGTGCCACAGATAAGTGATCTGGTATTTACGTCGTGGTTAGAGTATAGATAAGAGAAACGAGACGAAAGGTAATTTGATGTTGATGTATGCAGAATTCGAAAGAGTAAAGACAAAGAGTGTATAGTTCTACGTTCTTTAAGTCGGAGCCACGAAAGACTTGTGAAGGATGGTGATATGTGGTCATATCGTCTGATGTTGCACACGTATCTGACGCACATATTCTGAGCTCGCTGTAACTTGTCTGACAGTTCAGAACTTAGGTCACTTAACAAAAGGTCACAATAATCGAAGTGCGGCATTACTAGGGTTTGTACTAGGGTAAGTTTTAGTTGCTGGTTGCTAGTACTTTAACAGAAGATTTGGACATTGTACAAAAGTGTCCTGTACTTATTCAAAGATACCTCCATACATGGGGCAGTTTTGAACATGTTACAAGAGTTTTTTCTGACTTATTTACGTTTCAGATATATATAATTTCAGCGAATATAAAATTCTGAGTTGTTTATTAAGCAATATCTTATAATTCTATCCCATTTAAAGTTCAAAAAATTGATAATGGATGTAAATAAAAAAATGTAAATACAAAAACTGTTCAAATGTGTCCCCTTCTCCCCTACTCTCAGTGCAATTGCGTGGTATAGTCTCGGTTCTTATGCTATCCTCTGCAGTGAGCCAGCATGCGGGAACTTAGGTGGATAACCATAAGAATCTCATTGTGTATGGTCAAAATCAACAATGAACAAGTGTTTCTAGGAATGATTTTTTGTGACAGGCATGCTAGTACACAAATTACAACAAAAATGTTTTCATTACAGAAACTTTTCACCATATTCCAATTTCTGCTTATACAGTTGTTATGCACACATGTCTAAATTTGACAAATTCGTAATGTAGCACTCGTAATTCTAAAGTGTTTTAGGAGTAAACGCTTAGACTGATTCTGCTAAAGGATTGGACATTTCAACAGTTTTAAAGTCAGATTTAAGTGGTGAAACAAACAAATGCTAAAAAGATGTTTGCTGGTATTACTTAATAAAACTGTTGGAATCATTGTTGAATTACGTAAAAAATTAATTAACATGAATTACTAAAAAAATCCAGTGGGTATATTTGTTTCATGTTGTAGAAATTAAGGGAAATTCTTTACAAACGTCATGGGATTTGAAGAAAGTGAGATGGGGGCCCTTCTCTGTGTCGGTCTTCTACTCTTAATTGATGTAGTGTGAACATACATCAGGCAGATATTCAGATATTAGTAAAGTTCAGAAGGCTGAACGAATGTAGTAGATGCAGTCATGTATTTGTGCTGTTAAAATGAGATATATTCAACAAAAAATTTCAAGGACTTTCTTGACAAAGGGTTTGACATTTCTTTACAGATTAAAAAATTCTGAGTAGTGCTCAGTACAATCAGTTCTCACAATATTATTGGACTAGCAATATTTGAATAGACAAATTCAGGAAGATATGTTTTCTTATTAATTATTACCTACTGGCTTCTTCCCTGTTTCTTTCTTGAAATGAATTATGCATAATTTAAACAGGATAACGAAAATTTATTTATTGTTCATCTACGTTTTTTAGTCTGGTTTCCGTACTGTATTAATATATAAAAATATAACGGACGTGGTGATTTAATTCCCAATTATTTCAAAGTACTCAGTGTTTCAGAACTAAAGTTTTCTGCATAGACGTTTGGGAAATAGACTGGAAACAAATTCCGATATAAAAAAGTGAACATCTTTCGTCAAATTTTGTTATTGTTTTCTGTCTATACAAAGATAAAAGTTTGAGTCTAGCCTAAATTTAAGTTATTGGCATATAAAATGGAAATTTGAAATTTCAGCTTCCCAATTTCAGTAGTTTTGGAAGAACTTTGTAACTTATGATGAAAATGGACATTTAAGAAGACATCTGAGGAATTGAAGACAGCACAATTTCATTTAAATATCTATGAAAAAAACGGAAGTAAATTAGCATATACATATGTATTAAATATACCGTACATTCTCGTTAAAAAATAACACGGAATTTTTTAAAGAAAAATTAAACAAACATGATTTTGTTGGCAGATAATGATGTACAAGTTTCCTTGCAAGAAATATCACATTAAAACTCCACCAATTTTTGAGAAAATCAAATATACTAGGCATGTGTGCAGGAAAATGTTAATCATTTATAGAATCTGCTGTAAATAAAAGATAATACACTTTCCTTTTCAACTGTAAAAGCAGATTACAATTTATCATCAAATGACTCAGTGCTATAAAAGACAACAGAGTCACTGTGTTCATAAAGATACTCCCTCCATTAGTGAAAACCATACATAATAGGAAAGAAAAGCTTGTACTAATATTCACTATAATAATTATTATATCAATTTGCAGGACAACATATTAACACTCACTTCCACAAATGCATGGGCACAAGATAACAATACCTAAACCATTTTTGTTCCTACATTTTACAATCATCTCATGCTTTATCATTAAGATTGTGGAAAATAATTCCAACATTCCAAGACAGTTAAGGAATTGTCATTAAAATTTTCAGTGTCTACGATAATGTTTGATTCTCTGCACCAAGAAGATAATGTGGCTGCTTAGTACAACTGATAATAACTTAATTTCGCTTTCAAACAGCCAACAAAATAAACTACCATTCTTGGATACATTCTTTTAACACTTATAATCACTGATGAACATAATTGAAAACGTAATAACTACTTCACTGTAGTCAACCAGATAATTTACCACCAAAATTTAATTATTAACACAGTGAAGTAGTTATTACATATTCAGTAACGTTCATCAGTGATTACGTAAGTGTTAAAAGAGTGTATCTAGAAATGAAGAATCAAGACAACACAAGTCATCTTATACACAAAATAAACTAAACTTCTGAAGGTCAAATTGGTTCGAAATGGTTGTCACAACATCTGAAATAAGATCCTTGCAGCCCATCAAAAATTTACTTCTATTATTATATCCATTTATTGAATGGCTCACTTTAGATTTTGGCAGCTATTTCACTCACAAAAGAAACTTGAAGATACAATAAAATATTTTTAGGTTTATATAAACTGTAAAATTAAGAATAAACGCATTAAAGAAAGTGGTCTTTTTAGTCGATTCCAAGGCAGCACTCCAAGCAGTAATAAATAACATTTAAAACTCCCATAGAAGAAATAAAAAAGAAAATTAAAACCATACAAAACATAATAATATCCTAGTGGATACCGTCACATAATGGAATAATAGGAAACGAAACATCTGATTTACTTGCCAAAAAGGGAATCAAACTACAACAGCCAATAGAAAAGTTTACAAAAAATCTATTCAGTTAGTTTAAAAAAAGACAGCAGAAACATAATACAACACAAGTCTCCATCTGCTGCTGAATTAGCCGTGAAAAATAAAGTCAATAAATATGTTCATCTCTTAGACAATTATATCTTTGTCCCCTTTGCTGTGGAGACCTTTGGTCCTTGGAGTCATGACGCTAAAGTTTTGGTATCTCAAATTGGCCAAATTTTGATCTCCATTACTGGTGATCGTCGTTGCACTACTTATTTGCGTCAACGTTTAAGTATTGCAATTCAACGCGGAAATGCAATGAGCGTTTTGGGTACTCTTCCCAAGTCCAGTCCTTTGGATGAACTCTTTCTCTTGTAAAATTTATTTAGTATTCCGTATGTAAATATTTGTAGTCTCCAAAATCAAACATAAGAGGGTGATGATGATGATGATGATGATGATGATGATGATGATGATGATGATAATAATTCCTCCATTCCAAAATATGGTAAAAATGTTTTGGGGTGTGGTATTCTGTTCAGTAGTGAAGGGACTATCAGACGTGCAGTTATGAATGTTTCCAGTCTTCTGTGTGCGTCAAACTATAATATTTAAATAGTTCATTATGAACAGAAATCAAATGGGCACCTGCTATGGTGTTCCTGTTGCAGAAAACGTAACACCAACCAGTCAATGTTGAATAGAACATCTAAGGCACAACAGTCACATAAAAACGGGTTGTAATTTATTTCAGTTTTTATGTCAATTTGCCTCTCTCAAAACAATGTTTGTTTTTTCTTTTATTAATTTGACATCACACAGATTGAAATGTACCTTATTTATTAGTTTTTCTTATGTTAATTTATCAAACAAATAAGTATCTAGAAGATGTATTAAAGTTACATTATATTACTGAGGACTTCAACAAATGTATACCATATTTTGGAACGGAATACGGGACATCTTTCTATACCATATTTTGGAACAGAGGGAGTAATAATAATTTTTGGGAAAAATATAAAAACAAACAAGGAAAAAAGTTACTGCTACCTGCAGATTAGCCACTGAACACATCTGGCTAGTTGCTCACCTCTACAAAGTTAGCACATATTCATCTGACGAATGTACCATATGCAGATATTCCAACAGCAAAATGGACAACAACCACCCACTAGTCTGTTCCGATCTTGACAAAAAAAATTAGCAGGGAACATCAATACACTATTGGATTGCTAGGCAACAAATGGACTTAACCTCCAATGTTCGCCATTAGAAGAAGAATAAGAAGAAGAAGAAGAAGAACAAGAAGAAGAAGAAGAAGAAGAAGAAGAAGAAGAAAAACTGTAAGGTAATAAATAATTTTGCATGAATTAGGCTTTCCAAAAAATGACACGTTGGCAAATCCAAGGATACTGCAGTTGCATTATATAGGTACAGTGACTGACAACTGTTTTTCTTAAAATTCATGGGGGTGTAATATTACTGATACTTATATACCAGCGTCAAAACCATCTGCTTTACCTTCTAAGAAGCCTGTCAGCTATCACTCAGTTTATCGAAATGTCTGCGATGAAATTTTAGTTCTTCAATGATGTTAAATGTAGTTTTCCGTGCTCTGTTGCAAAGTTATAAACATTTATACACTAGGTACAGCAGGCCTACTCTTAAAAACTTTCAAAATTCGAAATAAATTTTACAGAATTTAATCCAACTTAATCTCAAACAAGGATCTTTTAATTGTTTTACGTACTGGTAAAATAAACACTTCTAGTTGCAAATTTCAATATGTATAGCGAAACGTCTTGTGTTTATTAATCTGAAACAGTGGAACAGTCGAAGGTATGGGTTTTTTAATATGGTAACGACAGACATAAAATACGACATGTATATTAAGTTTAATTATTATCTTACGTTATTAGCCAAAGCATTTTTAAGAGCATAAGACATTATTAATTACTGTATTTAACCAAATTTTGCAATGATTAATGATGAATAATTTTTTTAATTTCACGGAAAAAATTGTTCTGGGGCCAGGTATCGATCCCTGGACCCTTCACTTAGCGCATGAATGCTCTGCTGACTGAGCTACCCAGGAACTACACCCGATACTGTCCCAATTTTTCCCTTTATATCCACACAACTCAAGTGGGCTGACAAGGAGCCAGAAACCTAACTTTGAGTGTACACAAATTCTGTGTGACTTGAATTGTGATTTTTTGTTAACATACCTACAGTGACATATATATTATGCACATCTGGCTTTCAGGTATAGCTCCCTGTGAAGCACACTTGATCGATACCCGGCCCCAAAACAATTTTTCCCTCGAAATTATTCAAGTCTGCTTCACAGGGAAATTTACCTGAAAGCCAAATTTGCATAATGATTAATGATGTTCTTAAAAGAGCTAAGGTATATATAAAGTTATCTAATATAAAGTTAGTGGAAGACGAGATATTTCACATACGTGGTTGGACGGACAGAGAAGAATGAAACCTTAAGTATATATGGACTATTCCTTGTCAAATAGCACACCAACCAATAAATTACATTGCCTATCTCAAGTTTTAAACGAGTATCATGCTGGAAAACTGATTTGGTGATTTCAGTGTCTACACTGTAGTAAGTGACAGTACCAAATTTAAGAGTCCTGCAATATTCTGAGTAACATACCTTTAAAATGTTCTAATTTCTAAGCAGGTAATAATAAAAAGTTAAAATCTTAAAAATCGTAAAAGTCACTGATAAATTCCATTTTAAACGTTTATTTTTCGAAATTGTATCTCACTTTTACAGTTTACAGAATGGGCTTTTCAATTGACTTAGCCTTGTGATCAGAATAAGTAAAAAATGATATTATATACTATCATTTCAACCATTTTAAGTAATATTCATAAGCAAGGTTTTGACAAAGGAGCTTGGTTTCAATACTATTTATTTTCGTAGCATTCTATCCAGAAATTTCATTCATAAGCTGCTTTTTCTTTTATATCTATTTTAAAAATGAAACACAATTAAATGTGATCGGATTGTATTTTGGGATGATAGGAGTCGACAGATTTTATTTTATGATACTAATATCTGTCTACTACAATGATATGTATATTTTTCTTAACATTAATCTATGAATTGGATGAATATGGATTCTCTGCATGGGAGAAGTGGTTTCTTGTATAATGAAATTAATTTCATGGTAAGAAATGGTGAAAGTATGCATTAATATACTGTATACCATATAGGAGGTATGTGAAAAAAGAAGTGCTACATGGAAGGGAGTTTTTTCTTAATTTGTGAAGACTCCCGAATATTTAGATTATAGAATAAATACATTACTTATTCCGTAATAAATTTCATATAGGTTTCTGCATTTTAGATTTTATTACTGTAGTTATAAAGTCACATGATATAGCAGTAGTCGTCAGCACTTGCTGAAATGGGTAGAGCGCATGAAGGGTAAGGAACTCTGGTCCATTGTGCACAATGAATAGATAGACAGCATACCTGCCAGCAGCGACGACTGCACGCTAGGGCTGTGTCTTGTCCGCGGGTAAGAGATGCTAGCCCGAGAGTGCAGAGTTTTGATGACCGCTGTGATACAGTATATATATATATAAAAAAAAAATAATAATAATAATAATAATAATAATAATAATAATAATAATAATAATAATAATATGCACTCTAACTTGTCTCGTATTTAAGACTGTATCAACAAGATAACAACGCAAACAAATTAATATTCTTTAATTTCAATTACCAAGGAGATACTACGGGGGAATAACCTGACCAATCATAATTCAAAGAATACTAAATGCTGCGTCCTGCACCATGCCGTCATGTCTAAGGCATCCTGCCTAGGGCTCGCGTTATGGAATGCGCACTGGTTCGAATTCTCATGAAATTTCGGCTAGTGTATAGGACCGGTGCCCACCCAGCATCTTTATGCACTTGGGGAGCTACAATAGGTAGCGAAATTCAGTTATGCAAACCAGCTATAACGGCTGGGAGGCTCATCATGCTAACCACACGATACCGCTATTCTGGTTGGATGATCGTCCGCTTCTACTTCGGCATGTGGCCATGAGACCAGCATCTGGCTGGTCGGTCTTGGCTCTTCGTGGGCTGTAGTGCCACGGATTATTATTATTATTACTAAATGCTACAAAATATGACTTACTGTCTTCGCCTTCATAAATTTTCTATTTTGTGAGATTTTAGGCTTTCACAGTGAGTGTGTTCAGAAGCAAACTTCTCGGTATGTTTGAACTTAACATCTCTTTTAGATTCTACCAATTTGTGTTAAAGATGAGACATGTATGCTCTTCCAAAAACGTTGGAGACACAAAATTTTAGCACGTGGTGGAATATAAAAAAATCTGCTACTGTATTCAACTTTATCCTTTAGGGACCTCTCACTCAGGGACAACATTCTTGTACATATTGTACCATATGTGTTTGTAAAATCTTGCCACAGCTATGGAAGAAAACTAAAATAATAATACAAATAAAATAATAATAATCCATGGCGCTACAGCCCTTTAAGGGCCCACACTGATTACCAGGCTGTTGACCTCACACCTGTATGCCGAAGCAAAAGTGGATGATCATCCAACCAGAATAGAAGTATTGTGTGGTTAGCATGATGATCCTCACAGCTGTTAAACAGCTCGTTTTTGTAACCAGATTTTGCTACCTATCGTAGGTAGGAGTAAATAGTCTTACTAAAATTATTTTAAATTGTCCCAGTTTTTCTCCTTTATTTGTTTTCATCAAGTTTTTGTTCCTCTTAAAGGAGTCTTAGCAATAATTCTCGAAAATAATCAATGGCGACTCTTCTTCCTATAGTTCAGTCCCTCCTCAGCACTATTATACATACCGGTACCTACCTATCACACATTGCATTTTATGTTTGTTCCTGCTCTTAGTAATGAATCCAACAGATAGATTCTCCTTTTCAGATCTTTCCTGATAATGGATCCAACACATACTTCTAAAATATTGAAAGTTTCTGTATCTAGAACATGATACAAAAGCCCAAAAATTTCGCATCAATTTATGCATTATTTATTTTTAAAATCCTTTCATTTTATAGGTTAGATTCTCATATATAGAATCATAACGAACACTGAAACAAATTTAATGATTTAACCTAATCTTTCTTAATTTCAACACAGCGTAATACTCTACTCAAGTTTACAATTCTGAATGAAATAACTGCCATTGGAATACGTTTGTAACTGGAATTTATGAAGAAACACAAATACCGGTATATGTATGTATGACTGATCATCATCATCATCATCTGTGGTCATACAGCCCTTTTAGTTTAGCCTTGACCTCCTTAAGAATTGCCGCCCAATCTTCCCTCTCTAGGGCTCTCTGCCTCCATCTCTCAATTCCTGCTTTAACTAGATCATCCTGAACATCATCCAACCATCGTAGTTTAGGTCTTCCTGCTCTTTCTTTTACCACTTAGCGTGGCATCTAGTAATCTTTTAGGAATATTATTATTGTCCATTCTGATAATGTAGCCCAGCCACTCCAGCCGTCTAATTTTTATATCAGTGACAATACTTGAATCTTTATATAGTTTTTGTAGTTCAGAATTGGTCTTAATTCTCCACTCTCCCTTATCATAAATAGGGCCATACATTTTTCTTAAAATTTTCCTTTCCCACGTATTTCAGATGGTTATTGCTCGTTCAGGTAGATGAACACAAAATATTATGTTTTAGCCATGTGTCTTCATATTTGAAAATTAACTCTTTATTAAACTACACTGTTCTATTCTATTTTCACATCAGAAGCAATTTGAATTTTGACAAGAGATGATTGTAAGTAATGTTGGCTCATTAAGTTCAAGGACAAGTTCATATAATTTCGGAAGTGTGGGAACCAGAATGATACGGCATGTAGAACTAATACTGCCAAAATGGACTCAATATTCATGTTAGTACAGAATCTATCTGTTTTATTAAGTGAAATATAATATAAATAAAAATAATAATAATTTGTGCATGATAGAAAATAAATGTATAATACATTCTAATTCAGTCAGAAACAGGATTAAGTATTCTGTATGAAATAATAAGAGTATTATATTCCAACAGTCTTCATCCATTTTGATGAAGTAATTATATTGCTAATTTATTTCATGTCAGCTGATAAAAAAAAGATGGCTATTATAGTGAGAAAATATCCAAATTAAATCTTTCCAAAAAGCTGAATAGGTAAGAGATGTGAGTTATTCCTGATTTGTTAGCCCTAATTTCATTCTTGGGGCTTCATAAAGGTATGATGTACAAAACAAAAAGTCATAGTGTTGGTCATCTACACATCAGACTTACTACGAAGCTGAGATCATTGGAGCAAACATAATGCAAGACGTTTTTAGAGCAATGATAGAATGGTAAGAATATGTTTTGAAATGTAACTGAAAATGTAACGAAAAAACGTGACAAATAACAGAAGCAAAATCCAGTAAATTATTTTTGTTCTTTCATCAAAATGAATCAAGACTTCAGACATTTCTGGTGCAAACAAATTACCACTGAAATACATAATGAAGGTGTCTTTCACAAAAATGACAGCTTTCACACTGTTCATATCAACAGTGTAAAACATTTAAGTACGATACTTAATTATAAATTCATTAACACTTGGAAGTAAGAAAAAATTAACTTTGTGATTCATTATTTACAGCAAGGAAAAAGTAACACTGCTATTGTATTAACGAATCCAAAAATAATAATAAAAATTCTTGCTTCAAACTTTTACAGCATTTAAAAATGCAGTTGCTTCAACCATACAAAAAGCATGTGAAATTATCCATTCTGCCTTATTTTTCATATAGGCTTTGATTACGTGCGAATTCTTATCAAAACTAAAACTTATTTACAAATGATTCACATTCGCTATACAGGCAATAACAAAACCACGGGAATGAGAGGGAAGGAATTATTTAAGCATAGGAAAGAGAACTTTTTAGGCCTGGCTCTACCCAGACATAATGTAATAGTATATAATAGTTTTACTTGCATTTTCAAGAATGCAAGATGTTTAGAGCCCTCAAATTCAATAGAATTACTGTTAGGCTTTGTCTGGGACTAATTTTAAGGTTTCTCGTGTAATAATATATAGCAAACGCAACAATAGATAAAATTTATCAATATTCATGATCCTAAGTCAATGAATACATAAATCCTTTCCAACTTCATTCCACACTATCTTTCTCGTTATAAGATAATATTACTCCCAGGTGCTTTCAATTCTGAACATCCTAATAAAGTGCAATACTGTTAAGTACCTCTGTGTAGGTAACGCTAATTACGAGGTTTTACCGAAAAAAATATAACACGTATTTTTTTCGAGAATGTTTTAACAGAAAAGTTGAAATCAGACACAGAAAGAAGAGAACAATTAATTACAGTACTTCTCCATGTAGTCCTCAAATTTGCGAGTGAATTTGTTCTAACTGCCCAGTTTACCAATACAAGTACTGAAAAAGTCCAGGTAACCAAACCCATTAACCAACATTATTCTATTTGAGGAATTAAGAATATTACTGTACACCACTGCATAATCTGAATGTCAATATTCAACACAAAAACCGGAAATTCACGCTGAAAATTCTAAGAAATTCGCAAGTTCACTTACAGCCCAGACTTGGCACTTTCAGATTGCTATTTGTTCAGTCTCCTCAATGCATTTCGCTACAGATGAGAAAGTTCATCATACAGCGCAATGTTTAGTAATGTGTCTGGGTATGGATGACTTCAGTACTGGGATTTATGAACTGATCAACCATTGGGACAAGTGTATTAATAAACTGGAGATTATGTAGTGAAAAAGTTCATGTTCACGTCTTTCTTGTGTATGATTTCAAACTCTTGCTACTGAACATTCTTGAGGAAGGAAATTATGTTACTTATGCCTTGTAAAACCCTCGTATAACGATCACAACCAAGTGACCTGGACTTTCTATTCTCTTGTAGCAATGGCGTTTCCTTAAAAGTTACAACGAATATAAATTTATTTAAAACAATTAAGACGTAATGCCAAGATGAACATAACTACAATCAACAGTTTTAAAATTACAGAAAAAACAATATTTACACATTATTATTTTTCGTTTTTTTTAACCTTTTTTTTTTGATTTGGTGATTATAAATACTACCTTTAAGGAGACTGATCCAAGTCTCTCTTTACAGCACAGCTTGAGCATTCAGGAGAGACCTCAAAGCCTGCTTCATCTGTCACCACAGTGCTTCGAACTGCATGTTGACAAATCCTGGAGACTTGCGGCACTCCCAATACTTGTGGTTGTACTCCCACGTTTCATCTCCACCCATATTTATACATTTGCTGAAACATTATATCATCAGTACTGAGTAGACAAGCATGTGGCTCTTTCCTATTTCTCTTCATAATTTATATGATCAGAATAATCCAGCTCTGGATACAAGGGCATCATACAGATGTCAATATACGAGGGATGTTCAATAAGTAATGCAACAATTTTTTTCTCACAGCAGGTTTGTTTCATTCTAGTTTGAAATACATAGCTTTATTCCTCAACTCTTCGGCTACATCCGAGGTTTCTGTTGAGACGTGAAAGCAATGTGAAAATGACACTCAATGGCTTGCATAAAACCTTAGCACAGCCAGTATTAAGCTATGGTAGTGAAGCGTGGACTGTGAAGAATAAAGATGTCAGTAGAATAACAGCAAGTGAGATGAGGTTCATGACAGCAACAGCTGGATATACTCGCTGGGATCATAAAAAAATGAGGACATAATGCAAGAACTTCAAATAAAACCCATTATGCAGTTCATCAGCAAATATCAACTTCAGTGGAAGGGTCATCTCGAAGGAATGGATTGATGCAGAATTCCAAAAGCACTGTTTCATTACCATCTGCATGGCAAAAGATCTCTAGGTCGTCCAAAGAAGAGATGGACTGAAAATTCTAGTTTGAGACCGTAACAGGCCACTCGGCCTAATACTTGTTAGGAAAACGACGACGAAGACTCTTCGGCTACATAAACCCATTTTTCAACATAATCTCCATTCAAGTCTATGGGCTTACACCACATAGATACATCTCTATGGTACCACCACAGTCTAGTATATTCAGTCACGAAGCTCAATACGTAGTAAATATGCAACCATAGATAGTTGCTAGCCTCTAGGATCGCTACTATCGCCTCATTACAGACAATGCGAAATAGTACCTGCACAGACTATTGTTCCTAGCACCCTCACAACTCAAGCTTCGTGACTGTATATATGACTGTGGCACTACTCTACTTGTTTGTGTCTCAACCATCTTCTTATTTCATCAGTAACTCCCTGATTGTCGTCATATATCTCCTCGTGGATTGCATCCTTCAGAGGTCTGATGAGATAGATGTCAGAAGGTGCGAGATCTGGGCTCTAGGGTGGATGAGGAAGAACAATCCAGTGAAATTTTGTGATCTCCTGTCTGGTGTACGGATTTGTGTATGGCCTGCCTGGCGTTGTCGTGGAGAAGAAGTTTGTTCACGTCTTTGTAGTGCGAGATCGTGGCTGTAGGGTGGAAGAGGAAGAACAGTCCAGTGAAGTTTTCTTGTCTCCTCTCGTGTGTCTCCGCATGTTGCAACATTGCAGGAGTTACAAGTGTGTGAGGCCGGCCAGAGTGTGGGAAATCAAATAGCTTCACTTTTCCTTCCATTGACGATGACAGGCACTTCACCCAATGACTCACATTGCTTTTATTCAATGCCAGGTCTTTGTAGACATTCTGTAAGCAGTTGTGAATATTCGTGACTTTACCGCCAAAAGAAATTCAATAACAGCTCCTTGTTTGGAATGCACCTCACTCATAGACGCCATCTTGAAAATTACCTGTAGTGCTGCTATACGGCAGACAGCAATGAAATAATTTGAGGAAGTGTGGGATGATTTGAAAATAGTGTATACAAAATTTCACGTTTTTTCGTAAAATATGAGCTGAGATAATCAATGTGTTGCATTACTTATTGAACACCCTTTGTAAGTAAAAAATTCCACATTAGTTTTTATTGATGGATAAGTTGTCATAGCTAAATCAGGCGATATTTAAAGATCTATTTATGATTCAGAACTTGACACTTCACTTTTTCAAAGTGTTATTTGTGTCCTTAGCGGATGTTGAGACGCTATTTTTAAACTTCCTGCGCTATGGATTTTTAAATCACACGTCCCCTTTTATTGTTGTTTCCGGTAAATTAAATTTTCAAAAAACAATTTTTTTCTTTAAAATACTCTTTGATATGTGTGGAATGCATTGCATAACATTTTGTGGGTATTTGTGCCCTTATCGGATGCTGAGATGCCATTTTTAAACTTCCTGCGCTATGGATTTTTAAATCACACGTCCCCTTTTATTGTTGTTTCCGGTAAATTAAATTTTCAAAAAACAATTCTTTTCTTTAAAATACTCTTTGATATGTGTGGAATGCATTGCATAACATTTTGTGGGTATTTGTGCCCTTATCGGATGCTGAGATGCCATTTTTAAACTACCTGCGCTATGGATTCTTAAATCACACGTCCCCTTTTATTGTTGTTTCCGGTAAATTAAATTTTCAAAAAACAATTTTTTTCTTTAAAATACTCTTTGATTTGTGTGGAATGCATTGCATAACATTTTGTGGGTATTTGTGCCCTTATCGGATGCTGAGATGCCATTTTTAAACTTCCTGCGCTATGGATTCTTAAATCACACGCCCCCTTTATCATTTTTTTGCTACATTGCCAGACAAAAATGGATATAATTTCTGAACTATTAAAGATACATGCATGGAATTTAGAACACACATTCTTCAGACTATTAGGAAACTTTCCTCTGTAATTTTGTTAATTGATTTCGTTTTTAAAATACGTCTGTTTGTTTGCGAAAAAGGAAATAAAAAAGTGTTATTAAATTTTAATTGTTTATTTTACAAATGTAGGGACTAATATCAAAATTCTGTTACAGGCAGTTTATAGAGCATGCTTTTGCAAGTACATTGCAAAAAACTGTTTGAATCTATCTTTAAAAATGGTTCAGATATATCGGTTTTAGCAAAATCCTGCATTGGGTATATTTTTTTCAAAATATTTATATTTAGTTGAGTTGTTACAGCTATGAACTCTCTACATACAAAAAATTAATATTTTACACCAAATAGAAAAAAAGTTAAAAAAAAATACCATCCTCTCCCCTTAATTGATATTGCTGTGAAGATTTACTGTGTTGTGTGTTAATATGTGATGAAAAATTGTGTCATGACATCAATATTGTTGCCTGTTTGGTGTGCCTTTTGTACACATTCCACCCACTGACCATAACTTCCCTTGCAACTTGCCCAACCTTTGGCCAGAAGGGATCACCAGACACTCCTTCTTCATGGCAAGAACGGACAGCTGAGATGTTGCTAATTAAGAAACAGTCTTTTGCTCCTTATTTTTATTTTATTTTCTAAAATTTGTGATGCCATAACGTCATGGTATCACCACTGATCACATATATAACAGATTGGCCATCCCAATGTTGAAAACGGTAACACATGAAAGAGAACAATCACAAGGATCGCTAGTGTCGATTGGGAAACGACCGCTAAATGAAAGTACAGTTGCTCCATGCTATTCAAATGAGAGTTATAACGAACTCTACACTAGTACCAGCACTTATACAGTAGGACCATTGAGGATTAAAGAACCTATAAATACGTTCTTGCAATGCAGTATAAGAGTTTCAGATCTATCTAGATCGCTCTCAAGAAAGAGGAGGAGATATTTTAAGACTCAAACAAACACATGTAGGATAGTCTGACATACCTAAACCATCGAGGTTCGTGCTGTATGCCATCTTGTTCTTTGCGTTTGCGTCTGTCTCTCTGTGACTGTTCCAACTGGAGCTTCAAGGTTTCCGCAGCTGATAGATTCCCCTCCTCCAGCAACCTGATGTAGATATTCAAAACGTATTAAACATTTCCACAAGATTCCTAAACAAATTGGTGTCATGAATATGATATATACTTCCTTAAGACTAGGGCTGAAGAAAAGTATTGGTATCAGGGTAGCAAATAATTTCTATATACATTGTTTACAAAATGCGTCCCATTGCCGGGTGTCTCTACTGTCTGTAAGGAGCAGAGAGGGTGAACAGTCGACACTCCTCAATAGTAGACCTGCTTAAGTGACGTGAGGTTGTATCAGAATGCCGAAACAAAAATCCAACAAAGTACAGATACAGTAGAATTCCTCGTATCCGGCAACTGTGGGACAAAGCCAGTGCCGGATAATTGGAAAATATGTTTATAGGTTATGTAAAGCCATACTGTACTGTACTGCACAAACATTTTTTTCCATGTCGAAATTTAGTAATTTTCATATATGTAGGTATTTAAAAATAAAGTTCTGAAATACATATAATGTTTATTTTTAGTACTGAATACAGTAATATACATTCATCAGTTCATAATTTATTGTAATGCATAATAGCATCGTAAAAATACTAAACGTTTTTGTAACCTTAATAAAAGTGACCTAGTCCATAACGCAAAATTGTTGGGAAGAGGCATTTAAAGGTTTAATGACCCATTCAAAGATAACTGTACTTCTTTAGATGTTTGTAATAAGTTATTTTGAAGGTAAATGTGCTATATTACTAGTTTTTAATATAAAATTATGTATTAAATTTTCGTAATGTTTGGAAGCCTTGAAATGTGACTTGGTTACTTTTACCAAGAAACCGACGTTATGGCAATTTTAAATAGCAGCCATGTGACGTGAAGAGCAGTATAGCCAACATCGCAACTGTGAAGATGAAGTAGAGCTCGATGATTTGAACCTCTTTAACATATCTCTAATGTATTCTTGTTTATATATACTATCTAGCACTCAAATTAAACTTTTACACGCTATAGGAACAGAGAATTTCACACTTTCCTATTTAGACTCGTCCAACACCCCTTCAAATGGGCGAGTTCAAGTGGTAAATTTAAAGATATCGTCTCTGTGAATTGTTTGCAAGGCCCAAGTGACAGCTTACCAATCTCCAGGGACATAATGGGGTGTTCTGTCTATGTTTCCATACGTGAACAATGTAAAGAGTAAAAAATATATGGCATGTGCGATCCACGAAAACCACTAACATCTTCGATTCTTCCCTTTCGCATGAATGACTTTTTTTTTTTGTGATCTAGCAAAATGTGCCATTGTTTTGCTACTGCCACTTATTTGGGTGCCGGATATGGGGGATTTTACTGCAACAAGGTGAATGAATTCAAAACATGGAGAAAATGTGTTTGACTTAATTGATAAGAATGATATTTTTTGTAAATGTAATGTTTGTTCCGAGTTAATTAATTTGAAACATAAGTAACCCTGTAAATGTAAATTCTATTATGAGTTCATTCATACGGAGCAGACTGTACAAACAGCCGCTACAGTAACTAGTTGAGCGTGCACACAAGCATTTTGTAAACACAGAGTTCTAAGTATGATTCACTCTAGCCTATAACCGATAATATTTGAGAAGAAAAATTCGCTCAGGTGCCGGGGATCGAACCCGGGTCCTTGGTTCTACGTACCAAGCGCTCTAACCACTGAGCTATGCCAAATTCAATCCACAGCACAGGATCGAACCTTCCTCCTTCAATGTTTCCCTTTTGGCCTGACTCCAAGCTAGGCATATATGTTGACGTTTCATGTCCAAGTCAACTGCCATTATGCAAGGGGCGCACTCAGCTGAGTGACTTATTTGGCCGGGATTCCGCAGTTAAGTGTACAGTAATCTGTACAGAATATGCACTGCTAGCTATGAGAATATTAAATATTTATTAATTTGTCCTACAGAATAGTTGAGTGCGTCCCTTGCATAAAGGCAGTTGACTTGGACATAAAATGTCAACATATATGCCTAGCTTGGAGTCAGGCCAAAAGGGAAACATTGAAGGAGGAAGGTTCGATCTGGTGCTGTGGATTGAATTCGGCGTAGCTCAGTGGTCAGAGCACTTGGTACGTAGAACCAAGAACCCGGGTTCGATCCCTGGCACCGGAGCAATTTTTTTTCCTCAATAATAATAAAATCGAAATGATAGCCGTCCAAATCTTGGATTTAAAATATCGGCATCCTAATCAATTCAAATGAACAAAAAAAGAAAATGTAAATTAATTTAAAAAAAATATTAATTGTCAATTAATATTACAGAGATTATTCTGTAGGACAAATTAATAAATTCTTAATATTCTATAACCAATACTTTTTTCCTGCCCTACTTATGACACATTTTGTGTGTTTCAAAGTGTTCACTTCTTTATCATGTTACAAACGATATTCATGTTTCTTCTTTATTTTCTTGAACTGATATTCATGTTTCTTCTTTATTTTCTTGAACTATCATTTACACAAGACATAGAAAAATTAACATTATTTGCTACACATCCAAGTAAGATATATCTTTATTTTCTGGACTGTACAAGAAACACATTTTTTATAATCTCAAACAGTAAAACATCAGCGTTGAAAACTGTATGATTTACATAGCTGTAATTTTTTTTATTTTGCAAAAAATCACGTAAAATAACCACAATGAAATATACAGGGTTACTACAAAACAAATAGACACTTTAAATTTTGTATAAAACGAAAACTATCTTCTTCCTCCTCCCATGATCTGAAAACACTTCTTCACTAAATCCTCCAAGTAGATGTTGAACAGGGTAGGTGATAAAGGGCATACTTGACGTACTCTTCTCCTATTTCATTTCTTTCTGACATTTCTTCTCCTATCCTGACTTTGACTCGTTGTTTCATATAAAAATTACTGAACAATCTTCTCACTTTCCAATCCACACCTATTTCTTGAGGATCCCCATCAGTTTATTCCAATCCACTCTGTCAAAAGTCTTTTCTAGGTCCATAAATACTGTACATATACACTTCTTTATTCTTCTCTAGATATATTTTTCAGATTGTTCGTAGCAGTCCAATTGAATTTCTCATATCTTTTCCCTCCCTGAAGCCAAACTGCTCTACTTCCAATTGTTCTTCCATGTTAGAATATAGCTTTAAAACCCAGAAGTGTCTATCTCTATTTTGTAGTAACTCCCATATATCTATTGTTCGCATTTGTACTATTTTCTTGTATATATTGTTCACTTTGTATGTTTGTGGATAAAAATTCATACACAAAGTTATTTTTTTTAGCATCAACCTGGTGTTTTCAAATAAAACTATGTATTTTATTTTTATTATAACAACAATTAGTGGTAATGATGAATGACTGTTTTCTGAGATTCTTTTGCAACTCCCATACAGACCACAAGTTAATGAGAAGCACACTGTAAGTATATTATTTATCATATGACCAACATTATATAACAATGTACACTATGTCCCGCTTAGAGGGATCAAGAAATAAGTGCTAATTTAAAGTATAAATAATGGTTCTAGAACATAACTTTTTGTACAACTTGATGTAGAAACTCTCCGAGTTTCGGAGAATGGTCAGTGCAACTCGATGTATGTGCCTCGAGCTACCCTGAAGACATCCAAAAGGTACTCAACCTTCTGCCAAGTGTTCCATAACATTTGTGGAGTGATTAGCGCAGCTGCATTTATAATGCGTTGTCTCAGTTTTTCCAAAGTGTCAACTGTATCACATTGGTACACAAAATTCGTCATAAAGCCCCAGAAAGAGATCAATGGGCGTCAAGTCGGGTGACCTAGGTGGCCAGGCAAGAGTTCTCCTTGTTGCTGAAAAACCGATCCTAGGGGAGTTGATCAACAACAAAAGTTTTGCACATGTCCATACACATTCCCGATGATGGAATGTTCTACTGAATGGCGTCAGGCTTGTTTCCACGATAAACGTTAGTGCGCATGCACATGAACATGCAACTGTTTTTAAACCATTGGTGCATAAACTTGGACAGTTTCTGCATCTTGTCAGATGTAAATCAAAACAATATCTTCATCTGATTTTAAGCGGTGAGCATTTATTTCTCGATCCCTCTAAGCGGGACATGGTGTATTATTCCAGGACAAGTTGTAAGACAATATTCCATTATCAACAATAATTCACGTATAAAAATTACGACATTAAATACCTAATAAATCAACAGCAGCATGTGTAAAGAAAGTAATTAATCATTTTATTACAATACTCTGACTCTTCAAGGTGTTGAACAGTTTTGAACTATTTTTGATGAGAAGTAAACATGAAGGGTAAAAGCACATTTGCAACTTTGTCTACAGTAAAATAAAATATCGACAGAAAATATAAATGTTTATTGTTTTGCTCAATTCTCGCAGTGGCCTACGCCTAGGTTATGTTAATTTTTCAAAGTAATTCGTATAGGTATCTTCAAGTTTTAAAATATTTCTTCTTATATGTATGTGTATGTATTTATTCACACTGCAGTGGGTATACACCCGGTGGCAGTGGTAACTAATTACACTCAATAATGACAATAATATACTTATTAATTAAAAATACAATTAATAATAAGAATGACATTCAAGGAAAAAACTGTTACAGCCAATTTTAACAAATTAGTGTATTATTTTAATTTTTTCTATCTTGAACAGGTCAGCTGGTCTAATCCATGAAAAAATTGATGATGATGATTTAAATTTTTTAGTAGAAATGACATTTCCATCAGTATTATCCCCAAACAAACAAAAAAAAAAAAAAAAAAAAAAACAAACAAAAAAAACTTCCAATTTTTCTGTCATATTATTAACCTACCTTTGATCTGGTCGGAATCTTGTGTCTGTGAGTGGAAGATATTTGGCCATATCTGGATCTAGTTCATTCAGTTCCATCGCAAATCTTGTGAAGCCATAGTACATTTCATATTCTTCTGGCATGGTTCCTGTTAATGGGACAGACAAATATCATTACATGTAGAAAGGAACAAAATATATTCTTGCTAATCAAAACACTAAACAACTGACACAATTCTTTTTCCAAATCTTTCAAACATAAATGCTGTATATGCCTTAAAAAACTGTAAGATAATAAAATGTATTGAAGAAAAACACTTTTGAGTATAGGCTAGCACAATGATGTCAAGGTCAAGAGCACATAGAAAAATTATGATTTATTTAACGATGCTCACAACAGCCGAGGTTATATCAGTGTCGCCAGTGTGCCAGAATTTTGTCCTGCAGGAGTTCTTTTATATGCCAGTAAATCTACTGACATAAGCCTGTCGCATTTAAGAACACTTAAATATCATCGACCTGGGCCAGGATCGAACCTGCAACCTCGAGCACAGAAGACCAGTGCTATACCGACTATGCTACGCTGACAAGAGCACATAAACAATTCTATATATGAATCGGCGATTGCAGAAACAGCTGTGCAAAAAAGAACCAAAACAGGTAACAAACATTAACATCAAGAGCAATGAGTAGTTTCTAATTGTTCCTTGTGTTTTGTATGCCTACAATACAAGCAGTGTTACCTGGCCTCCATATACACCGAGCAGATGGCGCCACCCCACAGTACAGGGCTTCACTCCACTTCCCAAACAGATTCCGCACAACCTTTCCATCTTCATTGCTCACCACACCAAACACTTCATGCCGCTTGGCTGACCAGTAGCTTGCCTAAGAAGTATACAACACCATGTTACACAATGAGATTGTAAAATTCTCATTTGTAAAAACAAAATGTTTGCCATAACAATACCACTAATAAAACTAACATTTGTACGCACGCACACAATGCTTACTTAGATTGCGTGCTCTTTCAGCTAATACTACTTCATTTTGAATCTTGCGTACACTATTTTTAACAGTTGAATATAAGTAATTGATTAACTAGCGGACTTACTCGTGTTAATTATATAAGTCTGTGCGGTTTACAGCTGTTTCGGTGTTTCATCACACCATCCTCAGAGCCTACTATATCTCGGCGTCATCTCGAACTTCTATGCCTGTTGTGTGGGTGCATTTGATTGTTGAAAAGTGGAGTCAAATACTGTGTGTGTACTGAAATTGATCTGTGTTGAGAATATGATCGGGGTGGGTTTTAGTGTGTTTGTATATTTCGTATTCTATTGTGTTGAGTTTTTGGTTCTTGGGTTGTATGTGTAGGATTTCCATGTCCGCATTTATGTTATTGTATGTATGGTTAGCATTAGTTATGTGATCGGCGTATGTAGATGTATTGTGTCCTCATTCCAAACATGCTACAAAGAACACATTAAAGCAATAACCAGAGGACATCAATTTCAGTACACACACGCACTATTTGACTCCACTTTTCAACAATCAAACGCATCCACACAACAGGCAGAGAAGTACGAGATGACACCGAGATCTAGTAGGCTCAGAGGATAGTGTGATGAAACACCGGAACAGCTGTAAGCCGCACAGACTTACATAATTAACACAAGTAAGTCCGCTAGTTAATCAATTACTAATACTAATTTTTATTTCGATATTAGTGATTCCATGCTTCAGATTAACTATAGCAAGCCCTTAAATAATATCAAAGTAGCTGGGGGATTCTTCAGAATTTTACAGAATTTGGATGTAGAGTATTTATGTCAAGTTCTACTATACATCAATGCTATCGCAAATACAAAAAGACACGACATTCGTGTTATTGAGCTTAAAGCTCGAGTGATACAAGATGGACTGCTCAAGTTGCATCCTGTCAGGCTGTTCACAGAAATGTTCCAGCAATTGTTGTCACTTTGATTTGCATTGCAAGAGACAAACTCACACAATCATCCGAAGCACAGGGGTTGTTAAACTGTATTCTTGACCAGCAATTCATTGTAAATTTATGCATTTTTCCTCCATTTTTCACTCTGTTGAGAAATGTTCCTGACTATCTCCAAAGTAAAGAATGCGATATCGCAAAAACTTGCACTCTTGTTCAGAGCCTTGTTGAAGCTTTGTCAGAACTTCGGTCTATGCTTGAAAAGTTTAAGAAAATCTTGATTCACAGTCTATGCCATGAAAATCAGACTGCAGAGTCATGAAGTGTCTCCACATAGACAATACAAACTTCCATAACACCTGGCTGAATATGTGATCACCAGGCAGTGCATTTTCGTTACCAAACGTACAGCGGATCGAGTAGTTTCTTCCGGTAGGCTACATCTATTACTTCATGTCGATGCATAAGCAGGACAGTATTGTACGCAGGCATGCATAGACTATGAATCACAGTAGAATACATCGTCAATGTTATTTATGTAAAACACCAAGTTACGACTACATTGTAATCTGATTCTAATAGTAAGTAAGTTGCATTTTCATTCAGACTTTTGTGTTAATATTATTTTAATTTATCAATCTATGTTATATTGTATTTCATTTTGATCTTTATTTTGAATATATTGTGTAAAATGTATATACTGCTAATTTGTATATAGTGTCTATATAGTGTCCTCACATATCACATTCTTATATCGAATTATGCACACTTCATCCCCCTATTATTTATTCGCTCGTTTTCATATTCTCTCTCCCTATCATAATATTAATACTCGATCACAATGTGATAACACGCTAGAAATTCCACTTCACACATCATCTCTGTATTCCTCATCTTTCACTGTTGCTACCTCTCGCCACTGGAACTCTCTGCCGCCTGAAGTCAAGGGCTGCCGAACATTGAAATCTTTCAAATTCAAGTTAGAAAATTATCTTATGACTAGTTGCCAAACTAACTTACTATTATGACAAGTGTTGTATTGCATGTTTTCATGTATTCACATTTTTTTTATGTTCTAGTGATATTTAACTTATTTTATATTTTTGTTTTCATATTTTCCAATAATGGTATATCTATAATGTGATAAGTTGAGCTATATATAATCATAATTTTCCTTACTGTGTGTACCTAAAAATATTGAATTCATTTTATGCTTTGTACTGCACTATTTTATTATTATTATTATTATTATTATTATTATTATTATTATTATTATTATTATTATTATTCCTTCATAAGCAATATCAGTCTTCGTATTCCTGCTAAGGGTTTAAGATTTCATAAAATGTTTTATAATAGGAATTCTAAATCTCTGTCTCCAGTCTGCAGATGTATTAAATATGCTAATTTGCATGGATTGAACATGGATCCATTTAATGTGTAGTATATACTTTTCGAGTTTTATGTCAGTTTTATTATTTATGCCATTGTTAGATATGTATCATACTATTCTCGTCATTTGCATAACTTTACAATATTAATTATATGATTCCTGTCTTCATTTATATGATTTCATTAATTCATTTGTAATACATTTTATTTAATTGCCATTATTTTAATTATCTCACTGAACTAATTTTAATAATATTATTTGTGCTATTTATTTCGTTGCATTTTGGTCAATTGAGTAATGTAGACTATTATATTGATTGTATTTTCATCTCATTGCCATTTTCTATCATTCATTCTCATCATCATTTGTTGTTTTGTTTCGTTTTGTACCTGTGCTAAACTGGAATTGGCCTTGTGCTGTTGTTCGCACATTAATATTCTAAATAAATAAAAATAAAATAAATTATTACCGGTATTATTATTACTACTACTATTATTACTATTCTTATTTTTAACATATTATTATTATTATTATTATTATTATTATTATTATTATTATTATTATTATTATCAATAACTGTCTTATTTTTTTATACTTTGTATGTCTAATTTATTTTGACCTGCTGTTCACATTTTATTATGCTTTTTCCTTTCTTTCTGTATGTTATATATTATGTCTGATTTCTACTTACTTGTTGTTTACATTTTATTATTATCATCTTATTCAGTTTTGTGTGTAAAATTGTAGTGTACTTTGTAAATTTGTAGTGTTTTTTGTAACGCAGTTTTACTCCTGATTGAGTGTTAGAGAAGGCCGTATTGCCTTACCTCTGCTAGGTTAAATAAATTGCATTATTATTATTATTATTATTATTATTATTATTATTATTATTATTATTATTATTATAAGAACTTAAAGTTAGAGTATGAAGCCTGAAACTCCAGGATATACTAGCCAATATCTTTCCCAACTTGTTTGGGAATGAAAATGCGCTGCCTGGTCATGAAATTACAATCATTACCTTAACAAATGTTAGTTTGCAGTTGATCTTGCCATTAGTGATACGCAGTTCTCCATACTGGTCAACCCATCGCTGGCCTCCGAACAGATTGTGAACACACGTTGTCACTTTGTTCCACTGATAATGGTCACCATACTTTGGAAGTGTCACATTCACACTACCTGAACCAGTTACAAAAAAAAATAATGTTATTAAATGACACATACATTCTCTCTACACACAACACAAAACAATTAAAATATAATGATAGCCCTATACCATATCAATAATCCTATGGTTACATTCTTATAATTCTTTTTAAGTCTCAAATATCTACTGTTGGAATTCCCCACATCCCACATCAATTGTTTATAAGTACAACACAACAAGTACATCCTTCCAAAATCCAGCAATGTGATGAGACATCAAAAACCTTGTCCACTAACATAAGAAATAATCATACAGTAGAACCATGATTATCCGTCACCCTATTAACCGATTGGCAGATTATCCGACTGTCTAGTTCTCGCTCTTTTTTTCCTCAGAAATAAATAACTTATATATTTTTTTATTTTATTTCAGTTGGTTATTTAACGACGCTGTATCAACTACTAGGTTATTTAGCGTCGATGACATTGGTGATAGCGAGATGATATTTGGCGAGATGAGGCCGAGGATTCGCCATAGATTACCTTGCATTCACATTACGGTTGGGGAAAACCTCGGAAAAAAACCCAACCAGGTAATCAGCCCAAGCGGGGATCGAACCCGCGCCCGAACGCAACTTCAGACCGGCAGGCAAGCGCCTTAACCGACTGAGCCACCCCGGTGGCTAATAACTTATATGAAGTACTGTTTTGTACATCATATTAGTAGGTTCTACTTATGTTTTTGCTAGAGAGTGATATTACAAGCCTTTATCGTTACACAGCATTGTCTACTGTTCGAAATGCCGTTCTATAATATAACTTGTATAGCCTATAAAATGTCTTCCATGGGTGTTCACAGAAAACGTGTTGTGCTAAGTATCGAAAAAAATATGGAAATAAATGAATGGTTTGAGAAAGAGAAACTGTTGCTCATCTCGCATCAGAATACGAGATTGGAGTTACAACTGCGCGATTTAATAAAAAGAAAACAAGGATAAAGTGTAAAAAAGTACGTAAATCTACAACATGAGATCTCCTTTATTTCTATCTTTCCTGAGACAGTCATTACAAAGGGTTTCCTTGCCCCTTAAAAACACGTCGTTGACAATTGAACTTAAATTAGTGAACTTCTGATTCACTACATAGCGAGTTAAATACAAGACCATGAAGGAAATTACAAAATCTTTCATGGTACGGATTATCCGATTTTTTCGATCAACCATTCAGTACATTCCCTTCATTACCACGGATAACAGAGGTTCTACTGTATATATGAGCAAATTTCTTATCTCTGAAATAAACATTCTTGGAGACAGACACTATCATTCCATTTGCACTTTACCTTATACTAAGGAAAAAATCAAGAAGAAAATTGTTACAGTTAACTTTAAATAAATCGACATTTTGCATTATTATTAAAATAAAAACCCATTAATTTTATAGTAAAACTATTTCATTTTATGTTCATAATTCCTAAATAATACTTGCTGGATACTCAATATCAACAAAATATGTCTAAGAGATAGGTAAGATTGTGTACACAAATGGAAGACAGTTGGATAGACAGAAAGTAATTCTTATTTAGTTTCCCATGAATATGGCGACATCGAAATGCAATTAGAGGGTGAAGTTAATATGTTCGATGTTCCACAACCACTCCTCCTTCAATACCCGTCTTATACACTGTAGCAAGCTGTGCACAAGTATGCCTTATTTGATGACAATTCAATACTGCCACATTTTGTAACCTAAAGTAATCAAAGCTAACATGATCTAACATACACAAACGAAATGTAATCTAAACTAACGTAACCAAACTAAACCCAACCTAGCATATTCTATCCTACCATAAACCAACCTACACTAAAAATAACCTAGCCTAACCTATGTAACTGAAACTTTCTATCCTACCATAAACCAACCTACACTAAAAATAACCTAGCCTAACCTATGTAACTGAAACTTTCTATCCTACCATAAACCAACCTACACTAAAAATAACCTAGCCTAACCTATGTAACTGAAACTTTCTATCCTACCATAAACCAACCTACAATAAAAATAACCTAGCCTAACCTATGTAACAAACTTTCTATCCTACCATAAACCAACCTACAATAAAAATAACCTAGCCTAACCTATGTAACAAACTTTCTATCCTACCATAAACCAACCTACAATAAAAATAACCTAGCCTAACCTATGTAACTGAAACTTTCTATCCTACCATAAACCAACCTACACTAAAAATAACCTAGCCTAACCTATGTAACTGAAACTTTCTATCCTACCATAAACCAACCTACACTAAAAATAACCTAGCCTAACCTATGTAACTGAAACTTTCTATCCTACCACAAACCAACCTACAATAAAAATAACCTAGCCTAACCTATGTAACAAACTTTCTATCCTACCATAAACCAACCTACAATAAAAATAACCTAGCCTAACCTATGTAACAAACTTTCTATCCTACCACAAACCAACCTACAATAAAAATAACCTAGCCTAACCTATGTAACAAACTTTCTATCCTACCATAAACCAACCTACAATAAAAATAACCTAGCCTAACCTATGTAACTGAAACTTTCTATCCTACCATAAACCAACCTACACTAAAAATAACCTAGCCTAACCTATGTAACTGAAACTTTCTATCCTACCACAAACCAACCTACACTAAAAATAACCTAGCCTAACCTACGTAACTGAAACTAATAAAAACTCTATCTTACCGAAAACAATGTAAACATTATTATACTCTACCTAACCAACCTAATATAAAATCTATTCTACCTAGGCAGACTACGTGAATTAGGAAATCAGCATAAAGTACTAAAGCAACATAACCCAGCCTTCCATTTTACAACTCTCATATTCAAGACTACTATGGATGGAATTTGCATATATTGGATCCACTGTACAGTATTACTTGCTATATAATTTGTTAGTGGAATGTAGCAGTTTCCTCAAGGTTTAAGATCATTTCGTAGGTAGCTCTTAATGAGATTGTGGTTTGAGACTGGCAAGCTACAGTGCATACATTTCATCTTCCTCTGCTCATTTGCAGGAACTGTGTCACAGCAATATCTACTCGTAGTTGCGCATGCACCATTCAGCTCCCCAAAATATTGTAAAAAAAATAGTAAAAAATTGTAGAAAATTACAAAATTGTAAAACTGTAAAAATTGTTAAATATTGTAAAAAATTGTAATTGTAATATTGTAAAATTTTGACTTGTTGCACATCTTAAAGCTTCATTGCTCATGTAAGATCTATGGAATATAATAAATGAAATGAAAAAATAAATGAAAGAACATGCATAGCAGCTAACAGACGATTGTCTTTTTACTGTGTATAATATTTAGTTGAGTTTCAGTGAAGTAAGTTGTTGTGTGCAGTTTTGACTTTCATTTCTCTGTTTGTGTCTGTTGCTTGAGTCATGGTTCAAAGATTTAATACTTACTGGCTTTTAAGGAACCCGGAGGTTCAATGCCGCCCTCACATAAGCCCACCATCAGTCCCTATCCTGAGCAAGATTAATCCAGTCTCTATCATCATATCCCACCTCCCTCAAATCCATTTTAATATTATCTTCCCATCTACGTCTCGGCCTTCCCAAAGATCTTTTTCCCTCCGGCCTCCCAACTAACACTCCATATGCATTTCTGGATTCGGCCATACGTGCTACATGCCCAGCCCATCTCAGACGTCTGGATTTAATGTTCATAATTATGTCAGGTGAAGAATACAATTCATGCAGTTTTCAAGATTTAATACAGAACAAATAATTTTCATTTGCCGTTACTTTTTAAAATATGAAACACCTGCTCAATGTCGAAGAGAATTTCAAAATAACGGGATCATTTTTGACAAGAAAAGAAGATGAAGACGCCATGTTTTAACTGAGGAAAAGCTGGCTATCAGAGCTCAATTAGAACAATTGCCGCGAAAATCTCTCACGAAGTTAATACAACAAACTGGGGTCAGCCGCACATCAGCACATAATGCGACAAAATTACTAAAATTTCATCCATACAAGTTACAAAAGTGCAACAGCCTAGAACCCAGGGACCCACATAGGAAAATAAATTTTTGCAACTGGTTCATTCAATCTGTACATGAAAAATTTAAATTATGGTTTGTTTAACGACGCTTGCAATTGCAGAGGTTATCAGCGTCGCCGGTGTGCCGGAATTTTGTCCTTTAGGAGTTCTTTTACATGCCAGTAAATCTACTGACATGAGTCTGTGACATTTAAACACACTTAGATGCCATTGACCTGGGCCAGGATCGAATCCGCAACCTCGAGAATAGAAGGCCAGGGCTGTACCAACTACGCTATCGAGGATGACTCTGTACATAAATATGCATGCAACTGTATTAGATAATATCCAGAATAAACAACTGAAGTGGTATGGTCATTTGAAAAGATTGGAAGAATGAAGAATCCCAAGACAAACATTTGAGTGGATCACACCAGAAAGAAGAAAAAGAGGCCGCCCCAGGATTAAGTGGTTGAGCGAAATACAACAGACAATGGAAGCAAGAGGGTTGGATGAAGAAGCATAGAGAATAGAGAAGAATGGTGTTGGGCAACTGGAAGACTTCGAAGAACATCGTGAAACCAGTTTTTACTACTACTACATGACGGCCATTTAGACTCAAATTATTTGTGATTTTAGTGACGAGGTGTGGTTTCACTTGCACGGACGAGTTAACACTCAAAATAATTGGTACTGGTCAGCAGATAATCTACGACTTATTCATGAGAGTCCATCACATGATCCTAAGATCGGTGTATGGTGTGCATTAATAATCAGCCGCATTTTTTTTTCCATGAAAAAATTAATGCTGACCAATACAAAAACCTAATTTTGGATCAGATTTATCCTCAATTAACTAAATAAGAACGAATGTACAGTGTGTTTCAGCAAGACAGGGCTACAGCCCGTACATCTCGAACTTCATTGTGAGAGATTGCTCATATGTTTGATGAGAGGGTGATTAGTATATGCTTGTGGCCTGCTCGATCCCCAGACTTAATGTCCTGCGACTTTTATTTACGAGGCATTTTAAAAGACAGGACCTACAAGTTAAATCCGCGAACATTGGATGAACTGTAGAACAACATTTCGGAAGCTGAGCTGCAATTTTTGAACCAAAATAAGTTTATGTGCTACAATGCCTACCTCACAGCAAACATAGAACACTTTCAACATCGTCTTTGTAAAAGATAAGCACCTTTTCTGTATTTCACCAGTCGCACTGCATGCAGGGTTGTGTGCAACTATGCTGTGTATTGCCACTTCGACTCTACTTCCGCAAGCGAAGGAATATAAAATGTATGCATTGTATAAGTAAAGAACTAATAGTGAGTCAGATATCTAAAATTTGAAATATAACGAAAGTGTCTTTTAATTACCTGTTGGCTGAAACTCCATGGACTTTCCCCAGAACTTAGTTTTGATCCTGGCATCCTGACAGAAGACAAAGTTTCGAGATTCTGCAAAACATACGCTGATAGGGGGATGATGACTCACCTGTGAAAACCAGATTTAAAACAGAACACTAAAATCAACATTCAAACAAATTTCAGTTTCCACACAAGGCACTACTAAATCAGGCGTAACTTGATTAAAACATTAAGAAACAAACAAGATTTTGTTTCATCACACAATCGTTTTAAGTTGTTTAAAATAACACATATTGTCTGAAAGATGTTCTAGATCAGAGGTGCCATGAATCAGCTCATAGAGCATTGCTCCCACTCTCTCAGAAAAGGGAGATGAATATTTGCACTGAAGGAAAGTTTCTGTTTCCATAATGAGCATTTACAAGAGGTGAACAATTTATCCACAAAGTTTCAACCAAGCATCAATTGTAGCATTACTACTGTTTTGTTATATCCAATTCATTAGGTTGTGATTAGGGGACACAAACAATTGTATTAATCCCAATGTTTATTTATATTCAATTAATTAGGTTATGGTGGCCAGGTAGTTAAGTGGTCAGGATTTTTCTCGTTGACAAAACTTCTAGAACATCCCAGAGGTTCACTTAGCCTCCTAAAAAATTGAGTACCAGGTCTTTGCCAGGGGTAAAGGACAGTGTAAGGCAGTGATGGGCGTTTGAGTGCATTTGCCCTTTCTTGCGCACGGGGAATTCCAAGTGCGAGCGCTGCAGCGCGCTGTAGTGTGCCAGCAGCTATAACAGATCTTACACAGCTTTTAAATGAGCTAAATTTAGGACTTCAGGGAAAAGAAATTCTTAATACACAATTTGCAGATAGAATTGCAGCTTTTAAGGAGAAATTGCTGTTATGGATACGTCAAATGCAAAAGGGCGAAATATATCATTCCCCATCCTTATCTAAGCGCATAGAATTTTGAACAATGAAAATTTCGAAATGTACGCATGTATTCTATCCAGTCTATTAGAGGAATTTACATCAAGGTTCCACAATTTAGATTGCCTGGAAATAGATTTGCGTATTTTTGCTATATGTTCCGATTCCAATTGATTATTGATAAGTCCCCACTTCATTATAGTGTGAATTGATTGACCGGCGATGTGATCGAGAGATGCGAGCGAAATATGATTCAAGGTCGAGTCTTATGCAGTTTTATGACGGATTCTCAAGAGGACGCTCTCCCAATCTGCATAAGCTGTGTGAGAAAGAAAGTTTTGTGTTTATTTGGTTCCACTTATAGGTGTGTACAGTTATTTTCTATTACGAAAATAAACAAATCTCAAACAAGAAACGATGGGCTTTTAACGGCAGTTCTTCGCATAGCTTGTGCTAATACAGTTTCTCCAAATCTTGAGAAATTAAGTAATATGAATTAATGTGCAACAGACATGTTTTGTTTTGCGCTTAAGGAAGTGTTTCATTACTTTGTGTTCTTATATAGCTTGGTAGAATAACATTTTGTTTTGAAACATACAGTACGTACCACAACTTGAATAAACCGGTTTTCATGCACTCTATAAGCACAGTTCTCTCGTAGTACACCGTGCAAGCACAGAGTGCATAATTCTGCCCAACCCTGCTCTAAGGGAATAATTTTATCTTTCATTAGGTTGTGATTAGAAAACACAAAAATCCTTTGTAATATCCAAATAAAAATAAAATTGTTAAGTGTTAACAAAATACACTACTGACTACCACTTGAGGCCATGGATATGTGGAACAGAACTAAATAAAACCTTTTTAGACAACCATTTCTAAAAGCACATCTAATGATGCTTGGCATGCATGTTAACATCTGACTACTGTACAGTAGCATGAAAAATGTATTTTTAAAAACAGTAGAGTGAAAAGTATTTTTAACACTGACTTTCAATTGTTTGCGCAGACTGCCAATAATTTCTCACCAGATGTCACATGGTAGCAATAGCAACTGATCAATAAGGGGGTTTGAACAACACCAGACCTACTTTTAAAAATGACTTATAAAAATTACTTGAAGAAATCTTTTAATGACAACCAAAACTTTTAACATATGTTTTGAGAAACTGTTATATTAATGATGCTGTTGATGCAGTTGCTAACAAAAATTCATTGTGTGGCAGCACTACTGGTAACACACTCACTAAAATTTACGGGAAATAAATTAGGGTATGAAAGACCGTGTGAACAAGTGGGAAGAATCTTTTTGCTGTACTTACTTGAACGTTCTTTATCTCGAACTATTCCATAAACCTGTTGTATGGTATATCATATTACTTTCTTGATTTTTCTGGTAATAATTCCAATGTTACTCTCACTGCATCTTCTTTTATTTCTTCCAGTTCTCTTTCAGAATTACTGTATTCATTTTCAAATTTCAGCCATAATTTTCATAAAATAAATAAAATTTGTACCATGTAAAACAATTAAGAAAAATCTGTATCCAGAATATTACACTAATTATATTTGCTACCTAAAGAAGAGGCAAGGTGTGCATATACTAAACGTAAGCAAAGCCATAAGCATTGGGATACATTTGTCGAATTAATAAAGAAACTAGAATGTGAAAAAAGAATAGCTCAGGAAAATTTTCTAAAAATATTTTAAAAGAAGATGAAAGCAACACTTGGGGTCAGTTTTATAATAATTATGTACACAGGAGAAAAAGAAAAAAAAAAAAAAAAAGGAGTAATGATTTTATGAAATAACAATGGAGAAAGTATGACTGATGATAAAGAAAAAGCCGATTTATTAAATTCTTATTTCATTTCGGTTTTCAATAATGATAATGATAATAATAATAATAATAATAATAATAATAATAATAATAGTTGTAGTAGTAGTAATAGTAATAATAATATCGAATATTAGTAGTAATAACAACAACAACAATAATAATAATAATAATAATAATAATAATAATAATAATAATAATAATAATATTTACTAATATTTATTGTGCTGTACAACAGCCTGGGGCCAATAACAGTTCAGCATAAGATAAAAGTTAGCACAATAATAATAATAATAATAATAATAATAATAATAATAATAATAACAATAATAATAATAATAATAATAACAACAACAATAACAATACCGCAAACAGGGTGGTTGTGTCACAGAGGTTGAATGTGAAGTAAAATTGACTCTTGTAATAACTTCCAAAGGGGTTGGAGAGAGAATAACGAAATTAAAATTTCGGAAGTCTCGAGGACCAGATAATATTACCACAGAGATTTTTCAATTAAGTTTGTTTGTTTTATTTTAAATGTTGTATCAGTGAAGTGTGTTGAGTCAGTGAAATTATGATTTACAATGGCAGTGAATAGTTTCGATCAGTGAAAATTTATAGTGTCAGTGAAATGTATTCTAAAAAGTTAGTGAAATGATGTGTCATAGTGGCAGTGCAGTGAGTGAGATGAGAGTAAAATGAAAGTGGTGAAAGAGTATCTATTTAGAATTAGGTTATTTTAACTTATTATTAATTATAATTACGGTGTGTAATTAAGCTGCCACTGACACTGGGTGTTTGCCCATTTGCAGTATAAATACATAAATTTACCACCAAATGGCATTCAATGCCACACCTGCCATGTCGATCAATATTCTTAACGACAGTAATATATGTAAATAAATTATTAAATTATCTAATGTATTTAGAAATCCTGAATAGCTATCTAAAAATAGTGTACAACACATGAACAATGTTCTTTTGTTCATATGTATGATTCACTCGACCTATAGCCTTGAATTGCAAACATCTCTGTTCACAAAATAAAATGTGAATACAAAATACCATCCCATTGTGGAATCCTGGGAAACAAGAATGCGGATGCTTTAGCAAAGATGGGCAGCACTGCTACTTACAGACCTGTTACTAAATCTACGTATTACTCTGTGAAGAGATTTATTAAATCTACATACTTAGACTTCAACAAACAAAATTTGATAACACAATCCCAAGGGAAAAAATGGAACTCTCTGCATCACAATCCACAGTTAATTCCCGATTTACCACGAAAATCGTCTGTAGCTGCATTTAGATTGGCAACAGGCCATGATTGTTTGGCCAAACACCTGCATAGAATTGGAATATATCAGTCCCCTAACTGCCCATTGTGCAACTCAAACCAAGAAATGGATTCGGAACACCTCAAAATCTGTGCTTCATTGGCTGGTCATGATAATATCTTTGAAAAATATTGGAGTGCAAGAGGTCAAATGACTTTATTGTCAAACGCCTGGCATTAGAAAACAACAACAACAAAATAAAATGTAATTTTAACACTTACATAGTAATAAATAACTTCTCTAGTTCTTGTATAAATAATGAATTTTAAAAATATTCTCAAGTTCGAATACAATAATGATTATCTAATATATAAAAGTGAAAGTACGTAAGTTGATGTATGTAATTTTTTTAATAACCTTTCTTTACAAGCAAGTTCCATTACAACAGTGCAATACTACATTCTGAGAGATTTCACATTACAATATTGTTAACTCTTTTGGATACAATGTATACATATATACACTATTTGACAACCTATTCTATTTTTCTTGAATTTTCTGTTTATAAAATGTCAAAATTTATACTGATATTAACTCTTTTAAATACAATTTATATACTATTTGACAAGGTATTTTGTTTGCATTTACTATTTACAAAGTGTCAAAATTTATTCTGTTGTTAATTCTATTTTATTTGACTATTCATAATGTATTATGAGATATATAAATAAAACACAGACGTAATAGGAAGAGAGACCTTGGAAGACCGAGAAAGCGATGGAAAGACCAGCTCACCTGAGGCGGAACAGGCCAGAAGGCCTAATCCTTGAAAGAATTTGATGATAAATAAATTAATAAAACAATAAATGGGAAGTTCTGGTATAAATTTCTTCTTTGACTCATAATCTGAGATTGTGCTCGGGAGGGAATTCTTAGTTCTCTTTGGTTCTTTCCTAGGTTTTCCCTAACTGTGAGATAAATGTCAGGTATGGTGAATCTTCGGACTCACCTCACCTGATGTCATCTCACTATCACCAATTTACCCAACATGAAGTAAGTGTACATGTGTAAGTGTAAGGTTGATATAGTGTCGTTAGAACTCAATTAAAAATTCAGTTTCTTTATCATGTTACTAATGATATTACCGTTTATAGTTAATTTCCTTGAACAGTTATTCAAAATATATAACTGAGATAATAATATACATCCAAATAAGAAGAAGAACTCTCACTTATTGGACTGCATGGAAAGGCATTCTTTATAATCCCAATCCCTTTCCTTCCTCCTCTCTCTACTTTTCTATTCCTAGTGCTGCCCTGCTATGGCACTAAAATCGTCCTCCAGTGGCTTAAGGAGGAAAGCTGGTGATCAACAAGATCTCCCAGCTAGGTCCAATGGACCAGTCAACCAACAGCAGGTGTGGTATTCCAAACATTCTGGGGGTTGTGTGTGAATGAAGTAGCCACCAAAACGTTAAAATATGGTCACACGTTAAAAGTGTTAAAATTGTTTAAAAAGGTATTTATCTTCGACAGACGGCCCGTTTCGATGCTATTTGTCGTCGTCTTCAGTGTCTCTTGAACCACTGCTGATTTTGGCTCTGCGATGTGCAGTTGTCGATGGTAGGGGTGGGGGGTGTGTTGTTCCTATGGTGGGGGTTGGCTGTCTGTATGCTATGACGTATTATGATGTCAAACAATGTGTGCGTATTGAACTGTAGTTGCGTATTAAGTATGTAATGTGGGTGTGCTATTGTATTCTTATATATTTCGTATTGTTCTAGGATATTTAACTGTAAACATCACACCAAAAAGTTTACAGTTAAATATCCTAGAACAATACGAAATATATAAGAATACAATAGCACACCCACATTACATACTTAATACGCAACTACAGTTCAATACGCACACATTGTTTGACATCATAATACGTCATAGCATACAGACAGCCAACCCCCACCATAGGAACAACACACCCCCACCCCTACCATCGACAACTGCACATCGCAGAGCCAAAATCAGCAGTGGTTCAAGAGACACTGAAGACGACGACAAATAGCGTCGAAATGGGCCGTCTGTCGAAGGTAAATACCTTTTTAAACAATTTTAACACTTTTAACGTGTGACAGAGTAAATGTTATGTTTTTAACAAAGTGTTAACGAGAACTTTAATCAATAAAATATGGTGTTCACTTAAATCGGCTACAACTTGCCATTTTCTAATTGTGCAACTCAAACCAAGAAATGGATTCGGAACACCTCAAAATCTGTGCTTCTGTCGCTGGCCATGATAATATCTTTGAAAAATATTGGAGTGCAAGAGATCAAATGACATTATTGTCAAACGCCTGGCATTAGAAAACAACAACATAATCCCAATAAGTAAAATGTCTGTTTTCATTTTATAAATTGTGTAGTTTATGTAGGTGTGTGTTATTAACTTCGCATAATGGCTATTCATATGTTGTAATAATTACCTAATGTTTATTTAAATTTACGAAAATGTTCATTTATAAGTGGTAAATGTCAAAATATATTAGTAGTTTATAATGATATCTTCAGTATTTTCTTTCCTTTTCATATTCAGCAATATTGTCATTCAGAATCCTTTAAAATTGACTGTTTCTCATAGAAAATCATCCACTAGATATTTATGGGGAACTTAAAAAAAATGAAATTAAGTGTATTGGAATAACCCACATATTCGGAATATGTATGATGAGACTTTCCTGTGTTAAACTTCAATGTACCTCGTTCACATGTTTCGACCTATTTATGGGTCATCTTCAGAACTGGTCATTATTGGTCTTGGGGCCTCTTGTTCTGTTTCCTGTGAGGGTGCATTCATGTGGTATAGTGTAGAGTCAAAGAGTGTGTGTGTGTTTTGACCAGTTCTGAAGATAACCCATAAATAGGTCGAAACATCTAAATGAGGTACGTTGAAGTTTAACACAGGAAAGTCTCATCATACATATTCTGAAGTGATACAATGTTAAAAGTTGTGTAATCAAGATGTATAACCCACATATGTTGGAAAAACTGAAATGCAATAAAAGAATGTAAATTGCAGCAATTTTAGAAGGAGAAAAAAATAATGCATGTTAATGTAAATTTTCTTAAAAGGTGAGAGATGTGTGGTGATACAAGAACATCATTTCCGACACCTTCTATGACAAAGATAGGTGGTTATTGTAATTGTAATTTGCATGAGCAATCTTCTACGCACTTGACTTAAGGGGCTACGAATATCTGATTCTGCCGGCAAACAGCATGCTTTCAGAGAAAAAGTCTGCCAAGGCTTGTCTTACCGGTACTTCATAGAACCTTGATGATTTTTATGGTATGTTATATCTTTATCAGGAAGAGGAAAAGGAATTGCTTGGATCACTGGCTGAGAAAAAAACTGTCTGCTGAAGGATGCACTTGAAGGAATGGTAAACAGGAGAAGAGTTCGAGGCAGTAGAATATATCAGATGATAGAAGACATTAAGATATATGGATCATATGTGGAGACAAAGAGGAAGGCAGAAAATAGGAAAGATTAGAGAATGCTGGGTTTGCAGTGAAAGGTTTTCCCATAGGCAGAAAACTATGAATGTTTGAAATGAATGAATGTTATGTCTTTATAAGAACATTAAGCTTACTTCCTCTCAGAATAAAGTTAGTCCTTACCATCAATTTCTTTAATCCAATTTCTAATAAAGATAATTAGTAATAAAGGCATGTGGCATAGGATAAGAATTTCTTTCGGATCAAATAATATGTTATCGTGCCGCAAGCTACAATTATCACGAACGTCAATTGAGAGCTATAGTACTGAAGTATTCCCAGTCTAAATTTAAATATGTTTTTCAGTCGGTTTTTTAACGATTCTGTATCAACTAAGTTGTGGGTTATTTAGCTAGATAAAATTAGTGATAGCCAGAGGTATCTGGCGAGATGAGGCCGACGATTCACCATGTGATTACCTGGCACTCGTCTTACAGTTGAGGAAAAACTGAAGAAACCCAACCAGGTAATAAATCCTGTGGGAATAGAGTGCAGTTCCAGAATAGTAGACAAACACGCCAATCGCTCGAGCCATGCTGGTGGTTCGAATGTGTTGTAGACCAACTGAACTGTATTCAAAGCAAGTGGAATCAGAGAGAATATAATTTTCGATGCTGTACTCAGAGATTATCTTTTCAGGGGTATATTCCTAACACTGCATTTAGAAACTCTGGTTTTAAGAATTTACAAGTAAATTTTAATTGCACATAGAGACATATAACAAGATTCGAGGTAAAAAAAGAAAGGCTATATTTTGCCTGCTGATCCAGAGTTGCGCTTGAGCATGGGTGCGATTCCCATTGAGGTTTTCTCCAATCATAAGGCAAATATCAGGTAATCAGCCGAAGTGGGAATCGAACCCATGCCTGAGCACAGCTCTGGATTAGCAGGCAAACACACTTACTGCCTTGAGCTATACCAAAGACTATGACCCGATGAATAGAAAATTAAAGCTTTTTTGTCGTTTAATACATTAAAATTACTAGTGAAAGCAAGCTTCACACATCTTAAAAAAAAAAAAAAAAAAAACCATTGCCTGTACCCAGTTAATTTTTATTGGGGCACTGTTTACGAAAATAGAGTACCGACAGCATAAATTAATATAAATTACACAACTTGCAATATTTTATATTTCTCCTTTCCACTCTATAAAAGAACATGATTCAAAGCCATTTCTTAGAAATTTATTTGCCTGTAATGATTGATTTTAAATAAAACATGTTTAATTTTTGGGAATGTATGCAATGGAGGTGGAAAGAACTGGCCGCCCTTCCCCATTATTCCTGGCTTAGTTGCCTCATGAGTGATAACTTATTGGTGTCATTTATGAGGTTTCAACCTGTTTTCGGACTGTTGCCTAAATATAAAAAAAGTAAATCCATGGCGCTACAGCCCTGAAGGGCCAAGACCGACCAGCCGGCTGCTGGCCTCACGTTCACATGCCGAATCAAAGGTGGACGATCATCCAACCAGAATTGAGGTATCGTGTGGTTAGCACGATGATCCCCCCAGCCATTATAGCTGGTTTGCGAAACCGGATTTTCACTACCTATCATAGCTCCCCAAGTGCATCACACTGGCTGAAATTTCATGAGAAAATTTCTTCCCTCTTGAGGACTCGAACCAGCGCACATTCTGTAACTCGAGTCCTAGGCAGGATGCCTTAGACCACGATGCCATGGCGCGGGATGCCTAAACATAATGACATGTGAAATAATTGAAGTATCAGCTTTTTATGCTAGAGACGAGAGTTAAAATTCCTGCAAATACATGTGGAATTTGTAGTGGACACATTATAGCACTCACTATCATCTGTAAAATAAAACAGATGGACGAAATTGAACTGATACGAAGATGTGCCCACCAATTTTATGATCTATGGCAGGCACAACAACTACCTCCCCTAGTTATAACACCCATCAACTTCACAGAAAGGGCACAGATATACAGTTAGTCACACATACAAAATTAATATCAATGTTCTTTACCTGTTCTGCTATGAAACGGAAGCCCTTATCCTCTCGAATGCATTCATATGTCTCTCCCAATAAAGGATTGAAAGGTTTGCTTCCAGCCCTGAAGTAGGAGGAACCATAACTTGACACTGCAAAGGCTGCTATGTACACCATTCGTTCATAAGGGTCATCCACTTCTGCAGCTTTGTCTAGAAGTTCACTGTACTCCAGCTCTTCACACATTCGCTGTTAACAAAAAATCTTTCGTTATAGGTTTCGGTCAATATAATGCAGAGATACGTTACATATTTTTTAAACTTCTGTTTATTTTATAAGTATCAGGTAAAATAATAAAAAAATTGGAGGTTTATCCTTCGAAGAGGTAGAAAAATTTAAATATCTTGGAGTAATAATGACAAATATAAATGACACTTGGGAGGAAATTAAACACAGAATAAATATGGGAAATGTCTGTTATTATTCCATTGGGAAGCTTTTGTCATCTAGTCTGCTGTCAAAAAATCTCAAAGTTAGGCTTTATAAAACAGTTATATTACTGGTTGTTCTATATGGTTGTATGGTTGGGGCTAAGAAGGATGAAGTTCAGAAGAATGGAGAAAGTTACATAAAGCAGAACTGAACACATTGTATTCTTCACCTGACATAATTAGGAACATTAAATCCAGACGTTTGAGATGGACAGGGCATGTAGCACGTATGGGCGAGTCCACAAATGCATATAGAGTGTTAGTTGGGAGGCCGGAGGGAAAAAGACCTTTGGGGAGGCCGAGACGTAGATGGGAAGTGGAATATGATAATAGAGACTGGATTAATCTTGCACAGGATAGGGACCGATGGCGGGCTTATGTGAGGGTGGCAATGAACCTGCGGGTTCCTTGAAAGCCATTTGTAAGTAAGTAACTATCAAGTACAATATAAACAAGAATGAATATATGGGAATGACAGAAAGTTTTAGATTACATTCGTAATTTGAGATTTTTTGAGTTCCTAACCTGTCCAGTACGATAAATACTGCAAATCAACTTCATTACACATAACATTGTGATCTGAACAAATGGTAGACAGGACACTTATGAGAAAATTAACACAACTACTATGAACAAAGATCATCTGCCAACACACTGATCATCATCATCATCATCATCATCATCAGTCGACCTGGTTGGCAAGTTGGTATAGCGCTGGCCTTCTATGCTCAAGGTTGTGGGTTCGATCCCGGGCCAGGTCGATGGCATTTAAGTGTGCTTAAATGCGACAGGCTCATGTCAGTAGATTTACTGGCATGTAAAAGAACTCCTTCGGGACAAAATTCCGGCACATCCGGCGACGCTGATATAACCTCTGCAGTTGCGAGTGTCATTAAATAAAACATAACATTTATTTATCATCATCATCAATAATGAATTAGGCATTTATAGGCCTGTTTGTGCATTCTCCTATAGACTTTTCAAGGTCTTTATTCTTTTTTCATATGTCACCTTTTGGTTTGTATTCTGTTGTTATTCTAGCGATAACACAGAAATTTTGAACACTTAGGCCGGGTGCACACCAGAATCAGACGTGAAGTGATGTGGTGAAACGCGACGTTTTGCTTTACAATGCCTTGCGACAGCTTAACACGGTCTGCTCGCGACAACAGATTTGCTGGCTATGTGAGTTTGAAAAACTGGCATAGGCTAGAAAATGGCGTCTATGAAAGACAACTGTCTATATGAGAAATTCTATTGTATTTGGTTATAATTTCCTAAGGACGCTTAATACGTCTAAAAATCTATAGGACTGAAAGAGTCTTAAAATTAAATATTACTAATGTAGTGCACAAACATCATTTTGTATGTTTATGACTTCTTCATGCCTCACAATAAAGAAAAATAGTATAGTAAATCAATAATGAATGATGGTATAGAGCAGAGAAGTAGGCCTACTACAAATTATCGATATTATCATTCACCTGGCGCTTTCATCTCATTTGCAATTTCTCATATATTTTTAGAAACCACATTAATGCCGTGATATTGTTTCAAAGATTTTACAGAACATATATTATAACTAATTTATCCACATCGAGCTCCATTATGAATAATGTGCACTACACAACAATATAGTATTTGTAGATAGTGAAGTGTGCAATCACAGCCATTATTAATGCATGTGCAGTACACTGCAGCTATCAGACAGTCTTCTATGACGAACTTCAAGCAATCATTCGATGTTATCTCTCCATGTCTCCTCGTGTCTGCTCGCGACCATCTTATTCTGTATACACCACATAATAAGAAATCAGTGGGAGACAAGTACCATCAGACAAAATGTGGCATCGCGCTGCACTGCGCCGTGTCTGATTCTGTGTGCATCCGGCCTTACAAGACACCCAAGAATCTAAAGTATACACTGCTGATAAGATGGTACAACATTTTCTAATTACTATGAGAATCTTTGGTTAAAAGGCAGGCACAATATCCACTAGACCAGGAACGGGAACTCGTATTACAAACAGAGGAGTCAGCATAAATACCTACGTACAACAGCAGCTCTCTGAGAGAAGATGTTCCCTGTCTCTACACTATATCATCGAACAAATTGAGTTAATGAAATTCTGGGTTCTCTTAACACATTCCACCTTACTTTCATAGAGGATCGATCTGTATTGCAAATATACATTTTTACTTGCCTGCAACATATTGAGAGGTTCATTCAAAGCAACAGGCATGGAGACTTGTGAAAGATCCTTGCCGATGTTTTTGCACAGCAGATTCCACAAGGACAGACCTTCAGTATCAGGCCTTGGTGCTGGCAACTTGGTTCGACGGCCTGTCATGCACTTCATGTTAGACACGCCTGTGCCTCCAGCCACTGAAATGAAATGCAATCTTAGTTAAACAATAGTGATAATGGGTGGAGTGTTAGAGAAGTCTGTATGGCCTTAACTCTGCCAGGTTAAATAAATCATTATTATTATTATTATTATTATTATTATTATTATTATTAAAACACGGTAACCTCTTTTAAAGTGTACAATATTTGCTTTGGTTGCATTATTTCTGTAGTGCTCGGAAAAAGTGACACAAGTCAGTTTCCACAAACCTTTTTTGATAATTTATTGACAACTTACGGAACATCTGTTCGCTTGGAAAAAAATACATGAGTATTCCTCCCATTACAATAATTCATACAGAAAAAAATCAAATCGACATAAACCAGTGTAAGTTGTCAATAAATTATCAAAAAAGGTTTGTGAAAACTGACTTGTGTCACTTTTCCCAAGCACTGCAGATTTACAACAGCTATTTAAAAAAAAATTATATCATCAGGTTGATGAGTTAGACTGAAATAGTCCATTCACACTCCAACAACCTAAAACTGTTCTTCCATATTTTTTTACGAGTCTCCTATCCTCTCTCTCTTTTTTATTGTGGTTCTATATTTTCTCTGAAAGTCTGCTTTAATTCATTCTCTAAGCATGATGAAGTCAATTAATTTGATTTGTATTTATTTTTCCTATCAAATTACAAAAGACTTGATTGCTTTTAATATCTTCATTGCGTATGTGGCCTGCCTCTTCAAGTAAGATCTGTAATTTCCCGTAAAAACTTAATTAATTACTTCTATTCGTCACTTTAAGATTCCAGCACTCAGAACTGTACACCAATACAGAAACAGCCAACATAAATTTAAAGGAGAGGAAAAAAACATTAATCAGAAAATAAATATTGTTAAACAAGTGCATTTATTACATAAAGTAACACCATTCCACATTTCTTAATTTTGCAAAACTAGACAAGAGAAAACAGCAACAACACTAATCTTTTACTATCCTGGGAAGTAAAACAGCACAAGCCACTTAAGTCCCGTGACTTAGTTCATACATCTCTTCTTCTTCGTCGCTACAATATTTTGTCTGGGTTCATGTAATATTTAACTTTTCATAACTAACAGAGACCGAGTCTTAACATTACGACTAGGCAACGCAGCTCAAGTACAAATGGCATGTGTTGTTATGGGTGATTAAAAAGCTGCAACTTCCATGAACTAAGCCACATGAAGAAGGGTATATAAACTAAGAATGCCACCAAGTGAACTAGAATGATGGGGTGTCCGTTTAGAAGCTTCCCTGGCCTGATTCACAGGACTGCGAAATCTAACCACAGTCACATGGATCAGAGAATACATCCTGTAAATCCCATGCTGAAGTATTTTGTTCTGATAGCATTACCAACCTTATCCATCACATACATATCAGCACACACTTTGTTGGGACCTCGCATTGTCATGGAGAAGAATGACACCCTTGGAGAGCAATCCGCAGCGTTTGTTTTGGATTGCTCTCCGAAGCTTCTTTAGCGTTTCACAATAAATATCTGTCGTTATTGTGGTCCCAGGCACCATAAACTGTGCCAACAATACTCTTTTTTGATCCCAAAAAACTGTAGCCATCATCTTTCGGTTCGAGAATGTTTGTCTGAATTTTTTTGGCTTGTTTGGGGATTGGGTGTGCATCCACTGCTTTGACTGTTCTTTGGTCTCAGCATTCACGAACTGTACCCATGTCTCATTTCCTGTCACGAATCTGTCTAGAAACTGATTACCTTCATTGTGGTAATGCTGAAGGAACGTTAAGGCCGATGTCATTCTCTGAGTTTTATACTGGTCAGTGAGATTTTTTGGCACCCATTGTGCACAAAATTTGTGGAAACCTAACCTTGCCATAACAATTTCATAGAGACTTGTCCTTGAAATTTAGGGGAAATTTTCAAGGAGTTCAGAAATTGTGAAACAACGTCTTTCACGCACAGTTTGTTCAATGTGTTGAACGAGTTCACCTGTCACAATTGAATGTCGTCCTTGACTTCCCTCATTGTGCACATCTTCAAGCCCATTCTTAAATTTTCTGCAACAGTCCCGTACAGCACTATCACTCATAATGTTCCCATAACATAACACAATCGACAGTGAATCTCAGCAGCGTTAACTCCTTCTGCGTGAAGAAATCGAATAATCGAACGGATCTCACAACTCGCGAGACGAGTAATAATCGCGTCCATTATCAACAGCTGTTTCTCACAGACTACTGAACGGAAATGAGTGCGCGATGCATGGGAGCATTATTACGTCTTTACTCGTGGCTTTTGTGCAAGCGCCATCTTCCTGCAACGATCTAGCAATCCACAATCAACAATCGGAAGTTGATTTCTGAATAGCCCTCATACTAGACATTCTGTATAAGAAGAAGATAATCACTGGAGCTGATTTTGCGGGTCTCGACTGCCTTGTTTTCCTTATGGTAATATGAGAAAAGCTACTCACAGCTCTGTGCTGGTGTGTACTCTGTGCCCACTTCACTGTTCTCGCTGCTAACACTGCCCTCCTCACTTGTGAGGCTACCAGCCTCTGATGATGTGTCGCTTCCATCTCGACCCCCCTGTCCATCCTGGTGCAGCTGGTACTCCTCGGCATCAAAGAATTCAGACGCACTCACACAAGACGAACTGTAGGACAGCGAAGCATGGAGTGGTCTCTGGAGCTGCGAACATAAATGAAGTGTGTTCTTTCTAAACAATTCACAAAATGACTTACTTACTATCAATTTTATCTGACCTTACAATGTAAATGTATGTTACTCACATGTACACCCATAATATGTATTGCTATCTATAAGAATAAAGAACATGAATATGAATGAGAGTGCTCCAGTTAAAATTCAACTCTGCTAGTCACTGGGAGTAATGAATTCCACCTTGCAGGTATTAACATCATAGAATGAAGTTCAATAATGTCAGGCTAGGGGCACAAATAACCAATCAACTTAAGTATACCTACAAAATGGAGTTTAAATTAAATAAACAAACTTAAGGGGACGCGAAATTGCCATCTTGGAGCAATGTTAAATTATGTCTTACGTAAGAAACTTTTTCTCAAAAACTAATGAAGCTACAAAGCTGATTTTTTTACAGCTCATGAACACATAACTTTACTTAATGCTGAAACAGTAGTTTTCTTTAACTCATTTCCTTGCTGAGAAATAATTTTTTCCCCATTCATATATTTTTTTAACGATTTTCAGTACATTACTCCCTGTATCATCTCCAAAATGTAACACATTTCAAAAGAATTGTTTCAGTACATGTGAAACACTCGAATAAACAATTCCTGAAAATGTCTGCTTTCTAGATTAAATAGAAGTTGAGTAAAGGTTCGTTTTGTACCATTTTAAAGAGAAAAATCAAAGACTAAATTGTAAACATAAAAAAGTACATAATTTTCCGACCAAAATCCGTAAATTTATGAAGAATGAGCATTAAAATTAAAACTTTGTATTCGTATACCCCTCCTCAGAAAATCGAAAAATTAAAATAGATATAATTTGAGCATAGTGATATTTGATATATAATTTTAAAGAGGGAAAACCAAATACTAAATTGGAAGAACAAAAAATAAATTAAAATTTTCACAAAAAATCCAATTCCGTTTCCCCTCAAGTGTAACATAAAATGAAGTAAAATAAAGTGTATCATTGTAATGAAATTCACATGAACTGAAACGAAACAGGATAAAATTGAATATAAAGAACAAAATAAAGTAATAAAATATGAAAGGTAAGACTAGAAGGTTAAAGTAAAAGATAAAATATGAACTAAAACGTAATTAATATAAGTAAAATGTACAGTAGTGGCAAAAAAACCGGACCGACGGAATAATCAAAGTCCCCGAAATGAGCCACTGCGCATGCCACGCCCGCATTCACAAGATAGCGAGTAATCTATTGAAATTGTTGTAGTTTCGACTGCTGACGTAGCCCATTTCGAAAGCCATTAGAAAATAAACTGGTAAAATTCATGTTCTGGTAAAATATCGCTGCAATCGAAAAGTATTGGGAATAAATTTGAATAAGGGAAAAAAAAAAAAAGTTTCCTTCCCAGGCAGGATTCGAACCACAAAAGTCTTAGTTACCACTCTATCATGCTCTGGAGTGAACAAGGCTCTGAAATCAGCTACAAGGGTTGGTCCGGTTTTTTTTTCCACTACTATACATTCAAAAGTAAAACTATAAATAAATTAAAAGTTACATGAAATGTTGAAGTAAAAGTAAAACCTGAAAATATAAGTAAAACCTAAGAAGTAAAATATTAGAGTAAGAGATTCAAGTAAAAGTAAAAAGGTAATAGTTGAAGTAAAAGTGAAAATTGAAAGCAAAAGCAAAAGGTAAGAACTAAAATGTTAGGAGTAAAAGGTTATATATTAAATTAAATTGAAAGATTGAACTTAAATTAAAGAGTAAAAGTAAGAACTTAAAATGCATGGTTAAGTAAAACATAAGAGTAAAAAGTAAAAGTAACAGGTTAAAATTTTAGTAAAAAGTGAAGAATATAAAAAGTAAAAATTAAAAACAGGAGGTACAGAGTAATACGTTAAAAAATATATATTGTATATTGATTTGAAGTAAAATACAAAAAAGATTAAAACAATAGAATAAAATATTGAAGTTATAGTAAAAGGCTAAAGTTTAAGTACTGAAAGTAGAAGAAAAAGGTAAAGTGTAAAATGTTACAGTAAAAGCTAAAGGAAAAGTAAAATTTTAAAATTCAAGTGAAAGTAAGAAGTTAAAGTAAAAATAAAAGTTAAATATACAAGCAAAATGTAAGAGTAACATGTTAAAGTAAAGCCGAAAGTAGAAGTAAAAGCTAAAGAAAACATTAGAGTGAAAGATTGATGTTGATGTTAAAGTAAAAGGTTAAAAGTTGAAACAAAAAGTTAAAGTAAAAGTAAAAGGCAACAAGTTTCAGTGGTCACAGAATATCTCCCAATATGAAGACCATTATAACGATTTTGATTCTTTAAAGTGGCCTTGTGGGAGGAAGGGATAGGTGTAGGGACGTATCAGTATGAAACCAAATCCTTCACACTGCTGAAATTCAAAACATCAGCTCACTATCACTGTCAGACTCCTCTACTTCACTGGAATAGAGGGACAACATTAGAGCAGTGAGTAGTCGATGTTTTCAGTTTTAATATACCAGTACAAGCACAATCTGTGGTACAGAATCACTTGTTTGTTTCTCCTTATCTCGCCCTCTTTTCTCTGTGATGTGGGGCAGACTCATAGATATTTTGCATCCACTGTAAAGTAAAAGCTGAAAGTAAAAATAAAAGACAGAAAGTTATAGTAAAAGGTTAATGTAAAAATTAAAAGTTCAGTAGAATCAAAATATAACAAGCTATAGTAAAAGGATGATATTGAAGTAAAAGGTTAAAAATATGAGATAAAAGATTAAGTACAATGTAAAAGTAAAAATACGTAGAGCGCAAAAGCTAATACAGTAAAATCCCTCGTATCTGGTACCCAAATAATCAGCAATACCAAAACAACGGCACTTTTGGCTAGGCCAAAAAAAAAAAAAGTCATTCATGCGAAAGAGGAGAGTCTGACGAAGATGTGAGTGGTTTTCGTTGATCGCACATGCCGCATATTGTGTTTACTCTTTACACTGTTGACGCATTAAAACATATACAAAAAAACCCGTTATATCCCTGGAGAAGAGGATAGCATCGGTAACCTGTCACTTGGACCTTGCAAACAATGCGGAGAGACGAGATCTTTCAATTTAACACTCGAAATCGCCCATTTCGAAAGGGTATTGGATGAGTCTAAATACGAAAGTGTGAAATTCTCTGTTTCTACAGTGCTTAAAAATTTAATTCGAGTGATGGATAGTATCATGGCTATTATCGCTAAGCCCTGCTGTTGCACAATGGATTCCGCGAAACACAAGCGAAATATTCTTACACTCAAATCATCGAGTGATACTTCATAGTCTTTATAGTGTGACGTTAGCTACACTGCTCTTCATGTCACATGACCACCATTTAAATTGTCATAAGGTTATGACACCTTTTAGTATTTTTTACGCAATTACGTATTAAGGCTGGTTCACAATAAACCGGGAACGAGAACCAGAACGAAAACGAGAAGCAGAGGACGTGAATATTAAAATGTTTGATTCACAATAAACCGAAAACGTAGACGACTATGCATATTGATATGTATGTCAATAACAATATGTAAAGTCGATATTACGCATTCTGATGTTATTTGTGTATAATTGACCAATGGCGTTCTCTCATGAGTACAAGGCAGCCAACATAAACACAGGTCAACCAACTTCGAAATTTCAACTGAAACATTTCATTAGGTACGGTACTATAAATATGCCCATGCATCTTTATTACCACAACCTATTTTAAGTCTACCATAACGTAAAATAATTAGAGAAGAAACATTTGTAATAGAACAAAAATGAACACAACAGTAGTTATTGAATTGAAGCGTGAATATGTAGTGTGTAATACAACCAATACAGTAATAAAATATGATTCGCTTCCGATCGGTGTTCAAAGATGCAGCTATTGAAAGACACGTATTCTCCGTCATTTTCTCATATTTATACGAGGCACACCGCTTATCGTAAATGTGAGGATTTCAATATTAGAATCTAATCAAATAAAACTTGCTCCATGATGCACAGCACAGAACAAAATAATGCATAGGTTATGTCACGGTCTTCTTGCTAAAAAATATACGACAAAATAGCTTTTAGATGGCAATAGAATGAATCTAGTGGGCTGTGATCGGAAACGTGAACGCCAAAGTTGAAACTTGGCCAACTCTCTGTTCCCAATCTCGGGCTCCGGCAAGCTTTTCGTTAATTGTGAATGCTCACATTTAAATATATACATTTTAACAATTTTACCGTTTTCGTTTTCCTTCTGATTCTCGTTTCCAGTTTATTGTGAACCAGCCTTTCTGTATTATAATAATTATGAACTGATGAATGTTGTTGTTGTTTTCTAATGCCACGCACTTGACAACAAAGTCATTTGACCTCTTGCACTCCAATTTTTTTCAAAGATATTATCATGACCAGCCACTGAAGCACAGATTTTGAGGTGTTCCGAATCCATTTCTTGGTTTGAGTTGTACAATGGGCAGTTAGGGGACTGATATATTCCAATTCTATGCAGGTGTTTGGCCAAACAATCATGGCCTGTTGCCAATCTAAATGCAGCTACAGACGATTTGCGTGGTAAATCGGAAATCAACTGTGGATTATGATGCAGAGAGTTCCATTTTTTCCCTTGAGATTGTGTTATCAAATTTTGTTTGTTGAAGTCTAAGTATGTAGATTTAATAAATCTTTTCACAGAGGAATACGTAGATTTAGTAACAGGTCTGTAAGCAGCAGTACTGCCCTTCTTTGCTAAAGCATCCGCATTCTTGTTTCCCAGGATTCCACAATGGGATGATATCCATTGGAATACAATTCTTTTATTGAGTGTTATTAGTTGAGAGAACATTTTATTTATTTCTGCTGGTTGAGATGAAGGTGTGTGTCTAAAGACTATTGATAGAATAGCTGCTTTGGAGTCTGACAATATAACTGCATTTTTAAATTTATTGATGTGGCAGAGAAGATTCCTGAGACTTTCACTTATTGCAGTGATTTCTCCATCAAAACTTGTTGTTCCATATCCAAGAGATCTATAAAGTGAGAAGAGACAGCACGTAACACCTGCACCTGCACCTTGTTCTCTGGAGATCAAGGATCCATCGGTGTATAAATGAAGCCCATTTTGTGGATGGTACCTAATATTAATTGTCTCTAAAGACATTTGTTTCATTATTTCAGTGTTTACTTCTGATTTCAGTATTTCTTGTGTTAAATTTAGATTATACTCTATATTTAATAGTGTTAAAGGGTTTGGTTTAATTTGTAAGTTTTCTTTTAAATTCAGGACGTTGATTTTCTGTTTTAATTCTTGAACCATGGATATGAAACTTTTTTGAGTTTTCAATCTACGGAGAGGACTGTATGAATGCCAATTGTTTCCCGGTAATCTGATAAGTTTTTCATATTGAATCAGTGCTTTTTCTTCTATTATCATTTTGATGCTGTTTATATTAGTGAGGAATCTCATAGAATCTATTGGAGTTGTTTTGATTCCACCAGTAATGAGTCTGAGAGCTTGGTTTTGAACACGTTCTATTTTGTTTATGAAAGGAAATAATGATGTACATTACCGTATTCAGTACTATAAATAAACATTGCATGTATTTCAAAACTTTATTTTTAAATATCTATATGAAAATTACTAAATTTCAACATGGAAAAAAATGTTTGTGCAGTACAGTGTGCCTTTACATAACCTATAAAAGTATTTTTCAATTATCTGGCAAAATCAGTTATCTCGCACTGGCTTTGTCCTAGTTGCCGGATACGAGGAAATCTACTGTAATAAAATGTAATGATGAAATGAAAGTATTAAGATAAAGAACATACCTGTAAAAAGTAAGGACAGAAAGCTAAAGCACAACGTAAGGCTATAGATAAATGAAGAGTAAATATAAAGATAAGAACTACAGATGAAAGCAAAAATGCAACTGAAGTGTTACTCTTCTGCAGTAATGCTTGCGATTAACACATCCAAAGAATCAGAGTTCTGTGTTAATAAATATAACACTTAATTTGCCTTACGATAACATTGTGCACCATGACTCACAATTCGAAAGGATGGCCGTCGAGCTGCTGGGCTTTGTGTCTCCTGCAGAATGACACTCACCACTTCAGAGGCGGGTCCAACTGAAGAGATGTCACTCAGATCTGCAGTGTCGTGAATGCGCGCCAGCCTAGCCCGCAAGTCTGAGTTCTGCTGCAGAGCTTGATTCAGAGAGTTGCGCAAACTTGCCACCATGTTGCCGGCAGCAGTGGATGAGTTAATGGAAGCCCCAGAGTTTAAGAGAAAAGTACTGTCTGACTCCAATGCAGTCTTCAGTCGGTCACGTTCAGTCACCAAAGTGTACAATGCAAGTTTTAAGCTGCCATGAACTGCAAGCAAATAACAGAATGGAAACAACATCACACATTTGTTAAGCAAGTTGTTCTCGATGATCTACAGAGCGTAAGGTGTATAAGTGCCGTCCTTTTCACAGTTCATCCGGAATAGTCTACAGGATCAAAAAATTTTCATACAACATTGGGTCAAAACTTGATAGTTTTCCCAGAAAAATATTTCTTTTCTTATTCTTTATACTGCTTATACCGTTAGAAAAATTACGAAAACAATTACATCAGTAGGTATATCTAGCAAAGAGTTAATATTAGTTTAAATAAATATTGTGTTCTATTACGTTTTCGTGAAATTAAATAATAACGCATGCTTAAATTTGTTAATATTCTGGCATGAGAGACGTGGCAACATGTTGAGCAGGCAGTACTCTGCACAGACGTACAGTACGTACATGTCAGCTGAGTTCTTCCTGTTCATAAGTCTACTGCCGAGGGGATGACAGTTCAGTACCAGGTATTCGATAAACAACTGACAATGTCGTTCACAGTCTATACTAATAATAAATCTGTAGCCGAAATTTTTCTGGTAATTTTCGCTTTTCCAAAAATAATTGGTCCTAACATGTATAATTAACCATCCTGAAACCGAAAATCGCTTTTTTGAAATTTTTGTTTGTATGTCTGTCTGTCTGTCTGGATGTTTGTTACCTTTTCATGCGATAATGGCTGAACCGATTTACATGAAAATTGGAATATAAATTAAGTTCGTTGTAACTTAGATTTTAGGCTATATGGCATTTAAAATACTTTATTTAAAAGGGGAGTTATAAGGGGGCTTGAATTCAATAAATCGAAATATCTCGCTTATTATTGATTTTCGTGAAATATGTTACATAACAAAACTTTCTTTACAAATGATTTCCGATAAGTTTTACTCTAAGAAAAAGTTTGATAGGACTGATATTTAATGAGATAAATGAGTTTTAAAATTAAAATAATGATGCCACCTATTGGCCTGTAATGAAATGGAAACAAATGACTTCATCTATAAGGGCCTTGGACAACAACAATCGAAAGCTAATTATATACAAGACTTTTAAAATAACAATACAATACATTTTCACCACCACCTCAGATTATAGCGTTGTTGTTCTTGCAATAACTCCTATGTGCAAAATATAAAATTTTTGAGTAGGAAGAAAAAACACATTTATTCATTCCATGGCAATGGTACATAGGAGATCGTGAATTCTTACATTTTCGAAAGAAAGAACTATAACTATAATATATGCTATATCACTAATTTGAAGGGTTCAGAACCATAGTGGGCCAAGCGCCATTTACTGAAGACATAAAAAACAAGGATTAAAATTAAGATATTACCATAATTCAATGGAAACATATAGCAAGTAATATAAAGTATACACATTAAATCTAAATCATATGTCAATCTTCATTAAACTATGGTTGCATGTAATAACAATTAAGAAACATGTTAAAGGAATTGTCATTGCAACAAATGAATGGTCTCTGGACCAAAATGATCGCATTTAAATTTTTTTAAGTACAATTTAAATTAAGTAACATACTAAACGATTTATCCTTCTATCAAACACGAATCTTCCCTGGATCAAATGTCCTATTTTAATTATGTAATTACTTTATATTTATTTCTAACGGGTGCAGTGGAGCGCACGGGTACGGCTAGTTTAGGAATATAATGATATGCTATTAATTTATGGAGAAAGTCGTCGTAATTCAAGTGAGGCAAGAAGGATGTACCGTCAACGTTTTCTGCAAAGAAGGTTGCCTAACCGGCGAACTTTTGCAGCATTTTCTCACCTATTATTAGAAACTAAGATTTCCTTACACCGTTTCGAAAATAACACAACCAGAAATTAGTTTAAAAACGGTACTGCTTTATGGAAGTGGGAGGGATTAAAATGTTGCATTAGAAAAAAAAAGTTCATGTGATTTTGTGCAGTAAACCATTATTGTTTACTTTTTAGACATAATAAAAAATGGAGCAATATTGTTAAATAAAATGTAAATTTGCCATAATGTTCTATTAATGAGATTGAAAGTTTGTATTTGCTGCTCGTTTTATGTAAACAACAGTATTGTCATGGTTTCTACAGCAGGGAGAAGTATCCATTATTTTCGCAGAAATTTTATGTCAACAGTAATTAAATAATTATTGCTTTTATTTCTCACATAATGTTTATATTTCTTGAAAATTATTCTTATTTTTATCAGAAACGAATTTAACAACATCATAATAATAATAATAATAATAATAATAATAATAATAATATTTCAGTATTTGCTGCTCGTTTTATGTAAACAACAGTACTGTCATGGTTTCTACAGTAGGGAATTATCTTCGCAGAAATTTTATGTCCACAACAGTAATTAAATAATAATTATTGGTTTTATTTCTCACATAATGTTTATATTTCTTGAAAATTATTCTTATTTCTATCAGAGACAAATTTAACAACAACAACAACAACAACAACAACAAAATAATAATAATAATAATAATAATAATAATAATAATAATAATAATAATAATAATAATAATATCAATATTTCAGTATTTGCTGCTCGTTTTATGTAAACAACAGTACTGTCATGGTTTCTACAGTAGGGAGAAGTATCCATTATCTTTGCAGAAATGTTATGTCCTCAACAGTAATTAAATAATAACTATTGGTTTTATTTCTCACATAATGTTTATATTTCTTGAAAATTATTCTTATTTCTATCAGAGACAAATTTAACAACAACAACAACAACAACAACATAATAATAATAATAATAATAATAATAATAATAATAATAATAATAATAATAATAATAATAATAATAATAATAATATCAATATTTCAGTATTTGCTGCTCGTTTTATGTAAACAACAGTACTGTCATGGTTTCTACAGTAGGGAATTATCTTTGCAGAAATTTTATGTCCTCAACAGTAATTAAATAATTATTGGTTTTATTTCTCACATAATGTTTATATTTCTTGAAAATTATTCTTATTTCTATCAGAGACAAATTTAACAACAACAACAACAACAACAACAAAATAATAATAATAATAATAATAATAATAATAATAATAATAATAATAATAATAATAATAATAATAATAATAATATCAATATTTCAGTATTTGCTGCTCGTTTTATGTAAACAACAGTACTGTCATGGTTTCTACAGTAGGGAGAAGTATCCATTATCTTTGCAGAAATGTTATGTCCTCAACAGTAATTAAATAATAACTATTGGTTTTATTTCTCACATAATGTTTATATTTCTTGAAAATTATTCTTATTTCTATCAGAGACAAATTTAACAACAACAACAACAACAACATAATAATAATAATATTAATAATAATAATAATAATAATAATAATAATAATAATAATAATATCAATATTTCAGTATTTGCTGCTCGTTTTATGTAAACAACAGTACTGTCATGGTTTCTACAGTAGGGAGAAGTATCCATTATCTTTGCAGAAATGTTATGTCCTCAACAGTAATTAAATAATAACTATTGGTTTTATTTCTCACATAATGTTTATATTTCTTGAAAATTATTCTTATTTCTATCAGAGACAAATTTAACAACAACAACAAAATAATAATAATAATAATAATAATAATAATAATAATAATAATAATAATAATAATAATAATATCAATATTTCAGTATTTGCTGCTCGTTTTATGTAAACAACAGTACTGTCATGGTTTCTACAGTAGGGAGAAGTATCCATTATCTTTGCAGAAATGTTATGTCCTCAACAGTAATTAAATAATTATTGGTTTTATTTCTCACATAATGTTAATATTTCTTGAAAATTATTCTTATTTCTATCAGAGACAAATTTAACAACAACAACAACAACAACAACAACAACAACAACATAATAATAATAATAATAATAATAATAATAATAATAGTAATAATAATACTAATATCAATATTTCAGTATTTGCTGCTCGTTTTATGTAAACAACAGTACTGTCATGGTTTCTACAGTAGGGAGAAGTAACCATTATCTTTGCAGAAATGTTATGTCCTCAACAGTAATTAAATAATAACTATTGGTTTTATATCTCACATAATGTTTATATTTCTTGAAAATTATTCTTATTTCTATCAGAGACAAATTTAACAACAACAACAACAACAACATAATAATAATAATAATAATAATAATAATAATAATAATAATAATAATATCAATATTTCAGTATTTGCTGCTCGTTTTATGTAAACAACAGTACTGTCATGGTTTCTACAGTAGGGAGAAGTATCCATTATCTTTGCAGAAATTTTATGTCCTCAACAGTAATTAAATAATTATTGGTTTTATTTCTCACATAATGTTTATATTTCTTGAAAATTATTCTTATTTCTATCAGAGACAAATTTAACAACAACAACAACATGATGATGATAATAATAATAATAATAATTATTATTATTATTATTATTATTATTATAATAATAATAATATCAATATTTCACTCACTGTCTTTGGCCAGTATAGTAAAATCTTCTCGGACCTGGTTGTCCGGAGTGCCTGAAGGTTTAGTGTCCAAGTTACAGAGGGTTAGAGCAGCTGTGTTGTTGATAGTGGTGACAGCATTCACAGCAAGGGGTAGCAGGTGCTCTGGTCCGGGTAGGCTCTGAGGTCTAGCTGCCAGAGTCGTTGTTGGCAGAGAACTGTTGCTGCTACTCAGTACTCCAGTTATTGGCTGTTGCTGAATGGACGTGACAGTGAGGCCAGTAAAGGAACAAGTCTGTCAACATGAGCATTCAATTGTGTCACTCTTCCCTCCACATAAAGTATCCACAGTTCAAAGCACAATGTAAAATTACGACACAAATGGTAGAGTCAATAATTTAATGAACTGGAAACCTCTGCTCTGCACTCCAGAATGCATTGTATTCAGAGAAGTATTACCACCTATAAATACTGTTCATACTTGAAATGATTCAAGTCTGCTTCACAGGGAGCTTTACCTGAAAAACTAGACTTGCATAATATATACGTTACTATAGGTACGTTAACAGAAAACCACAATTCCAAGTTACACAGAGTTGATGTGGGTCTCTGGCGTCGTGTCAGCCCACATGAGTTGTCTGGATATAAGGGAAAAAATTGAGACGGTGTCGGGTGGTGTTCCTGGGTAGCTCAGTTGGTAGAGCGCTGGTACATTCAACCAGAGGACCCAGGATCGATACCCGGCCCAAGAACAAAATTAAATTAAATTATGATTTATTTAACGATGCTCGCAACTGCAGAGGTTATATCAGTGTTGCCAGTGTGCCAGAATTTTGTCCTGCAGGAGTTCTTTTACATGCCAGTAAATCTAATGACATGAGACTGTAGCATTTAAATACACTTCAATGCCATCGACCTGGGCCGGGATCGAACCCGCAACCTCGAGCATAGAAGGCCAGCGCTACACCAAATACATTACCGAGGCCAACCTCCTGAACAATTTTTCCCTTGAAATTATTTAATTCTTTGTATAATATGATTACCTTGTTGATTGCATTATTTAGTATAAATTCAAGTGTCACTTAAATTCCATTAATTTTCTTAAAAGCAAGGCAGAGAGAAAGAGATAAAAAGAGATAAAATGAGGTGAGAGGTAAAAAAGGAAAGAAAAAGTAAAAAGAGAAAGGAAAGAAAAAGTAAAAAGAGAAAAGAAAGATACAAAAATGAAACAAAGAAGAAAAATGAACCAAGGAAAAAAAAAATAAAGAGATGAGGGGGAGGGGGAGGGGGGAGAGAGAGAGAGAGAGAAAGAGAAGAATAAGAAAAAGAGATAACATAACAAAGAAAGAGGAAGAAAAAGCAAGGAAAAAAGAAGGAAGAATGAAACATGTATTACACAATAAACACATAAATGGATCAAGTCTTAAAAAAATAGAAGAGACAGCAAGAAAGAAACTCTACTGGCTATTGCTTTTCGTATGTTCTGTTATGTTAGCATTTCAGTGTCTTTATTTACTATGCAAAAGAAGTGAAAATGTTTAAAACGTTTCACTATAGTGAAATTTTAACTTCATTTTATTAATAAAAATATACAGTACTACAGTTGAATAATTGCATTATGAAATGAATTCCATGGATATTCTGTACATACAAAATTTACAAAAACTCAAATTTAATCAGCACCCAAGAGTTGGAACTTAAACTGAGACGATTCTGTCCGACACCGGGATGGGTATCCGGTGTGGCTTAGGGATAAAGCATCAGGACGTAGATCTGAAAACCAGGGTTCAAATCCCGGTGCCAGAGAGAATTTTTCTCCGTTCCATTACTCTTTCATCGTATGATGATGCAGAATATCTGCATGGAAATATCATATGTACTTCGGTACATTAAAATAATATATATGTGTCAGAGAACCTGACTGTTCAACCCATCCCTTTTGTAAATCCATTTATTATGCAAAGAAGCAAGGTATAATATAGCTTAATATTTCTAACATTTTGAATCCCGAGTTTCCCAAATAGTTAATACAATTACAATATATATGTAGACTAGTTATGTTATGCAAATTTGTGCAAAATTTATTACATACATAAATGTATAAATAAACTCAATTACCTTACTTTTGAGATTAAAAAACTGCCTTTCGTGTACAACACAGAAAACAAAAGTTCATCTTTTGATTTGTGTACATATTAAATGATTTCACTTACATATATATTTTCAATAATCAAAAATAAAAACAGTAATATCATTTGAAACATTATCCTCGAATAAACTGTTGTGAAACACGCAAACATTCAATGTGACAGTATGTGTCATCTTCGTGCTTTTTTTTTTCTTTTAAAGTGACATTATTGGACCATACTAATCACGTAACAAAAGAATTCTGCTACTTGTGAATTTTAATACTGGCTTAAAATATTTGCAGGAATGAGAATGGAATGGACCAAACAATTCAAATTCTTGAATAATGATAATTATGGTGATGGCAGTGATGGTTATGGATGGTGTGACAGTGTTAGAAGAGATGACGCTGATTAAGAAGAAAACTGCAGGGGTCTAATTTTAATCTGTCCACTTTCCTTTCATGGTACAGTAAAACCTGTTCAAGATGGAAGTGACATAGTCTCAATTTTTTTTTCCCATTGCGGACAGGTTTCCATATTGTTCAGGTGTGAAGTTAAAATGGAATATTTTATCATTTGTATAAATGAAAAACAAAATGGCATGTCGCAAATTGCAAGAAGTAGAAAATATTCCGTTTAACACTACTGACATTAAATCAGCTTCCTGTCGCTTATTCCAGTGGTGAATCATATTGAAGAAAAATCTCATTTTCTGTATAAATGTTATCGTAACTCACTCATTAAACACTTTTAAATCACACTAAATTTAATATCTAACACTATACTATAATAGTGTACTGTATATCACTGCACATTATTTAATTGGTTTAGGAGCCATCCATTAGAAGCCTTGAATTCTGGCTTATCTATTATGTTTTTGCCAGTTCAAGGGTTTGTTTTGCAGAATAGGTCCAGAAATTGGCACGGTCTTTGAAAGGACATGAAGAACTCACTCTCACAACAGTTCATTTATTTCCACATAACCAGCTGTTTTCTGTTTCCTTTTTATATCACTATTATTGACCGCAAGCCACTCACTCATGAGACGGTCTTTATTTTTCACTCACTCATGAGATGGTCATTATTTTTCGAAGTGTAGCATCTGAATTTTCCACAATTGAATTCCAACATTATTTCCCATACACTTAGTTCCTCATTTTGCTTTAAGTCGACAACTTTTACTTCATCACTTAATAGTGCCACATTTTTACGCAACTTTTTTTCTATCATGAAATCACTACAATTGCATTCTGCTCAGCTACGACATTATACCGATGTGAAGCATTGAGAATCTTTGAAGGCACTTGTCTGCCTAGTCAACAGGGTAATAAAATTTATGACTGATAGGCCAACACACCCTCACACTCTCTAAAATTTTGCAAAGAAAACTTGTTTTTATCTTAGTGACCTACATATTTCGTACATTTCTTGAAATTAAATATTTATTTATTCGTCTAATGGCTAGTACATGATAGTTACTATCATTGACTGAGGGAAAAACAAGAAAGTGTTGAACAAAACTATGGATTAAGTAATTAAAAACATTCGGGCTCTGGCTTCCCAGTAGCAGTCGACTTCCTTGAAGGATTTCAGAGCAGGGCATTTTGCAAGATGTTGTCTATCCATGTCTTCCTGTTGATGGCACAAAATGCAGGATGCTGATGGAAGGATGCCAAGACGATTGAGGCCCAGGATGTCATGTTCAGTGTTAAGACGAAAGCTTGCAACTGCCAGTCTTCTGGGTTCAGGAGGTATATCCTTCAGTAATTTCCTACATTGTTGCGAAATGTTTATGTCCAGTTCTTGTTGGTGATTATTTTTTTGTAGTTGCTTGATATATTATTTTACTGAGTTAAATGACAAAGGTTTCCGTGGGTTTATTTTGAGATTGGCACCCTTCTTAGCTAATGTTTCAAAATATAGTTTACATTAAAATAGTGTGTCCAAAATATTATTTCCATTTTGAACAGTATCAGACATTTTCTGCATCCATGTTGGACAGTTTCCGTTTTATTCAGGAAAAATTATACATAATACATACGAATTTCGCCAGGACCAATAAATTATTCTGAAATAGACAGGATTCCAAATTATTCAGGTTCCGATTTGAACAGGTTTCACAGTATGTACAAAATTACATACAATTGACTGTGAAGGCAAAGTTAACAAATATGATGCATGCACAGTACTTCCATAAAGTTATACATTTACAACAATTATTGAAACACGTGAATTGATTACAGAAAATGAAAGTAAAGAATAGTTACAGAAATAGAGTCATGCATTGATTTCAGCATCAGGTAGATATGTCTGAACAGGTTAGAAGCACCAGAAGCCAATTACAAACTGCATACTTCACTCTTCGAACCTGTCCATGTGAAAAATTGTTAGTAGAGAAGGTGATAGCTTGAGTGGACTCAGAAGAAAGCCAGACACACCACAAAAAATAACCAAATCTTCTAAATACCTCTGTGCCAGGAAAACTCACTGAGAGTGGAGAAGCTGATTCTGGCTCTGTCGTCTTGCTAGGACTAGAGCCAGTCAGATCTACTGAACTCCCTTTGGAGCTCTTTTTTTTCCGAAGACCGAACTTCTTGCGGTCTTTTTTCACATTTGGCGAGAAGCCTTCATTTCCAATCTGCAATAAAAGATCATGCGTAAGTATGTGCAAATAAAACGAATACAAAGTCTGTAGAATGATTTGCTAGTAGTTTTTTATATCCATATGTTCAGTGAATCAAATTCATAAAGTGCCCCTCATGGACGTTGTTTCAAATACACTCGTTCTCAGTCCCAGATTTTCGCTTATATAAATCAAAGTAATGGTTGTAATTTAATCAAATTTGCTACAGACATGCCTTGATGTGTGAAAAGCATGGTGACAATGAGTCTTTCCAAACGTGCGCATGTGCGAGTCGGCCATTTTATGCTACCCTACAGTCGCTTGCTTGCTTAAGGGCTGTTCCATATGAAATTGGACAAAATTTCAGAAAATTTGACCTCGCATTTAAAAAAAAGAAAGGTGCTTCTGTCATTGAGAGGCCTCCACTGGATAAGCCTAATGGTGGGTTAAAATATCTGCAACTAGTATTACTTTTCATTTTATAGAGCATAAATTTTATCGTACTTTCGTAAAATTCTTAGTTTTGGAAAAACATTATTCAGAGACATTTAGTGGTAGGATTTTCAACAGCATCTCTTTTTAAAGCAGACTCAGAGAGTAATATAATTACTTTGGAGGGATTTTTTAAAATTCTTATTCACTCGATTAGGCAGATTTATTTATATTACTTTTTTCCTTCACGAAGGGATTTTTTTAAATTCTTATTCACTTGACTAGGCAGATTTATTTATATTACTTTTTTCCTTGACGAAATAGCTAAAAAATAAAAACACGACAATATGGATGACTTAATATACAATAAAACACAGTTTACAGATTCAAAATTTTCTTTGGGTAAGGGTGGAAAAGAAAATAAAGAAAATAATTCTCATCGTGGATTTCTTCGTCGAACGGGTCCATCCCACAGCAAGCTGAGCATGCACGTAGTTGGCCAATGCTAGCAGCTTGTAAGTTCCGTATGTGAGTAGTTCACGCATTTGAAAACAACTCGAAATGAAAGGTGTATTCCTCTGAATACTAAAATAATTTTATATGGATATTACATATTCACTACACTAACCTGTTACTGTTTACTCATGGTTATGATTGGTATAATTCTTGCTTTTAAGACAATACGTAATCACTATCTTACCTTAATATAGCAGTTTTTTTAATTTGCTGCAACACAATAAAGGAAACCTCTCAAACATTGGAATTGAATAACCACTGTCACCTTGTAAATAATACACACAGAAGATTGGCTGGTAGGTCACATATTCGTCTCAGTCCTTGTGTTGTAACAACATACCAGCAGTTTCAAGGCCACTCAAGGCCAGCTGATAAGAATATTCTGGCTCCTCTCACATCTCCGCATGACGGTGCATGGAGCACGTATTTTTATAGCTAGATTTGAAATATTTATTTTAAGGCTTTTCATTTAAAATAGCTTTTAAAAAAATTGTATGGTTTTTGTCTCAACAATAACTAATATTATAGTATTTTATATCCATAATTTTTTAGTGGTATAAATCACAAAAAAAAACAATATATCCATAATTTCCACAAACAATAAAATATATGTGTTATACCCCATTAATACACTTAAATGTGCACTACAAAATTAGCTATATCTTAAGTTTTTATTTCGAAATCAGACGTAATAGTACGTGTTGAAAGTAAGAATAAAATACAAAATACGCTAAATTTTAAGGAATTTTGTCTGAAAAACTACTGAGCTAAAGAAAGTCAAAATGTATATTTACTAGTTCCCACATACTAAACCTCTGAACGAATTTTCAGACAATTCTGACATGTCATGGTATTTCGTTGTCCGATTTCATATGGAATAGCCTTTACGTATTACAGTTTTTTGTGAGACTGTGGTCTTGTAGCCTTGTGGTGAAGCACCTGATACAGAGACGATGTGGTTTGTGTTTGAATACGTCACGTCATTTCAGTCTGTAGCAAACAGCTTTAGACAGTATCAAACACCCGGAAACTGTTTTCTTTTCTGTAATGTTGGTTCAGTCTAATTACCGGTTTGTCATTGGATCAGATGTTAGCAGCCTGAAAGAGTGACGAATTTTTAAGAGCAGTGAAAGTTTATATAATGACTTCTTTCTGAAGGGAAATATATGATGATTTACAGTAAAATGAAAATGTTTATCGTTATAATACTTGCCTATTAAGAAGCAATCTAAACCATGAAAACGTTAATAAAAGTTACAAATTCCAACCAATTTTCCTAGTTCCTTTAACAAAATGTTAAAAATAGAATCTTTTCAAAACTGAATTTTTAACTTTTAAATGAGGATTTATGGTATTTTTAATATCCTCAGGGGCGGCTTTTGGGGTAATGCCAGTGTGCCATGGCACCACCAATGAAAGAAACAAAAAATCATATCCTAGAAAGCAGTTGTAATAGTTTATTTCTACACATTTTATTCGTATTTCATTTGAACGAGCGCGCGCACAGACCCGGACGCACTCTTGCAGCGTTTTTCCGAACGTCGGAGCCACTTCTGTGTGGCACTGATTCCCTCCATATAACACTGTACAAAAGGCTACTGATTATAGTTTACATGCGTTTCTTATGGCAGACTTTGAGCCGAATTCAATTTGACTCAGTAGTTAATATTCCGCCCGCTAGAGCACAGTAATGCAAAAATTTCGCTAGATGGCAGGATTGTTGGAGACGTTAGGAAGGGAACCATCTACCGCAGACTTGCACGAAACACAAGTTAAAGTTCCGCGCCAAATGTTAATGTAATGTTGCCAATTCAAAACTAATGCACATACAGTAACTTGGATTTGAATGTGTAAATTATTATCCATTTAACTATATTGAACGCAGAGATAGTCATGGTTCTTTTTAGAAAGATAAATATTTTTTCATATTATGTAGAACTGTTTGTTAATGTTGTGTAATATTTGTTTTATTTTGCGGCAACTAAATATCGCTACACTGTTACTATAGTATTGATGCTTCTGTTAACGATACATGAGATCTGTGCAGGACATGAACATGTGTTATTCAGGCCTCTGCCTTGGATTTATCTGCCTATTAAATAAAGTGCAAACGTGTTTGTTTATTATCTATATCTCGTGTGTTTTTGCCAGTAATTTTACTAATTATAAAAATTATTTGTATTTGACTAACAATACTGTGAAAGTTTTGCTTATTTGTATCTGTAAATTTCGTTATTAGTTTCGGAAATGTTATTGTAACTGTTACTAGATGCATTATTGACTGTACACTTGGTAAAATAGCTGGTTTAATTAATGTGTTTTATTTAACATAATGCAAACGTGAACTGCGAAATTATCAATTTCACTAGGGTAATTTGCGTACAACCTTTTTTCGTTTTTGGCACCACCACCAGAATGCCTCATCGGCCGCCACTGAATATCCTTATTATGTATGTATGTATGTATAAATTTGTCTTTAAGCAATATAGGCCTACCTTTTGGTGAGGTGGCACTTCACATTATTAGTATACAGTGACGTCTTCCCGTTTTACAACACCTCTAGTACAAGTCATTTAGGTCATTACTTATTTTTAATTTATTATTGCAATTCTTCCACTAGTCTTTACTTGTCTGTCATCAATTCTTCCTCTACTTTACTCCTAACCCATTATTATACCAAAAATACCATATTTCTCATTTTTTACCTCCCCTTCTGTATGACACATTTCCCCTCATTTCACATCTCTAACTATTTGCACTTTTCACTGCTAAATTTCCACATTACTACTTTATTTAGGTCTTAGTTTTCTTTTCTCACGATTTATTTCCCCATCCACACCATTTCCTTAAGTCATACTGTTTTTTCACCTAGTTTTCTCCTCTTCCTTCATCCCTGCTCCCTGAACTATCTCCTACTTGCGTTACTCTACTTCTCGTCAGCCTCAATTTAGATCTTAGTTCCTTCACTCACTTCAGAATTGCTCCCATCTGATGTCCACTATTTCCATTCGCTTGCACTGAAGTCTATATCCTGATTAAGCAAGAGTACACTTATACTGACACAAATGTTTAACTAAAGTATTTCATCAGTCTATCAGATTAATTCTTATAAATTTACTCGAAGAAATGATTCCTTTTTTTTTTTTTTTTAATACTTTTATTTGTGAATGTATAGGTGGGTTTCATATACAGTTATGTAAATATCACCAGGGAGTCAAGACTACATGAACGATATTACAAATAACCAGAAAATATTGTAACTTTATTACAAAACAAGAATGTAATTTTATTTCAACAACAGTCACTTCCAATAATTTGAACTCTTCCGTCAACAATGGGATTTCCACTCCACACAGCAACACAGTATTCGTTATTGCACTCCACAGACGACAATGACAATTTACTTGGATTATTGAGAACAACAATGAACTGTTAATCTTAACTAATGTTCACAGAGCACTATTTACAAATCAGAACTGTCAGTTCTCAGTTCACAGTTCGTTTGCCTTGGCTAATTCTTCTAGCTCAGCCACTCGAGTTCACAGTATCTCGAACCCCAGACCTTCAGAGACAGTCCACTGAACGTCGAACTCAGGTCCCCCAACTGCGGTCCACTGTACTCAAACTCGGGACTTCGGACGCTCACACAGCTGCGGACACACTCAAGTCGAACTCCGATCTCGAAGCTGGCTTCACTGCTACACAAGACTGGCTGGCTTGCTGTCCACCGACTATAACAACAACTGCTCAAGTTCACTCGCGTGTCGTAATTTATAACCAAACCATAATTACGAGAAAGTACGATGCTCGAAATTTCTACTTCTACAGACTTATGGACGATTCTGTTCGGGAGGGTCCGTCCCCCCCTTTCCCTTCGTCACGTCCGCGGAACAGCGTGTCACCTCCTCTTCTCTCCTCTCTACGCCACAGAACATGCCCCAGGAAACAGATACGCGCGCACTTCATTTGCCGCACCGAACTATGGCCGACCTTGTCCTCCTTCTGCCAGTAGTGAGATCGTATCCCAGCTCTGTCACAGTATTTAAGATGAGGAGTAGAAAACTCAGGGTGTCAAGAGAATTTTCATTTAATGACCCGAGTTTTAGTAGATTACAACGTGATATTTCGGGAAAAAAGGAGAAAAAAAATGTGCTGGCTCTTGGAAAAAAATATATATATATGGCTCTTAAAATTTTTCGATTTTAGTTTACTACTATTATTACACAATTTAGCAACTACTACAGAAAAATAAATCATAATTATGTACATAAACGAAAACACAAAGTTTAAAGACACAGAAAAAATCTAGTACATCAACACTACAATAATTCAAACAACTTATCCTTCCGATGGTCACTTTTTTTAACTATTTCTTACTGTTACCACTTTACGCACATAATGACAAAAAAAAAAAAAAAAAAAACAGTACTGAGGTCCGAACCTATCTGGAATTTAGATATAAGGGAAGTTAAATACATGGACATCTTATATTCAATGAATTCTTCTGTTCGAATAAATATATATATTTTAAATTTTTCACTTTTACATAATTTATGTCATTAAACATTTATCAACATTACAAATCTAAGAATAAAGCTGACAAATTCTTACCTCAGCATCGATTGTGGGTATTGACTCTATCTGCTCCAGGATTCGTGTTAGCTGCACTATGTTCTGTGTGACCTGCCCCAGCTCTTTGTTGAGTGTGTCTAATGGGGGTGTGGAGTCAATGACCCAAGCAGCTAGTCGACTACCTGCACATGCCCCAGATCCCAAGATACTAGGAGGGGGTGAGCAGGGCTTTACATTTCTTGGTAAAGAACCATCACGATTTGACGCAATATCTGGTGGAGTCATAGCAATCTCTGCAAAGAAAATTACATACAATACATGAACTTCAGTCTGATCAAATGTGGTACTTTTATTAACACTGCAGTAAATTCATAAACATGGTTTTTATTGGTATTAGATATTTACCCCATGAATATGGAGAACTTCTCTAGCATACTCAAGATGTTAATTTTTACAATGTATATACAGAGTATCCCATTTATCTCGTGCGTCTATTATAACTTTTTTGTTTGGATAGATATTGGAATTTTTGTTTTTGATCGTTATGTTAGAACGAGGGGCTAACATGAGCAGGAGATTTGGTGCATGTAACTACATTATGGTACAAGATACACGTGACGTCATCAATTTTTCAAATAGCACTTCATACTTTAATCATGTTACATTGATTACACACATTAAGACGAGTTCAAAAATGTATCACAATGTCACCTTTCTAATCAATAACAACAACAAAACGAAACAAAAACGTACTTCCAATGTGATAATGTTATGCTTTGAGAGTCACAGAAGATTTTCCAAATGGTGACCACTCACATTAATGCACATTTGAAGGCGTTCTCCGAAAGACCGTATGACTGCCAGGCATGTTGCTGGCTGAATGGACACACAAGCCTGTCGAATGCGTTGCTGCATGTCGTTGTCAGAATGTTCTGGTACACACTGTCCTTCACAGTTCCTCACAGAAGACGTCGAGTGGCGACAGGTCCGGAGAACGTGCAGGCCACTGTACGTGGATTGTGGCGTGGACAGTTGTTGTGGTTTGTTTACATGTTAAGACAGTAAACACACAACACACGACGTGTACGGACGCCAGTCGTCTTTCGTTTTGTGTAAATTAATGCACAAGATGAATGGGGCACCACAACAAACGACACATTCTGATGGGACTCATTTTGCATTTTGTTGTTGTTATTGATTGGGAGGGTGACATTGTGATACATTTTTGAACTCGTTGTAATGTGTGTAATTAATGTAACATGATTAAAGTATGTAGTGCTATTTGAAAAATTGATGACGTCACGTGTATCTTGTGCCATAATGTAGTTACATGCACCAAATTTCTACAATCATGTTAGCCCCTCGTTCTAACATAACTCTCAAAAACAAAAATTCCAATACCTATCCAAACAAAAAAGTTATAATAGGTGCATAAGATAAATGGGACACCCTGTATAGCAGTCCAGTATAAAAAAAGGCGAATTTTTTTAATTATTCATTGTTATTTTTACTTAATGTTAGTTTCAGATGCAGCAGATGACAATCAATAACATCTGCTGTTCCGGAGCTGCGTTCGGGCTTGGGTTGGATCCCCCTTTGGACTTTGGTTTCTTCGGAGGTTTTCCACAGCCGTGGGACTGAAGCCGGATGGTCTATGGCGAGTCCTTGGCATCAACACCTTTGATTTGATTACCCTCTTTGATTTGATTACCTGGTTGGGTTTTTCCGAGGTTTCCCCCACCGAAAAGGCAAATGCCGGGTAATATTTTGGCGAATCCTCGGACCTCATCTCATCTCACTACATCTCGCCAAAATGTAAAAAAATTGTACAACATTGTAAAAATTGTAGAAAATTACTAAATTGTAAAACTATAAAAATTTGTAAAAATTGTAATTGTAATATTGTAAAATGTTGACATGTTCCACATCTTAAAGCTTCATTGCTCATGTAAGATCTATGGAATAAAATAAATGAATGAATGAATGAACGAAGAGATATGGTACTTAAAAATATGGGCTATATATAGGTATAATTGTACATACATACATGTAAATAACAAAAAAAGAAGGAAAGAAAGAAAACGAAAAAAAAACTGATAGAAAGAAAATATTAAAATAAGGATAAATTAAGAGAAAAATATAGAAAGAGGAAAATAGAAACAAACAAAGGGAAAAAAGAAACAAAGGTCAAAGAAGAAAAGAGAAAGTAAGGAAGAAAGATAAACATAAATAAATACGAAAATAAAAAATAAAAAAGAGACCAAAACAGAGGGCAAAGAGGAATAGAAGGGAAAAGGGAAGAAGAAAATTTTAAAAAAGACGAAAAAAATAAGCCAAGAAGAAAGACAATATACTGCAATGAAGAAAATTCTGAATTGTAATATCGGAATAACAAATCAATTCTTCATATACCGGTACCAATACATGAAGAAATATTTAAGGAATTCAATGAAACTACATTTTATCAACATCAAAGCACCACTCGATTTAATTCTGATGACTCACTGTTTCTGTTTGGGCTATCGTCCTCCACACTGCTTCCTTGGGCTCGTATCACAGGCACCTCTCTATTGCCAAAGGTCAGAAGATGTTGTCGATACAAACGATGCTGCTTCAGCTGCTCCACCCACTTCAAAAACGTCTCTAGAGTCTTTGCCTGTTTCATAAGAAAGCCACTTTTAGAATGGAAACAGTGCATGATATCTAGCTGACCATTTGTTAAAGATGGATTGCCTTCCAAGTAATAAATGCATGATATGCAAAGATGATGGAGCAGCTCTTGACATAAACTAGCTAGAAAAATGAAAAGGACGCAGCAGCAAGAGTCTGACGGGATTATATTGGGAAGGCAGACGGAAATGATGTCAGCCAATTAATCTTCAGTGCTATTGGTCAACAACACAACAACTCAAGAAAACAAATATGCATGCTCGAACTAAGTTGATATTAAACATTTTCAGGATATATAAGTGTGCCATTTTCTTTTTACAAATACGAACGCAGTAATAAAGAAGGTCAACTTATGAAATCCTCTGATTGAGGTTATGGCTGATATGTACATCTATTATCAGGCAGTACATCTCAATTGATGATATGAGTCAGAGGAAGAACAACTGGACAGAATTATGCAATAATAGACTAACCGACAATTTGAAAAAAAATTAGATATTTGCACAAATCTGTTGATGGGAGACTAATTTAACTTGGAAAAAATCAAGAATGCGATATCTGAATTTTGCTGCCATTTATAAGCAAAAATTCATTTATTTATTTTGCTTTTAAATATTAGTTCAACTGCTGGTATCTTATTAAAAATTGGTTAGCCTTTTTTTGGTATTATTTGTGCTATTTTTTGTAACAGAATGAATGTTATAATATTTCTTGCATAAAATGTTTTATAAAAAACATATTTATTTCAATGGCCAATATCTCGAAACAGGTTTTTGGCGCTTGGTCTATTATTGCGTAACTCCATCCAATTGTTTATATGCATCTGAAGTTTGACTAGTATAATATTAGCTAGTCAGCGATGTATGCAATGGAGGGGGAAAGATACTGACCACCCTACCCCATTATCTCCTGGCCTAGTTGCCTCATAAGTGGTGCCTTGTTGGTATCACTTGTGAGGTTCAGATCTGTCTTTGGACAGTTGATTAAACAACTTATGAAAATGTTTATATATTTCACCAGATGAACTGCATTCTTTATTGGTGTCAGAAAAAGTAAAATCGTGAACAGTGATATGATACATTTTTAACTAGGAAGAAATTTGGAGGTTCTATGTTAGAATTTATAAACATGAAAAAAAAAAAAAAAAAGACTCGAACTCCAATAAGGAGAAGGTTAAGTAAGATTAGATTATGATGAGGCTGATGTTGGTGGTGTTGGTGTGGTAAAAACGGTCGTAATGATTACTATATGACAGGGATGGGTGGAAGTGTTGGTGGTGGTGGTAATATTTATGTTTTTATTCCTTGTTCGATACACTCTTTTAACACTTATAATCATTGAATAACTTTATGATATATTTATTGTGTTAACGTTTGCAGTTTACCTGGCTGACTAGTTTCGAAGTGGTATCCTTCATTGTTCGAAACCTAGTGACAATGAAGGATACCACTTCGAAACTAGTCAGCCAGGTGAACTGCAAAAGTTAAAACAGTAAAGATATCACAAAGTTATTCAGTCTATATTTTTAATTTGAGGGAGAGACACATTCCAAACCGGGTATGACTTGAGGCTTTCCTGGCGTTTGATGTAGAATAACTCTTCTCGGGTTCTCAGCCAGGCTTGGAAGCAGCTACCCAAGCTGCTTCCAAGCTTTCGATGACTAGCGCTGCCATCTTCTTCAGGGACTTTTGTGGTGTTTGGTTAAGAGGGATAAGTCATTTTTTTATGCAGATGGAATTTTGTTCCCCTGATGAACAGACAAGTTAAATTACACAAGTGGGTGTGCAAAAATCAAAAGAATACAAGCATTTGATGTGTTTTATTTGTGTAGAAAATTATTTGCAATGAGGGTCCGAAGTTTAATTTTCATTCCAGTGTTGTTTGGGTAAAAGGAGGTAAGTCATAAAAATAAGTTTGGAGATAATGAAAATTAAACTTCGGACTCTCATTGCAAATAATTTTCTACACAAATAAAACACACCAAATACCTGTATTCTTTTGATTTTGTGCACACCCATTTGTATAATTTAACTTGTATGGGTATGTTCATCTGGGGAACAAAATTCCATCTGCATAAAAAATGACTTATCCCCCTTTAGCCAAACACCACAGAATTCGCTGAAAAAGATGGCGGAGCTAGTCATCAAAAGCTTGGAAGCAACTATCCAACTCACCTGGTTGAGAACCCAAGTAAAGTTATTCTACATTCAAAACTGTATAATTATTCAAAATGGGCAACCTTCCTTTCTCGTATTCCACAATCATTAGAATTTGTCGCGAGAAAAGACTATTACTAAACAAGGCAAATGTTTCTAAAATTAATTACTGCAACTGACTGAAATTGAAGAGATTTTTTATTTGCGCACTATGCCAATGAGAAACAAAAATGAAGTCACCAAAGCTAAAATTAAGAATTAACAAATTAAAACGCCCACTCTTAATTTATGCACAGTTATGGAAGAAGCTGTGAAATAATTACTAGACTAAAGTTGTGGCATAAATACAATAATAAAGTAAAGAGTGAAATGGGTGCAAAGAGTTGGGAAACAAGCTTCAGCAGCATTTCAAACATTTGTGTTGAATGGGGAGAACAAAACAATGGATGGACATAAATTGAAGTTAATAGCACTATTCATGTCATAATTTTGACTCTGTTCCACTCAGAATGGTTAACATTAAATGATATGCTTTCCTTGATTAATAAGAATCAAGACATGAACAGCTTATTCACTTAAAGGATGAATACAAATATCTCGCGCTTAATAAGTTATAGTAAAACTAAACAATACCTCACCTTGAGATGATAGATGAACTCTTCAGCATCTATGTCAAGCCGTTTCCGCTTTGCTTTTGTTGATATGACAGAAAGGCCGATGTCGACAGAACCATGTATCTTGCCACGTGCTATATCACTCGGACCTTTTGCATACACAAGGATTCCTTTATCTACCACGAAGTACCGCTGAAAAGGAATGATATCTGATTTTAATATGAGCACAGAATACAATGTGCTCCACTTTAATTCAAGTTGGCTACACACCATCAGTTAGAGGTTGTATTACAGTGAAGAGCATAATTACATTGACTTAACAGATGATTTCTTAACAAAAAAAACCTTTTGATAGTTTTTTGTTGGTTTCAAATTCCTTGGCTCAAATCAGAGCTTAAGAATGAACGGATTGGCTGTGTGCCATATAGTTAATAGACACATTTAAAACACTACCTCATTCTGTAAGGATCACTCACACAATACAGAGATTATCGCACACTGTAAAAATCATGTTGGATAGTTAATAGGGGTAGACATTCCGAATGTAATCCATAAAAAATTTCAGTATACAAATGGAGGGAGGGGATAAAAGGTAAGAAAAGTCGTCTCAAAACGAAGTTCGATTTAGAAGTAGGTAATTTTAATTAAGACAGCATATAATTTATGTACAGTAAAACCTGTATTAAACGATCACTGCTGGTTATGTGAAAAATTGGTCTTTCAGAGGGGTGGTCCCTCAATAGGGGAAGTTATTTTACACAAATAATGGGTTAAAACGTTTCTATGTTAATCAAATAAAAACGTGGAAAATATTGCTAATAATAAAAGCTTGAAATCAGAATTTTATTTCTTATTTTACATTATTTTTCCAATTTTCTCCTTTGATTCTACTTCACAAAAAATAAATTGAACTCTGCTTAACATTTTTACATTTTCTTTTTACAATCTCATTTTCAAAACTATTCTTTAACATGTTAAGAAGTTCATTTATATGTTATCGATTCATACAGTCTTTCAGTGGTGTTGATTGTTGAATTAACGCAGTATTACATAAGGCTTGTTCTAGTCACATTTTTTTGGATTGAAATTCTCTCTTGACTTCAACCTCGTCATCGGTGGGTTGATCACCGGATTTTTCTAATAGGTAGGAGGAAGAAAAATAAATTATTGCACTGTAATTAACAAATAACGATTTGATTTTTAATGTACAAAACGAAAAGTAAAACCGTCATATGGCATGAGAAATCTTACCTTCCAAGAAACTGTTAAATAGCAGTATAAATAACCCTTTGTCATACCTCAGAGGCCGTTTGCAAGCGGTCATTGTATCTTTTTCCTAGCAATTCCCAACATTCCTTAAGGGATTAAGGACAGAGATGGGCACTGAATGTGAATACGGTATCACTTAACAATGTTGCCAAACATCATTTTACCTTCTAGTACTATACAAATTTCTTGGAATTAATTTAAGCTACAGTAATGTAATAAAATATTAAATGGTAAATTTTTAAAATATAGTATGGTCTTTTTAAAAGAGGTAAAATGAAGGAAATGACTATTCAATCACTGGTCGCTGGTCTCTTAAAAGGGATGTGATTTACATTGGTTTTATGGGTTTTTAATTTGGTTCTTTAAAAAAATCGGTCATTAGGAGGAGTGGTCTCTCAATAGGAGTGGTCTTTCAGACAGGTTTTACTGTATTCATGTTAATTAATTTTATGAAAATTTCTGTTTTAGTATTTATGATGTGAAAAAAATTGTTTTGACATGTCGTGTGCCTGGCTTTCCTGTCCGTTTCTTCTATCTGTTTGTGTACTTGAAGATAATTAACAGTGCAGTCGAAACTAGTCCACTAAGGTACCGGTAATTCATTTAAAGACACAATAACCCTATTTATGCTAAAAAAAGATAGAATGTTATAAAAAATGGTCGCTAACAATTCGATATTTGTAATAATTATAATTACGGCTGTTCAACTAAGCATTCCTTAATTCTTATTCATTGCTCATAAAGCACATTATGGAACGTATGTACAGAAGTTTTTATTAGTATTACCGACACTTAAGAAACTATCAATGAGAATATTTAAAATTCAGTACACTGTTATAATACATCTTCAGTACAAATTGAACTCACTTTGTGCCACCCTTTCAGAGGCCATTTTCTCTTCTTATGTAGATAACCTGTGAAAATGTCTGGCTTCTTATCAAACCTCTGCCCGTCCTTCAAACCTTCTAAAATCTCCCACTCCGATCCACGTCTGGCACTTCTCTTGCTTGCTGGAAAATTTGTAACAAAGTGTTAAAAGCAAATCATATATCAAGTCACAATCCCGATAAACACTACTGAAAGTTAAACTTAGCTCCAATTTCCAGAGTCAGAAAATAACTTCTCTAAGTTCCGAATTGCTCACATTCCATGTACAGTGACATATCCTACAGCACATGAGAAATAAAATTTGTATAATTCACTGAGTTGCTATAAAGAAAATACAACAATGCTACCAATTAGTTACAATGCAGGATCTAATGTGTTCTTCAGTGAGAATATGAACAAAGGCAAAACATCGTCATGGAGGGACGTTCTGCGAGGGCCTGAGACATAGTAAAAGATTAATAAAAGTCCGTGTGACATCATTAAGAAGGTCTTGGCACTGAAAAGAACTGATTTGAGAATTATGAGCATACTGAGGGGACTGTACTATTACTGGACATAGGATGCAAGGGATAGTGAAGTGCATTCCATAACCTCTCCTATCCAAAACCCAACCTCACCTGCTCGTGGTGCAACCCGTTTTTACAGACGAGGCTCTGGGGACCGAATCACAGCGGTATAACTGTTCCATCAAAATGGAGGAAATGCCATTTCATCTCTTACGCTGGCCTGCCACGGAGTAGAAATGTTCCACAAGTGGTGCTTGTGAGAAAGGTCGGTGGACTCTAAAACTCCTCCCGGCCAGATCCGATGGACCCATTAACCAACGACAGGTGTGGCCCTCCAGTCATACTGGGGGTTTACGTGAGTGGGTAATGTAACCACCATTACAAACAAAAAATTGGTGCCCACTTAAAAAACGGTTACACTTATGCTAATTAACAAGAAGAAGAAATGACTGAAGATCATCTACAAACCTGTGAAGTTCTACCTGATGGATCCACCACAGATAAATATTGGAGAGCAAGAACGCTAATGGCTGCGTTGCCAAAGCCCAGCATTAGATAACAACAACACTATTACTGGACATTTGCACAAGCCATTGTTGTTTTCTAATGCCAGGCATTTGACAATAAAGTCATTTGACCTCTTGCACTCCAATACTTTTCAAAGATATTATCGTGGCCAGCCACTGAAGCACAGATTTTGAGGTGTTCCGAATCCATTTCTTGGTTTGAGTTGCACAATGGACAGTTAGGGGACGGATATATTCCAATTCTATGCAGGTGTTTGGGCAAACAATCATGGCCTGTTGCCAATCTAAATGCAGCTACAGACGATTTTCGTGGTAAATCGGGAAATATTCCCATTCTCAACCAAAGCAATTGCCCATTCACGAAAAACTATACATGGTGACACATGTCTAAGTAATAAATCGCGATATAAATTAGTATTCTGGTTATAATCAGTCAAACAGCTGACTGCTAACAAGAATAAATGCACAATAGAACAAAACAGTTTGCTCAGAAGCACACAATGCAGTGATGCTAATAAAATGGCTGTATTTAATAGTGGAATTTGTAGTGGATTAAAAGGATAAATACCTTTAATGGGATTTATACCAAGAATAACTATATGGTGATTTTTATTAAGATCAGTGAAATGGGAGATTGTTTATAATGCATGAGTATTATTTTAGGTAGGACAGTCAGAATAGCATACTTAATATTAAATAGTTGTCAGAAACGTAAATCGTCATACTAATAACATACAATACGAGTAAAATATTACGACAGTGATAGTGCAATAATATTAATATCACATGAAACCAAGTACAAACTTATAATAAAAAATAAATCGAGCAATGAGCAGGACTCAAACATGGTAACTTTTGTTTTGTGGTCGAACACTATACCACTGAGCCACCATATACTTCACCTACAAGCCTTTGCTAATTTATCTTCCACATGTATGCACGGTGAACACTGAGGGCACCTGGAAAATTATTCATTGTTAAATTCGTGTATCTGAAAGTTTCGTGGGTTGTATCATTATCTAAATTAGAAACAGATAACGGCAGAACAAGAAGGGGCACAAGACTGTGGTAACTTTCGAGGAATATCACTTTTGTTGATGTCGTACAAAATTTTGTCCAATATTTTTTGAGAAGATTAACTCCGTACATAGATGAAATTATTGGGGATCAGTAGTGCGGTTTTAGGCGTAATAGATCGAGTATTGATCACATTTTTTGTATTCGACAGATATTGGAGAAAAAATGAGAGTATAAGGATACAGTACATCAGTTATTCACAGATTTCAAGAAGGCATATGACTCGGTTAAGAGAGAAGTTTTATATAATATTCTTATTGAATTTGGTATTCCCAAGAAACTAGTTCGATTAATTAAAATGTGTCCCAGTGAAACTTACAGCACAGTCTGTATAGGCCAGTTTCTATCTGATGCTTTTCCAATTCACTGCGGGCTAAAGCAAGGAGTTACACTATCACCTTTACTCTTTAACTTTGCTCTAGAATATGCCATTAGGAAAGTTCAGGATAACAGACAGGGTTTGGAATTGAACGGGTTACATCAGCTTCTTGTCTATGCGGATGACGTGAATATGTTAGGAGAAAATCCACAAACGATTAGGGAAAACAAGGAAATTTTACTTGAAGCAAGTAAAGTGATAGGTTTGGAAGTAAATCCCGAAAAGACAAAGTATATGATCATGTCTCGTGACAAGAATATTGTACGAAATGGAAATATAAAAATTGGAGATTTATCCTTCGAAGAGGTGGAAAAATTCAAATATCTTGGAGCAACAGTAACAAATATAAATGACACTCGGGAGGAAATTTAAACGCAGAATAAATATGGAAAATGCCTGTTATTATTCGGTTGAGAAGCTTTTGTCATCTAGCCTGCTGTCAAAAAATCTAAAAGTTAGAATTTATAAACAGTTATAGTACCAGTTGTTCTGTATGGTTGTGAAACTTTGAGAGAGGAACACAGATTAAGGGTGTTTGAGAATAAGGTGCTTAGGAAAATACTTGGGACTAAGGGGGATGAAGTTACAGGAGAATGGAGAAAGTTACACAACACAGAACTGCACGCATTGTGTTCTTCACCTGACATAATTAGGAACATTAAATCCAGACGTTTGTAGCATGTATGGGCGAATCCAGAAATGCATATAGAGTGTTAGTTCAGAGACCGGAGGGAAAAAGACCTTTCGGAAGGTCGAGATGTAGATGGGAGGACAATATTAAAATGGATTTGAGGGAGGTGAGATATGATGATAGAGACTAGATTAATCTTGCACAGAATAGGGACCGATGGCGGGCTTATGTGAGGGCGGCAATGAACTTGCAGGTTCCTTAAAAGCCATTTGTAAGTAACAGCAGAACAAGATTAGGTTCGTTCTAAAGCCATGGGAGGAAAAACAGTAAGCAGAATCATGAAGATAGTAAAATACAAAAGTTAGGAACAGCTGTACAACCTGGCTACCATGAAAATATATTTAGGCCACTCATTTTTTCTTTCCACGAGCATACATTTCTTTGTCTTCTTTGATGAAGCTGCAATGTAGCTCCAAAACATATTTCTCTAACACCATGCAAAAGCTCATAAATCTCGCAGCGATGAACACAGTAAAAGTCTTAAATCGCACTCGTGTTCCATGAAGTATCAAAAAACACCAAATGTTCTGCATAAAAAAATCTAGGGCACAGAATATTACAAGAAATAACTATGAGTAAGTTTCTGAAACTAAGTAAGGTTTCAGGTATCAGTATATAAATATACAAAAAATAATTAGAATGAATCTATTAGACATACAGTGTTTAGAGATAATACTTTTAGTTACATTCTATTATATATCTATAACTTACCTGCAATTTCTTTGGGTGGTGTTTTCGGCAAAGGATCATTATTAGATTCTGCCGACAAACTGTTGCTCTCCACACTGGCCTCCTAGGAATCAAAATCAAACATACAACATCAAGAATGTGCCATGAACAGTGAAGGATAGAAGAGGTGGAAAGAAAAGACACTGAAATTAGGCTATCCAAAACAAATAAAACTGCAACAAAATATAGTTACACTGCAAAGTCTATCACATAACGGGTTATTCTTCAATTTAACTCAGGAGTTGAAAAGCTAATTCTCTCTGACAAATACGGCAACATTCATCTGTAGAACAAAGATGAATACAAATTTTTTTTCGTTTATTATTTCTCGTTATGGCCCTCAAAGTACCTAGATCCTATTCATTACAATATGACAATATGGAGTAAGGTGGACTGAAAATAACATACAAAACTGGAGTCGATAAAATCTGTCTTGCAATATTTTTATCTACTGAAATTTTCAAAGGGTATCTCCTGATCTTTGTGGAAAGAAGTTGTCAGCCTTACAGCAAAATTTTGAGTTCATCCTGTTTTCGATCATGCAGAATACATGATGCTTATATATGACAACAAATACTTGCATTTTTGTAACAGAACTAAAGTACACGACTCAAGTGATTTAGTTTTTTGTATTAATGGAGGGAGTGGATGGTGACTCTTCACCAGTGTGACTATGCATTATATATTATGTATTCTGATCTGTCTGCTTGCAGAAAGGGATGATGTTAACAGATTGATATCCCTGAATACACTAAAGAATAGACTCAGTTTCCTTAAAGTCACCAGATTTAACAAATCTACAGTAACAATCCAACCTAGATATGGGAATTAAGTCCCACTCTAAACGTCTCTGACTGCAGGGTCATGAATAGTGTTCGCAACTTACTACCCAGTATTGCTAGAATGGTATGAAGTAAATTGACCTTTTGCTTGCAATGTCATAATGAGTGGTGTGCATAAAGTTATAGCATTATCTTTGCTTCGACATACATAGAAGATACTTGAAGTACAAGTATATACTTCGTTTTGTATGCATACTACTACTACGAAGTATGTACTAAGTGGCAGTAGTATAAACTATCAAGCGTATTCTATTATATTGACAGTACTTCGGATTTATCCGCTAAAATTCGTTAGTTTTCGCCTTCCGTGCATTTATATTAATTTCTTTGTGGGAAAATTGATTGTTGTCCTCAAAATCTGGTTAGTATAACAAGAAAAATGGACAATTACGACGAAGTGGAAAGTGTAAAGAGAGAGCATGAGAATAACTGCTGTTTGTTGATCTACTGGAAAAATATCCAGCCGGCATTATTAAACAAGTCGCAAACTCCTGCTGCAAAAAGTGATAAAGAAAAAGTCATCCAGGCTATGAAAGTTGAGATGGAAGTTTACAGCAAGAAAAAAATGTACGAAAAGCAAATTATGAAGAAAATAAATAAAAAGTAAAGTAAAAATGAGACATAAATCAGACAGGCTCAAAATGTTAGTCATTAAATTTACATGTAATTGAATTATTATTGTACGCACACGGAGTTTTTTTTTACGTAAATTAAATGTATTACAAATACACCACAGAATCATTTTGCTAAAAATATATTACTTTAAATAACAACAAAAAAATCAACTGATAGGTAGAATTCCAGTTAGACCTATCTCAAAATCAAATGTAGTTCATTACAAATATTGATCATATAACATTTTTTATTTGTAAAACGTATATAACTATTTATAATCACGTTCTGATGGTTCTCTCTTTCCTTGTAGGTTTTTCTAGCGCGAATTTGCATAAATTCTGTCATATTAAACCTACAAATGCTTATGCTGAGCTAACAAAGTCTCAAACACGATTTTTCTTACTTCACACTTAGAAGTAGAAGTATATACTTCTTGTTATGCATATAAATAGTGGTTTATACTATGAATGCTAGCACAAACTAAACAGGGCCTTCCAGATCAATTTTCTGCTACGCAGGAAAGAATTTAATATGGGTTTTTATACATAAAGATCATAGCATATATTACGAAAACCTTAGCAATAGTATTTACTTCAACTTTATGCATACCAGCCAATGTAGTGTAGGGAGATGACTGAATGCAAACAACTTCATAAGCGAGTAGCATAAGCCTATGAAACGGTATGGTTATCATGCCAAATATTACAATAAAGATACTGAAATTATTAACACATTGGATAGCAGAGATTCTGCTTCAATCAAGATCGTACAGACTCTAGTTTCAGACAGGTTATTACAAAACTTTCAAGACTTGCCAAAAAACCGTCACCATATTAGAAACCGTAAGTCTGGAGATGCCTGAAGCTCTGCAATTAAAAGATAAAATAATACAATTAATCGAGAGCCAGATATATCCGTCACTAAACATATGAAGCAAAAATGGAATTCAGTTTTAAGCAATAATGATGGATATTCTGTATTCTGAGGTCAAAATGCTTAGAAAAGTAAAATAACAAATTGTAGGAGAATATCTCGTAGTCCAGTATAATTGATCCAGAGCCCAGTATCAGGTCACGGCCTGGTGGTGGAGAAACACTGGTCTAATATTTGTACTGTGTTGTCTTATGCAGTATCATTAATCCATGCTGACCACATAATCAGGATGTTCCAGTACTTGTGCATGCCTGAAGTTTTTCCACTCTCCTCGCAAGAGTAAATATGGAACAGGCCAAAAGGCCCAATTCCTTAAGTAGGTGGAGGTGGTGGGTTGGAACCCATGAATAGGCTACTCTATTGACGAAAAAATGTTATGTTTTATTTAACGACGCTCGCAACTGCAGAGGTTATATCACCGTTGCCAGATGTACCGGAGTTTTGTCCTGCAGGAGTTCTTTTACATGCCAGTAAATCTACTGATATGAGTCTGTCGCATTTAAGCACACTTAAATGCCATCGACCTGGCCTGGGATCGAACCCGCAACCTTGGGCATAGAAGGCCAGTTCTCTAATGACAAATCACAATCAAGAGGATTATTATTTGTATAAATGTACTTTGTTCTTATTCATTTCTAAATCTATGTTGCAGCATACAATAATTTAATTGCTGATTAGCCCCATTTTGGAACAAAGTCGGTGTATACCTAGTTCAAGCCACTACAGAATATCTTCATTGGGATGCAATATCAATTACGGCCCTTACTTCAAGAAAAAAATTATCTAGGCCACTAATTTTCTAATGATGCAGACAAATACAAATTAATTAAGTTACCAGTATATTTGTGCCAGAAAGAAATTAAATTTTCAATCCCTATTTGCTGAATTACATGGATTAAATTAATTACTTTCATAAATTTATAATTAATCTACTGATTCTCTATAATCAATACACTCAACAGAAATATTTCTTCACACATATGTTTAACACCACCTACTAATATAAATTGAATGCATGCCAATAAAGAACACAAAAAGACAGTCAAAGCATGACAGAGCACTAGGCTATGATCTAAAGCGTAGCATGTTCAAATTATTGTTCTCCCCAAAATATCTCTGCAGTCATTAAAAGTTCTAACTATGTGGCTGAAATATGGGAATCCAATTAACAGGCTATTTCTGGAAAGTGATCATGGTACTGTGCTTCTGAAACAAAAGCTCTTATAAATATGCCATTTACTTCGTTCAACAAAAGAACTTAATAACACATTATAATCTGATCAATCTACATTTGCAGCTGTATATTTATGGAATATGGAGCTGGGTTCTGAATCTTTAAAGCTGAATGACCAATATCAGAATAGTATATTATGCAACGAGCCTCTAATGATAATAATTAAGACGCAAGTATGGATGTTTATGAAACGAGCGCAAGCAAGTTTCATAATATTCATACGAGCGTCTTAATTACCATTATAGGCAAGTTTCATACGACTTTTTATGCTCGACCATATTTCTAACTTGAAATTATTCAGATGTATACATTTTATTTGTATCTGACAAGATCGGAAGTGACCTTGTTCTAGGTCGTGAATTGTGAGATGTGCGCAGACGCGAAAGTATTGATTTTTTCCGAGGAACAATAATTCATTGACCTTGATGTAATCCCGTTAAACTTGATATAACCTTGATTATTGAATTCGACATTGAAAAACGAGATGACAAATTGAATTTATTTGAGTATTATTTACAATTAACGCTAATTATTATAGTAACAGAACATAACCTTCTGCGACAGTATTGGATTTCCAGCCTCCGTGACTTTTCGTTAATTCTCTTTCGATTGCATATCCGAGAATAATCGATACTTGCGGTTTTATAACGGTACAAAGCTGACTTGTCATTGGCTGAACACCTGTAAGCTGAGTTGTCATTGGCTGAACACCTGTAAGCTGAGTTGTCATTGGCTGAACACCTGTGCTTTAATGACATGCATTAAAGGACTGCTACCAGGTGTATAATTACTACATTTCGGCATGGTCGAGCATAAAATTTAATATGAAAGCTGCATCAATTTAAAACTCCTAAGTATAAAAATGGTATTTACCAAAACTTAATACATTGAAAGTATATCGTCATAAAAATACGTATAACTCAATTTCGCCTCTCATTTGTTATAATAAAAAATAAGTGATCAAAATATCTGGAAGAAAAGCTATATCTTTCATGCACGAAAACACAAAAGCTTAGACTATAGCATGCTTGTCAGTAAACATGCTGTAACATTAAAGATTTTCAGTTTAACCATAAATATTGTAATTCACCTGCAAATATATCCCTAGGGAATCCATTTACAATTGGAGAGAAGAAATATGTAACCCCATAAACTATTTGGTAAAAAGAATGTAACCTTTGAAAATATTACATTTAAAATCTTTAAATTAAAAGATTAAAATAGAACAAAGTCTTGCACAAAATAATATAACAACATCAAAAATTGTTAATTTCAGCTGGCTTGCACTTTACTCATAGTGGATATACATAACAAAACACGTGTGAAAATTCCATACTATAAAATATATAGTAGGAAAAGTGGCAAAAAAGTGAGTAAAGTATCGTGGAAAACATTTATTGCAGTGATTTTTGTGAAAACAGTAATTTGACAATAGAATAAGTGGCACAGTGGGAGCCCTGTAAGATAGACCACAACCCAGGAATGTAAGGCTTCTTTCCCAAGGATAAGGTGCGCTTCCTTCAAAGTTCGCATTACACCGGATTTTCCAGACCATCTCATATTCTTTTTTTTATTAAAGTGGCATTATTCTCCGAAAAACACTGATATTAAAGTACAGTGATCGAAAAGAGTTAACGAAATAATGTGAAATGATCCTTTATAAATCTAAACTACGTGTGCACGTTGTACACTTCTAAATCTGCTCCTTTGAATGAAGTGAAGTATGTGTTATGGAGAGTAGGGTATGAAGGCTTTACAAATGAGGTTTCTGAAGTCTTTACAAGGCTTCACCAGACTTTATTTTCAAATAAGAATAGCAACTCCAGACAAGTTGAAAGTGAATACTATAGACGGGAATTAAGTAATATCTGAAGAAGCAGATAGGTCATTTGTTAGGACAAATCATAACTGTCTTTCTCAGTTGACCTGCGTCAATGAGAGATTTCTAGATGGGCCAAAAACATGGACAGACCACTTGGGTCGAAAGATATCTTAATAGTCTAACTTTAGTGTTGATGAAATACTTATGTTACATTTTCAATAATTCTGGTAAACGGAAGTATAAGAATGAGACATATAAAAAAAAAAAAAGCAATATAAATTAACGATAAGAACGAGAAATGGAAGAAAATAGGAAAAGGAAAAGAGAATTAGGACAAGATAAACTCGGAAGTAAGAAAAGAAGAAGAAAATGAAAAGAAATGAGACTAAAAACAATAAATTTGAAAAAAGAATTGCAATAAGAATTGTTGTTGTTGTTTTCTAATGCCAGGCGTTTGACAATAAAGTCATTTGACCTCTTGCACTCCAATATTTTTCAAAGATGTTATCATGGTCAGCCACTGAAGCACAGATTTTGAGGTGTTCCGAATCCATTTCTTGGTTTGAGTTGCACAATGGGCAGTTAGGGGACTGATATACTCCAATTCTATGCAAGTGTTCGGCCAAACAATCATGGCCTGTTGCCAATCTAAATGCAGCTACAGAATTACAGCTACGAGAAAAGAAAAGGAAAAGAGTATGAAGATAATAACGGGAAACAGAAGAGAAGAAAGAAAAAAGAGAATTAGGATTAGAAATAGGAGAAAAGAAAAAGAAGTATGAAATTAAGAACAAATAGAAGAAAACAAAATTAAGAATTCGGATAAGAACTACAAGACAAAAAAAACGGGGAATGAGGTTAAGAACAAGAGATTGAAGAACAGAAACAAAGAAATTAAGATAAGAACCAGAAGTAGGTGAAAAGAAAAAGGGGAAAATGGAGAATGAGGTTAAGAATGAGAAATGAGAAGTAGAAGAGACATAAAAGAAGAAAAGAAGAATTAAGATAAGAAAAACTATAAGCAGGTGAAAAGAAAATGAAGAAAAAGAGAAGTATAAAGTTAAGATTGAGAAGGAAGGAAGGAAAGAAAGAAAGAAAGATAGAAAGAAAGAAAGAAAGAAAGAAAGAACGGAGAATTAGGATAATAACAACTATAAGTAAGAGTCAAAACGTTAAAATAAGAATATATAAAACTATTATTAAACCAAAAGTAGTATATGGAAGTGAAACCTGGACTCTACCTGAACGGGCAATAAAGATCTTAAATGCCTGGGAAAGGAAAGTATTACGGAAAATCTTTGGGCCTACTTATGAGCAAGGGTTTTGGCGAATCAGAACAAATGCTGAGTTATATGAATTATATAAAGATATTAACATTGTTGTTGACATAAAACTCAGAAGATTAGAGTGGCTGGGACACGTAGCCAGGATGGAGAACAATCGCACACCCAAAACTCTACTAGATGCATTGCCAGTAGGAAGAAGGAAAGTCGGACGACCTAAATTGAGATGGCTGGATGAGGTTCAGGCTGACCTAACAAAAGTTGGAATTAGAAGATGGAGAACACGAGCATTAGACAGGAGTGATTGGTCGGATGTTCTGAGGGAGGCTAAGGCTAAACTACAGGCGTAATGCCGATGATGATGATGATGATGATGATGATGATGATGATGATGAAGTAAGAGTCAAGAAAGAGCAGAGGAAATTGATGATCAGAATGATAAGTGAAAGAAGTGAAAAAGAGAAAAGGAAGGTTGGGACGAAAAGTAGAGGAAAATAATGAAGGTAAAGAAAAGAAGAAATATAAACTGTAGAGCAGCCGTGGCGAGAATGCGACTCGCGAGTACATTGTGGCTCACAGTGAGACCTATGCATTTCTCTTGCTTCTAACCTTCCCCAACCCCCCACTCTCTCACTCACTGGAGTCAAACTGCGTTTCATTTGTATTTGTCTCTGACCTGCGAGTGGCATATGTCTCTCTCGAAACCATGTACCTCTACAGAAACGAAAGTTTCAAGTAGGATGGGAGGACGCATTTTTTTGCTATCAATATGATGAGCATATTAAATGTATGATTTGTTCACAAGTATTACGAGAAAAGCAGTTGTATAACATAAAACGGCATTATACTACATGTTACTGAAGAAACATTAAAAGTTAAATGTTAATAATAATAATAATAATAATAATAATAATAATAATAATAATAATAATAATATCATCGTCATCATCATCATCATCATCTCTGTACGTCGAACCTTTTTCAGCAGATGTACGAATAATGCAGTTAGCTCTTCAATTTGAACTCATTGATTTACTAAGTGATGTCAAATGAAAGCTAGATGTAAGGACTTGACAAATGTTGAACTTTCAAATCTTTGCCAAAAAATAAATATCCGAAGCTTCGTTCTTTCGCTTGCTCTGTTGAAGCTATGTTTGCTGCAACTTACGTTTGTGAAAAATTATTTTCAACAATGAAAATAGTAAAAACCAAATTTAGATCACGACTGACAGACAAATATTCGTGATCAACTACGACTGGGAGTAAGTGACATAATTCCTGATTTTGAAACTTTGTCACAGAGACATTCTGATATTGTTCATTTATTGTTAATTCTTTTCTTCGTTACATGTACTAAACATTAGTTTGTAGCCTTGTACTGTATAAAATTATATTTAAGCACTTGACGTAAGGAAAATGAAAATCCGTTAATAAGTCAGACAGTTGCTTCACTTCCCCTTCGGGTGTTCGCCTCCCTCCATAGGTGCTATGTACGTTGCAGGTTATACAGTGGCTCGGAGCACAACTACATTTTCGCCACGGCTGCTGTAGAGTATGATTAAGACTAACTACAAGTAAGAGAAAAGAATAAGAGGAAGACGGAAATTCATAAGAAAGATGAGAGTGAGAGAAAGGATGTGCAGAATAAGATTATGAAAACCAAGCAGTAGGAGTGGTGAAATGACAAATGAGAAGAAAAGAAAACCATAAAATAATGCCAAGAAAAACGAGCAGAAGGTATACGAAAAATAGTAGTGGTGGAGGTGGTAATGGTAGTGGTAATGGAGGAGATTGTGATGGTAAAGGTAATACGATTGATAATGATGGTGGTGGGAGAGATTGAAAAGAAAGAGAAACCAATAAAATTATTATTATTATTATTATTATTATTATTATTATTATTATTATTATTATTATTATTATTGAAAATAAAAGTACTCAGATATGTGTGATGTATTTTCTTTACAACAATGAAATAAAACACTAACAGAAAAATCTTGATAACTGAAACAGATGTAAACAACCATACTTATATCAGAAAACAAGCTTCTCTTTCGTAAGATGAAAAACTACAAGGTTTATGGTCCGGAAAATACAGTAATACTATCAATGAAAGAATTATGGATCTTATATTGACAAGGATTTAGTTGTGACCTATTTTAAGGTACCATCCCAACTATTCACCTGTAATAACTGAGGTAAAGCATGAAACCTTCAGGAATGCTAGCCTCAGCACTGGAAACCCGGAACTCCCAAATACCAGGCAGACATGCTACAGTGAGACCACCACGCTCCGTATATCATAGATTGGATCGAATGTTGATTTAATGTCCTTTCTATACTCAAGAGCCAGAGAGTGAGATTAGAAGGTGGTATGAAACACAGTAAAAACATTACATGCTCTCCACTGACACAGTTGTATGAAAGCGGACATGTACTAGACACAGACTGCGACAATTATAGCCACTCAGATAGTGAGAGTTCACACAGAAAAAACATTACTGCATTTATGTATATGACAGGGCATGCAATAATTAAACAACGAAAAGAAGATTAATGTTATATTTCAACATGGTTGGTTTCCAATTCCCGCATGGAGACATTCTACAATGATGTAACACAACAGTTACCATGTTTGTCACTGGAATCGAGGTTCGAGTATCTTTAAGAGGTGATGAATAAGGAGCGGATTCCTATGTAATTAAATATTTTTCTTGCGTGTGATAAAACACAATTAACAAAGTTAAAAATTCCGAATGTCAAGTTTCAAGTTTAAAACCCAAATTTTATTTTTTACATAAAAACACATATTTTCATCTTACGATATTTGGGTGACGTATATACGTCCGTTGATGTGACATATTAATGAATTAAATACTATTATAGTCACAATCAAGCCATGGTATGAAAGAAAAATTTCACAACCTCGAGCGGAAATCGAACCTGCGACTTCCTGTTCTCCGGTCAGGCGCTCTACCACTGAGCTATCGAGTTCGTCTCACGCCAAAGGCTCGGAATTATCCTTTCATACTGGCGACTCTGTTATAGAGTACTGTCCATAGCGTCTGATCTTAGTCAGCACTGCTTATGGCTGGAAAGAAACTTTACAAATGTTATCTTCATCTTACGATGTTTGGGTGACGTATATACGTCCGTTGATGTGAGATATTAATGAATTAAATACTATTATAGTCACAATCATGCCATGGTATGAAAGAAAAATTTCACAACCTCGAGCGGGAATCGAACCTGCGACTGCCTGTTCTCCGGTCACAAAAAATTTATGTAAATACATATTTTCAGGAAATCTATTATAAACATATAAATCTTGGAGTTTTTTTTATTTAAATAATTTTTTTACAAGAACTTTAAAATATTTTGAAACTAAATCAATTATATCACTCAGAAATACGTTATCTTTTTAAGAATTCTTGGTTGATTCGTGTTTCTATGGGCTGTATGGTGTATCGTGATCCATTTTTGTAATAGTATCGCCTCAAGTTGTAAGAACTGCTAGGCAGCATATCAATGTTATTATATGAGAATAAATTAACATGGACAAGAAGGAGAGATTTTGCAACACATAATTAGGAATGTTTATTGTTGCTGAAGGTGATTTCATTCCGCGCTTTGTTTGTGAAACACAACGGATAAGAGCTCGGATATAAACATTATTTAATTTAAACAAATCTCTCGCCTCTCGCTCATGCCTATGAAGTGAGGAAATACATTTTCTTGTGATTCCCAGTTATCGGACCATAAGCATAAGCTGCGTAGTGTAGACGTGGTGGCATCGCTATAGGAAGCTTTTCTCCGACATAGTCAGTAGCTAGAAACATTTTTTTACGTTAAGACGTGTGTATATTAGACTCTTACGATGCCTAAAATCAAATCGAGTGTAAGATCGCGTCTACAGCAATATGTAGATGAATTTAAAAACATTTTTACTACCGACGGAAAGGTGTTATTTTGCCAACCATGTGGTAAATCAGTAAGTGCAGATCAGAGCTCTCAGGTAACCCAACATTTGTCTGGAAATAAGTACATTGCCGCTGCTTCACGTGTGCATTCACGGCAAAACAGTGGATATAAAAAATGTGTGAAGTTGCTCAAGTATTACAGGGTGTGCCTGTAGGTGAAATTGACGGTGCAGGTGTTTGTGACATTCCTCTCTTTAAATATGCACGTCTGACGTCCTGTGTTGTGGAAAGATCGTTTTCACAGTATAAGTCGTTGTTCAGAGACAATCGGCATGCATTTGTGATGGAGAATTTGGAAATGACCTTTGTTGTTCACTGCAATTCTCGGACAACTACTAGCAACTGATACTCAAGTGTGATTGGTGCGTACCTAGTAACTTTTTTTTCAAGTGAAGTAAGGCATTTTTGTCATATTAAAAAAAAATATTTTTTATTTTTTATTTTTTGCAAATATTTTCGTACTTTTTAGCACATAAAAAATAAATATATTTAAATTTTTAGCACATAAAAATCCGCTCCTTAGTGATAAAAATCCTTGATATGGTTGACAAGGCCGAAGGGTTCCCAAGTCATTGAGTTTTGGGGTTAAAACCTGCAATTTCTGTTTCCTTGACAATAATTAACACAATGTTATATGACCAAACTTGTATAAAATTTACAAAATGTTGGGTAAATATTATTATTTGTTGGTAAGGAAAGGCTTCTACAGTGCACCTTTCCTTGCTTCTAAGAGACACTTTCACTGTATGCAGCAGTGGCGAAGCTCTTAAGAGGCTTTTGAGGCTTAACCTACTCAAAAATTTGAGTTATTATACCTAGTAACAGTAGGCCTATAAGTTCGTAATAACAATGTATTGTGATACTTGGTTTCACTCTGAACCTTCCATATATTAAATTCACTGTTGGCAGCAGGGGCGGCTTTCGAAGTGGGGCTGCGGAGCTGCAGCACCTCCAGACATTTGTGGCTCTTCTCGTTTTATGTTGTGAAAAACATTTATTATACAGTCTCTTATCTAGCGGCTCGAATTAAAAAAAAAAAATTCGCTCTCAATGGTATGCACGCAATTGTTAGTGAAGTCACTTCCTCCCCTGGTGCTGCCAGAGCGAAACCCGAGATAAGGACTATAGGGTGAAGCCACTTCCACCCCTGGAGCTGCCAGTCTCGTCTCGGATGCTTTGCGCGTTAGTTTTACCCTTCCCCCTGCTGCCTCTTGCCATGAATTCAGAGTTTCCAGGAGCTGCAAAATTTGCAGCAGTTTGTCAGTAGCGCGCAGTTTTAAATACATTTTCTTTAATCTTGTGAGTATAACAAGTGCAACAATGTTTAATTCTGTACAATATTTACAGTCTATTCAGTTGAGTACCTTAACAATTCAGGAGAAATGTGAAATTAAGTGCCCATCAGTTGAATCTCATAATGGAAAGAGCCGCTAAACAAAATACAAAGACTCGCATATTTTTTGCTAATTTATCCAGTATCCCTGCTTTATTCTCTCGATCTCCTCACAGTCTGTATTAGATTAATGTGTTTCAAAGACAATTCCATTAGCTGGGGCAACAAGATGGAGTTTTAAAATAAGAACAGTAAATGTTGTTCATGAGAAGAAGGAGCCATTGCCAGAATATTTTCAAACCATAATGGAATCTGAAACATCTAACAACATCACAATAAATGAGGCAAGCACCCTGGTGCGTACTCTTGAAGATCCTGAATTCAATTTCTGGCTCAGTTTTTTCATTTATTGATGCATCATGTAGATATATTATACAACCAACTACAACATCGCCAGTTAGATACTACTAGGTTCAAAAAGTTCCCGGAATTTTACTACCATTTTTCGTATTAATATATAACAAGGGATATTATACATTTGTTTTGTTGGTAACATTCATGATGTCATTTCCTTAAAGTTTGTTGATAATGGCAATTATTGGTTTTGAGTTGTAGGCAATTGTTTATCATAGTGTTTCGTTTGTTCGTCGCATTTTGTAATTATGTCCACAGAGCAAAGTACAAACATCAAGTTCTGTGTTTTGCTGGGGACATGATCAGTATGGCTGATGAAGATGGTGATTTCTTAAACAAAATGAAACTGGTGCTACTTGTACGACCCAGTCCCTAAACGACAGTCACCTGAGTGGAAATCGAAAACATCTCCTCGGAAGCAAAAGTTTCCTAGGGACACTTCCAAAGGCAAAGTTATTTTAAATGTTATGTTTTATTTAACGACACTCGCAACTGCAGAGGTTATATCAGCATCGCCGGATGTGCTGGAATTTTGTCCCGCAGGAGTTCTTTTTCATGCCAGTAAATCTACTGACATGAGCCTGTCGCATTTAAGCACACTTAAAGCAAAGTTATGTTGGAAGTTTTCTTCGACTCTCAGGGTCTCATGCACCATGAGTTCATTCCAGAAGATCGTACTGTAACGAAAGAATTGTACGTAGAAACCCTCCGTCGCCTCTGGGACGCAGTGAGAAGGAAACGTCCAGAAAAGTGGGTAGAAAACAACTGGTTCCGAGGAGATGTTTTCGATTTCCACTCAGATGACTGTCGTTTAGGGACTGGGTCGTACAAGTAGCACCAGTTTCATTTTGTTTAAGAAATCACCATCTTCATCAGCCATACTGATCATGTCCCCAGCAAAACACAGAACTTGATGTTTGTACTTTGCTCTGTGGACATAATTACAAAATGCGACGAACAAACGAAACACTATGATAAACAATTGCCTACAACTCAAAACCAATAATTGCCATTATCAACAAACTTTAAGGAAATGACATCATGAATGTTACCAACAAAACAAATGTATAATATCCCTTGTTATATATTAATACGAAAAATGGTAGTAAAATTCCGGGAACTTTTTGAACCTAGTATGTATTTCTAAGGTTCAAATCTGCATATAAAAAATTAAAGTATGGTTTATTTAACGACACTCGCAACTGCAGGGGTTATATCAGTGTCGCCGGTGTGCCGGAATTTGGTCCCGCAGGATTCTTTTAAATGCCAGTAAATCTACTGACATGAGCCTGTCTCATTCAAACACAACTTACAAAATAAGGCGCATGGAACTAATCTTTAAATAAAGTAAGTTGCTTGGTTTATTTTTGTATGCAGCCCCCCTTAATTCAATATCCACGAGCCGCCACTGGTTGGCAGTCATTCCAGGATGAAGAGTTCAGTGCGAAAGGCTTATGGCAGATGACTCGTAGTGACGGCCTCGCTTATAGGTAGCAGCACTCGGCTGGGGAGGAGGGAATATTGATTCGCTATGACTCAGTAGTAGCATCAGTGGCGCCAACTTTTGGAAAACACTGAGTGGGCTCAAACACGAGTTATAAGTTAAAATAAATAATGCTCACAAATAATAATAATAATAATAATAATAATAATAATAATAATAATAATAATAATAATAATAATACGACAAATTATTGGGTGGGCTTGCACCTCAAGGGCTCATATAAGTTGGCGTCACTGGGAAGCATGACTAGCCACAACATTGCAATATAATACAGCATGCTATATTGGTGTTCTGTGAATGCGCTGCATGGCCGTTCATCTTCCTTTATCTTCTAGAGCTATTTTAGAAGCTTAACTTCTTATGTTAGCTTCTCAGAATAGTATTATTTTAATCAAAAGTGCATGCTAATTTTGTGTAAGTGGCTCATACTGAGAGAACATTGAGGTCATTATTTGTAGAATTAAAAGAGACACAGTTTTCAAGTTGGACATATGAAACAAAATGTGCTTACAAAGATAAGAGATCGACACCACATTTACATATTAAAATAGCAGATGGTGGAAGACAAAATAGGAAATTTCAATTTTCACGGTATAAGAAACAGGTATCATTAGCTAACAGGGTGCTCTGAGACAAGTAAGTTATATTGTTACACCTGTGTTCTGTTTAGGGGTGCATTTACACCTTAGCTTCGCCAATGGTATGTAGCCGTCCTACCAGCTTCCATCATGTAGTTCGCAACATAGTCACAAAATAACTTCTTGAAGAATCACTCATAATTATAATCAAGTGTTATTATATTAAAAACATAAATGAAATACATAGCTTTATTTACAGGGTGATTCACGATAAAAGGTAAAAAATTTTGGATACGAGATCTTAGGCCATTTTGAGTGAAAAAGTTCATATGAACATAGATCCGTTTTCAAATGATCGCGGAGCTAGATGCACTTTTTTGGTAAAACGTCTCTCCCCAATGTGAATCAGACGTTATCATATGCTGCTGACGTGAAACAAAGTCACCGATGAATGACGTAACATTGGAATCTGCATTGTGAGCGATGTAGATAAGAGAAGAGAAACAAACCTGGTGGTGGGGCATTACAAATGTCACAACAAATACGCCATCACTTATCGGTTCACAGCAGTTCGGTCAGCTACCTACAGTACAGTAGTTATAAAGGTAGGAAGTGTTAAGTTGTGTTTTTCAAGATGCCTTATAAATTTCGGACTGCAGAATACGCTGATATTGTGTATTTTTTATGGTTTGTGTGTTGGAAGTTCCTTGTGTGCCATCGCTGAATATGAACGACACTTTCCGAACAGAAGGGTACCATATCGAAGAGTATTTACTGCCTATGGGGTTGGATGAAAGACTTGGTATAGGAAAGGAACGGGGAAACGAGAGAGGTGCTAATCAACCTATTTTGGATGTGGCATAAAGACAGCCACATGCAACTCTCCCGAGCGATGAGCGCGATTCACGCCCGAGCGCAACAGTGCATTGAAGCAGAAGGAGGTACCTTTGAAAATGTCCGAAAACATCGACCTCGACTTCTAGAATATTAGATATGTATGCATACGTGAATATAAACTTTAAATTTGTCCGTTATCTGTCTCTAAATGCGAATTAGTACAATGGAATCTCAGAAGTTTTTTGTGAAATCAAAGAGCCATATCTCCATAACCGTTCGAAAATGGACCTATATTCATATGAACTTTTTTCACTCAGAATGACTTCAGAATTCACATCCTAAATTTTTTACCTTTCCTCGTGAATCACCCTGTATAAATCTTTCACACGAAGTGTTGTACTATTTTGAATTTGGAGGTCAAAACAGATCACCTTCTATGCTTTTATCTTGTACACTTCCAGGCTTGGCAGATTTTCTAACAAGATTATGAAATTTAGGACAACTAAGGACATCAATGCCTGGAAAATTCTCTGCAAATTTTCTTTACACTTATCAGGCAGAGTTACAAGTACATCAGAAACAAGCATTTGCGGGCATAAACCCAGGAACATCCAATTACAGTACATCCAATTCTCACTAGAACTGACTTTCAGATCCAGGAGAAAACATAATTTCCTTCCACAGGGACTGGATGAGCCTGATTGTCTTGTGTATGTCTTGCATTATCCTATTGTTATTGCAGGTCTTGATCTTGACCAGCATACAAAAAAACAATGACGCAGGAGACAAGGGCACGAAAGCCAACAGTGAGGAAGAATAAATACTGGGTGAGGAATGGTGATTAAAGTGAATAGTGAAATAGTGAGCCATAATATTATCAACCAATCTTCTTAATGTATCCAGCTGTTTGCTGACAGCATAAAGTCCACGATAGTCCACTGTAGTCTATTCAGTTGTTGTTTTTCACGAGAAATGAGGGGTATTTTGATCGGTGTTCATTATAAATGCATGTTGCTAGTAGCCAGAGTTGGGGTGTAGTCAATATATACTGCAGGGCTGTGTCTTCTGCAACTGGTACTGATGATTTTAATTTACTTCTTTTGTGGTTTATGGATGGACAGTATAGAAGAATGTGCTCCAGATCTTCATCATGATTATTACACCACAGACAAGTAGGATTATCAGAAATTTGAAATCAGTGTAGGTACAATTTAGTGACAATGTGACCTGTTCTGGCTCTTGTTAAAAATGTTTGAACATGTCTGGGCAAGTTTTTGTACATTTCCAGGTCATTTGGTTTCTTTTGTACAGATTGTAAAATTTTTCCTTTGTCAGAAGAGAGCCAATTGTTGATCCATAGGTTTGTAAAATGAGACTTTACTGAAGCAAAAGCACTGGATAGAGATATCACTTGAAGAGGTCTTGGTTGCAAATATGTTGCCTGTTTTGCAATATCATCGACTTTCTCGTTTCCAGGTATACCACAATGACTAGGTATCCATTGAAATGTTATTTCCTTTTGGAGTTCTTTTCGTTTACGTAGAGGTACCCACATGAGCTGCATTAATACCAACGCAGTCCCACTATATTTTTCACTGCTTATGATTCATGGAGTCCCTCAGTGTAAAATTCTCTGGAGGTAAAACAGTCCCTCAATCGAATCTCCGGGTAGGGACTGCACTGAGAGATGCCAAGAATCGTACTAAAGTACTTATTTGAAACACCAAAAGTCACACCGTCCAGTCAATCAGAGCCAAGGCATAATATTATGTGTAAAGTGAAAATTTGGTAGCAGATATATGGATAGTGCCAGCATAAGGAAAATCAAAATGTGTTATAGTCAAGGATAAGGAACAAAAGTAGTGTGGAGAAAATATAGTGAAAGTGTATAGAAGATAAGCAGTGCATGAACAAAGGTAAAGTTTAGAAGAGCATGAGTGATAGACGAACTTTTATTGAAAATGATGTGGGTGATTGGAAAGGAAATGGAGACGGTGCTGTTGTGGAGGGATGAGTTAGGTAAAAATTGATTAGTTTGAATGTGTAAATAGGATAGAGAATCGCAAATTAACTGTTTGGTAGGTTATGGGCATAAAAATCATAGGAAAAGCACATATCTATGATGAGGTAAATAGTATATGTTGTAATTAGAAGGCTATGGGTCGCCCACATACAGGAATGTGGTGGCGAACCCATAGCCAGTAAGCATGATGTAGGAATAAATATATATTAATATGACTATGAAAAAGAAATAAATAAATTAGTTTATGGCTCTTTTTGCCATGCCCTCTTCTCATCCATCACGCATCTGGTGCTACTGTTTTACATATTGTTAAGAAACGATATTTGTTCTCTCTCCAAGTATAAATAAATCATAAATATAACTCTTATAGTTTTTAGGCAGTAAATGTTTCAACTGTTGCACTTTTTGGGACATCTGAAACTCCGCACACGTCACCTTACCCACGTAAGTTCTACGTCAAAATACGGATGTTGAAAGACATTCCTGAATTCTGTTATACATAGTCAAGAATTTCATTTTTGAGATATCGGCACTTGAGGACAGAATTCATTAACCCTGATGGTATAATAACATGTAAGAATGACAATGACTTGGTTGGATTGTGATGTAGGAGAGAAATGGCCGATTAATGTTGTATGATAGGATTATTTTACGTACTTTACATTTACAACACAGTCACTTCTCTTCAGAAAGAAACAATTCTAAGAATTCTGTTCACTCTAAAACTTTTAGTATCTTCAAAGACCTTTGAATATGACAAACATGTTAACCATTCAGTCACCAATGACAATATATTTATCAACTTACAAAACTGATACCCCACCGATTATGGTTGTGGTGACATCTGGTAGGAACTACAGCTATCAGTACCATAAAATACTTATGGAAAGAGGGGAGAATATTTTAGGAAACATTTTCTCCAAATTAGATTTATTTAGTTTAAAAACATAGGAAAATGCAAAATTTAATTGGTCACGGGTCCAAAATACACTAACTTTGAAATATTAATTGCTGGAAACTCAGGCACAGCCTCCTTAACTTTACTTTAAGTCCAATGAGTTAAGGAGGCAGTGGCCAAGTTCAAGAATCTGTTGCCCTTAGTCACATGATTTGGATCTTGTCATAACATAATTACTCCATCTACTGCACAGCTTTGTGCTCCCTTTATATTATAGCTCCTCTAAAGCCCAGAAGAGTCCAATATTTTGTTGTCAACTGTTTGGCGTTGGAAACCAACCATTATGATGAAGATTTAATTATCAGAGATCTGAAATCTTTCATACTGATCAAGTGATCAGCATAGCCTTAGCCTCAAAATCTATTACATGAAAAATCCAAAGTTTCTATAAAAACTATTCTTTCTTGTAATCTACAGATGAAGATATATAAAAACATAGTGCATTTTCCTTCTTTCTTAGAATTAAGATCCTCAAAAGTCAGGTAAAGTTTATACAAAATGCTTATTTTTAACAATAGTCTTTCATAGCATTATAACAATAATGTACTAATTTTAACTCAAAATATACTAATTTCTGCAAACTACAATGTATCTTACTACGTAAAATGGGGAACATGCACTTTTTTTTTTTACTATTTAAAAATATTCTCTGATCACTAATTAGATGAAAAGGCATATGCTTTAATCAAAGTATTTCTTTATTACAGATTATGTTTTTTTTTTAATTATTATTTATGTGATACATCTAAAAAAGGATGTGACGTTGCAGCACGCTAAAGTCTATATTATATACCAAACTTCAAATAATAAAAGATGGGTGTGTCTCAATGTACAGCTTACTACAGAAAAATTTACCGATCAAACAAGTTCCATAACATTAACATGGTTTGATTTTAAACTTGTGAGCACTGAAACCAATTTCTGCCAAGCATTACTTTTTAAAAAGGCTGCACATTTTAATGCCTATATTGAACAACAAAATTCATCATATAAATCATTATAATTCATGGCAAAATCAAATGTTCAAAATAAAAATGTGTATATTATGCAAAAATAAGGGAGAACAATGCTCGAAGGGGATAGGAATATGGGAGCCGGGAGTCTGTTAAAAATTTTGGGTAAAAATGGGAGATCCCGGGAAATACGGGAGGGTTGGCAACACTAGTCATTATAAATGTGCCTTACTTGGAGACTCAGGGAGCAGTGCCAGCAGAGTCTACTATATACAGTCACGAAGCTTGAGTTTTAAGGGTGCTAGAAACAATAGACTGGTCCGGTACTATTTTGCATTGCCTGTAATGAGCCGATATTAGCGATCCTAGTGGTGAGCAACTACCTAATGTTTGCATATTTACTACGTATTGAGCTTCGTGACTGTATATACTAGACTGTGGTGCCAGCTCTATGAATCCATATGTTACTTGCTCTGTAGAATGTTCGTCATAGCTAATCTTGTGGAAAGACTGTAGAATGTTCGTCATAGCTAATCTTGTGGAAAGACTGTAGAATGTTCGTCATAGCTAATCTTGTGGAAAGACTGTAGAATGTTCGTCATAGCTAATCTTGTGGAAAGACTGTAGAATGTTCGTCATAGCTAATCTTGTGGAAAGACGTACTGCAGCAGTTTCCTTTTTTTTTTTTTTTTTTTTTTTTTTTTTTTTTTTTTTTTTTTTTTTGATGGTAAGTATGATTGTGAATTTTATTACTTAAAAAATGACAAAAACGAAAATATACCGAGAAAATTTGCCTCAACACGTGTTCAGCCAACTCAAATTCTATTTGCACTTTCAAGGATTTGAACCCAGTTTTTCAGAGTGAAAGCTGACAACCCAGCCATTAGGCTATTAGTGCAGTGTTTCCTAAACTATATACCACTTTCATTCCATTTGTCACAATTCACAGATTCTTATCATTTCTTCTCAGAAAATATTCCAATCTCTCTACAATTACTACAATGTGGGTTATCAAACACTTACATAATTTAAATGACAATGATTGAGAACTTTTTGATTAGGTGGATTATCACAAATGTACAACATAATTAACCATTTTAAGAACATGCAAAGGTTTAAGCTAATGACTAATATCACGACACTAAATTAGTAAATAAATTTCATAAGACTGTCACTTAACAAGAGCTCCTTTGTTTCTCTAATCTAAAGTGTGGTCAGCCTGAATAATTGACCTCTGCACACGTGATTGTAATATCTGCACGTCATAAACAGAAAACCTTCGCTCCTGCTTTTGTTTTATAATTTCCACAGCAATCATATCCTGCTGTCAAAATGAATTCTTCAATTTTCCCAATACTTCCATGTGCATTTGCTTTTATATCATTTAGAGTTAGCCGTTTCTTGAAAAAATGATAACATAAAAGTTACTTATACTGCAAAGAAAAATATTATTTACGTTGCTGAATGAATTATTTGCGCATTATTTGTTAAATTGGTGAAAAGTGACTGTTAAGGAAATAAGAAATATAGTAATAACACGAATTTTTCAACTTATTTTAGCATATTATTAGTATTTCAAACGGTTTAATACTCTGAATTTATAACCTAAATAGTGCTTCCCATCAATATCGTTGTAAACACAATGCTAAGACATCTTTAAGCATGACTGAAACTGACTGCATAATATTATCACCATTTAATTCGAGAAAAATTCGTTCCGGCATCGGGAATCGAACCCGGGACCTCTCAGCTCTATGCGCTGAGTGCTCTTTCCAACTGAGCTATGCCGGGACACGATCCACGGTGCCGGCCGAACTCCTCTCGTAATGTTTTAAGGCCTTACTACCTGCACTTTAGACACGGGTTCGATTCCCGGTGCTGGAACGAATTTTTCTCGAATTAAATGGTGATAATACACATTGGCTACTTCATAGTAGTCGTGTAATATTCAGTGAGGTAGGCGAGACCTCATATATAATGATATGTGATGTATTAACTGCTAGCAGTTATCACAAACTGATGTTAAATATGGCCATAAAGTCATTTAAATATGCGCTCCTGCATGTATGACTTACATTGCCTAAAGTGCAGGTAGTAAGGCCGTAAAACATTACGAGAGGAGTTCGGCCAGCACCGTGAATCGTGTCCCGGCATAGCTCAGTTGGAAAGAGCATTCAGCGCGTAGAGCTCAGAGGTCCCGGGTTCGATTCCCGGTGCCAGAACGAATTTTTCTCGAATTAAATGGCGATAATACACATTGGCTATTCATAGTAGTCGTGTAATATTCAGTGAGGTAGGCGAGACCTCATATATAATGAATATGTGATGTGACTGCATAATGTTTCAAGACCTTATATCAATCACTCCATAAGCTAAATACCAATTAATTCACTTTCCTCAACAAATAAGAGTAGCAAATTTTACTGTATCTGATCGTTAGCTATAGCCAAAGAGAATTTCATCTCAATTTGCTGTAAAAAATTCTCACAATATGGCATGTCTGAAACATTGTGACTTTGTAAGTCTTTCTGAAGTCATACTGCTTGTATATGTGAGGTCAAATTTTTTTTTAATACTGTATTTTTATTGAAATTGACTTATTACTTCTTTAAATTTCAGACATTATTATTACGCGAATTGTAATTTTAATAATATTGTTCACTTGGTATTTTGCTGCACAGAAGTATGCTCCTCATAATAGCCAATTACATTACGTGAAAACCAACCACCAACTTGAATTACCTATGCCAGTTTGGAAGTATTTCGTAAACAGCTAGTGCCAACACACAAACCACTTGTGATATGAGTGTGGCACACAATGATTATCATATTAAATGTAGGCCTATTAAAAAATCAATGTATCAGACTGGATATGGTTGCTAATATCAAAATTTAAGACGAAAATTACCTCTTCCCTTTTATGGTAAGTATAAATTAAACAAATATATTGAAAAGAATATCATATGGCCCAACCCATAAAATTATATTTCCACTTTACCTCTTTGCAACAGTGCGCGAAATGCAATACACAAAAGAAACTTGTGCTGAAATTTCACGGAAAAACTAGGAAAGATTATTAGATCGACTTGCACTTTGAAGAGAAAAGAAAGTTCTTTAAAGCAATAAATTCAATATGAAAATTTTGTGGGGTGGACCATTAGTGTGCTGAGCGCCTCATATAAAAATAAGATTTTCATGAAATTATTTAGTTTCGTAACTGAAAAAAAAAAAAAAAAAAAAAAAAAAAAAAAAAAAAAAAAAAAAAAAAAAAGCTCAATAAAGCAAAGCAAGAACGAGGTGAAATCCCTACAATTTTACTGGTAACATCATATTTCATAACACAACAAGAAATCTGAAAACAGAAATACTTGATATTACACTTCAATTTTAATATTTTAACATTTAATTTTGCAATTGCTGCGCTTAGAGAGTCTATTTCCATATTCATATTACGAAATAACTTCTTTGGCAATAATCATAAATTTTAATATTTTTGTGTAAAGGGAAATCATACTCTTTCTTTTTTGTTATTTTTCGTAGATTCTTTTATATATTAGAACTATAATTGTTGATTTTTATATTAGACCTTTGTTATTTTATTATAAATTTTCGTTATTTACATCACTTTGTCCATGTGACAGCTCTGTACTGAGGGAAGTTTTGTAAATTAAATTAATTAATTTAATTCATTTCGACAAATGTCAACTTTCATTTGCAATTCATGCTAGAAGAATACATAAGTATGAAACTTTTCCTTTCAATTTTGTTAGTTTTCAGAGAAAGGTATTTCCACAAGACAGAATGTACACTGTTGAAACTAATAAAAAAAACTGGACATAAGATACAGTAATATACTATACTGTACCTCAATAAAAACACTCCAACCGATTTATTTTTAAAATGACCTTTACAAAGGTGCAAAACAACTTTTACAATAATAATAATTACAGCATTATAGATAGTGATCCCACTTTCCTACATACAATTTCATTGCTTATCACTACATAATTATGAAAAGAAAAATAAAATGTCATAAAAATCAAAGTCTTAATTTGAAGATATAACATTTGCTTAAACTGCCCATCTCGAACATCAAAACATATAGGCCTAAGCATAAGTGCAACAATTATGAAGAAAGTACTGAAATACATTAATTACTAAAGAAGTAAACAGAATGGATACATAATGACCAGGTCTTCACTTAACATTTCTGTGTTTATGCAATGTTCTCATCCAAAGGTCAATGAAAGCAGATAATGCCTGGAAAAACCAGATGCCAGGTTATTTCTGCCTTTCATTCAGAGACAGTCAGAACAAGGGAATCTTTCCAACGTAAAATATTGTGTTTTAATGAAGTTGTAGGGTTTGAAGATAAGGCTTCAACATACCTAGGTTAAAGGAATAAAATGTTCAGTAATTTTTCCAAGAAATTACTTTTTAAAGTTATTATCAGGTGTCTTGACTATTCATCAGTTGCAGCTTCTGGATCATGAGTTGTGATAGCCGAAAGGAATGGTTCTAATCACTGTATTTGCACTTCTTTTATACTTTATTTTCTACTGTTCAAAAATCTTTTACATCATCAATTGTGTACTGTATACTCATAAACTTTTATTGAATTTCACGTACATTTAAACACATTTCTCACTTATACCAACTTGTGAGACTCATAGCTCGGTACACACCAGAATTGTGTTTAAACATGCTATAATCTGTGGCGCTACAGCCCATGAAGAGCCTAGACCAACCAGCCGGCTGCTGGCCTCACGCCCACATGACGAAGAAGAGGTGAACGATCATCCAACCAGAATGGAGGAATCGTGTGGTTAGCACGATGATCCTCCCAGCCATTATAGCTGGCTTTCGCTACCTATTGTAGCTCCCCAAGTGCATCACGATGCTGGGTGGGCACCGGTCCCATACACTGGCCGAAATTTCATGAGGAAATTTCTTCCCCCACGAGGACTTGAACCAACGCGCATTTCGTAATGCGAGTCCTAGGCAGGATGTCTTAGGGCACGATGTCACGGTGCGGGACTTAAACATACTATACGCATGTGAAATTCAATAGGAGAGATGGAATTGATGATCTAATTAGATGGTATTTGTAGATATGAGGCTGAAGATTCTCCAAAGGAATATCTGAAATTTGTCTTACAGTTCGGGAAAATCTCAGAAAAAATCAAACCAGGTAATCAATCCAAGAGGGAATCGAACCCATGTCTGAGTGCAGCTGTGGCTCAGGAGGCAAATGTACCTATCATCTGAGCTACGATGATGGCTAATAAAGTAATGATAATACTAAAAAATTACCAGTACTCAATAGTAAAAAAAAAAAAGCCACCGGTGTGGCTCAGTCGGTTAAGTTGTGCTCGGGTGCGGGTTCGATCCCTGTTTGGGCTGATTACCTGGTTGGGTTTTTTCCGAGGTTTTCCCCAACCGTAAGGTGAATGCCAGGTAATCTATGGCTAATCCTCGGCCTCATCTCGCCAAATACCATCTCACTATCACCAATCTCATTAATGCTAAATAACCTAGTAGTTGATACAGCGTCGTTAAATAACAAACTAAAAAAAACAGTAAAAAAGTGGGAGAAATTTGACGAATGGGGCATTTAAACTGAGGCCTAACACATACTAATCTAACCCATTATCAGTTTTACTATCTCGAGTCTTGGTAAACCAGCTGCAACCGAAAGATAGTAAATAAATAAATCTGACAATACAGTTTTGAAAAGTTGTTGTTATTGTTGTTAACCTATGCTGAGTTCTTTGCAATAGAGTCATTAAATCTCTTGCACTCACTCCAATATTTCTCAGACACAAGGGGTTTAGAGGAAAGGGCTGAACATCGCTGAAGATCAGTCCGATCTGTTTCTTCCTGAAGACTGCACAATGGACAAAGTGGTGAAGAAATAATTCCAATTTTTTTCAAGTGTTTTGACAAACAGTTATGCCCTGTGAGTAATCGAAAGGATGAAACTGCATTTTTGGGGTAATGTGTTGAAAAGAGTTTTCCAGTTAAGAGCAGAACGTTTAATGTACCGGTACATGCAAGGCGAAACTTATTTTTCAATAACAGAAAGAGATACAAACAATGGATTTTTAACTTGATTTTTGGTCGACATCACTTGACAAAAATAAATTTGATTCATTCCAGTGTATTAAAGAATATATGGGAAATTTAGTTACATATTTATGATACGACAAATACTATGTACATGCAAATAAGTTCACACAATTTTAAACAACAGTTTTTTTTTTAGTATTTTTCAAAGAAAACTCAAATAATTACGACAGTCACAGATGGATACTAAGCCCGTTTTAAGACAGCTGCTTTCAACTGGCTGAAATTTCAGAAACTATGAAATAAGTACCTACTGATGCAATGTTGGATCTAAACTTTTTTCTTCGCAAAGCACAGACCAGTTTTGGAGAATATGCAAGAATATCTCAAGCTTATAAAAGAAGCTGCAATATTTTTTTATAATATTTGTAACCTCGTATTTATGCAAAGAAAGTTTCTCGTCTATGATTAACATCAAAACAAAAGAGAGAAATTTCCGTGAACTTGAAAATGATATCATTGTGTATGTATCAAATACGGAGCCCAGGTATGAGAAGCTATTTTTTGGAAAACAGGCACATTTATCGCATTAATTAATTATTGTTTAGTTTATGATTAATGAAACAGTTTTTTTTAATTTTAATGTTCAACATTGTTTAAGCTTCTAAATACAAAATAAATGTTTTAAATGTTTTTTTTTTTGTTTTATTTTGTAAATTATCTCACGGTCCCCTCACCTCCTTATACGACCCACAGTTTGGGAACCACTATAGTTAGGATCAGCTCATTTAAAACCCTAAGGGTGAAACCTAACATTTTTCCCTTATTACTACATATGTTAGTGAATTATAGTGATTTTATAGCTCTCAGGTTGACTTTTCTTTTATCAACTTCGTTTTTAATTTCAGGTCCTGACAAATACTACAACTGATAGTTATTTTCTAACTGTTATGTTGGCAGCAATAATTTCGGTTTGGAGTATAGGAAACTGATGAAAATGGAAGTAAGGAAATACATTTTTAGGTTAGGTCTCATGAATCGTAAACTCTTCAGTCAAAAGCAATAAATTTCATGCCAGACAAAAGATGAGATGCGGTAAATATAAGCAAGACATTGTTAATAATATATTATTATTATTATTATCATTATTATTATTATTATATATAATATATTAATAATGACCAAAAAATAGGTTGAAACATGTTAACAAGGTACGTTAATAATATTTAATACAAGAAAGTTATTGTCTTACAAATTCCGAAATATATTATTATTATTATTATTATTATTATTATTATTATTATTATTATTATTATTAACAATGTCTTGCTTATATTTACCGCATCTCATCTTTTGTTTGACATGATATTATTATTATTATTATTATTATTATTATTATTATTATTATTTCAGTACGTAGCATTGTGATTTTACCCTCTTTAGTGATATCTAGTATTAGTTGGCAACACTGAAGAGATGGCCAAATTAGCCTTTTAGGAACTACTCTTACGTGATCCTCACTATACATTAGACTAACATCAGGTGTGAAGGCAGCCTGATTCTAATTAATGTAAAAGAATAAAAATGTCATTATAGAAAACACAATTACTACTGATAAAAAGTCTAGACCTATATCATTACACTAATAAACAAGCAGAATACAATTAATATGACTACTCCAATGTACAGTAACTGCATAAAATTGATTTATTCACGAAATCAAGTGATTTTATATGCATAAAAACAAAATCTCTCTAAACTGGGCTGCCAAAGTTCTTGACAGGACTTTAGTGTCATTACATCACAGAAGAAAAACTTGACAAAATTAGTGCAACTTCGAATGTTCATCCAAAAATAATATTCACACGTGTGATCCTGCAAACAGAAGGGAGTGCAAAATCTGTTTACATGGTAATAAAACTGATACATATCGCCCCATACAAAATTCCATTAGCGTAGCTTAGCTAAATATGTGTCTTTGATTACTCTTTAATTTCCATGAGCCAGAGTCCATCCAAACACAGAAATTATGAGTGAAGACTCTGGTATTTTATTATCCTACTTTATGAAGAAATAACACCTTGAAGAAAACTTGCACTAAAATCACGACAATTTGAAAATTAACTGGTCCATATTAACACATTGCACGCATGCAGATCAATGTTAACATAGCTGTAAAGCATCTCCACTTACATTAAAAACATGTACGGTATGTCATAATTATGACGACTTTAATCTTTCAACCATGCTTGGCGAGATTAAAGTCCTAGCAGGAGAAAATCTTGTTTTCAGCAAGGTCAGAGTCTACTTACAGAGTCGGATGCTCCACCCGTGACAGATTTGATCTTGTTGCGAGGCAGGGGGCTTCGTTTCTTATCCATGCTGAAGTACTTGTTGCTCAGGTTGGCTGGTTCAGTTGCAATGTGACGCAGACCCGTGGTCATCTTCCGGAGCAATGCCTGAGCCACGCTGCACCACTACTCTTCTGTCATTTTTGTCAGTAAAACTGCAAACAAAATTTCAATCTGAGTATGGAAAGCATACATCCACATCACGTATAAAAAGGATATAAAATTACACCCAAACAAGATTATTAATTAGAAATAAGTGTGAAGAAGTGTGGGGACATTAAAGAAAAAGTTTGAGCAGTTTGAGCTAGAATAATTGAGGGGTTTTCCGGAAAAAGGGCATATACATCAATATGGCGAATTGAGATACATGCAATCTAAGATTTTAAAACGCACCTGAATAAAATGTTATACACGCATGCAGCCCTGTCCTGCAGGTATGTAGAGTACAATTAAAACAAAATTTCTCTACTATAATTATTCATTACTTTTTAAACCGTTTTCCCGAAGAAGGGCGTATAGGTCTATCTGCCTTTCTTCCGGCAAAGCCCTCTTATAAGGACCAGATTCTTAGTTTCGAAGTTATTTCTATTCCTAGATATATAATTTATAAATCTTCTCACCATTCGTGAGCTGCCACAAGGGACAAAGAGTACTTAACCATATAAATGTTTACAAGTTCATTGAACCATTGATTTTGTTTTAACAATGAAATTCCTAAAAGTACTTAGCTGCAAATACATTTTGTGATCGGTGTAAATATACCTATTTTTAGAGAGGCAAGTGTTACAAAAAAGTAAAGAATGCTAATGAACTTAGTTTCATTTCGAATATAGGTGATGCTCCAGGAGAGCAATTGATCCTTTCAATGCAGCTAAAGTTACAATCGGAATAATAGATGTAGGTATTCCAAGCCTCTTAAACACATCTTTCATGAAGAGAGTAGCGGTACCTCTTGCTCCAACCAGAAGTTCGATTACTTCAACCTCTTTTAGCTGGTATTTTTTGAGGTATTAGGGAATGGTAGGATTGTAGATATTCTTTTTTTCATTATCCACTTCTGTTGGCTGTTCCTCATTCGTTTCGAAACGCACAGTGGGATCAATTATGTATCCAGATCTTGTAGATTCCTTGAAAGCTATTATATCTATTCGCCGTGTACTGCCAGTGATGGAGAGACCATGTACTTCTTCAAAGGTGTTGTAATCGGCATCTTTAAGGGCAGTGGCTATAATTGATCGTACTTGGTGGTGTTTAGCATTTTGCAGAGCTTCGCCATGCGGACAGGATCCCAGGATGTGTGCAAGAGTTTCAACCTCGTTGTGGCAATGCTTGTGTACTTTGTGACCTGGTAGAGTGTAAGAGAAGGCTCTATGGCCTTAACTCTGCCAGTATAAATAAATAAATAATAAATAAATTATTAATTACAGTCAACTCTGGATATAGTGAACCCAGTTATAGTAAACATTCGGCTATAGTGAACCTAAATCGTTGGTCCCGACCTGCATACATTAAAAATTACACTAATATTTCCGTTTATAGTGAACCCTCGCTTCGGTTATAGTGAACCTTGTATCCTGACAAATTCTTATTTGAAGTCAGACCTTCTTGTATAAAATTGAAAGAATGTGTTGAGAACAACATTCTAAGTTTCTTATTCCTTTGGTCAAAGGACAAAAGTAGGATTAGTGATTCCTAGACAGTGAGTTGTACTGTAAATCCAGGTAACGTGTGGCGACCTTGCCTCACTCCACCATCAAAGGGTTGACATTCTGTTCTTAGGCACTCTACTCTACTGTTATTTCCAATGCTCCAGCATCAAGGGTTGCCTTTTTTCCCAGAAACATTTCCATTATGATGGACAGCATCGAAACAACGGAAAATGGAATTGCCTTCTTTTATTAAAAGGGGACGGACATTATGTCAGAGCATAAATGAAGGTAAGATTTTGATGGCTTTCAAACTCCATCAACCCTCTCCCTGTTTCCATTAAGTGACCCAGGAAATTTCAAGGCTGAGTACACAGTCACACCATTACAGCGTTTGTCATTTCTACCTGATCAGTCTGTTTCTAGTGTTCCAGCATGAATGTACTGTATAAAAATGTCGAAGTGTAAAGTGTTTCTTTGGAAGATAAGGCGAATATTATAAGTGACAGTGAACATGGTCTTTCGTAAGCGGACGTGAGTCAACAGAATAGTTTAAGTAAATCAACTGTGAGTAATAGTATACAGTGTAACCCATTCCACAAAAATGAAATATTTTATTTTCTTGTTCACAATTTCATTCATTTCTATCATTTAAGGTTAGGGAAAGACACTTCGGATATAGTGAATCTCAGATATAGTGAATGAAATATGCAAGTTCGCAGATGTTCACTATATCCTGAGTTGACTGTACATTAATTTTCCTTTAAATACAAGTTCTAGAAATTAAAATAGAAGAATGCAATACGTCTACATAGAGACTAAATTTGGAGGTTAGTATTTGGCATCTATAAAATTCTGTTCCTTTCAGTGTTCTTTATTTATTTTTTTAAGAGGAGTTTATTTTCTAAATAATAGAGAAAAAGTAAAATTGCTTATTTCTTTCATTCTGTGTCTTGCTGTTAACAATCCTATCTCATCATCATCATCATCATCATCATCATCATTGGCATTACGGCCCTTATAGTTTAGCCTTAGCCTCCCTCAGAACATCCGACCAATCACTCCTGTCTAATTCTCGTGTTCTCCATCTCCTAATTCCAACTTTTGTTAGGTCAGCCTGAACGTCATCCAGCCATCTCAATTTAGGTAGTCCGACTTTCCTTCTTCCTACTGGTAATGTATCTAGTAGAGCTTTGGATGTGCGATTGTTCTCCATCCTGGCTACGTGTCCCAGCCACTCTAACCTTCTGAGTTTTATGTCAACAACAATGTTGTTATCTTTATATAATTCATATAACATTTGTTTTAATTCGCCAAAACCCTTGCTCATAAGTAGGCTAACAATCCTATCTCAACATGATTATAACTTTTTGGAAATCACAGAACTGGTAAATAATTTCATCATTACTATGTAAAGATGATGACGACATTCACTTTCGTTTTTTGACAAAGTGAACCTAATAGTAGTCACTATCCAATATTAGGTTAAATACATAGGTCCATAGCATTTTGTTTGTCATCACAACACTGCGCTGTTAGATTGTTTATCATTTATCATTTGTTATTTGGAGTGTTGTGCTTGTAAATACGCCTTGAATTTTGCGGATATGAAGAACGTTTGTGCCATTTGTGGGCTAAAGAAGATGGAATGTTATGTGAAAAAAAAAACGAACACTTCCAACATATACTTCTGTTTGAGCATAATAGAGGAGCAAAGGCAGTGCAGGCGGCTCGAAACATTTGTGTCGTATACTGGAAGAATGCCATCGGAGAAAACACTTCAAGACAATGGTTCTGTTGTTTCAAAGAGGGCCACTTCGACGTGAGTGATTCGCAATGTTCAGGAAGACCATCAGGCTTAACCCGAGAACTGACAGATGTGATGAATTGCGACCAGTCAACCAACGCGCAACACATTCCATGGGCAGAGTTAACAAATCGGGCATATGGGTACCACCAGTGCTGTAGTTGGAAAAAAATTTTACGGGGTACTGTTGAAATCCCCTTGGTCAGACTAATGGACTCGTACTTTTCCAAGGTTACTTCTACGTTCTGCATCCACCTCTGCTGACCTCCTTCGAGATCGCAGCCACTATTGCACATAAGGTAAGAAATTAAACGCTGGCACTGGTGGCCCAACATTTTTTAGGAACAAAAGCCTAGGAACTCTTTTACTATGTTCATAGAAGAGTATTTCTTTTCTTAGTACAGTAATGCTCATTCACATTCTTCAATTGAAATTGGAATAGAATCTATGATATGTAACTGGACTCAAGATTCATGAACACACGAAAAGTAACAATACTTCCCTCCTCTAGCAAACTGCTACCATTACGCATGAACGAATTTTAAAATTAGCGAATCACTACAGCAGAATTCTTGCGGCTCCACATCATAAAATTAGTGTTATATGAAGACATCTACGCAAGTTTTGAAATTAGTGAATCAATATAACTGATTTCTTGAGATGCCATTTGCCACAAAGTTAGTGTTAATTACTTATAGAAATACGACGGTTATGCAAGCTTGAAATTAACAAATCACAACTACTCTTCAAATGCCAGACCATGATTTTCGATAAAACAACGAATGGACTAGCGTTTAAGCAAAGGATACGAGATCCCAGCCGCTATCAAAATCAAAATGTTTTTTCAAAAAGCTAACATCCTCCATTTCAAATTATATTAAAATTTATTTAAACATAACTAATATATTTTCGAGTCTATTTTTTTCCCGGTACGGTAACAGCGAGTTTTTATTTTAGACGTTATGGTGTACCAGCTCGTACCGACCCGACTACAGCACTGGGTACCACTTGTTTTAAATGAAAACAATAGAAATCAGCAGGTAGTCATTTATGCTTCTCTGTTTGCTCGTCATTGATTTTTTTTTGATTGGGTTATTTTACGACGCTGTATCAACATCTAGGTTATTTAGCGTCTGACTGATATGAAGGTGATAATGCCGGTGAAATGAGTCCGGGGTCCAGCACCGAAAGTTACCCAGCATTTGCTCATATTGGGTTGAGGGAAAACCTCGTAAAAAACCTCAGCCAGATAACTTGCCCCGACCGGGATTCGAACCCGGGCCACCTGATTTCGCGGCCAGACGCGCTGACCGTTACTCCACAGGTGTGGACGCTCGTCACTGATTAGCTCGTAAAGAACATCGACTATTCTTATCCAAGATTGTTAGTGGTGACGAAAAATGGTGCATTTATATCAACATAAAAAAATGAGACAGAGAGAGAGAGAAATAGCTGAGCCCGAACAGAAAGCAACACGCCATACAAACGTTAGTGTCCATCCCGTTGCTTACGAGATTATACGTGTATAAGTGGTTCCCGCGTAACGCCAATTCCGCCACTCGGAGCGCTGTTCGGTTCTAGATATTCGTAGCAGAACAGTTAAATGACATTGACATTTGAGACATTTAAAGGACTCACCATTGCTTATTAAATGCTTCGTACAATATTTTATGATCAATAGACGTAATTTCAAAACTTCTACGTTTCAATTATATTAAAATGAATGGCTGTCATTCTTGATATTAAAAGATATTACATATTATAAACTAAGGCACTACCTTCCTGTTGTTCAATTCATACACCATAACTTTTCGGAAATAATAAAGAAACAATACATTTTACATGAAAACTGTGGTCTACCCTTTTAACGTATTTATTTATTATTATTATTATTATTATTGTTATTATTATTATTATTATTATTATTAATGAGTTCCACTGAATTGAGGTACTGTATTATCTTCCATTTTCCTGAATTCATAATTTAATCATTTCAAGGATTGGCCTAACTTTTCCCTTTCTTTTTAAAAAAAATATATATCGACGTCGAAGTGTTACGATTTTTCTATTGGAAACTGCAGTCACAATGCAAGATGAGTACAAATGTGTAATTTTTCTTGCACACCTTGTAGTGGTGAAATAAATATCTAATAGGTCTGCTGATTAATCTGTAGTGAATAGTAATAGCAAATGCTGTAATATTTTAGTGTGTGTAAACAGTTCTTAAATTAGAAGTTAGAATTAAATCAAATTAGGAAGTTAGTCTGCAATATATGTGATTGGAAACGGTTTCCGTATTTGACGATTTCGCAAAACATAAATAAATATCTCAGGATTCCCAGGGATTTTTTTTTTTTTTTTTGCCGCCCATACGCATCTGCTCTCTCTGATCCCCATTTTTCTTTTATTAATGTCCGCATCTCGCTCCTCTGAGGTGTTTTCTGTCGTCACTCATGACATGACAATTTAATGAAAGCATAAAGAAAAATCTTCGGTACACCATACAATGACAGTTGTACAACTGTCAAAAAAAAAAAAAAAAAAAAAAAAAAAAAAGTTGCCACACTCGTGAATAGCAAATATTTTCTAAGTCCACTTCGGATGACGGTGATGTTACACGACGCTCGCGCTTGTAGAAGCAGTTTCGGAACTATGGAGTCATTCGATATCTATGTCTCGTAGAGTAGCGGTAGAATGCTTGTTTAATGATTCGAAGGTTGTGAGTTCGAGCCATGTTCAAGTTATCATTTTATTTTTGTTATCATTCTTTAGCGATAAAAATAATATTCAAGGTATTTATATTCTTTTATAGTTCTTTAGCATTATAAATAATATTCAAGTTATCATTTACATTCTGTTATCGTTCTTTAGCGATATAAATAATATTCAAGTTACCATATGTATTCTGGTAACGTTCTTTAGAGATATATAATATTCACGTTATTATTTGTATTCTGTTATCCTTCTTTAGCGATATAAATAATATTCAAGCTATCATTTATATTCTTTTATAGTTCTTTAATATTATGAAGAATATTCAAGTTATCATTTATATCCTGTTATCGTTCTTTAGCAATATAAATAATATTCACGTTATCATTTTTATTCTGTTATCGTTCTTTAGCGATATAAATAATATTCAAATTATAATTTGCATTCTGCTATCGTTCTTTAGCGATATAAATAATATATTTTTATTCAATGCAGTGGCATTTAACTGGAGTCATTGGCTGTACAATGGCGACTAAAACCAAAATGAAAGATAGAAAACAAAATGAAGCAAAAAAAAAAAGCAATGTGCAAAGTGAAACTACGAAGGAGGGATGTCAGCACTGTTGTATTCTTTCTCTGGCCTCCCAGCATCTATCCACAAAGCTGACAGATGAAAGTGCTGGACAAGTCTATATAAATAATATTCAAGTTATAATTTATATTCTGTTAAGAGTTCTTTGGCGTTATAAATAATATTCAAGTTATCATTTATATTGTCGGCCTGAGTAGCGTAGTCGGTATAGCGCTGGCCTTCTGTGTTCGAGGCTGCGGGTTCAATCTCGGCCCAGGTCGATGGTATTTAATTGTGTTTAAATGTGACAGGCTCATGTCAATGGATTTAATGGCATGTAAAAGAACTCCTGCGGGACAAAATCCTGGTACACCAGTGACGCTGATATAACCTCTGCAGTTGCGAGCGTCGTTAAATAAACCATAATGGAATTAATTTTAATTAATAATTTAGATTCTGTTATCGTTCTTTAACGATATAGATAATATTCAAGTTACTATTTATATTCTGTTATCGTTCTTTAGTGTTATAAATAATATTCAAGTTGAGTAATTTCAAGGGAAAAATTGTTCCGAGGCCGTGTATCGATCCCGGGACCTCTGGTTGAACATACCAGCGCTCTACCAACTGAGCTACCCAGGAACTCCACCCAACAGCATCTCAATTTTTCCCTTTATAACCACACAACTCGAGTGAGCTGACAAAATGCCAGAGACCCACATCGAGTGCACACATACTGTGACTAGTGAATCGGGTAAAATAACACGATTTACATATTAGCATAATTATTTAAATGAAATAACTTAATAGTTCATCAGTTACAATATTTCATCCTGGACTGAATTCAGCCCAGAGACTGCGGGTTGGAAACCCCTGGTGTAGAGGAATGACAACTTTTGATGAAATTACGAAGTAAATGTTGTTAATTCCCCAAAGCTATTACACTTTATATGTCAATGGATTATTATTATTCAAATAATAATAATAATCATGTATTGATTAATATTATCATAATTATGAGTAATATTATTATTTGTATCACTGTGCTGGACTTTTATTGGCCAATCGCTGTTGACCAGCACACAAATATCAATAAAAGAAAAATAAAATAAATAAATAAATATTATTATTATTGTTATTATTATTATTATTATTATTATTATTATTATTATTATTATTATTACATACAGCAGAGTCCGTATAGGTCAGTTTCTATCTGATGCTTTTCCAATTCACTGTGGACTAAAGCAGGGAGATGCACTATCACCTTTACTTTTTAACTTCGCTCTAGAATATGCCATTAGGAAAGTTCAGGATAACAGGCAGGGTTTGGAATTGAACGGGTTACATCAGCTTCTTGTCTATGCGGATGACGTGAATATGTTAGGAGAAAATACACAAACGATTACAGAAAACACAGAAATTTTACTTGAAGCAAGTAAAGCGATCGGTTTGGAAGTAAATCCCGAAAAGACAAAGTATATGATTATGTCTCGTGACCAGAATATTGTACGAAATGGAAATATAAAAATTGGAGATTTATCCTTCGAAGAGGTGGAAAAATTCAAATATCTTGGAGCAACAGTAACAAATATAAATGACACTCGGGAGGAAATTAAACGCAGAATAAACATGGGAAATGCGTGTTATTATTCGGTTGAGAAGCTTTTATCATCCAGTCTGCTGTCCAAAAATCTGAAAGTTAGAATTTATAAAACAGTTATATTACCAGTTCTTCTGTATGGTTGTGAAACTTGGACTCTCACTCTGAGAGAGGAACATAGGTTAAGGGTGTTTGAGAATAAGGTGCTTAGGGAAGTATTTGGGGCTAAGCGGGATGAAGTTACAGGAGAATGGAGAAAGTTACACAACACAGAACTGCACGCATTGTATTCTTCACCTGACATAATTAGGAACATTAAATCCAGACGTTTGAGATGGGCAGGGCATGTAGCACGTATGGGCGAATCCAGAAATGCATATAGAGTGTTAGTTGGGAGACCGGAGGGAAAAAGACCTTTAGGGAGGCCGAGACGTAGATGGGAGGATAATATTAAAATGGATTTGAGGGAGGTGGGGTATGATGATAGAGACTGGATTAATCTTGCACAGGATAGGGACCGCTGGCGGGCTTATGTGACGGCGGCAACGAACCTTCGGGTTCCTTAAAAGCCATTTGTAAGTAAGTATTATTATTATTATTATTATTATTATTATTATTATTATTATTATTATTATTATTATTAGACAATTTATCGTCCAACGTCGATTTTCTGTTACAAGCTTCTCGAACTCTATCTGCAATTCAGTTCTTTTTATTCTGTCCCCTGATTCTATAATCAGTCCTTGGCACATAATGCAAGTCACTGTGAACAATCCACCACAGTAATTTACATTGTCAATGTTAGTAATTCTCATATAATACGTCAAGAGCCTGTTGCCAGGCAAAACTAGCTTGGAGACGGCTATTTTACTGCACGTATCTTTCAGATCCATTATTTTTCAAGGCCCTACACATGTGGGCCTTAATTTCTACAGTTTAATCACTGAAATTTCATGATGTCCCATGTTAACTTCAGTACAGCATGCAACTCCTATCTCAGATGATCCCATCCTATCTTCCATCTTGCCATGTAACTACTAGACAGAATTAAAGTCAAAAAAGATTTTAGTTATTCACTTATATTCATTACACATTATGCTTCAATCTAACTGTAAAATTCTGGCTATACATCCAGCAGAATGAGACCAAATTCCCGGAGGAGATGTAGATGTTTCTTTCCAATGACTTTGTATCTCGTCTAGTGTTCATCCTATACTGTACGAAAAGATTCATGCTAACCACATGCAGTGCCGGATTTAGGCCTAGGCAACCTAGGCAATTGCCTAGGACGGCAATTTCCGGGGGGGGGGGCAGCATTTTTTCTTTCTCTTTTCCTTTTTTTTCCATTTTAATTTTAGAATGAAATTTGTTTTTAAAACACTTACACCTTGTGAAAGTGGAAAGTCGCGGTCGTGGCGAGAGTAACTGCATTTTGTATTGTAATATTGGTATCACGTTATTATACCACAGTCTAATATATACAGTCGCGAAGCTTGGGATGATTTTTTGCATTTCTTGCGATAGTTGCTAGCCGCTTGGAGCGTTGTATTAGGAACAATAGACTGTGCCATTGCCATCGTGATCTAATACAGGCCGTAAGGCAGACCATGTGACTCCCTTAACCCGATCACGAAGGGCGGCTTTCAACCATATAAATTAGTTGGAATGCATAAAGAGTAACATATATTTCTCTAAAATGTAGTGTAATTGCATTAATAAAATTTAAAACAATGTTATGAGACATTTCAGACATAATTCACTTGAGAGTTAAGGTGTGTAACATTTATATAATTATTTTTGGTGTGAAAATTACGTTGTTCGTATGTGTAAAACCTGCCTTTATTTCGATTAAATATTGCGAAATTCTTGTGCATTCATTTATGCATGATTCAATAATTTTCAGTTGCACCGCACAGATGTTTAGATATGCTGAAATTATAGGTTATGTTTACTGTACCAATTGCCTTTTTCTGTCTAATTTTAGCAGTGGTGTATACTGGTTAAAGGGTTTGGGCTACCGCTGACCCTATTATTACACAAAATATATCTAACAATTACTTTAATTTTAATTACTATGGTAAAACTAATAATACAAAATTATTACATTATGTTATATTATAAACTTTTTCTTTTGTAATTTCCTTGGGCTACCGCCAGTAGCCCCGGTAGCCCGCAAAATACGCCCCTGAATTTTAGTGGTCTCCAATGCCCTGCCGTTACATATGTACCGGTATATTATGTCGCATGAAAATTATAGGTTATGTTTACTATATTTAACTTATACTCCTATATTCGCAAGTATACATTATAATTAAACATACTGTCATGTATGATACCCCTCACATTCAATTTGTCTGTATTTTAATACTACAATTGAGACTGAACTACTGTATTTATCTACAACCTAAGAGACGAAGTAACACAATCGTATGTACAATAATTTCATAGGAGTGGTACCGGTATAGTAAATTTTCTGTCTACAATTAAGGAAGGTAAATGTGCTAAATTAAAACCACAATGTAAATTCTTTTTTATTAAACCTCAAAATAGCTTCAATTCTTAACTTGAAATGTTGATGCGAACAGATTATGTTAACATGTAAAATTCTCTTCACATTAAAATACCGGTAACAGTGTTATAATTATTTCTGGAACATATTATGCAGCAAGAAGTACACGAAACTTATGGACACATTACACTAAATAAAACTTAGCAATGATGCGTAATAAAGTTATAATATAATATTTCATTGAACTCTATACACTGAAATAGAAAACTCGAACATACATTACGGCGGTCCAGATCGAAAAGGCATTAACTGTGCCGTATTTCGCATTTTTGTGAAAAGTTGTGTAAACTGTGAAATGTTTGTTATCGGTTGTAATAACTGTAAATGTCTAAAATACAATAATTTGAATAATATAAGGCAAGGAGACGTTTGTTGCACTACAAATTCTAAGAAAAAGAGGTTAGAGTTATCCTTCTTCCGAAGGATCCAGGAAGGTGAGTTTATAAAATATAATATATGCTTTATGAAAATAATATATGAACCTTATGTATTTCGTATTTCAATAGTGGAAGGAAGGTATTAATTGTTTCAAAAGAACACGATATCGAAATACAATACATTTTATCGTCTGCTGGGGAAAGAGTCTGTGATGAGGCGATAGTAGCGATCCTGATGGCTAGCAACTATCTATGGATGCATATTTCAACTGTCTATGTTTGCATATTTAGTAAGTATTGAGCTTCGTGACTGTATATACTAGACTGTGATTATACTATGAAATTGCTTGTATAAACCAGAATGCATTGTTTAAAATAAAATTGGATGTGTGTTTCTTATTTATCGCTATGAATACTAACCATAACTCTTAGTTATTATCGCCGCGGCCTCATGCCTAACATGTCGGCATCACACAATAACGTGCGGTATGCTTTTAAAACATAATTTCGGCGACTGATTGTTGCTCTGTAGGTTTCACTCTAAGCGTCACGTTGTCACGTCTAACTTCCTCGATAAGAATAAGCACTGGTTTGTTATATTGTTAAGTGGCTATTATTATTATTATTATTATTATTATTATTATTATTAATATTATTACTAGCTTAAATTACCCGGCGTTGCCCGGGTTTTAAATTTTGGTCTATTTCTAAATAAACTGTTTGTTAGACTTATCGGAGACCTCGGCAAGGGAACTATATAAAACCAAAACGAACCATATTTACTTATGTTTTCTCCTCCCTAGTGACGAATATTAAAGAAAGTGCCACTAATATCCAAAGAAACTGACTAATCAAAATAATTCCATCTCACCTATGAATAGAGTTTTAACAACATTAAGACCTTATGCTACAGGGATATTTAAGATATGTAACATTGTGATTGATGATAATATTTATCGTACACGGCATTATGCATTATTAAGCCTTTCTGCCCACAATATATTTAATTTCCTTCAAGGCCAAACTACAATCTGTAACGGATGGATTCTATCAAATACATGGATTTCAGGGTGTTTTGCAGTAACGGAGACTTTACTCATTAGAATTCACTCTTCTGGGAAAGGCAATGTAGAACATTACCACAACAGAAAATCATATTTTTCTATAAACGGCCAAGTCATTAGTGACCATAACTTATTAATAAGAGGTGGGTTAACAGTAACAGTAAAATAGGCTCTATATTATTATTGCAATATTATAATATTATCACATATTATTATAACTTATAATAATTGCTTAAAATCGAATGGCTATAATAGCAATACGTGGGATAAAAACATCATCTTCTTTCGTTTTTCCAGTTAATATTGCCACTCATATTACGTTTCGCATGAGTTTTTGACACAAATTCTTGTTAGTGCATAATTTTGGTGAGTCGATATTTCGCAATAGCAGGTCTACTATGGCTAGTCAATATTAAGTAAATTATGTGGTAACAATCCTTGTGGTTTGAAAGAATTCTAGAATTCAATTGGATAAAACAGTCTGCTCACTATCTACAAAACTGCATCGAGGAATTCATAATACGGTCCTGGACTGCGTAAAGATACTTATTGCATGAATTATCTAGTTTTAGCCTTCATGATGTGTAACAACAATGTAATTTAATTTCGTGTTAAAATTTCCAAGGCCTCGTGAAAGTCTATGTTGAATACAACAGACAATAATAAGGAACAATTGACTGTAGAAGATTTTGCATTTTAATATAATAAATTAATATTTTATCTATTTATTATTATTTTTTATATATTTATTTAATTTAACTTCCATTTGCACAATTTTAATGTGGCCTATGTTCTTCTCCTGGTTATGAAGATTAAATGTGCAAACTTTGGCACATATCGGTCAAAGAGTGTAGATTTGTATAGAGAACATACACACACATACATACATACCCACATTCAATTTTATATATTAAGATTATTATTATTATTATTATTATTATTATTATTATTATTATTATTATTATTTCATATATGAGTACGTTGACATTCTTAACTCTTAATAATAACTCTTTAATAATAATTTTTAATCACGGTACCTTAATGTTCGTCCTCAGCACAAGACATTGCAATCTCGGTTTTAGTCCATGTGGATTAGACAAGTAGGTGTCATTGAATAATGGAAGTAGCTTATTGGTTGCAATATTGAAATCGAGGCGAGTGATTGGAGCGGCGACACAAGAAATCGAAAATAATAATACAATTAAATTTCAAAGACCTGCCGAATGTTAACCATGAGAGCGCGGCGATAATACATTTCCAGTATACTGGATGGCGCAAATAAAAGTAGCCCGTCTCCCATTTGAATGCGAATGCGATATTTTGACTGCTTGAAATTCCATTATCGTATTCTATCGTATCGTAGCATAACAAAATAAATTGCTACAACTAGGACTGCCAACTTTTTTTGAAGAAAATACGGCAGATTAAGGAATCGACAAAATTTCACATAAAAAATTGATAAATTATCCGGTCCAGTTACTAAAAAATAACTTTATTCTACACTGTGGCAGCTAGGCTTAAAAAATTACAAATTAAATTATGGTTTATCTAACGATGCTCGCAACTGCCGAGGTTATATCAGCATCGCCGGTGTGCCGGAATTTTGTCCCGCAAGTTCTTTTACATGCCAGTAAATCTGACATAAGCCTGTCGCATTTAAGCACACTTAAATCACAGTCTAATATATATTTTAGACTGTGCTTAAATCCCATCGACCTGGGCTGGGATCGAACCCGCAATATCGAGCACAGAAGGCAAACGCTATACCGACTACGCTACCGAGACCGACGCTAGGCTTAAAATAAGATTATTTTGAGACAGATTTTGTCTCGCGTAATAGTTGAATTAGACTACAGTTTGCAGTTCTGATTTGATTAGATGTGTCGTACTCCTGTTTCGAACATCTGTCCAATTATTGTTCATGAGATAAAACATCCTCTTTGTGTGAGTATTACTACTTGGAAAGCTCAAAACAAAACTCGCCATTTTTTTTTTTTAATTTATAACATTAACATGGGTGAGCACTAAAACCCATTTCTTGCAAGTATTATCTTCTAAAAAGACTGCACATTTTAATGCATCTCTTGAAAAACAAAATTCATCATATAAACAATTATCATTCACGGCAAAATGAAATATTTAGAATAAAAATATTTATGCAAAAATAAGGGACAAAAATGCTCGAGGAGAAGAATAATACGGGAGCCGAGAGTCTATTAAAAATTAGGGGCAAATACGGGGCATCCCGGGAAATACGGGAAAGTTGGCAACCCTAGCTACAACAATGAACAATTTTATGTAATACCGGTAATCGATTGTTGGCAGTGGCGGCTCGTGAACTTGTGGACTGGGGGAGCTGCAGTAGATTTTGGTACATACAAATTTCACTTCTTGATACCATTACTAATAAGCAAAGCTCGGAAGTTGGGGACTTGTGTCTTTGAACGTGGCTAAGCGACCGGACTTCAATGTCAACAAACTCCCGCTTCCAGCACGGAGGTACTGTCAGGTCTGCTATAAAAGTGGTTCCTGGCTGGAACAACATAATGATAATATTATGATAGGTTGAAACATCTAATTTTATAGCATATATATATATATATATATATATATATATATATATATATATATATATATATATATAAATAAACATGCAAAATACATCAAATTTACAGTTCTGCTCTGTACATTTCATTACAGTGTATGACTACATGCATTCGAAGATTTTCGAACCCATAAATTCTTCGTCTGTTAGTTAAACATGATTTGAAACGAAGGAAACTTATTTCCACGTCACATGAAGTGACGGGAGCAAACTTTAATTTTTTTATTTTATTTATTTTAACTAGCTACCTAGTGAGTACAAATTGCATTTATAAAATAAAAATGTTTCTAGCCACTACCGTAAGAGTCAGGCTCGTGTACGGTGTGGTCTTAGTGAATAATATAACATAAAATTTACAAGGACAGTTTACTAAATACAGTAATTAACTTAATTCAAACCAATAAATACAACACAAGAGCAAGAATAAAGAAGAAAGGGAAAACGAGAGAAAAATACACATTTAATATAAATTGAAAATCCCACAGAAGCCAGTGATATTCAATAAAAACATGAATATAGTCGATAGAAATAAAAGGTAAAAAAAGTACATTTGTTACTATTATATATCATGGATAATTTTACAAAATTCTTTTTTAAAAGTTTCAATTTTAAAAAATTTCAAATTTGGAAAATGGTTTGAAATTTTATTATAAAGTCTTGGGCCTAAATAAAATACTGAATATTTCACTGTCACTGTTTCCTGTTCGATTTTCAGCAGATCTCGTATCTGAGAAAGATAAGTATATCCTAAATTTTTCTCGCAAATAGTTTTCAATTAGTGTATCACTACTAGGGAAGGTCCCTCTACGACTTGATCCATGGCTATGGACAAATTCTCCATCAATTTAAAGGACTGCAATGTCTTTCAATGAATGCCCGTTTCCAGCTCTAGTTTATGTGTGGTACAACTTACAAGATATAAACTCTGCATTAGAAGAAAATAATGTATCTCCTCAGAATTCCTCCACGAAATTCTGTACCTAAAATTTAAGAAATGCATTTTCAAACTTCCATAACACCCATTCGAATAACACGTATTTTCTAATTCCTCAAACAGACCGTTTACCTGTAATTTTCTTAATGTCATTGGCTTCGACGTGACACAGTTTATTCGTTCGTCTTCTTGCCATTCGATGTGACCACTTTCTTAGTACAAACGACTGTCCCTGAGCACTTGCAGCGTGAGCTTTGTGTACGTTATGCCTGTAACCTTACTCAAGCACACGACACACAAGTCCCCAAGATCCGAGCTTTGCTAATAAGTATAGGACAAAAATAAATGCACTACGTATCGAAAAATCAAAACTTCCTGACTTAGTTGGGAGATGTCTGTGGCATCATTTGCCATAATCACTAAAAAAAACTAATACCATCGATTTCAGTCTGAATTTCAGATCGGCAGACACTCAACATGCAATCTACCAGTTCAATCTGAATTTTTTAGAACTACCTTTAAACAGTGGCATGTTCCAAATGATTTTTGAGAGGCTCGTTCAGATTACTCACGAACTGTAGCAACCCACGAAATACACCAGGGTTCTTCGAATCGTTTTTTCATCATGTCCCCTAAGGGGAAGTTCACATTGGCCACAAAATCAATATTTTTTAAATAATTTCACGATTTTTTCTCATTTCTTGATTATGTTTGAGAATGTTTGTTCTGTTTGCTTCACTTAGTTGCGCAGCAATATTAGTTTTGCCTAACATTACAATGAAACAACATTTTTCAGGTGAAATTGCGAAGATTCGTGCTTTTTAATTTTTAGGGGCAAATGTCCTAAATCTGTCACACCACTCCTAGTCTATGCAGTATCACCACCGAAGAGGAGGCAAAGAAATCAAAATACAGAATTTTTTTTGTTCACATCCACGTAACCACAAATGCTTAGCGTAAATTTCATTGTTATACTTCCTTACATATATGCATTATTTCGGCTGGATGAAGCTTGAGTAAGATTTAAGTCGGGTAACGAACGACCCTTTAATTTCACTTCATTACATCAATCTTCTCCTCAAGGGAAAGTTGAGAAAAATAAAATTAATATTCTGTAATTCACACACACTCATGCTTGCACATTTGCACTGGTTAAGTTACGGTACTAAGACGTCACACCAAAGCAATGTTCTAAAAGTGGAAAAGAAGTCTCTTTCGTATTTTATGTGCTATATTAAAATGGTTCTACTCGTGCAATCATTTTGAGTTAAGGAAAATATTAGGTTCTGCTGGAGGCTGGATATATACGTAATAATAAGGCAAAAGAGAATATTAATTTCGTTATATTAACTCGATAAGATTCTACAACAATAAGTATGTGAAGAGAAAATAAAAATTTTGTCATTAAGTTTCAAGGGAATAGAGAATCCATTTGACGCAGCATTACAATAGCGGTGTGGGAGGGGAGGAAAGATCTTCCCTTGTCGTCTGGCTCTGCAAGCCACTGCAGCGAAATATGGGTTTTTAACAGCGGCAGTTTCCCTCTGCTTCCCTTCACCTCTCTACCCCCTGACCATGCAAGACACACTCTCTATGAGCTGACCACCCTGCAGATCCCAGATATACTTTGAATGCAGTGTCAATTCCAATACAGTCGACGCGCAAAAAGATTATGCATAAGATAATAGTACATATTCCCGGCCAGATGAAATATAAAGCAATTTACCATAAAAGCTGTAACAATTCTTCTACAAATTAAAATAAATATTATTTTTATTTTCCTGTCAAAGCAGGGAGTGCTGCAGCTCCGCAGCTCTTATGGACGGGCCACCCCTGATTGTTGGCATTCTTTCTGTCAGTCATCAATCGAATTACACGTGTCTGCTCGAATTCTGCAAAATGACTTACTCGAACTCGATATAAGAAAGAGTGGAAATTGTGGAAGTGTATGTGAGAACAAGTTCGATTAAAGAAACTCAAGACATTTTCAGGGACAAGTTTCCGGGTAGAAGACAACTGGCAAAGAGAGCAATACAGGGTTTGGTTAAAAAGTGGCGCTACGGGATTTGTGCAAAATGTATCTGTGTACATGATTAGACGTGCACAGCTGTGTACTGATGCTTCAGGGAGCCACTTTCAACATCGTCTATAAAAGGTGAGTCCTTTTCAGCACTTTGTGTCTGTATTTGTCTTATATATTTACTCTATACTTACATGGACTATTTTTCGTATCTGCGCCATTCTGTATACCGTCAGCAATACTATTGTGACTTTATTCCAACTCAACAATGTAACTTTTATTACAATCAACAAGAGTCACTTCACTTTCTACAATTTAATTCTACTCCCGTCAACAATGGGATTTGCTCTCCGCACAGCAACACACTATTCGTTATTGCACTCTACAGACGACAATGACAATTTACTTGGATTATTGAGAACAACAATGAACTGTTAATTTTAACTAATGTTCACAAAGCACTATTTACAAATCAGAACTGTCAGTTCTCAGTTCACAGTTCGTTTGCCTTGGCTAGTTCTTCTAGCTCAGTCACTCAAGTTCACAGTATCTCGAACCACAGACCTTCAGAGACAGTCTACTGAACCTCGAACTCAGGTCTCCCAACTGCGGTCCACTGCACTCGAACTCGACTTCGGACGCTCGCACAGCTGCGGACACACTCAAGTCGGACTCCGGTCTCGAAGCTGGCTTCACTGCTACACAAGACTGGCTGGCTTGCTGTTCACCGACTACAACAACACTGCAGCTAACTAATCTGCTGCTCAAGTTCACTCGCGTGTCGTATTTACATCTAAACCAGAGTTACGAGAAATTTCTACGGGTGTCCAGAGATAGCTCTCTCGAATTATCTGGATATCTCCGCTCTCTGCCGCGGTCGCTCTCTCTCCTCTCCTCTCTCCTCTCCATGCCACAGGAAGCAGATGCGCGCGCACTTGCGCCGAACTACGGCCGACCTTGTAATCCTTCTGCCGGTCGTGAGATCGTATCCCAGCTCTGTCACACTATTTAATCACTTTTCAGCATATGCACTATATGAGCCGTTCGGAGCAGAAGTGGTTTAAGTCAAAATTGAGTAATGAGGTTTAAAGTAAAAATTCTGTAAAATACAGCGCAAAGTAGCAATTAATATGTCCTTCGTGCTATTCACTGATTATTAATAGTTCAAATAAATTGGATATTAATTGCTACTTTGCGCTGTATTTTACAGAATGTTTACTTTAAGCTTCATTACCCATTTTTGACTTACACCACTTCTGCTCTGAACAGCTCATAATGAGATAGGGTTTTGCCGCAAAGAGTCGGAGATTATTCTTCAATTTACTTTATACTTCCTATCGAAATAAGAAATACTCGTAATAATAATTATACCACCAACAAAACCAAAGCTTAAAAATAAGCTTGCCTTTCACAAATCAATTTTGTTTCAACAATGAATGAGTTTCTTTGCATCGAGTCTGATTTGCTTCGTTAGATGGACTTTGATGACATCAACAATGCTCTCTCTGTGAAGGAAGGGCGAAGGAAATCTTATAATTTACAGTGGCGTAGCATGAAATTTTGAGCAGGGGAAGCTAATTCGAGTTGTCTTTCATGCAATATGAGAAAACGTATTACAAAAATACAGTCTTAAAATAAATAGTAGTCAGTTTCAAGTTAGCAGTCGAAGATTGGTTGGAACCTCATAAGTAACACCAATAAGGCATGACCTCAAATGGTACGTAGGAAAATATGATTTCACAGTTTACACATATCTCTAACAAATAGACACGCATATGTACTATATAACATTAGCTCACTCCCTGTCATATTTAGAGGAATCACAATATTAACGGTCAATAGATACAGTATTAGTATCATTACGTAAGTATGAGTCTGTCTTTTGGTTGTTCCTTCATTGACAGCAAGGGAGTCGGTCATTTGTTTTTTAGATCACACTTTTGTTCGTAAGTCAGTCTTGATAATAGAATTGTCCTAAAAAATCAAGTAAATTGGTGTCAGGAACTGTAATTTCACTCATTATTTATTATATCAGCCACAATGCACACTAACACTTCAACTGAACACAACTGACGAAAAGGGATAACTCGGAAACTACTTATTTTCAATATCAAAGCTAGCTTCCTGCGAGCCTTGCGATCAGAGTAATTTAGTTAGAAAGGGATGGAAAATCTGCGGGGTGGGTTACACAGAAGAATGAGTGTAAGAAACCAGTCTGCTTGGAAGCTGGTATGTGCAGGCTTCTTGTTTACTGCTGCATCACAAATCATCCTGAGCTGCCGCATCACAATATTTAACGCGTAAATATAAATTCTATTAAAATTAATAAATAATTTTGTCCATAGACTGCAGGTTTATTATGAAATTATATTGACGCTACGCCACTGGTAATTACATAGCGAATCCTCAGTCTCATCTCGCCAAATACCACCTCATCACCAATTCTATCATAGCTAGCTCAATCAGTAGGGATCAGCTATACATCAGCACAATATACTGGAAAATTACTGAAACTTAACTCATACAAATTGTCAAAGTGCAAGCCTTACACCCCAGGGACTTGTAGAACATAATACATTTTTGCAATTTGTTTCTTCAGTCTGTAATGACAGCATTTAGATTTACAATTAGTTTTTTTAGTGACAAGGCTCGGTTCCGCATTCATGAACGAATGAACAGTTGAAATAATCTATCCCAGTCAGCAGAAAATCCGAAATTCATACACGAAAGTCCATTACATGATCCTACAGTCAATGTGTGGTGTTCAATAAGTGCGACACAAATAACCAACCCTATTTTTTCCCCATCAAAATTAATGCTGACCAATATATTGACTCAATTTTGGAGTAGTTAGCTATTTTCCACAATTGAGTGAAGAAGAACGAATGTATGGTGTGTTTCTGCAAGACGGGACTAAAGCTCGTACAGCACGAACTTCATTTCATCCAACTCCTGCCTTTATAAGTGAAGGGTTGTGGCCTGTTCGAACCCCAGACTTAATGCTGTGCGATTTTTATTTGTGAGACAGATTAAAAGACAGAGTCTACAAACATTAGATGAAATGCGAAACAAAATAAGAAAAGAAGTAACAAACATTTCGGAAGCACAGTTTCAAATGAGAATCAAAATATGTTAAAATGCTGTACAATGCGTTTCACGACGAAGGAACATTTTCAGTATCTTCTTGAAAGGTAAACATTTTTGTCACGTTCAGAATTATAAATTGTAAAAATTGTCTATTGAACCCTGTTCTTTTGTCAATTAATGATAGGCTATGACATAAATCTCGGGTATTCTTGATACATAAAAATGTGTATGCATATATCTATTCTGCAGCAGGTGTGTATGGGCCGGTGCGTTGCATAATGTCACCTCTGCATCAAACAAATGGATGGCTCTGTATAAATGTGTATGCTCATAAAGTTTTCGATAAAATCAAGCGAGTTTTTTATTTATGCTATTCTCATCACACAAAATCACATTCACTAATTCAAAATAATCTTAAAGCACTTTTTATTAATTATTTTCTGTGAAATCCATTTGTCTGAATAATAATAATAATGACGATGATGATGATGATAATAATAATAATAATAATAATAATAATAATAATAATAATAATATCATCATCATCCATCATGGCACCACAAATAATTGAGGACCGTTCTTGCAAAACTTGCTAACTGCAAAATTTGAAAAATTGAGATTTTGATGGATTCGTTAACATAAGGCAGGCCTCTACATGATGTTAAAAGCGTCTTAGTAAAATTTGATTATTTCTCTTCATTGTAGTGTGTCAAAGTGTGATCGTTTTTCCAAAACTTGCTTTCTCCTATATGAGAGTTACAGAAAAATGTTGCTTACTACAGTGTTTTGTCTCTCCTGTAAAATTTAGTTTTTTCAATTAACAACTTTTGCAAAAACGGTCCTCAGTTGGACTCTTCGTTCAATTCCATTTCGATATTTTAAAGCTGCTTCTGCCAACGTTTTTGTGGTCTTCCAATACCTATTTCCCTTGTGACTTATAATATTGAAAGTTTTAAGTGGTATCCAGCTTTTTTACATGCTTCCTAAATGTCACATGAAAACAGGCCAACATGCGTATATCTCATGGCGGGCAAGTTGGTACCACTCGAATATGATTGCTGAACTGACAACTGGTGGCGACTCGCAAAAGCACAGTTACAACCTCTTCTTACACACTAGTCGTATGGAGGCAGATAAAGAAGAACAGTGAGGTGTAGTACGATTTTTGACTGCTGAAGGAATAGGACGAAAAATCCATCGTCGCATGTCTGCTGTTTACGGCAAACACAGCATGTCATGTTCACGTATACTGGAATGGCACACGAAAGATTCCAAGAGAGACAAATGTCACTGCAAGACGATGCTTGCCCAGGACAAACTCATGGTGCCATCACTCCTGCTGTTATTGTTGAGGTTGATGGTCTTATACAGGGAAATTGACGGATCACTGTGGAAGAACTTTGTTGTTTGGTGGGAATAAGTCGTCGTCGTCGTCGTCGTCGTCGTCGTCATCATCATCATCATCATCAATGGCACGACAGCCCTTCATAGGCCTTGGCCTTCTTCAAAAGTTTTCGCCATTCCTCCCTATCCAATGCCAAACTTCTCCAATTTCTAACACCCAAAGTCTTGATGTCATCCATCACACAGTCTTCCCATCTCAATCTTGGTCTCCCAACCTTCCTTCTTTCCATCGGAATAAATTTAAAAATTCTCTTCGCAACTCTATTATCTTGCATTCTCACAACATGCCCGGCCCAATCCAATCTTCTTATTTTTATGAAATTAACAATATCCGGCTCATTATATAATCTGTACAGTTCGAAATTATATCTTCTTCTCCATGTTCCGTTTTCTCTAACTGGTCCAAAGATTTGCCTGAGAATCTTTCTTTCAAATATACATAATAATGTCGCATCTGACTTCGACAATGGCCAAGTCTCAGACGCGTAAGATAGTACAGACCTTATAAGAGTTTTATACATCATAATTTTTGTACTCCTAAATATAATTTGAGATTTCATATGTCTTCTAAGACCATAAAAGCATCTATTGGCAGATAATATGCGTTTTTTTTATTTCAGAACTAACATTATTTTTGTTGTTAACTTCAGAGCCAAGATAGATAAAACTATGGACAGTTTCAAATTTAAAAGAGCCTATTTCCAGGTAAGGGGGTCCGTTTATATTAGCTCTCGTGACTGGCATATACTTTGTTTTTTCTTCATTAATTTGTAGATGTATTCTTCTTGCTGCCTTTTCCAGCTTAATAAAGGCCTCATTTCATTGCTGCCTGACTTCTTCCTATGACATCTAAGTCGTCAGCGTAAGCCAGCACCTGAATCGACTTATAGAAAATAGTTCCCGTAGTATTAATATGTGAATCCCTCATGATTTTCTCCAGTGCTATATTAAAAAGGAGACAAGCTAGTGAATCTCCTTGTCGGACGCCACACCTAGTAGAAACAGGGTTAGACATCATGTTTTGAATTTTAACTATGCACTTGGTATTTGTCATCGTAGCTTTCACCAGAGAGATCAATTTTTTAGGAATCCTCAATTCCTCCATTGCAGCCTAGTCTTTCTCTATTTATGGTGTCATAGGCTGCTCGAAAGTCAACAAAAAGATGATGGGTCTCGATTCCAAACTCGTTGCACTTTTCAAGTAACTGTCGTATTGTAAAAATTTGATTGTTAGTGGATCTACCCCGACGGAATCCATACTGATAATCACTAATAGCATCCTCTACAAATGGGACAAGTCTATCAAATAAAATGGGAATAAGTCATGGTTCTGTAAATGTCACTGCGACAAAGCACCTGTATTACTTAAAAATCTGTGCTCAATAGATTCCATTTCAGTTGACGTACGAACAAAACACAAACAGAATGGCTGCAATGATACCACGAGAAAAAGTATGCAATTCTGTCCCGTATTGTCACTGGGGACAAATCATGGTGTCACCATTTTGAACAGGAGAGCAAACGGCAGAGCCAACAATGGAAACACAGGCATTCTCCCCCACCGAAGAAGTCCAAAGCAATACACACAAGTTCCGGTAAAGTCATGTTGACATTCTTCTTCGATTCTAGGTATCCTCTGCTTGTTCAGTTTCTCGAGCATGGGGCCACCATCAATGCACAGCCTTATGAAGAAACTTTACAGAAATTGAGACACGCTATTAAGTCAAAACGCCCTGGAATACTATCAAACGGTGTTATCCTTCTTCATGATAATGCCTGCCCACATACTGCCAACTCTGTGAGGAACATGATTCAGAGATTTGATTGGGAAATGCTTTCAACACTCCCCCTACAGCCCAGATCTCTTCCCATGCGATTTTCAAATTTTTTGAAGGTTGAAGAAAGACATTCGTGGACTTCGTTTTGCATCGGATGAAGATGGGTGTGACTGGGTTAAGAACTGGATTGGTAGACAGCACATAAGCATTTTCAAGAAGGGACTGATAGTCTTGTCTCATAGTGGGATAAATGTATAAACAGTTTTGAAGATTACTTTTGAGATAATAAATGTTCTATTACACTTTTGGCATCTGAACCATTTACATTTGACTACCCCTCATAAATATCAATTGTTTCTGTACTCGTCCATCCTATCAATTCACTTAACTTTGAAAATTTCAGTTTCACTTACTCAGCGATAGCCTGATTTATTCATCCTGAAAACAATTCATTTAACTAAGAATCCCCAGAATAAAAGCATAATTGGTTCCTATGGTCTTATTTTCCTTTCATTTTCTTTTTTAATCAAAAACTTCTTTCTAGGCACACTTCCAAGAAAATTGTTTTACCAGAACCATACAACATTTTCATTGCAGTATTGCAGAACTACAATTTCTGTGATCAATTTCGTCATATATAATTTCCAATCTTTCGAAATTCATCTCAGAACTCATTTTTCATCCCTGATTTTCGATAAAACCTAGAATTCTGATAACTTGGTATGCTGTTTATTGCACTCACCCATCTGCAGTCTAGTGACTTCCCTCGTTTATTTCGGCACTGTTTTTTCAACACACTTTTCCTTTTTTAAGTGACTAACAACTAATGTATATCTTCCACTGAATGCCAATCAAAATGTTTGAGACACAATCACTGGCTTCAACTAAATCTGTTGAATGTTAACAGTGGAGATCTACAGGCGAGCTACATTTTTTCCAGGAGAACTGTACACCAACATGCTTAGGCCTAACTACTTGTAATGAGTAAAAATATTTACTCATCCCCTTATGTTAAATATACAAAAATGATGGAATTTTTTTTTACAGAATATAGAAGTAGACAAACAATTTATTTTTCCTACATTGTTAATTCTATAGCATCTATTAGTGCTTTATGGTTGTGCTAACAGATGGAGCTACTTGTCAACAATGTGATGCTGAAATTTGTGCTCAGGTTACTGCCCAGCGACAGTCCTGATATATTGTATTTTATATTTTTTAAGGTTGGCTAATTAATATTAACCCGGCACACTCACAATGACACTCACATTCATATAAATTTCCAGACTCTAGACACCCAGGCAATTGTCTTCGTCAAGAAAAATTCGCCGAGAGGAGAGCCCGTGATCTCCTGGTCTGGAAGCCAGCATGCTGACCGACAGACCACGGAGGCAGTCTAAACAAATTTGCATTATTCGGTGTAATGTTTTTTGCACGAGTCACAGTGGTATGTACGAGGGAGGATCGAAAAGTAACGCACAACTTTTTTTGGCAACATAATTTAATAGGTAAGAAAACGAAATAATGCACAAGAAAGCTACAGGCTTAACCTATTTTTCGACATGGAAACCAAGTCTCTCAAAATATTTCTCCCATCGTGACACCAGATTCAGTAGACCTCGTTCATAAAACTCCGTTTTCTGGGCATATAGCCACCTGCATAAGACTGACTTCACTTCTTCATCCAAACCGAAGAGTTGACCTCCTAGGAATTTCTTTATTGGCCTGAAGAGGTGAAAGTCAGATGATGCGAAGTCTGGACTGTAGGGTGGATAAATGCCACCTTAATGCCTCTGACATTGGATGGTGTTGCAGTGGTCACTGGTCAGCCGGAGCATGCTTTGTCAGCAAGATTTACGGCCCTCTTCGAAAAACCTGCTACAGTCTAGACAATTGGCACCATACACCTTCAACATTTCCCTATGAATTTCACTCGGACATTTTCTTTTTACCCATAAAAATGGTCTACACCTCATTCCTCTACACAAGTTGACGATGCTAGCAAATGCACGATCTTTACTCAGAAGTCATCACTCATTCTGCCAGGATGATACCTGATTGAGCCATTCTTGTCTGCAGCACAAGATTCTAACTATCAGCCAACTTTGAACATCCTAACCAAAATAATATTCCGTAAAAAAATTGTGTGTTACATCCTGATCCTCCCTAGTAATTCCAAGATAAAATGAATTTTAAAAACTAAATATGTCTAACTGCTAAGCAGCAGGTCTACTTACTACAAATTCTAGCTTGTGTCACAGGTGAAACAATAATGTTAGACGAAGTATTAAAACTTGTTCTTACAGCCATTTGTCTCAATATACAAGTAATAACTTTCTTTACTAAAGAAAATGAACAATAAAATTTACTGCGTCAAACTACTTGAATCTCTTGAATGAGAAACAAGTGAGGCACGTTTTATATTCAATTTTGGTGTCATTTGGACTACAACAAAATGTACCTATGATTTTTTGGTAGCTATAAATTGAAACAAACAGTGTTACATAAATAATTTTAGATACATTGCTGATTAAAAACCGAACATATATGAACATGTTTGCTTGTAGTGCACTACAATGATAGACCAATGCATTTGTTGTGGTTGGCCCTAATTCTGGAGAACTATCACGATTTTCGAACATTTTTTTTTTTTCACAAACGACGATTTTATGCTTGTTTTTTCGAAAGGTAGAGGAAAAAAAAATTAGGAAACATAATTTTGACTGTAACCTAAACTAACCTAGCCTAACCTAACTAACCCAAGCTAAATTAAACTAACCTAAGCTAACCTGATAATGTTATGTTAGCTTACATTAGGTTAGATGGTTATGTTAGTTTAGGTTAGGTCAGCTCAGGTTAGTTTTTGTATTAGGGTTAGCTAAGGTTAGGTTAGGTTAGGTCAGTTTGTTGTGATAGATTATGTTATCTTACAGTCGAAATTACGTGTTTCCCAAATTGTTTTTTATTATCTTTTGAAAATCGAGCATATAAGCTTAATCATCGTTTGTGGAGAAAAGAAAGTTCGAAAATCGTGGAGTAGTCGTCCTTCAGAATTACCTCAGTTAAGTTATTTGTGGTCCCTTTTATAAGAAATCGTCGCAACACTTGAATTGACAGCCAGAATCATTGCAACATAAACTAGTCTGGGCCTACGTTATTATTTAACCTAAACGAAAACTAAATCTACTGCAGAGCAGACAGCCGCAAGTTGTTAAAGACATAACCTTATTAAGAAGACAAAGTTTAGAGGTGCCGAGGTCCTAACTAGCATTTCGAAATATCTACTTGAAAATAATAGTAATTAATTCTGTAGAAAACGTCGGTCTTCATGAGACATCAATGACATCATCGAGAATCCGTGACAGGTTAGGTTTGGTTTGTTCAGATTTTTTGGTACACCAAAATAAGTCATTATTATTGCAGGAAACACAATATTCCACTTCTCCCTCTCAGATTATAATAAATGGACTACACTATCAAAATAGGTAAATGTACCGGTATGTACATATTCCAGAAACTAAACGAAGCCTGTCACGAATGTCGTTACTTTAACTTAAAATGCATTTAGGCCTAATCTTTTACTACTATAATACTATGATATTGCAGCTATCGGACTCTGAACCTATGGCTTATTTGTTAAAAGAAACTATTATCTAATATAATGCATCGGATGTTATAAAAACACTCCCAACACTAGCATAAGCTTACACGGAACAATTATTCATTTATTACAACCTTCTTAGGACAAGACCGGTAATTTTATTTAACCAGGACCATAATTATAAATTCAAGGTAAGCTTAATAGGATTAACACAATATACTCAGATTGCTTACCTTTATTTTGATAAATGCAAGTTGGCATGTACGATTTCTCAACATTCATAATATACTCTGAACTTATACGATAACGTTTATTTTTAAGAAATGTGCTTTAATGTTTATTACAAATTAAAGTAGCGATATTCTTAGGTATTCAGGTAACGTGGCAAAAATGAATATTTCCCTACAAAAATTTTTTGTTGGCCTATCACAACACTGCAAGGTTAATAATATCGGGTTTTGACGTTTCGTGTACACAGTACAATTGCCAGACACATCGTGCATACCAGCATTTACAAATCAAAATAGTATAATAATATATGTATTAATTCAATACTTGTTCAACTTACCCACGATTAATGAACGAAAACAATGATATCACTCATAGTCACTATTTACATGTTAATATCTAAGAATATTTTCAGGCCACAGGATTTCTGACTAGATACGTTTGACATAAAAAACATAATTGACAACCGGTATCATACTTCACTTAGAAGCTTATTACTTATACGGTGAGTTATTTTAACGATTTACAGCTCATTGAAGTGTGAGGGAGCTAAACATTTTATGCTATCACTGATATAAAGAAGTGAAATTTTCCCATTCCCGTCTTCTTCGTTTCCCCACACTCCTCTAACCTCTCGAAGCTCAATATTACGTCACACTTTGCGGGTATCATGCATTGCGCTTTGAACAAATGAAATGCGCACGAGGTGTGAAAGGTCCAAAAATAATAGTTGACCTCATTCCAAACACAAGAATTCCGAGACAATGAGACATTAATTACATCTATTTTTTAAATGAAAATGTCCACCAACGTTAATTGTCACAAAGTGCCTACTGACCATAATTATTACAAAACCATAATATTGTACCGGTGCATGCAGATGTGATGAGGAGATACAACTGTTAAGGATTATTTCACGACTGCATTCAAGATTATGCAGTGACAAGTGATTTTGTCAGCAGTACAACAATCACTCTTCAAAGTGTTAGAGAATAAAGAAACTCATACATTGTGATTTTTTTAAAATACCAGTAACAGTAAAGAATCAATTGTTTATTTAAAAAACTTCCAAGTGTGAGACAATGGAGATTAAAAAATATAAAAAGGAAAATATTACCAATGACATTTAGCATACTTTAGGAGAGAACGCTCTAAGACTGAAATAGAAGATACTATTATACTGATAACCCCAAGTTAATTGGATCACGTCCCTGACCATTTTCCGTGAATGGTTAATTTTTTGCATCTTTCTTTTCATACTGGTACCTACTGAATACTGCATGAGCAATTCACATGCCATTATAGACCTTGACCATTGCTTTCGTTTCAGGAATGATAGTGCATAATGACAGTAATTATGAAATAATAGCAGAAGAAACATTAAAAAACTAGATAAAATGTATTCACACACTATCTTCTTCTGGCACAAAGTTTAGGTCTACTAGTAAAGTCTGATGGGATTTACACCTGAGCCACTAGCATGAAAAGTCAATGCATTCATTGTTTAATAATGCACCAATGAGTAGGCCTAACTTATGCAAGATATTAAGACAGTGCAAGATCAAAAGTTTGTCACTAAATTCAGAATTTACTAGATTTGCGACATTCATGAGCAATCAAACCATAGCTGCTTTCTTTGCTTATGCATTAATTATTATAAAAGTAAATGTAACATATGTATGTATGTATGTATTCACACTGCAAATGGGTATATACCCAGTGGCAGTGGTAAATAATTACACTCAATAATGACAATTAAAAAATAATAAACACAACTAATAATAAAAACAATAATTAATAATAATGATTAATAATAATAATAATAAGAAGAAGAAGAAGAAGAAGAAGAAGAAGAAGAAGAAGGAGCATCTTAAATTAAATGAAGCATGATCACTTAAAATAACATTTAAAGTAAATGTAATTTGTATCTTAATCCTAAGTTCGAACTAAGACCCACGAGTGTGACAGGTTTATACCTGCACAAGTACCTTTCGGCACTACACTTATTTCGCTGTCAACACACTCACTGCACTGATTGTAACCTGATTTCACTAACACTTCAGAACCATTTCACTGTTCAAATACTTTGCACAGCCACTTCACTGATCAAACGCACTTCACTTACATAATAAACTTCACTGACACAACACACTTCCTTACTGATAGAACACGTCAAATACTACTACTACGATGGCATCACAGCCCAAAGTCGAGCCTTAGCCTCCTCAATTTTCTTCCTCCAACTGTCCCTGTCGTTATCGTTTGAAGAGGTGGAGAAGTTCAAATATCTTGGAGCAACAGTAACAAATATAAATGACACTCGGGAGGAAATTAAAAACAGAATAAATATGGGAAATGCCTGTTATTATTCGGTTGAAAAGCTTTTATCATCCAGTCTGCTGTCAAAAACTCTGAAAGTTATAATTTATAAAACAGTTATATTACCGGTTGTTCTATATGGTTGTGAAACTTGGACTCTCACTTTGAGAGAGGAACATAGGTTAAGGGTGTTTGAGAATATGATGCTTAGGAAAATATTTGGGGCTAAAAGGGATGAAGTTACAGGAGAATGGAGAAAGTTACACAACACAGAACTGCACACATTGCATTCTTCACTTAACATAATTAGGAACATTAAATCCAGACGTTTGAGATGGGCAGGGCATGTAGCACGTATGGGCAAATCCAGAAATGCATATAGAGTGTTAGTTGGGAGGCCGGAGGGAAAAAGACCTTTAGGGAGACCGAGACATAGATGGGAAGGTAATATTAAAATGGATTTGAGGGAGGTGGGATATAATGATAGAGAATGGATTAATCTTGCTCAGGATAGGGACCAATGGCGGGCTTATGTGAGGGTGGCAATGAACCTCCGGGTTCCTTAAAAGACAGTAAGTACCTAAATGTTCATGCATACCAAAAAATGCTTAAGAAACCCTTTTGAAACCAGTCATTCTTAGTGATTACCATACCATTTCCCATTAAACGTGACATTCACACACATAAACCTAGCCAGTGCTGAATTCAGGCTTTTTTCCTCGGAGAAGGATTTATACTACTATACAGGGGAGAAGTGGAACCTACACCAAAAGAAATAATTATTTAGATATTAATAGGTAATTACCTAACAACAACAGATGCTGTCTATGTAAAGCGGAACAGAGAAATGGGTTCACTTAAAGAAATAATGCTTTCCTACGTTTATATTTGTTTTAATACTACCTAAATGTTGATACAGGCATTAATTAAAAAAAAATAAAAAGCCTGTTATGTTAAACATGTTGAAACTGAATAGATAACTACCCTTCTGTTTAAAATTATCACATAAAGCTGGTGTTGTGTCCGTTTTACATAAATCACCTACATTTTGTACAAGTAGTAATTATTCACCTATTAAATTCCAGTAGTTTTTCTGAAGTTTTTAAAGGCCAATGATATGAATATCGCATCTGTTTTGAAGAGCTTCGAGATCATTAATTGCAAATGCATTTTACACAGTTTACAAAATGCACCAAATGTACGATCGAAATACTTTATTTCGTCTCCCATCGTTTTCGATATTTGCTTTCGCGTCCAATCATTGATTCACCACTAATAGCAATAGATGAAGGTAACACAGATGGAATTTCCGGTTCACAGATTTCATTTTCGCTTAAAGCCAATTGAGAATTTTCTTCATTAAATGCAATGGATGTAAATACTTTCCAGTGACTCCTCAATATGTCTTTTCTTTCTTATTTTTTTTTTTTTTAAGAAAGTCAACATTGTCTGTTGTTTTGCCATCATCCATTGAAATATTTGTCATGCTCCAACTATTTTAATAAACAAGATTACTGGTATTATATTTTGTTAAACAAAACTAACACTGAAAACTATGCCAATAAACATACAGCACACCTGACTTATTAATTGCAACAATCAAGACTGAACATTCAGGCTGTTTAAATTTCAGCCAATCAAGATCGGCCAGGAGATCGAATCATCGGAAGAAACAGGAAACAACTACATCTACATAACAGAATTTATTTTAGTTACTGATAAGTAATATAAATTTGAGATATACTACTGGTACTATGTAAAATATATATTTTATTTAAAATAAATCTGAAATCTCGGGGAGATATCCTGGAATCTGGGGGAGAGGGGCATTTCCCCCAATCCACCTCCTGAATCCATCACTGTACCCAGCCAAGATCAATGGATTATGAAATCCTCAACATAAATACTCTGAAACTAAGTTCCTAAGAATCGGATCCTATGTCATATATTTACAGTAGGACCAGCCTCATGGTCTAGTGGTCAGAGCTTCTGGCTATAGTTCATGAGGTCCCGGGTTCGATTCCCGGTTAGAGCACAGGAATTTTTCCTTAAAGGAGATTATTCCTGTTTTCGTCCATGGTCTGGAATTTAGGTTAAGTTTAGATTTAAGACCTCTCCTGGCACCACATTATCATAATCATCCTATCACATCATCGGGGTAATGTAACTCCGCCTTCCAGGTGCCCCAACCTCAGAAGTGGGTTACAACTAAGCCATGGCCAGGAGAGAAGACCAGAAATGTCGAAAAGACATTGGCATTGGATAATATATATATATATATACACGAGAGGGATCCAGGAAATAACGACCGTTCGCGCATACCTGCCGCGCAGCTGACTCCCCTTCCTTGTTTGAAGGTCAACTGGCTTCCTTAACATGTGTTCTCATAATGTTGTGAGTACTGGTTGCAACAAGTCGCCATTGTGCATTTTGTGTTACTTCAAAATGAACGACGTGATTGATAATCCCGCCGACTGTGAGGTGAGGAGTGTGATTCAATTTTTTGAATGCCAGACATTTGAAACCTGCAGAAATTTACCGGCAATTGAAAGAAGTGTATGGTGATACTGTAATGAATGAAAGAAATGTGAGAAAATGGTGCGAAATGTTCGACAATGGGCGAACAAATGTCCACGATGAAACTCGACCCAAACGCCCATCACTCATCACAGAAGACCTGAAGACTGAAGTGAACGACAGAATCTTGCAAGACAGGCGCACATCACTCGACGAATTGCATATTGCCTTTCCTGAGATTTCTCGTTCTTTGCTTGGTGAAATTGTGTTGCAACATCTTGGCTACCACAAAATCTGTGCACGATGGGTTCCATGGCAACTGAGTGACCAACACAAAACTCAGAGAATGGCCTCAGCATTGACATTCTTGATGCGATATCACACAGATGGAGACGCCTTTCTTGATCAAATTGTGACTGGTGATGAGACCTGGGTGTCTCACAACATCCCAGAGACCAAGCGCCAATCATGTCAGTGGCATCATCCCTCATCACCCAAGAAACCGAGAAAATTCAAACAGACTCTCTCAACACAAAAAGTCATAGCTACTGTCTTTTGGGATCGTTTTGGAAGTGATGAAGAGTTGAAGAAGACAGTGAACACCTGGCTTAATGAACTGGCGGCAGAGGAGTATAACACGGGAATTCTAAAGCTAGTGAACAGATACGACAAATGTTTAAATGTAGGTGGTGATTATGTAGAGAAGTAAAGGAAGCTTCAGTTATGTAACAGACTTTGTTTTTTTCAAATAAATATATATTTTTTTAATTATTACAACAAAACGGTCGTTATTTCCTGGATCCCCCTCGTATATATATTTTTACAGTAGAAAAAAATAAAACAAATGAATCTGTGTAGGATTGTCATACATCCTGAAGTAAAAATCCGCCACTCATAATAGCATTCGGACCTACCTCCAATCTAATGGTTAGCATTGTAACCAATCGAAAATATTTTGATGTAATCACTGTAATTTCTTTGAAGAGTAAATGTTACTGGACAATTTTTCAGGGACTGTGAAGTAAATATTTTAATCAATAAACAGAATGTAGCAGAGGAACATTGAAGTGGGGAAAGGAAGCTTAAAGTCAGGCCTTAAGACATAATGTATTTTTTTCTTAATTACATAAGAATATACAACAAGCATAATAATTAAAGAGTCAATACATTGCATCATCTATTCTTATTAGTCTTTTTCTTCTTTTGACCAAATACTTTTCCATTATTCTTCTGACCAATTTTCCTTTGACCAAACACCTTTCCGGCCCCAGCCTTTTTACTGTTCAGCTTGTCCATCTTCTGCTTAAAATTGGCACTGAAATCAAGTAATTACAACAATGTAACATCCATATAAGAGCACAATAGAAAACAGATTATGCACAATGAAACTCTTATCAGATATAAAATGTTAACTAAACAATATCTGCAGATGAGATATGAGTAACATTTTTGGACTTGCTATATCGGGAATATTAAATGAAATACCAACAAAATAAATGGATTACAGTACACCAGATACAGATCATTCGTTATCTCAAGAAACCAAATGCAAGCATGTGCCATAGCTCATAGTAAGAACCTTATGATGGTCAGGTGGATGCATATGTTAGGTACCGTTTTATTAAATTCATGTTCAATTTTTTAAAATTCTGTCATTAAAAGGACGTAAACAAATCACAAATCATGATTACAAATCGAACTTTAAAACACTTGCAGAGTTTTCACCAGCGAGAAAATTAAAAAAATGATAACATGGATTCAAATGGACGTCCACACACTGGAAGAGATTCCTGTTCGAGGCAAAAACCTCGCGCGAGTTTCTCACTGGAATCAGTAGCTCAGCGAATTTTCTTGACACATTTATCAAAGATGTTTGACATTTATACTCTTTATGACGATTGAATGTAGAAAAAGATATCACAGGTGGCGATGAATTGTATTGTTTTTATTAAATTTGAAAATGAGGAAAGATGGCTGATAATTGCAGTCAGAAACTTATCGAACTTGTACGATGTCAGCTGTAGGCCTATTATATGATACACGGGATGAAAACTATAAAAACACGAAACTTAAAGAAGAAATCTGGAGACAAATATCAGATTATCTGAAAATAAATAGGGCTATATTCTATTTTGATGAGATTTAATAGTATTAATAAACATTTGAAATAATGTATCTATATGTCTTAACAGTTTACATAATTTTAATCTGAATATAGCAAAGAATCCTCTATCATATCATGAATGGCAAAAAACTGTGGTCCATTCAACCTGAAATAATGCCTAAACGTATCATCATTCAAATCGAAACCTGTGTCCAAAACTCGCCCTGTGATTTTCAGACATTTCTGGCTTTAATTTTAGGCCTACTTTTTCTTTTCATGAACAAAATATGTTCATGTAACTCCATTTCCTCATCATCTGAATACTCAGATTCAACATAGCGTTCATACGTAATTTGTAAAGTACGACAATATGCTTGAAATAGCCTATGAATTTCCCGTGAAGGGCTATGGCCTCCTAAAAAGGGGGGCTCTTTAGAGATCATGCGGTGAGCTAATCCGCATGACGGTAGGTTCTGTTCTATATAGGTTTTGTTCATCGTTCGTGTGTATATTTAAGTGCGACAATATACGTAAATACATAACCTATAATATTTCCCCCAATGAGTCATTACTATAATCAGAAAAATGCTTTCTGCATGAAGGCAGTGCATAGATGATTATAGCGAGGTGTGATCTGTGATGGTGAGAACTCGTCAAGTGTGTGGAGGAAGGCTCTTCGCCTCTTTCTCGCAACATATTTCTCGCTAGCGGAAACTCTTCAAGTGTGTTACGGGCCTAAAACTGATGGAAAATATGATGTCTGGTTCCTCACCAAAACATTACTTATCACAGATTTGAAGCGTGTTCAGCAGATACTAAGTTAATGATTAGTAATCGATGTGTTCTGCTGAATGCGGCCATTGTTCATTGTTTGTACCATAATTATTTAATTATTGCGAGCAAAGACTTGAGTATGGAACAATGTATATATACAGGGTGGAAGTGAAATAACCCTACACATTGAAAGGGATGATAGGGTACACTGAAATGAATGAAAATCTATATTACGTTTTGTGATTAGAAAATTACGTTGGAAGTTTTTTGCAGACGATTTAGCTCTGGTGGCGTCCTTAGAAGATGAATTATAACGTTCAATTTTTAATTTTAACAAAATTGAAAATAAATATGATATGAAAATCAATAAAGAAAAAACTAAAATATGGCCTTCTGCGGAAAATACCCTGTGCCTAGCAAAATATGTTTACTTACTTATTTACTGGCTTTTAAGGAACCCGGAGGTTCATTGCCGCCCTCACATAAGCCCGCCATTGGTCCCTATCCTGAGCAAAATTAATCCATTCTCTATCATCATATCCCACCTCCCTCAAATCCATTTTAATATCTTCCCATCTATGTCTCGGCCTCCCTAAAGGTCTTTTTCCCTCTGGTCTCCCAACTAACACTCTATATGCATTTCTGGATTCGCCCACACGTGCTACATGCCCTGCCCATCTCAAACGTCTGGATTTAATGTTCCTAATTATGTCACGTGAAGAATACAATGCGTGCAGTTCTGTGTTGTGTAACTTTCTCCATTCTCCTGTAACTTCATCCCTCTTAGCCCAAATATTTTCCTAAGCACCTTATTCTCAAACACCCTTAATCTCTGTTCCTCTCTCAAAGTGAGAGTCCAAGTTTCACAACCATATAGAACAACCGGTAATATAACTGTTTTATAAATTCTAACTTTCAGATTTTTCGACAGCAGACTGGATGATAAAAGTTTCTCAACCGAATAATAACAGGCATTTCCCATATTTATTCTGTGTTTAATTTCCTCCTGAATATCATTTATATTTGTTACTGTTGCTCCCAGATATTTGGACGTCTCCACCTCTTCAAAAGATAAATTTCCAAGTTTTATATTTCCATTTCGTACAATATTCTCGTCACGAGACATAATCATATACTTTGTCTTTTTAGGGATTTACTTCCAAACCTATCTCTTTACTTACTTCCAGTAAAATTCCCGTGTTTTCCCTAATCGTCTGTGGATTTTCTCCTAACATATTCACGTCATCCGCATACACAAGCAGCTGATGTAACCCGTTCAATTCCAAACCCTCTCTGTTATCCTGGACTTTCCTAATGGCATACTCTAGAGCAAAGTTAAAAAGTAAGGGTGATAGTACATCTCCTTGCTTTAGCCCACAGTGAATTGGAAACGCATCTGACAGAAACTGACCTATACGAACTCTGCTGTACGTTTCACTGAGACACATTTTAACTAATCAAACTAGTTTCTTGGGAATACCAAATTCAATAAGAATATCATATAAAACTTCTCTCTTAACCGAGTCATATCCTTTTTTAAATCTATGAATAACTGATGCACTGTACCCTTATACTCCCATTTTTTCTCCATTATCTGTCGAATACAAAATATCTGGTCAATAGTTGATCTATTACGCCTAAAACCACATTGATGATCCCCAATAATTTCATCTACATATGGAGTTAATCTTCTCAAAAGAATATTGGACAAAATTTTGTACGATGTCAACAAAAGTAATATTCCTCGAAAGTTACTACAGTTAGTCTTGTCCCCCTTCTTAAAGATAGGTACGATAATGGACTTTTTCCATTGTTCTGGTACAATTTCCTTTTCCCAAATAGCAAGTACAAGCTTATAAATTTAGTTAGATAATGCGCTTCCACCCTCTTGTATTAATTCTGCTGGAATTTGATCGATACCTGGAGACTTATAATTTTTCAGATTTTCTATCGCAATTTCGACTTCAGAAAGTGTGGGTTCGGGTATAAATGGCTCAGGAGTTTGTACTTCAATTTCATCCCGATCATTTCTATTTGGCCTATGTATATTTAGTAGTTGTCCAAAATAATTTTTCCATCTATTCAGGATTGAATTAGCGTCTGCAAGCAAGTCACCATTCTCATCCTTGATCACGTTTACCCTTGCCTGATATAAATCTCTAATGTTTTTATTTTTACTGTGTTTGGATTCAGAAATATTAGAAAGAGTAAATTATTTTACATATCTTGGATACACATTATCTTTTTTCGATGAAGTAGACATTTCACAGAAAATTTCTGAATACACTAAAACATGGGAATAATTAACAACATTATGAAACCTTCCCTAGTACGAAGGCATACTAGAATTTAATTCATCTATACAAGACCTTGGCGAGACCTGTACTTTGTTACGGCAGTGAGGCATGGACATTGAGGAAGAAAGACGAAAGCAGAATAACAGCCAATGAAATGAAATTTATGAGATATACAGCGGGATATTCGAAATGGGATCACAAACGCAATGAAGATGTAATGGAAGAATTACAACTAGAACCTGTAATTAATCACGTGAAACATTATAGGAACAACTGGATAAATCATCTGCATCACATGCATAGAGATAGAATCCCAAAAGTCATGCTCCACTATCGTCCAAACGGGAAGAGATCTCTCGGTTGTCCAAAGAAGCGCTGGATTGAAAATTCAACTGTGAGAGCATAACAGGCCATATGGCCTAATACTTGAAGGGGAAAAGAAGAAGAAATTGGAAGTTTCAGCAGTCTGGTAACATCGCTGCTAACACACTGCTCTTCCTTCTCGTAGTATAGATGTAAGAGGTTAACGAACTAAGGTCTGTCTCCTTACCTTCCACTTCTCTCTCTGACTACAATGTTGCAATCTGTTCACATTGTTTAGTGGCTTGAAATGAGTCGTTTTTAAATTAAATTTACACGAGAACCGTCCATGCTTTTGAAATACACCAGAGGAATAAATTATTCTTTATTAGATTTTCTATCGCTATGGACAAAAATCACGATCCTACTCGCAATAGTTACCGAATAAGAGGGTGTTAAACATTTGAGAAAAAACATTTTTTTCTGAGAAAACTATGAATTTTCCACCAATATGGTATTATACTCGTGGTATTCGCTCTGAAAATTTGCAGGGTTATTTCACTCCCACACTGTATACTTTACTTTGACACTGAATTTGAGGTTTGCTGGTTTAAACTTAGGTGACGGGAATAGATTTTTATAACCCCGTCTCTGAATGAGACAGCTCCAAACAAAATTTACCGGACATTATTTGCTTACATTAAAATTCAATACTGAAAGTAGCACAATGAACCTGTATGAGTGGTCTGAATATTCGTACATGTGTTTTTTCTACAATCTTCCTGTAACACATCCATCAGTGCACTTAAAAATATATTTGGAGATGGGTTGACACAGTAAAATAAATACATACTCATATCTCATTCTCTTGGCTCCTTTCTTGCTCACATCCGTTAAGTCTTGAGTGAAAGATGATTTCTTCCTCTTCAGGGACTCTGTTCAAAACATAAAATAATAACTTTAATATTATGATACAGTTCTTACACTAAGCAGACTTAATAATTGAACTGTGTTATAAATAAAGTTCGATTTTTTGTTTGTACAATGTGAAACTTATGAGTCCAATTTCCTTTTCCCATATAGCAAGTACAAGCTTATATGAGGATGACTATGACTATTTATTATGGACGCAAAGAGTAATTTGTGTGGGAATGACAAAGAACAGAGCTTACCTGACTTTCCTGGTCTCATGGCTGTATCATCATACACTGCTTTGATCTTACGAGGTCTCTCGTGCTTCTTTGCAAGTCGAGCTTTAAGCGCTATCACTTTATCAATCTCTGCCTTTGCTCTCTCTTCAGGCGTGTCTTTATTTCTTCTCCCTCTTTTACCACGTTTCGCTTGTTTTTTTTCTCCTATACTACTATCTTCAATTTTCTTCTTTTTGTTATTATTATCTGGTTCTGATAACTGCAACTTTTCTGTAAAAGTTCAATAAATAAAAGAGCATAAGAGAAGCAATATACATACAGTTATGTTAATACCCAAGCATTCTTCTAATATGCAAACAAAATAATCAATTCTTTCAGACACATATGTTTGTTGGTTTACAATGGCGAGCACTTAACAATTAAGTCACTGTGCTCAACTTAACAGTAATTAATACTCGTTTTCAACTTGCACATCAACCATTATAATACATGCTGTGGATACCATTCATTGCACATAAAAGGTAGACTCTCAAACTGTTTTGTTATTTAACGACACTGTATTAACTGTGAGGTTTCTAGCACCTGTGGAATTGGTGACAAGCAAGATGAGACAAGGATTAGCCTTAAGATTATCCCATATTCACCTTACAGCTAGATAAACCTAGGGAAAAGCTCAACCAGGTAGTCCAACCATGATTCAAACCCATGTATGAGCACCACCTCAGATCATGAAACAGGTGGCTCAGAATGTTGTCAACAGTGAAGATACACACAAATTATGAAGAATGAGGCAAACAAATGAAGATTTATATAACTCATTTTTGTATTTTTCAGAATATAGACCCTAAGTTTTTTATTGTCAATGTCATTTTTATTACCATCTTTGTGGTAAAATTGATTTGTTAAAAGTATTAAATCCAAAAAGATTTTAAAGTGGAAAAATGTGGTATCAGACAGGAGTGACTCATCTTGTCTGTAAGGTACTTCAAAAGCCAACTGATAATATTACTGATGTTCGATTTCTAACAGTTTTAAACATTTACTTTTATAGAAATAGACATTCAATGTTACCTTTCTTTTTACTAAAATCAATTTAAAGATTTATGTTCTTACAAAGCTTTCTGCCTTTACATATTTTGATGAGGTTTATGAGGTATTACAATAGTTTCTTGCCTGCAAGATGGCATTGTTGTCAAACTGAACTATGGGCAGAAAATGTTGAACTGTTTGTCAGAAAAAACAAATTTAAAAATAAAAACTTTGAATGAATCTAATAATTAGAGTCCCGTGAAAATGGTTTATTCTTAAGGAAAATACGTTTTAAAATTTCAAGATTTCGCTGATATTGGCTATTTTGTGGTGTTATTTAAAAATTGTATATAGTATATGCAAGTTTTATAATCCTGGCTTAAGATATTTAATATGATAAGACTAATATAGGCAGCATTTTTTCTGCATCAATTTTAAGTTTTTACACAAGGCTGCATTATTTGTTAACAAAATGGAGGAACGAAACATGCCATCAGAAAAATAAAAAAGAAAGAAAAATTATGAAAGTATTACTTAAAAATATGTTATTGTTAAGATTAGACGAATAAAACAACTATTGTTGGAATCTGTTAAAAAATTTGAATTACGTTTTTTTCGCGTTATTTCGCGGTTTAAAGGTGTGTTTTTTGGGATTATTGAAGTAAATATCAAGAAATGATACAACAAATTGACAAAATGAGAACAACTGAGGACCTAATATTCTAATTGTGCTGAGTGCCAAAAACAACTTTCTGAGATAATGATGAAAAACACACTGCGAAATGCATGTTGAGATCCTACAACACCGTCTTTTGACGCACGAATGAGTCACCTACAGTTGAGCTACAACAAAGACAATTTAATATGATATTCTCATATGGATGTTCCTCAATTAGATTGAATGAAATGAAATTTTAAAACTGGCACTTAGCACATTTAAAATGTTAGGTCTTCAATAGGGATATCCTGAACTAGCACCAACAGATAGCGCACGTGTACTTTGAGGGATGCACTTTGCGTGTGCATTTGTTTTTCGGTATATAAATATTAAGGATATACGTAGTGTATTAGTATATTAAATACTCTTGAAAACAACTAAAAATAGCAAATTTTTGTTCTGTTTCTATATGTAAAAACCAGGGAAAGCTTTTTGTCTTCAATGAGGTCCCGAAATATTCTGAATATATGCTTTAAACCTTAAAAAATATAAGTAATTAAATTGCGCCTCGAAAGTGCTAGCTATTAAATAAAAGTAACTACTTCAAGTAAGGAATTGTTGACTACAGTTTGATTTTGGAAGAGGAAAAAGAAAAATTAATAAAGACATATGCAACCTCGACAGCGAGCTATGTTAGCTTAGATTATATTATGCAGTAGTTGTAGGAGTCTCCGAAGTTTACGCCTGCAGTAACTCTCGATAAACTGGGATGTTTATTATCCAGGATGATCCGTAGTGAAATCCATTTCGTGAATAATGTTTTTAATGTACTGTACCCTAATTATTAAAACCATGTTTTAACTTCAAATTTTCAAAATCATCCTACATAGTATTCAAAACTGCATGTCCTTAACCTACAAAACGCACGACTAATCGTGATACTACTGCAATCATATTATATCATCCTATTAAAAATTGCATTTGATCTTTCTGCAACTACAGAAAAAAATACAAGGAATTCAATCTCGATAGTCCCTTCCCTATAAAAAACCAAATTGGTGGCTCCATATCCTGTTTTTAGCGTACGGTTCTTAAATACTAATGATTAAACAGGGCAATATTCACCTTCGACATAGTTCCTATTTTTTATTTGTGCATCTCGTTCTCAAAGTTCTCGTTTAGGTTCATGAACATTCAATGTCCCATATCTTTATTCTGCATACTGCAGATTTTCCCAAACATCTAGGGGAATCTCACAATATTATACAGGTTTACGTTATTATTTATTGTAAATTAAATTAAATTATGAGGTAAGAAAATATTGAATTATGTTAAATTTTACTAGGTTATACAAAATAATTGTAATTATAATTTTGACATGCACAGAAAACCAACAAGCGGGAAAACATAATCTACTGTAGCATATGACAAAACACAGCCCTACAACATGTTGCGCCGCATGGGACGCACCTGCCATCTAGCGGTAAAACTTCGCATAAGATATCCCTATTGGCGTTAACACATCTCGCAAATTTCATCATCTCTACTAACAGTATATTTAAGGAAATCAGCATAAGTCAGTACATACTCTTTTCTAGTTTACGTTGCTTGTCAGTCTGGAACCAAGATCTGGGCATCTCTGACTCGCCTTTCAGTATCTTCTCAGCATGGTTGGCTTGGTTCTCAGCCTTGGTCAGTGCACGCTCCTCCCATTCCTGTTGCAGGATGCTCTTAATCTTTTCTTCAAGTCCTGAGACACGAGTCTTGTACTTCTCTATTATATCTGAAATTGAACATTTATTTAATTTGTAAGTTGAAGTGCATGCTAAATCCAGGTTTACTAATATATCTGGCGGACTTAAATCAGGCAGCAGGATGACCAAAGAGTTTTAGATATGAAATGATCCTCAAAGAAGTCACTGAGTATGTCCAAAGTTCCATCAGAGGTATGGTAATGTTGCACCATCCTGTTGAACCAACAGTAACGTTTGTCAAGTCCTAACAATGCTACGAATATTCAAAATTTCTCTATAAACAAGACCAACCACAATAGAGTAGTATAATAAAGGTCTCACTATTCTCCAATGTGACACAGCACAACCAACACTGATCTCTCACAATGGAACAATACTTTGTTTAAAACATGAACATTTTCTGTAGCCCAAATTCTAAGTTCTAGTAGTTTATATATATATATATATATATATATATATATATATATGTATATATGTTGTTGTTGTTTTCTAATGCCAGGCATTTGACAATAAAGTCATTTGACCTCTTGGACTCCAGTGTTTTTCAAAGATATTATCATGGTCAGACACTGAAGCACAGATTTTGAGGTGTTCTGAATCCATTTCTTGGTTTGAGTTGCACAATGGGCAGTTAGGGGACTGATATATTCCAATTCTATGCAGGTGCTTGGGCAAACAATATATATATATATATACATACACACATATATACAGAGTGTTAAAAAAAAGTATCCAATATTTTAGGAGGTGATAGTATGCATCAAAACAAGAAAATAATGTCTAATAAACATGGGTCCTACAACACATACTTTCTGAGATCTGAACACTTGTTCATAGAAGGTGCTCAATGTGACGTCCATTTATGGCAATGCATTCCTCTGCCCTACAATACAGCAGGCTACCAGATAATCATACCGTAGTTGACACCCCTGGCATGGAATAATGATACGTCGCAAGAAATACTGAAAACAAAAGTTTGGTTGCGGATATGAGTGGGGTTCAGCAGAGATGGTGTTGTGAATTTTCGTAATCAGCATGTGTGGGCTGATGGATATCTCCATGCAGTTGAAGAAACAAGGCATCAGCACCGATTCTCAATCAACGTATGGGCAGACATTCTTGGTGATAGATTAACGGCCATATGTGCTACCACAGAGATTACCTGGGGCTTGTTATCAGGACTTTCTTATTAACGTATTGCCTATCTTGCTGGAGAATGTGCCATGTCAGCAAAGACTACAGATGTGGTTCGTGCATGATGGCACACAAACACATTTTTTCCGCAATGTGCGTGAACACCTGACGCTGACATTTCAGGACTGCTGAATTGATCGGGGAGGCCCCACACCTTGGCCTGTTCGTTTCCAAAACCTAAATCTCCTAGACTTTTCGTTATGGTAAATTTCAAAGAGTGCGTGATTTCTTACGCTGAAGGGCAGAGGAATGCATTGCCATGAATGGACGTCACATAGAGCACCTCCTATAAACAAATGTTCAGATCTCAGAAAGTATGTGTTGTAGGACCCATGTTTATTAGACATTATTTTCTTGTTTTGATGCATACTAGCACCTCCCAAAATATTGGATTTTTTTTTTAACATATTAACAAATTCATATATATGAATTTAAATGGAACCTTGCCTCATCTGAGAAAAAAAGGTCTAATCGAAGATGGTCACAATGTTGCGAATGAACTCACGAAATTAACATACTTGATGGCATTTGGCGTTTTTAATTAGTGTACCACCTTCACTCAATATACACGCAATGTCACACTTTACGCAGCTTTTTGTAGATTCAAGTGAATGCTCCAACTTCCTATGACAAACTTCGTAAAGATTTTCATGACACAGAATTATTCCAATTCAGAAAATATTGTTAAAAAAGATCATCTAGTTTGGATAAGGAGTATTTTCTTTTTTAAAAATATTTTAACACTGTGAAGTTTTAAGTTCTGAACTTTTATCATATTATCATACGAAAACACTAAAATTTTATATACACTGAATTGACTTCACCTACGTAACTTCACCTATGTTGTTAATTGCTTTGCACAGATTTTGTTCTATCTATGTATACTGGATTAATGAGTTTCAAGAAGTTATTAAATGACAGTTCATTGCGATATGCTTAATTTTGTAAAGGCTGAAGAATATGTAGCCCTGGAAATTTAAATTTGTAGTCAATTGATGTTTTTGTCACAGGAATAGCAGGCAATGAAATATTATATGCCTCACTGCTTGGTTTAGCTCTTTGCACGTACATTTTTCTTCTCTTGTATCTTGAACGTTGTAAGTTATTCTCCAAATTAAACGTGGCTCGAGAGAAATTGTATCAAAATAAAGATAAGTATCAATGTATTACACTTTAATCTGTCGAGCATGTTCGGAAAATTTAAGTCCCTGATCAGAGATATTCTATTTTGCTATTCCATTGGTAGTCATAATTCAATACTGATTGCAAAATACAGACTGATTCACGAGGATTTACTGTCACAGAGCTTATTTCCGAAGACAATCTGAGCAAGAAATGTCATATAAACATGTGTCCTAATCTCAATATTTTCAGAGTTACACTAATTTGAATTTGTTAATAAAATACCTTTTTTATATAGTTTTAAGGGTAAAAAAATATTACAAACAGAGAATAAACTATGCAGAAGTATCATTTCTTTAATTGGTTAGTGTTCTGAAGCTAAAAATGTGTTGTTAATTGCTTTGTACAGATTTTGTTTTTGAATTCTTAACTAGAAATTACATCATTCTTATGCACTTATCACAAAAATTGTTACAAATCACATGACTTTAGGAATTTGATTCTTTACAGTTTAATTATGCATCCTAATGTACAGTCTTGAAGAATTTATAAGAGCAGCATGATTTGTAACAATAAAATTGTTTGATAAATGGGTAAGAAAATATGTTGTTGTTGTTTTCTAATGCCAGGCGTTTGACAATAAAGTCATTTGACCTCTTGCACTCCAATATTTTTCAAAGATATTATCATGACTAGCCACTGAAGCACAGATTTTGAGGTGTTCCGAATCCATTTCTTGGTTTGAGTTGCACAATGGGCAGTATATACATCTTGATTACACAACTTTTAACACTGTATCACTTCGGAATATGTATGATAAGAACTTTCTTATGTTAAATATTAATGTACCTTGTTAACATGTTTCGACCTATTTTCGGTCATCTTCGGAACTGGTCGTTGTTGGTCTTGGCACCTCTTGTTTCCTGTGTGGGTGCGTTCGTAGTGTAGAGTCAAAGAGTGTATGTGTTTTGAAATTGAGTTGTGTGTTGAGAATATCGTTGGGGTGTGTTTTCGTGTGTCTGTATATTTCATATTGTTCTAGTGTGTTGAGTTTCTGGCTTTTTGGTTGGATGTGCAGTATTTCCATATCTGAGTTGATGTCTCTGTAGGTGTGGTTGGCATTTGTGATGTTCTGCATATGTGGAAGTGTTTTGTAATTTTGTTATGGCTGTGATGTGTTCTTTGTAACGTAATTTTGTAGTTAAAAATAGGAAAAAAAATACTGTACGAAGCAACTATGGAATTCATAACACATTTTTAGCAGCAGAATATCAGCTAATTAAAGAAATGATAATCGTGAATAGTTATTCTTTATCTGTAATATTCTTTTACCCTTAAAACTCAAGAATAATGGTATTTTACAAATAATTTCAAATTAGTGTAGCTGTGAAAATATTGAATTTAGTACAAATGTTTATATGACTTTTTTGCTCAGAATGTCTTTGGAAATGAGCTCCGTAAGGGACGGTAAATCCTCGTGAATCACTCTGTGTAATGAAGTACAAGGGATATGGAGTGTGTTAGAATCATCAATTGACCAGACTGTAGATGAAACTTGAAAAATATTGTGATGTGGAAGATTTTCTTGGGGTACTACTATTTTCTTGCCCTCACCCCACCCTGCACTATTATCCATTTCACAGAATCAAGAGCATCAAGTAACTTCCTCTCATAGTTTTACCATCCAAAGATATTGAAGATGAGGTTACCTGTGGGAATGATTCTCATCTTGACAGAATTTGTGGCCTTCTTAACAATTTCCTTCACTATCTTACGTTCTCCTTCACCAGTGAGTGACACAGACACACCACTTCTGCCTGCTCTTGCCGTTCGACCCACTCTGTGAATGTAGTGCTCCACTGTTGCAGGCATCACGAAGTTGATTACCTGATAAAGTGAGAGATCAAAATAAATTTCAATGGAATTACGAACTACAAAAATATCCTTAAGGTAGGGTCACACATCGCTACTTTTGCAGCGCTGCAGTACAAAAAACTGCGCAACTCTTGTACTGCAACGTGTGAACAATGGTGCAACCCGAAAAGTAGCGGCTGCTGAACCTGCTGCCCGCTACTTTTCCATGCTGCGCGCAACTTAAAAGTAGCGACGCGTGAACAGGGTTCTCAGGGTTGCAGCCGCAGCATTTTTGACATCGGTTTTGTTGAAACTTTTGCTGCAGTTGCAACCACTGTTACCACCCAAATGTGCCAATGATACTTTTATTGTTTGGATATATTTTAATGTTAAATGTGATGAAAATAAATTATTTGTAACAGTTATTAAATACACAACACAGTCTGAGCATAATTGCTGACGATATAATTCATTTTTTAAATTTTTCGTAGTGTAGTTCCAAACAGGAGGGTTGCCAACATTGATTACGTGAATATACTGTTGGTTATCATTTAAGTATATAGGCGTTTTTAAAAGCTTTATAGTAAAAATAATGTCAATTTCTGAATACTAGTTAGGACAGAAAAGCAAATAATAGATAAGGAAGCTTTCGCACGAGTTTCTTAATAATGTGAACATAACCACAAAATGTATATTTTTTTTTTATTGGGTTATTTTACGACGCTGTATCAACATCTAGGTTATTTAGCGTCTGAATGATATGAAGGTGATAATGCCGGTGAAATGAGTCCGGGGTCCAGCACCGAAAGTTACCCAGCATTTGCTCGTATTGGGTTGAGGGAAAACCCCGGAATAAACCTCAACCAGGTAACTTGCCCCGACCGGGATTCGAACCCGGGCCACCTGGTTTCGCAGCCAGACGCGCTGACCATTACTCCACAGGTGTGGACACACAAAATGTATATTGAGAAGTCAACACAGAGATGGGAACCTGCAGCATGACTGCGGCTGCAAAAGTAGCGCCTTGTGTGTGAACAGACTCGCATCCTCCAGTTGCAAATTTTGCAGCACTCGGGTTGCGCAGCACGAAAAGTAGCGTGCAGCGCGCTACTTTTGGCTTACGTGTGAACACGACACGCAACTTTTGCAGCTGCAGTATAAAAGTAGTGCTGCAAAAATAGCGACGTGTGACCGTACCTTTACATCTTCTTTGAAGTAAAAACTTTTGTTTCAACTAGAACTGAAGCAAAATCCAGAATTTCTGGGATCGCACTGGTTTTCAGTCATGAGTCTCAATCAGGAACAATGTAATCATGGGAGGGGGGGGAGGTTTCAATGGGCTAATGTCTACCCAAAATTAACCCATGGCCACTCTTTTGTTCTCTTATTCTATACAAATACTGAAAGTATGCAGAGAACTCTTGATTCAGAACATTTCCAATGCAATTATCTCATTATTTTACTTAATATTGTACTAATCTCACGTCTCTTCCTTAGCAATTACTTTAAACTTCGCTTATCACTGCTTAAACCAATAATGTTCATATCGGAATTTGTTAAATCTTCATTAAATTGGATCTTCACCTTGATTAATTATTTTTATGCTCGACCATGCTGAAATGTAGTAATTATACACCTGGTAGTAGCCCTTTAATGCACCTGATTAAAGTACACCTATTCATTATAGTTCAGTTGTTCAGCCAATGAGAAATCACCATTGTAGCATTATAAAATCGCAAGTATCGATTATTCTCGGATATGCAATCGAAAGACAACTAGCGAAACATCACGGAGGCTGGAAATCCAAAACTGTCGCAGAAGGTTATGTTCGGTTACTATAATAATTAGCGTTAATTGTAAATAATATTCAAAGAAATTCAATTTGTCATCTTGTTTTTCAATTCTAAATCAATTTCCAGGTTATATCAAGATTAATGTTCATGTTATTCTCTGGATTATATCAAGGTCAATGACATTCGTTCCTCGGAAAAAATCAATACTTTCGCATCTGTGCACAGTATAGAGAACATACAGTAAAGACACCTAAGCCATTTCGTGGGAACAAATTCTGAGTGCGCATGTCACGAAACCGGGTGTATTATCTGGAACCTCCACCAGATGGATCTCCATCTACAACAGGCTGGCATAATTTAATATTAAATGAAAATATTCATTACTCATATTTTAACAATTTCAAAGACATGAGGTAAAGGAATATAACCATAATAATAATTACTTCCGTATGCAATCATAATGAAAATATTCAGTAATTGATGCTAACGTTCAAGTCACTGTTTGAGGCTTATGTTGGTAAAATTGATCCAAGTACAACATAATACATCATGGCGTCCGTTGCAGTGAAGTGCGAACATGAACGTCAACAATGGATATAAGTATTTTGACTTCCTAGCGACATAATATTAATGATAGATAATATACATACAAGATTATTCGTATTACTGACCAATAAAATAAATAAATAAATATTTTACTAATATTTTGATAGTGGTTTGATACTAGCGACATAGTTGGATTCATTGAGAACTAGACCTTACTGAGCTTGAATTTACTACCAACAACATCAAAGGAGCCGACACGAATTGTCCCTACTGATTCTTCTTATACTGTGGTCTGTGTACATCTCACAATTTAGAAGGTCAGTTCTGCTCCTCACTCAGATAACCATAACATGAATACTTATGAATAATTTCAAGTTAGAAATATGGTCGAGCATAAAAAGTCGTATGAAACTTGCCTATAATGGTAATCAAGACGCTCGTATGAAAATTATGAAACTCGCTTGCGCTCGTTTCATAAACATACTCGTGTCTTAATTACTACCATTATAGGCTCGTTGCATAATGTACTATTGTTTCACATCAAAATCAAGCGAAAATGACAAATGACTCATATGCCAAATCAGTACTAAAATTTAACACGAGAAAGACATATAATACATATTCCGTCTAAAATTTAACATCACGAGCATTTCTTCTGACTACTAATAATCTACTGCCACATTAATGATTTAAGACACAAAGGACGATTGTGTACCATGATTATGCTGTACCCACCCAAAGAGGTGTCTCGGACAATTTATACCATGATAGTTTATACCAAGTTTAGAATTCGTATCTGACAATTCAAACTGCAATTGACATTAATGCTGCTCACAGCAAGTTGAAAGTTCTTGAACTATTAAAAGAACCAATCACAACCCATTTTTGCATTTTAAAAAAGAACCAATTGTAATAAATTAACTCTTTATTTTAAACATTTAAACATGAGAAGTACATCCAACATTATGATTGTGTGTGTGTGTGTCTATATATATATATATATATTTTATGGAAAGAGAAAGATGGTTGAAGTGACAAGGCAAAGCCTTTAGAATTGATCTATTGACTCCAAACAGAAGCCAGGTTACTTACTGTCTTTACTCCACGTATGTCCAGACCTCTCGCAGCCACATCTGTTGCTACAAGTACATCCAATTCTTCATCCTTAAACCTGCGGAGAGCTTCAAGTCTCTGAGGTTGTGACAAATTACCATGTAGTTCACCAACCTTGTAACAGAAAAAAATCATTGTCAGGAAGTAGGCATACAGTTTCTCATTCTGCAATTCAAATGTTTCACAACAATTCAAGTTCTTTGTCATGTTGCAAATGATATTACTGTTTATTTTATTTTAGTACGTTATTTTACAATGCTTTATCAACATCTAGGTTATTTAGCGTCTGAATGAGATGAAAGTAATAATGAGTCCAGGGTCCAGTACCTAAAGTTACCCAGCATTTGCTCATATTGGGTTGAGAGAAAAACCAGGTAAGTTGCCTCGACTGGGAATCGAACCCGGGCCACCTGGTTTGGCGGCCAGACGCGCTAGCCGTTACTCCACAGGTGTGGACGATATTACTGTTCATAATATATTTTCTTGAAGTATTGTTCAACTCACTTTATGGGTAGAGACATAAAAACAATGAAGAAAGTTCATATACACATTTCTCCCATGTGTCCTTGTTTCTGACTTAAAACCAACCAAACTGTACAATTGTGCCATCTCTTCACCTGCACATAAAATATAATTATTTTTAGGAAAAAATTCCTTCAAAAACGTAAAATCGAAGTTAATATAACATTGTTAAATAACAAGAAAAAAAAAAAACATTAAATTTTCTTAGATGAGGCCGAGGATTCGTCCTGGATTACTTGGCATTTGTCTTATAGTTGGGGGGGGGGGGGGGGGGAATCTGAAACACTACAACTAGGTAATCAACAAGATTCGATCTCATGCCTGAGTGCAACTAAGTCCAGCTTGCCACCGCCTGCTAGGACATTAAAAATACAATTATATGTTGAATATCATTGTAAATAATTACAATGTTGAAACAAAGAGTAAATACAAATATTATTACATCAGTAAAAATATTGTTCTTACTTTAACTCCCAGCAGACCTAACAAAATATGAATACGGTGAGCCTGTTTCTTGGTCTGAACAAACACCATGGTATGGTCACGGAATGTACGACAAATCAGAGCAGCAAGTATAGCTTCACGGTCACCTTCACGGTCTGCTCGAATCCTAACAAGAGGAAAATAAAAACAATATTAATTCATAATTAATTACATTTTTTATTTATTTCTTTTTTAAAGCATGCATGCAATCTAGGACCAGACAAAAAATACACTGTTAACTACATGTGCCCATTCTCACAACTTCCATATATCGATGCTGCACTTCGAAAATCTGCTAAGTGTTTTTAAAAAGATTTTGCAGGAGGAAGAAAAAAGCATTGTCACTTTTAATTCCCTTGATTTTCAAAGCTTCTTTCGGTATAATTTTAATCAGTACAAGAAAAATAAAGAAATTATACAGAAAGTAGCTTTGAAAATCAAGGGAAATAAAAGTGACAATGCTTTTTTCTTTCTCTTGCAAAATCATTTTAAAAACACATCATGGATTTTGGAGGTGCAACGATAATATATTTTATTTTTTAGAGTCACAGACCTCTCCAGTTTAAATGGAAAGCACATCAAAAGCACAGTAATACACTTGTTTATGTAGCTATACTGAATATCCGAATGAAAAGCATAAAAAAAAAATTATGCCTCAGATAGTACAGTGAAACCTGTTCAAATTGGACCCTGAATAATCCGGAATCCTGTGTATTTCAGAACAATTTATTGGTCCCGGCGAAATTCGTATGTATTATGTGTAATTTTTTCTGAATAAAACGGAAACTGTCCAATGCAGAAACAGAAACTGTCTGCTACTGCTCAAAATGGAAATAATATTTTCGACACACTACTTTAATATAAACTATATTTTTAAACAGTATGTGCTTTCAAAGAATGTACGAAATATGTAGGTCACTAAGATAAAAACAAGTTTTCTTTGCAAAATTTTTGAGGGTGTGCGGGTGTGAGGGTGTGTTGGCCTGGTGGTCATAAATTTTATTACCCTGTTGACTAGGCTGACGAGTCCCCTCAAAGATGTTCAATGCTTCACTCCTGTATACTGTCGTAGCTCAGTAGAACGCAAGTGTATTAGCGATTTCGTGATAAAAAAAAGTTGCGTAAAAATGTTGCACTATCATTAACTGATGAAGTAAAAGTTATCGAGGAAAATGAGAAACGAAGCATATGGAAAATAATGTTGAAATTTAGGAATTGAAAACTCACGTGTAACTTAACACTTTCAAAAATAAAGGCTGTATCATGAGTGAGTGGCTTGTGGTCAATAATGATGACATAAAAAGGAAACAGAAAACAACTGATTACACAGAAATAAATGAACTGTTGTGAGAGTGGATTCTTCTTGCTCTTTCAAAAATCATGCCACTTTCTTGACCTAGTCTGCAAAGCAAACTCTTGAACTGGCAAAGAAATTAGGTACTCCAGAATTCAAGGCGGAAACGGAAACAGATGGCTCCTAGTCCAATTAAATAATGTGTTGTGATACGCAATACAGTATTATAGTATAGTGTTAGATATTAAATTTAGTGTAATTAATAAACTTTATAGTGTTTAATGAGTGAGTTACGATACAATTCATACAGGAAATGAGATTTTCATCAAGATCATTCACCAATTAAATAAGCGATAGGAAGCTGATTTAATGACTGTGGTGTTAAACAGAATATTTTGTAATTCCTACAATTTGCGGCATGCCATTTTGTTTTCCATTTATATAAATGATAAAATATTCCATTTCAACTTTACACCTGAATAACACGGAAATCTGTCCACAACGGAAAAAAAATTAGGACCATGTAACTTCCGTCTTGAACAGGTTTCACTGTATTATTTATTATACACTCTTTGCGCCATCACAAATGGATTCTAAGTTCTATCCATACTCCATTCAAGCGCACACACCAGCTCAGTAAATAATTTTAATACCGCAGAAGTAAGTTACAGTTGTTCAGTACAATTTTAGAACGCAATATGAACAAATCCTACTACACGATAAAGGTTCTGGTCTTGAGACGACAAACTGAGGACTATGCTGCATCTATGGCTCGGTACTAGAGTGTTGGTCTTCCATCTAGGTAACTGGTGAATCAACTGCATATTGAAAAGAGAATGTTAAAAGAACAATTAAAAAGTACTTTACCGTTGCACTTTATGGAAACATTGCAATACTGATATTGTAAAATACTATATGAAATTCATTAATTCTGAGAAAGTTAACAATGCTTGAAGTACGTCTTCCATTGATATTATTGAATTACATATTTGGAAACAAATAACGTCTTGAACTCTCAGTTCTTGTTGACAACTGTAGAACATTTGAAGCTTCTAGTACTCAATGAGAACAGTGTCGTAAATTCGATAAGATGTAAATCTAGAAACGGATTGAAAGTTGAACATTCGGATAGTCTAATGACTAGACTGCAGAACTTCATGCAATTGCATGTTTTTAGTGATTTGATATACTGAAAAAGTAAAAGTGAATCTTTGCTGATCAGGGTTTTTACGTTTGAATGAAGCTAACTTTATTTTGCATAAATGCATATTTCGAGGGTTTTTTCTTTTAAAGGCTTATTTAAATGCATATATTAACATCTTCCCTTGTTTTACTCGATTTATTACCCCATTTAAAAATTTGTCTCTAATAAAAATAAGAATCATTTCTAAGACATATAAAAATTATGTGAGAAATAAAATCAATAATTAACTAATTACTGTTGAGAACATAAAATTGTTGTGACGACAATGGATACTTCTCCCTAATGTATAAGTTGGGTCATTTTCCACCTTAACATGAAGCTAAACTATTTCCAACTAAAGATTGAAGTAGATGTAAACAAAACCGAAATGTATTACTCCGCAATCGCAAGCTAGCTACCAAAGCAGCCACCAGGGCGCATTATTTTCAGCAAGTGAGCACGCAGGGCAGCCACTGTCTGATATATTGCAGACATTTCAACACATTCATTAAACTAACCCGTAAAATGCTCACGGAGGGTTAATGTTTATTATTTCTCTACTGGGAATAGTGGATTTTCATTTTCTGTAGATTCGTGATTAAATGTTACTCTTTGAAGAGTGGAGAATTTCTTTAATTCTACAGAAATTTATTTGAGGCTGATAACACTGAATCTCGCACTGTGTTATACCAGCTGTGCTGATGTGCTCTGTGAAGCTGCAAGTCACCTTGGGAGGGATTTAATGCCTATTACGCATACGCATTGCCATAATACACGTTACAATGATTTAACACGCAATGTCTGAAACCACTAATATAAACATGTTGTTTAAATCGTAAGAAATTGTTCTTATAAGCATGTTTAATGCACTCGTATTCCATGTATATTATAAATTTTATTATTTTAGAAGGAACTATTTTAATATGAGGAAGAAGATGACAAGCACGAGTTTGGAGGCGTTGTGCGTCCAATAGCCAATCAGGAACCATTATGCCACGTGCATTTATTTACATTTACTTCAATCTTTAGCTGGAAAGAGAGTAGGTCTGTGTACATACTAGCCATGTAACGGTAATGTTTCAGGAGCTAGGACGAAAATACACGTTGCCAAGGTGTCATTCAGACTTTTACTCTGACTCCATAGAACCAAAAATGAATGTATTTAGACACATGTGACAATAAAGACAAGTTTGTTGAAATCATGAAATTGCTGCGACGACAATGCTGCTAGTGTGCTCATAGAAATAGAGGTAAATGTATGTAAACAGCCGTGAAAATGAAGACATGTGGAGTGTAAATTTTCATTTCAACAAGTTTTACTGCACAACCAAGCAAAGAACCAGTACATAATCGATCTGCTTACAAATTTAACGGCTGACGTGCACAAAGAAAAAAGTACCAGAAATCGATTTCTGAAGACAAATTAGATTTAATAAAAATGAAGATGGTTTAAAGACTCATATTATTAAACCAAATAAATCTCTAATTTATTTTAATTTCTAGCGCATATTTCAATAGTTTTTACTGCATAGCTGCATGTATGTTTTCAGGTTTTTTTAATGCATAAATTTCCGTGGTCTACTAATGACAATTATAACTAATCTTTCAAATCGTTACAAAATTAAGCTTGACAATATTTATAGTCAATAGAGTTCTCGAAAAGTGAAATAAATTTTCAATTTTGATTGAAAATACACATATTATATAAGCTGCAGCAAAAACTTCTGAAGTCTAGTGCAGCTGTCAAAATCTTCCGCTCAGATAAATGGCAGGTTCATGCACCTATAAAAGAAATTAGAGGGCATGACAATCAAGAACTCTCCAGAATGTCAAATACTGTGAAAGTCTTAAGACCTAGAAAATAGCTCCTGGTAACAGATCCAACACATAGGTTCTCTTTTCCCTGCTGTTTCTACATCTATGATATGATGCACCACATATGACAGATTATGTGAGGTACTTAGAACAGATTTTCTGTAAGTGTTTTGATTTCCACTGCCTACGTCATTGTCTCAAAGCTCAATAGTAGTAATTAGAATTTATTAATATTCTTTACCGGATAAATTCCTGTCGAAGATTGAATGCAACAACACGATTGCTGTCAACAAAGACTTTGACTGGTTTGTTGAGGGAAACTGTTGCTAAATCCTCCACTTCTTCAGTCATAGTAGCAGAGAACAGCATAGTCTGTCGAGATCGTGCACAGGAACGCACTATTTCCTTCATCTGTTCTGCAAAGTACTCATCTAACATTCTGAAACACAAATACAGTATTATAATATCTATCATTAAAGCTGCTTCAATATGAGAAGGCTGCAGTAACCAGTTAAGAAAGACTAGAGAAGATATAAACAAAGTAAAGAAGTTCACATAAACATATGTCTATAATTTTGAATGATACAGCTGTTTGAATGTTACATATAAAGAGCCTTACAAAAAGTATGAAGGAGAAACAAATGACTCAGTGATTGCATTTATTGATTGATTGAAAGCCTTGAAAATTCTCAACACTGCTTCTCTGTAAATGTGTGGTGCAATATGACTGACAATCAGTTGATTGGGCTGTTACTAAATCATCATCATCATTATCATTATCATCATCATCATCATCATCATCTTTAACTCTATTAAATATAGAATATAATCTAAATTTAACAGAAGAAATACTGTAATCAGAAGTAAACACAGAAATAATGAAGCAATTGCCTTTAGACACAATTAATATTAGGTACCCTCCACAAAACTGGCTTCATTTATACACCGACGGATCCTTGATCTCCAGGGAACAAGGTGCCAGTGCAGGTGTTACGTGCTGTCTCTTCTCACTTTATAGATCTCTTGGATATGGAACAAGTTTTGATGGAGAAATCACTGGAATAAGTGAAAGTCTTAAGAATCTTCTATGCCACATCAGTAAATTTAAAAATGCAGTTATATTGTCAGACTCCAAAGCAGCTATTCTATCAATAGTCTCTAAACACACACCTTCATCTCAAACAGCAGAAATAACTAAAATACTCTCTCAATTAATATCACTCAATAAAAGAATTGTATTCCAATGGATACCATCCCATTGTGGAATCCTGGGAAACGAGAATGCGGATGCTTTAGCAAAGAAGAGCAGCACTGTTACTTACAGACCTGTTACTAAATCTACGTATTACTCTGTGAAAATATTCATTAAATCTACATACTTAGACTTCAACAAACAAAATTTGATAACACAATCACAAGTGAAAAAATGGAACTCTCTGCATCATAATCCACAGTTAATTCCCGATTTACCACGCAAATTGTCTGTAGCTGCATTTAGATTGGCAAAAGACCATGACTGTTTGGCCAAGCACCTGCATAGAATTGGAATATATCAGTCCTCTAACTGTCCCTTGTGCAACTCAAACCAAGAAATGGATTCGGAACACCTCAAAATCTGTGCTTCAGTGGCTGACCATGATAATATCTTTGAAAAATATTGGAGTGCAAAAGGTCAAATGACTTCATTGTCAAATGCCTGGCATTAGAAAACAACAACATATTTCACATTTTGACAATGTCATAGTTTTCATTAACAGAGAGAGAAAATTTTATGTTTAGGTCTGCCATTACCTATCTCAACCCCTGGCAACAGAACACCCCAATAATAATTCGTGGCAGGGGGGGAAGGCGTTCTAATAGAGAAGAATGGAAATATGTCGATTCATAAACTTGTTGGTCTCTGTAATGATTCTGTTAATTTCCTAGTATGAGGTGCATAAATTGTACTGATAAGATAATAGCCAATGACTTAGTTAAGTAATTTATTAGTAATTGAAATCAGCAAACCAAACTTAATTTCAACCACAAGTATCATCTTAAGGTTTATAAAACTAAAAGATTTTGAAAACAGCTGATTCCAATGGAATGCAATAGCAAAACAGACCTGTCAGCCTCATCCAGCACAAGGACTTCAATACTGTCTAAGGAGAAAGATGGTGTGTTCTTCAAGTGATCAATCAGTCGACCAGGCGTTGCTATTACTATGTCTGGATTTTTACGCAGTACAACTTCCTGTAATCATCAAACATCAATCATTAGCTAGGTCCAGATTTTGGTGAAAGATGCTTAAAATACCAACTTATTTCGACAATCACTCTAGAATTATTTTTCCTGCTTTTGAAGTTTGAAAATGTTTAAAGTTTATCATCAAACTTTGGAAATACACATGTGCTAGCATCAGGCTGTTCAGTAGTATATATGTAGTTACAGTAAACATTTTGCATCTGGGGTCATAAATTCGTCATTCTCTTGGTTTTCAGCAATAATACAAGAATGCTATTTTTTACTTTGAAATATGAAATTTTCATATAATTATAAACACTGCACTCACCTGTGGAATAGAAATTAATGTAATGACATTGATATGTATAAGGATTCGAGCATTTTTCTGGCATATAAAACTGTTTCGAAATGTTTAATCAATGTATCTCAAACTGGAAGAGTCTATTGTTCTCATTTTTTAACTCCTTAAACTTTAAGTCTTAGCATGATAACTTTGACAGCTTGCTCTAGTCATGGATTGTCCTGTACCAATGGATTATCTGAAAAAACATGTTACCCAAAACTGTTCCACGTACATGTTGACAACTACATATTACCTATTTTCTGGTAGTATGGTATGCTTTACTCTTTAACATTCTTCAGAACTGTAACCCTAGCTACTTAGCTTCTCGTTTTCAACACTTGTCCTCATATCACGAAATAGATGCTCGCTCACAACACCATATCACACTCTCCATTCCTAAACACAGAAAATCCTTCTACTCGTCATCTTTCACCGTTTCTGCAGCTCATCTCTGAAATTCTCTACCACAACATGTCAGAGACTGTCGGACATTGTCTAGTTTAAAAAATAAACTAAAATTGCACTTCTTCAATTCAGATTTCTTTCAATTATAAACCCTTTTCTCTGCGATAGTTTTGTAAAAAATATATATATTATTTTATTTTCCTTCCTTTTCCCTTTTTTGTTCTCTTGATCACCAGATGAATTTATTATCATACCCTTTTTATTGTGGATTTTATTTAATTTTCGTATTTCTTTTCTTCTTTTTGTTATTATTTTATTACATTCCATTTTGTTATAATCTACCTTACATTTTCCATATTAACTATTTGTACTAAATGAGTTGCTTTTTATTATATTCCAATCTTTAGATCTGTATTTTACTTTCTTTTTTCTATTATGGTATTATTTTCATGTTGTTTAGTGTCGATTTTGTCATGCTATTATTATTATTTTTTTTTTTTGTAATATGTTAGTATTCTGTTCTTTAGCTTTTTGTTAAATTTTCATTGCTTCTATACTTTGTGACCTGGTAGAGTGTAAGAGAAGGCCCTATGGCCTTAACTCTCTGCCAGTATAAATAAATAAGTAAATTATTATTATTATTATTATTATTATTATAATTATTATTATTATTATTATTATTATTATTATTATTATTATTATTATTATTATTATTATTATTATGCTGTACTACAGTTCCATATCACACAGCAATAGTAGTATCCATTGTATTGTAATGTTTTTTTTTTTTTAACATCAAGGAAAATGTTGACGGCTTTTTAGATTTCTATTATTTTATCACTAATTGATATCTTACTTGATTCTATCGCTTGAGTAGTGGATGAAGAGTCACCAAAAGCTGAATTGACCTTGAGGGAAAGAGGTGAAGTTCTAGTGTAACGTATGATGCAAATTAAAATGTCGAAAAGACGAAAATACACACTTTAAAAATTACTCCAATTTTTTTTCCCCAAAAATGTACAAAACTACCAGTTCCTTTCCAACCTATTCATTAATTCTACTTTTCCTCCCTGTCCAGAACTCTATCACGACAAATAGACTGTCAGACACTGCAGAATATACATGAGATTGGCTTGCCCAAACCTATGATAAAGAGTAATCACCTGTGCCTTGACATCCAAGCCACCAACTGCTAACCCAGCTTCAACATTTGTGAACTGAGCTAGTTGACGGGTAACCTGGTAAACTTGCACACCCAATTCTCGAGTTGGTACAAGGACTACAACACGAGTAACAGCAGAGTCGCCTAGTGGGCGATAGAGAAGACGTTCTAAGATGGGAAGCATGTAAGCAGCAGTCTTCCCTGTCCCAGTTGCTGCACAGCCACACACATCTCTGCCCAACAGGGCCACAGGGATGGTGGCAGCTTGGATTGGAGTTGGGTGGATGAAGTTCATAGCTGCAATTGCCTGTAAATATACAGAGAATATGATCGTGAATAGTTAGCTTCCAACTAAGATCGTTCCAGTCTTTATTATAATTCATCTGAAAAGTCACTAAACAAAACGAAACATTCTGCACATCTCAATAGCTGTATTTATAATATCAAGACGCAAAACAGCTAGCAAACTATATACATATAGTGAAGTACTGCTGTCCTGTACAGTCTGCTCTGTTTGGGTATGAATAATATTAATTCATTATTATAAAGCTATTATGATAGTAAGAAAAATTTATTGCTGTTTATATTATGATTAAAAGATAGTTTCCATATATGACAATCAACAATGCATAACCTGAAAGGACAAATGAAAATCGTAGATGATTGAAATGGCTACTACAAATCAACAGCAGGTACAATGTGTTCTTTCGTATGCTAAATTTGAGAGTGTTAAAAGAGTTCAAAGAGAATTTCGACGTGAGTATTGTGTACGTAATGTACCTAAATAAGATTCCATAATGTTGTGGTATCGAAAATTTGCAGAAACAGGTTCTGTGTTAAAAAGACATGCAGGAGGTCGCAGGCAAAACCCAGTACGAGAAGCAGCTATCTCTTGACTTGGCCCCAAACTCCCCAGATCTAACTCTTCCTGATTCTTCATGTGGGGTTGTGTTAAAGACATGTCTATTCACAGAAACCCAGGAACATTGCTGATCTGAGAGTAAAAATTACTGAAGCTTTTCAACAAATCACCCCTCTTATGTTACAATAGACATGGGCTGAATTGCATCACAGTTATGAGTTTTTTTTTTGCTTGGTTATTTAACGACACTGTATCAACTACGAGTTTATTTAGCATCAAAGAGATTGGTGATAGCAAGATGATATTTGGCGAGGTGAGGCCGAGGATTCGCCATATATTACCTGACATTTGCCTTACGGTGGGGGAATACCTCGGAAAAATCCAATCTGGGGATCGAACCTGCACCCGAGCGCAACCCCAGATCAGCAAGCAAGCGCCTTAGGGACTGAGCTGAGGGTGCGCAATGGGGTCATGTTCAGCTCTGAGGAATCTCCCATCTTTCAGTGTTATACGCACAAAGTTTCAACAAATAAAGTTCAATAGTAAATGTTTTACAGTGTTTTTATTTTATCCATACCCAAACAGATCACCTGTATATTGACTTACTTGACAGGTTAAATCTATCTTCATATTTTTTTCACTCCTTACCAAAAGATTGAATATATTCAATAATTTATAATTATGTTAATTAAGTTCAGTGTTATCAATCTATACAATAAAAAAACACACTCTCTCTCCCACTTTCTCTCTCTCTATCTCTCTGAAATTAACAACAAACATATACTTATAGTCTCAGATGCCTATAGAATGCCAGAATGTGATTACAGCTGAATTTTATATGCACAATCATAGATGTCCCATATTTTTACTTTCTAGAAATGGCAATCTTATTCTAACAAAAAAATCTGTCAACCCAGAAACCTGGACAATGGCAGGTTATCAACTTCAATGTAAGATGAAATAATAAATTTTGCCTTTAAAAGTGGTCTGGAGAGATTCATTTGATAAAATGAAGCATTCTCGTCAAATGGAGGTGCGTCTTCAAAGAATTCTACTTCTTGCTCTTCTTCCATAACTTGTTCCTTCTTCTTACTTCTCTTCGATTTAGCTTTCTCCTTTACTTTAATGTCATCTGAAAGTACGTCACAATTGAATTTCAACAAAAAAATAAAAACTGAATAAAATGCAATCAGGTTAAGCAACTTCAATTGTAGATGGACCACGACCAAATTGCACTGACACTGCACCTGCACTAGAATTAGTATGATATTATCTTCCCCTGCCACTATGGACCACGAATAAAATACACTGGCACTGTACATGCACTAGAATTAATATGATGTCATGTTCCCGTGCCACAAGTAACACAACTCAATGGTGAATAATGTAATAATAACCTCACCTTCTGGCCCTATTGCAAGTGGCAGTGATACCGACAGATCAATTGATACGGAGAATGACATTCATCGGTGAAGAAAGAGGGGAAGAGGAGAATACAGCTCAGCATAGTGGGAGATGCATTTGTAAGGAATGCATTTTGTTTGTGGTCCAAATTTAGTTATTAAGAACCCTATATTTATTTATTTATTTATTTAATCTTACAGGATTAAGGACATAAGGCTTTTCTTCCATCCTATCAGATAGCTCATATAAATACATAAAAGAAATACAAACACTGATGAAAATAATACAAATTAAATTAAGGCCTATAGAGGGTCAACAGGCTCAAAAGAACACTATAGAGCGCTAAGAAAGAAAATCAGAGATACCGGTAGCAATTATGATAGTGATAACTTAATAATAATAATAATAATAATAATAATAATAATAATAATAATAATAATAATAACAACAACAACAATAATAAATACATTACATATTAATTGTCAATTTTACAAGAGCATAGTTACAATATTTATTAATTATATGTCATGGGTTAAGCCAAAGTTGCGCAACCTGACATGTGTTCAACAAGCAATTCCATGAACTAGAATGTGATTCTTTAATTTAAATTTGAATTTTGATATTGTCCGACAGTCTCTGACATGGTCAGGGAGACAGTTCCAGAGGCGTGGAATAGATATGCTGAAAGATGATGAATAGAAGGATGTTCTGTGCAGAGGAATAGAGAGAAGGTACATGTTCCGGGTTCGAGGTAGTGAAAGGTAAACAAAATGAGATGCTAGGTAAGAGGGTGTGGAGATGTGGATGATTTTAAATAGTAATAAGAGGGAGTTGAAGAATCTTCTTTCTTTAAGTGGATTCCAAGACAACAATTCTAGTGACGGTGTTACATGATCGAATTTTCTAATGATACAAATGAAACAAACGCAGATATTGTGAACACACTGCAGTCTGTAGTATTAGCCTAGATCATATATGTAACCGATATGTCGGGCTTATAGGCTTTGAGGTTAACAACTTTTGTCAGGTTTACTACGCTGCCATCTAGTTGTTACATAAGGAGTCACGTCATAATTCCCATTTGAATTGCATTAGCGACTGTGCTGCCATCTCGTGTTCGTTTACGGCGGGCTGGTGGCGATCCTGGTGATTGTTCTCTTCAAAGTGCAGCCGATTTTAACGTAGCGAGGAGTTATCTGTTACATATATGATCTAGGGTATTAGTCAAAAGATTGTTATCTCTCTTGCGCATAATAGTCATTTATTCATACGTCAAGGGCTTAGTGTTAATCTAATGTAACTACAAAAATTGACATTTTTTTTGTTTTTTTTTTTTTTTTACGTCAATCGATAATGATTCGCTCTTCTATCTGGTCACAAAAAGTCGTAACTCAGTTTCAAACAGTCTTGTATATAATACAATTCGTAACTTCAAAACATGATAGTACAGTTCATGTATAATAAGCACATTGCCTGTTAAGAATTTTGTTGTGAATAAAACATCGACTATAGTTATTTTAGTTTCACATTAAGCCCTCGACTTATCATTCACAGCATAAATCAGGGCCGGCAATGAATACTTCCCGCTTTGGCAATACAGAACTGGAGCTACACGTACGGTAACACAGCTGAACCTACCTACTTACCTTTCTTCAGTTCATCTTCCGAAAGTGACACTTCATCATCAGACTCGTCTGAGTCTGAATCTATAATTTCTTGCACATCCGCATCTCCTTCGATTTTCTGTAGTAATAAAGCAAAATATAATTTACTTGCATTCCTCCAGTGGAAAAGATCTAGGCCTAAGCCTATTCTGTACGAGTTAAAAAAAACTGTAGGCTACAATACTACGGTATATACCTCTTTTTTCATTTCCTTCCTTGCATTTTCAATCTTTTCATCCACTTTTGTTCTTCCTTTGCGTTTAACATATTTCGACAGATCGTCCCATGTATCAGTGTTATATTCTGATACACTGCTTACAAATTTAAAACCAGTGTCAAAATCTATGTTCTTCTTTTTCTTTTGTTTGCTTGGCTGAAACTAAGAAAAAATAAAGTATTTAAAATTAGAAGTTCGTCTCATGGAATACAAATATAATATGTAATATTCATACAAATTAGCCTACTACAGTAATAGATACTGAAAAGAGTTGCATATTTATTCTATAGCTATATAACACTTATGATTTTTTTTTTCGAATACAGTATGCTATAACAGTGAAGGTTTGGAATTGAACGGGTTATATCAGCTGCTTGTCTATGCTGATGACGTGAATATGTTGGGAGAAAATCCACAAACAATTAGGGAAAATACAGGAATTTTACTTGAAGCAAGTAAAGAGATAGGTTTGGAAGTAAATCCCGAAAGACAAAATATATGATTATGTCTCGTGACGAGAAAATTGTACAAAATGGAAATACAAAAACTGGAAATTTATCCTTTGAAGACGTGGAAAAATTTAAATACCTGGGAGCTACAGTAACAAATATAAATGATACTCGGGAGGAAATTAAACACAGAATAAATATGGGAAATGTGTGTTATTATTCGATTGAGAAGCTTTTATCACGCAGTCTGCTGTCAAAAAATCTGAAAGTTAGAATTTATAAAACAGTTATATTACAAGTTGTTCTTTATGGTTGTGAAACTTGGGCTCTCACTTTGAGAGAGGAACATAGGTTAAAGGTGTTTGAGAATAAGGTGCTTAGGAAAATATTTGGGGCTAAGAGGGATGAAGTTACAGGAGAATGGAGAAAGTTATACATTGTATTCTTCACCTGACATAATTAGGAACATTAAATCCAGACGTTTGAGATGGGCAGGGCATGTAGCACGTATGGGCGAATTCAGAAATGCATATAGAGTGTTAGTTGGGAGACCGGAGGGAAAAAGACCTTTAGAGAGACCGAGACGTAGATGGGAGGATAATATTAAAATGGATTTGAGGGAGGTGGGATATGATGGTATGAGACTGGATTAATCTTGCTCATGATAGGGACCGATGTCAGGGTTATGTGAGGGCAGCAATGAATCTCTGGGTTTCTTAAAAGCCAGTAAGTAAGTAAATAAGTATGCTCTATGTGTTACTACAGGGCAAACACTTCATGATCCCTATCTACTCCTGTTCCGGTTTTTTGTTTGGAATGCTAATACAGTATTTTGAAAAGTGGGTGAATATTACTTATGTCCCAGCCACTATAGCAGGCCTGGGAAACAGCCACTCTCAGATCACTTAGCTTCTCCTGCTACAGTTACTGTAGCACTGGTATTCATATACCGGTTACTCTGTTTACTATACGAGTTTGCCAGGCCGGCACTATAGGATGCATTTCGGTCTTCTGGGATGATTTCCAGCCCACGGTGTGCATAATGAGCCATTTGTGCCTAAGTGCTACAGTTGAAATATACAACCTTAAATCAGAAGAAGAATAAATAGGTCGGTTGTAGATCTTTGGGTTTTTATACTTGTTTGGTATTAGGCCTATTTATTAGACTTAGCAATATGCAGGATTGGCAGTGTAAATTACATGATACATACTTTACGTATGCTAAATTAGATAGGCCTACATGTAAGCTAATTTACATCGTGTAGAAAAACAAATTTTTACGAGATTTTCTACGTGGTATAATAAATTATTTTCATGGAAGTAAATTTACTAAAAGCCATGACAATACAATTGGCAAGCATTTATTTTGAATAGTTTCATTTATAATCACAGAAGTGACACGTAACGTATATGTAGGCCTAATATGAATTACAAGAACTTTTCTTTTTAAAGATTAATGTCTCTTTCAATTTAGCAGTTAGTTGTCACGAATACCCACTAACATCAAAATCACTCTGTAACAACTTCAGTGCCATTAAGTAATTTTGTCTAAAGTAGCTTGAAAAATTTAAAATGTCTTACAGTTAAACTAGAATTGCTCTTTTTAACAGTAAATAATATATTATAACACTGATATTAACTATATTCCAAAAAAGAACAAAGGATATAACGTTGCTACAAGAAGTTTCACACTTTTGACTGTCAATTATTTACTAACCTGTTAATTGTTCATACACTTTTTTGATTATTCGTAGCATTTATTGATAAACTATTCATTACTGTATATCCAGATGCCATTGTTTTCTTAATTTTTATTTTTACTTTTAATCATCATCAACCACAGTGATTAGCCCTATTGGCATGTTCCATCTTCAAAGTTCATGTCAGCTCCAGCCCGGCTATTACTTTGAAGATTCTCAGTAATAATGTATGTAATCTGGAAGTCTGTAGTGAAAGTGAAAGATGCAGCCTCTGGAAAAGTGTCCCCAGAGAGTTCTCAAAAGAACAACAAATTTTGTTTTCTCTTTTAATATTGTCCTCTGAGAACATGTTAACTTCTTCAGTCAGTGAATGAAAGAAAATAATCAAAGTCAGCATTACACACAAAGATACTATCCATCAACACAATGATAGAAAGATTATAAGAGTTCAATATATCGTGACAAAAGATGTCGTTAGGAACAGTGGGAAATACAATGACAATATGCACATGGTGAAAACAGTTGGCAGTCTATGATGACTAGTAAACTCAGAATCTGTATTGAAGTGGTGAGTAGCTAAGCAACGCCCAGAAACAATGTGTGGTGTCGGCGTATCTTCAAAGAATAGAAGCAATGAAGACATTATGAAGAGCTCGAATGAATTACCGCAAGTAGATTATGCATATGTAGGCTATAGTTGAAATATATTATATTCCAAGCCTTTCTTGAGAGCATTTTATGTGCAGCAGAAACATGGACAATTAATTTCCAACAGCCGAGAAAACTACTCGTATTAGTCATTGAGATGGACTTTTGGAGAAGAGCGCGAGAAAATCAAGACGGGATCAGACTCAGAACACAGGCCTATACGGGAAATGTTAGAAGTTAAAAATAATGTTTCGGAAGCGCTAGATTACAGAAGACTGAGATTGTATGGACATGATATGAAAATGTCGGAAGAGATAATACCAAAAGAAAATTTAAACTGACATCCAGAAGGCAACAGATAAAAAGAAAGACCAAAAGAAAAATAGATTAATGGAGTAATGAAAAGCATGCACAACCATGAACTTAGAGGGGAATAAATGGCAGATAGAGATCTATGGAGAACTGAAATTAAGTGTGGGTGAAATAAAACCATTATTTATGGAAAATTCCTGTTAAAAATGCATGCTGGTAGCTTAGGAACATTTTGTTATTTAATGTTGTTTGAATTTATATTTTTATATAAATTTCGCGTTTTTACGCGTCGTGTAGAATTTAATTCTTTACGCATAACTTCCCAGCCATGGCAATAACAGTAATGTTCCTTAATTTTAATTAGACTATATAGGATACATTTGAAACATGTGTCACATGGGGGTAGTATAGGTTATGTCACTTAGCGTTGCAAAAGAACTCTAATGTTCCCTCATTTGAATAGTTACAACTTAAACATTATTGATACCTCTTCTTCATCATCCGAATTTTCTGAGAAATCAGGGACATCTTCATCATCGTCAATTGTTTTAATCAGATCAAACCTTGTGGACATGCTTACGATGTTTAAACCTCTTTTTCTTTAAATATGCGAGCTGTGATTCTCACATGTTTCATGGTTCCATCCAGGTTTGCCAACATAATCAATATAATGCAGCTAGATTGAAATGAAGTACTCTCCAGCAAAGCGCTAGAATGCTAGACATAAAACAGTTTTATTTTTTTATTAATTCAACACATATAATACTAATCAGCGAAGCTTGATTACAAGATGGAGAAAATATTCATTCACAAATTCCATTTTTCTAAGCTTTCCATATCATTCGTGACAAAAAAAGGACAGGCATGTTTATATTTATTTCAAGTCAAATTAGATAAAAGCATAAAAATAAAGAATATACGATAGAATTTTAGTGATAAATGCAAAAATTTGATCAACAGAACTTTATATTTTAAGCGTCTACAATCCACATATTGCAAATGCACATTTATTTCTTTCTGACATGGAGTCGGTGCTGGTATAAAATTAGCCTTATTATAATCTTATTACAATTGGATATACTAATATTACCTTCCCTTATGTTGAACACATAACTCATAAGTACCGGTACTGTACTGAAAGTGGACACTGTCTTCTGTCAGCAACATGACAATGTGGTGCTTCATGTTGTCCATAATGCATCTCATTGTTGCGCCATCAGTGTTTATAATCAAGAGGACTATAGTCCTCTTGGTTTACAATCTCATTCCTAATATTTTCCTTAAGCTGCATCTACACGGTTCAATTTTCCATGTGCGTACGCATGCATTCTGGGAAGAATATTGAACGAATCAAGTTTAAAACACGTGTTCAATTAAGATGCATGAAGATTCTGTGTCTGCATAGTGCGCCATTTTGAACATCATCTTCACTATGTATAAGATTAATTAATATTAAATATCAATCTTGCAAGCATTGCTTGAATACATAAAGTTGAAAAAAAAGTTGAACCATGTAGATGCACCTTTAGATCGTCAATCGTGCAGGGCTTATTACAGTACACTCTTTCCCTAAGACAGCCCTACAAAAAAAAGTCCTGAATGGTAAGGTCAGGACACAGATTCTTAATCAATGACACAGTTCTCAAGAGAAACTCTGGATTGTCACTATTGACTCACGTGGTATGTCAAGTCGCGCCATTTTGCTGGAAGTAACCCTGTGTCAATTCCACACCATCAAGCTGTTTAATCTATCTTCGTAGTGTATCCAACTATTTGCTGACAACACGTGTTCCACTATGTTTCACTATGAATTTCCTCTTCTTACAAATAATGGGTAAAAAGCACGATGCTTGTTGTATATTTCAGCAGTCACATTCCAAGCTGTTTAATAAAATCTGCAAATGTGCAATGATGTCCAGCATTTCTCTGAAGAAAATGGGACAGATGATCCTTATAGCAGAATGTTGAACCAAACTCCCAGTTTTTCTGAATGAAGTGGCGATTCGTGAAATTCATTAAGATTACCAGCAACCCAAATCCTGAAATTTTGTAATTTAGGTATCCAAACAAATAAAACCACGTAATGTCGAGTATTCCAGGCATATTTATTTATTTATTCTGCATTCACGTCATGGCGGATTAGATATATTCCAGTTCTTAATCTGTCATCACCCACTATATAATTTTATTATTATTATTATTATTATTATTATTATTATTAAAAATACAGTATAGTACTAATAATACTTCTACGTTTGCTAATATAATATTATTTATTTTCCTAACTAATTTATATAATTCACCATCTACATATAATAATAATAATAATAATAATAATAATAATAATAATAATAATAATAATAATAATAATGATAATAAATATAGTGAACCCTTGTACTATTCCAGGCATATTGTATAAACCACCTGCTGAAACCACAAACAGTATTGAACTTTCTTTTCCTCAATTGGTTCCAGCAGCTGGTCGTGGCTAACGAGAAAGACAGTATGAAGGTTTAAGTGCGCAGGTAAAGGGTCGAATACCAGTACTTTTCAGGTTAATGAACCAGTGAGTTCAATGGCAAAATGTTTCATTGCTGTTACGGTACATTGCTGAAAATTACATCGAAAATATTCTACAAAAATAGCGTATTATGCAGGACTTGAGTGAACAAACGGGGTATTTTATAAAGGTGTTATATATGAAATGTGCAGGGACCGGACAAAAAAAGTGTATTAAACGGGATGGCATAATAAGTCTTATCAAGGTTTTACTGTACATCATTACTTGCAAAAGACACAAAACACAGAATGTGAATCACAGAGTAACATAATCTTTTATTTCGTTCCTATTTACAGAATTCCTCACACTCACTGTTATACACATGACAGTCACTCAGCAGACATACTGTCTTGCCATTGCTCGTAGGAATCGGGATTTCCGAATATTCGCGGCTTCCCTCTGTATTTCTTCGTTGTTGTTGGCATTCAGTTCCAGCAGTCCAATCACTTTGATCTGAAATGGAATAAACTATAGTTAAATATAGCATTTGCGTTGTATTTTAAAGGTTTTTAGCTACTATGTTTTGCGTTTTTTGTCTTTGTGGTCAAAATCAATCTTATTTTTTTAAGGTTTCAGGTGTTATTTTTAAGGCTTTGATGATACTTCATAGGTTATTCAGTGCTATTTGTTAAGATATGCGGTATTATTTTCTAAAGAATTCCGATGATTCTAAGATTATGACTTTAGCAGCATCATATTACTGTACACTTTATCAGTACTCGTACAGTAAACACAGTTTATTGTAACCATGGATAATGTTATCGTTCAGATAATGGTCAGCAATGGCTCCTCAGGGTAGGAAGGGTAGGTGCAACACATTTGGAAAATTTTAAAAGTACGTATCTATTATGCATATTAATAATACAATCAAATTAATAAAAATATTATTTCTCCAGTATTACATTAATTGATGATAATGAAATAATTCATCATTATGGCATACTGGCACTACAGTATACGTAATTTTGTAATTATAAATTACTACTAATAATAATTCTTTATTTATACTGGCAGAGTTAAGGCCATAGGGCCTTCTCTTACACTCTACCAGGTCACAAAGTATACAAGCAGTTAACATTTAACAAAAAGTTAAAGAACAGAATACTAACATATTACAAAAAAAAAAAAAAAAAAAAAAAAAAAAAAAAAAAATAATAATAATAATAATAATAATAATAATAATAATAATAGCATAATAAAATCGACACTAAACAACATGAAAATAATACCATAATAGAAAAAAAGGAGAAAGTAAAATACATTGGAATATAATGAAAGCAACTCATTTAGTACAAATGGTTAATATGGAAAAACGTAAGGAAGAATATATCAAAAATGGAATGTAATAAAATAATAATAAAAAAGAAAATAAATACGAAAATTAAATAAAATTCACGATAAAAAGGCTATGATAATAAATTCATCGGCTAATAAAGAGAACAAAAAGGGGAAAGGAAGGAAAACGAAATATATAGCCTATATTTTTACAAAACTATGGCACAGAAAAGGGCTTATAACTGAAAGGAATCTAATTCAAAAAGCGCAATTTTAATTTATTTTTGAAACTAGACAATGTCCGACAGTCTCTGACATGTTGTGGTAGAGAGTTCCAGAGATAAGCTGCAGATGAAGAGTAGAAGGATGTTCTGTGTTTAGGAATGGAGAGTGTGATATGGTGTTGTGAGTGAGTATCTATTTCGTGATATGAGGACAAATGTTGAAAATGAGAAGCTAGGTAGCTAGGGTTAGAGGTTTGAAGAATATTGAAGAGTAAAGTGAGAGAGTGAATAGTTCTTCGCTCTTTGAGACGGACCCAGGACAGCATATTTAGTGAAGGTGTGATACGTTCAGATCTACGGACGTTGCAAATAAATCGAACGCATGCATTATGAACACGCTGTAGTCTGTCTGTCAGTCTCATGTTAAGGTCAGTGTAGAGAGTGTCACAATAATCAAAATGAGGCATCAAGAGCGACTGCACTAAATTCTTCTTGAGAAGCAATAAAAGGAAATTTCGGATTCTTTTTAGTGCGTGAATTTTCATAAAAATTATTTTACATATGTGTGTGATTTGAGTATTCCAACTTAAGTTTTTGTCCATATAAATTCCTAGATTTTTTATTCTATCACTGTAAGGGATAATAGTTTCATTCATTTTAACAGGAGATAAGTCACCTGTGTTTAATTTACTTAAAAGTCGTTGATGTCCCATTATAATTACTATAAGCATATGAGAGAGAAGACTGTGATATGATCTCACTTACCGCCTGCTGTTTGCGGTGGTGCTCCCCTCGTTTGGTGTGCAGGTGTACCAGGTACTCCAGGATGGTCGTGTCCCAGATACACGAGTAGTATGAGTCCATGGCATCACTGCAGGTGCTGCTCTTGATGTCACCTAGACTCTTGAAGGCTGTGGTGTAGTCCACTTCTTCCAGGAACTGACACAGTACAGCAGCCTGCAAGAGAGGGACACACACACACACCAGTAGCCAGCTACTATAATAACCTCACTTATACCAGACCTGTCTGATACTGTTTTTATACAGCACACAGGTTGGAGTGGTTGCACGTGAAGTTGTCATTACTTGCTGATGAAAACAATTACTGACAGTTAAAGAAAGAATGCGTGAGGAATGGGAGATGTCATCCTATTTATAAAATTCGTGATGTAATCACAGCTGTCTATTATGCCACATAGTCTATTGTTCAAGGAAGTAGCACCTTTTTCCCTTGTCTCACATCAAGGGTCCTACCTTCTCTCTCTGTAATTAAATAGAAAATACAAACGGTAATAATATACTGTATTTATATTAATTGCGGTCCACACCTGTGGAGTAACGGTCAGCGCGTCTGGCCGCGAAACCAGGTGGCCCGGGTTCGAATCCCAGTTGGGGCAAGTTACCTGGTTGAGGTTTTTTCCGGGGTTTCCCCTCAACCCAATATGAGCAAATGCTGTGTAACTTTCGGTACTGGACCCCGGACTCATTTCACCGGCATTATCACCTTCGTTTCATTCAGACACTAAATAACCTGAGATGTTGATACAGCGTCGTAAAATAACCCAATTAAAAAAAAAATTATATTAATTGCATGGTTAATTTCTGGTATAGAATAATCAGTCAAATTAGTAATGATCCACTGACAGAATTCCAGCTGCACAGCATCATCTTCTTCACGAAGGTGTTGCACATGTTGGTGATGGTACGGATATAGGTCTTGCTTGTGTATTGTGCGCTACACTTGTGTTTGTGCAGCAATTCTTCTAGAGCTAATAGTTGGAGTGCATTAAATTATTTGAAGAATGTTCTCCACTTCATTTACATCTTGTTGGCCCATCGTTCAGATACAACATGGACACTGGGAAGAGTCTCGAACAGAAGCTCTGCAATTACCACTGCAAGAACCATAGACATACATCTTGCGGGCATACTCTGCATGTGTAAAGAATTGTGGCATTGCAACTTGGCTACACAGAATGTACTCGTACTAGTAAGCTACAACCTTTCTGATACAGACTCGAAGTTGCTGAGCCAGAATGGTAAGACTCATCTCTCTACCCCTCCATGTGCAAGTAACATGCGTATATGCAGGTAGCAAAATCTTGTCCGTTTGGGTATAGATAAAAACATTGTTTAACATTTACTATTGAACTTTATTTGTTGAAACTTTGTGTATACAGAATTGAAAGATGGGAGATTTCTCAGAACTTTACAAGACCCTCATTGTGCACTCTGCACATCTCATAACAGTGATGCAATTCAGCCCATGTCCGTTGTGACATCAGAGGGCTGATTTTTACTCTTAGATCATCAATGTTCCTGGATTTCTGTGAATAGACAGTGTCTTTAATAAAATTTCACATGAAGAAGTCAGGAGGGGTTATATGTGGGGAGTTTTCGGGGCCAAGCAATCACGACCACAACACATACGATTGAAAACGACGAATCTCCCGTGCCCAGTGAGGGGGTGCACCATCTTGTTGGAATACAATGTTCGTATTGTTGTCTTCCTCGTCCTTGCCCAAATAATGCAATTGTGTGTATTTACTCTCCTGCTGACATGAAAAGTCGCTTCATCTGTAAATAGCCATTTGTACCCGCTGCTGATTTGTAGTAGCCATTTAAATCATCTACGATTTTCATTTCACATTACGCAGTGTTGATTTTCATTCTTGTCATGTATGGAAACTCCCATCCTTTAAGCATAATATTACCAGCAAGAAATTTCTGACACTATCATAATAGCTTTATAATAATAAATTAATATTATCCATATTCAAACAGATCATCCTGTACAGTTTTTAATACCAAACTTGTAAAACAAAAATGTATAATACTAGCATTTAATATTTATTATTTTACCTGGAAAGAAATGCAGAGAAACCCAGAAAAGTAGAGATGGGAAACTGTAATATAATAAGGCAACATAGAGTAAACAACAGGAAATACCAGATAGAGATGATAACATATAAGTAATCTGGAATGGGATGTGCCAGATGAGCACTTATGTTAGATGAGAAACTCCACGAAAAGAGAAAGGAAAAAAACAAAACAAACAAGGATGATGACGATGTTGTTGTTGTTTTCTAATGCTAGGCGCCTGACAATAAAGTCATTTGACCTCTTGCACTCCAATATTTTTCAAAGATATTATCATGACCAGCCAATGAAGCACAGATTTTGAGGTGTTCCGAATCCATTTCTTGGTTTGAGTTGCACAATGGGCAGTTAGGGGACTGATATATTCCAATTCTATGCAGGTGTTTGGCCAAACAATCATGGCCTGTTGCCAATCTAAATGCAGCTACAGACGATTTTCGTGGTATATAGGGAATTAACTGTGGATTATGATGCAGAGAGTTCCATTTTTTCCCTTGAGATTGTGTTATCAAATTTTGTTTGTTGAAGTCTAAGTATGTAGATTTAATAAGTCTTTTCACAGAGTAATATGTAGATTTAGTATCCGCATTCTCGTTTCCCAGGATTCCACAATGGGATGATATCCATTGGAATACAATTCTTTTATTGAATGATATTAATTGAGAGAGCATTTTAGTTATTTCTGCTGTTTGAGATGAAGGTGTGTGTCTAGAGACTATTGATAGAATAGCTGCTTTGGAGTCTGACAATATAACTGCATTCTTAAATTTATTGATGTGGCATAGAAGATTCCTGAGACTTTCACTTATTGCAACGATTTCTCCATCAAAACTTGTTGTTCCATATCCAAGAGATCTATAAAGTGAGAAGAGACAGCACGTAACACCTGCACTGGCACCTTGTTCCCTGGAGATCAAGGATCCATCGGTGTATAAATGAAGCCAGTTTTATGGAGGGTACCTAATATTAATTGTCTCTAAAGACAATTGTTTCATTATTTCAGTGTTTACTTCTGATTTCAGTATTTCTTCTGTTAAATTTAGATTATATTCTATATTTAATAGAGTTAAAGGGTTTGGTTTAGATTGGTATAGTGCTTACCTGAGTGTGGCACTGAAGATGTGTACAGCACTTTATCATCCGCCTATACACGTGATCATCAATTGCAGCTCTGGGAATTGGCTGACTAAAGAAGTCACTCACCACTATGGCCGCTTCAAGGTAGTATCTGAGAGACATGGAGTGATGTCCCAGCACTGTACATAAACATGTTCAAATCCTGTTCACCACAAAACAAATTTACAAGTTGTGTGAGCTTCAAATAAAAATGTTCTGTTCACACTTCTACGAAATGTCAAGATTATTGTAGACACTAAACAAGATGACGTGTGAAGCACTTTAGGATGTGCTTTCCTTGGAGGCCTGAAACTACTGGCAGTCTCAGTTCATCATCTACTGGAGATAATGCACTCTTGCTGTGTTTATATTTGTTACTCATTTCAAAGAGCACATACAATGTAGTCATTATGCATATATTTAAGTAATCAAATGTTATTTGGATGATGACAGGCCAAGAACCAAATTTATACAATGAAGAATTAGTTCTGCCACGACTTAGACAAAACAATCTGCACTGTACAGTGTGTTATTTTCAGATTTCTGATGATGATGATGCATTGCATATGGAAATATTAGAATATACAGTTTGAGTCAGTTTTAAAACAAACTTACATAGTTCCTGGTGTTGCACCTTTGACATTTTCTCAATAACATACCTTCAACTAACAGAATCGAACCATGGACAACTTGGCTGGGAAGCAAACATACTATCGATAGAGCCATAACAGCAGGGTTAATTAGTTTTCATTATTATAAATACTATAGTGTTACTGTGAAGATATTAGTATATACTCTAATTTTTAATGAGAAATAAAAGATTTCATCAGATCACTTATTCTTAAAATGCCTATGTAAGTACATACCAAAATTAAGGTCGCCCATCACCTTCAGCCAAGCTACATTTGTTGGATGATACTGCAATGCCTGCAATAACAGTTGTGACAGAGTCTCACCAACTAACCGCAGGTTATATGAATTTGCACTGAAATACAAAAACAGATATTAGAGATACATTCAGTGTCCTTTCATAATGTAAGCAATTAATTACTTTACTTGAAAGCTTATTTTAGGCACCTGAAACCTATCTTTTTAAAAGGTAAAAATCTTTTGTATGATTATCAGGTTTACTTTAATAGGCATTTCTTTTGAAAGAAATTATCTTATTTATGTTTACAATATTATTTAAAGTTCCGTATTTTTTCTATATGTCAGCGTGTTGGTGTCCAGGTGAGTAATCAGGAGGAGGATGAGAGGACAGAGAAGACATATGCCTAAAATATACATCTTCCTTAACTAAACATTCAGAATTGAACACATAGCGTAATTTCATAAGTTTTGTGATGACTACATGGTACAAAAAGGAACATATATAAAAATATGACTCAGGAAGCAAAATATCTTTATAAGTATACTACTTAACACAGACAAACATCTGTAATATTGATGGCAAGTTTTTAATTGCAGCTCTTAACCCATAATTGGTGACTGTGAGTACCCCAGCCATTGTAAGAAAAGAAGCCTGCGCCAGGTGGATGTGCGGAGATATATATTTTTTTCATTGCTTATTATGCTGCCTGCTTCCCTAATTTTGAAGAAAACCTAGTTAAAACTAATAAAAGTACTTGATTATATAAATTAAAAATTCAGTTTGATTATCTGAGTATCACGATACAAGTTTCTAAGTTGGGGTAAATGGAATCCCCACCGCACCAGTTATGTGACTTGAAAAATACCTCACCACTTACCAGGTTAATTCTGCTTACTCAGATTACGAAGTGTGATATATCTAATAACTTCTTCTGACTCAAAATTTTGACCACGAAGTGATTTTTCAACAGTGTAAAAGACACAACAGTTAGAAATGTAAAGACAAATCATACCATAGAGACTGGAAAATACTTTTAGGACAATATAAGGTATAAGGTATGATACTCAACTACAGAAGAAGAAAAAGACGACGGGAAGGAAGAAGAGAAATAAGGTGAAGAAAGAGGGGAAATGTGAAAAGAGGGAACAGATGAAGAGAAAAACGATGAGAAATAAAGTGAAGAAAGAGGGGAAATGTGAAAAGAGGGAACAGATGAAGAGAAAAACGATGAGAAATAAAGTGAAGAAAGAGGGGAAATGTGAAAAGAGGGAACAGATGAAGAGAAAAACGATGAGAAATAAAGTGAAGAAAGAGGGGAAATGTGAAAAGAGGGAACAGATGAAGAGAAAAACGATGAGAAATAAAGTGAAGAAAGAGGGGAAATGTGAAAAGAGGGAAAGATGAAGAGAAAAACGATGAGAAATAAAGTGAAGAAAGAGGGGAAATGTGAAAAGAGGGAACAGATGAAGAGAAAAACGATGAGAAATAAAGTGAAGAAAGAGGGGAAATGTGAAAAGAGGGAACAGATGAAGAGAAAAACGATGAGAAATAAAGTGAAGAAAGAGGGGAAATGTGAAAAGAGGGAAAGATGAAGAGAAAAACGATGAGAAATAAAGTGAAGAAAGAGGGGAAATGTGAAAAGAGGGAACAGATGAAGAGAAAAACGATGAGAAATAAAGTGAAGAAAAGGGTAAAATGAGAAGAGGAAGCATATAAAGAGAAGGACGACAAGAAGGAAGAAGGTGAAGAGAAATAAAGAAAGGAAGAAGATGGTAATAAGGGGGCAAGGATAAGGAAGTCGAGGAATAAGATATATTGGGAGGAAAAGGGAGGAAAACGACTAAGGCGGAATGAGGAAGGAAGAAGAATTCCTTGAATTAATCCACTTCAAGATCAAATGAGGTAATGTTCTGTAGTTGCTTACTTGCTAACAGAAGCTGGCCAGAGCCCAGAGTAGTCCACGCTGAGCTCCAGGCTGGGCTCGTCTCGCAGCATGTTGTGCAGGCGGGCCAGCAAGGAGATGACCACAGCCAGGGCAGTGCTGTCACGCAGCCTGGACAGGAAGTGCGACAGAGTGGTGCGAGTGTGCGTTGTGCTGCTGTTCGGGGAGTCGCGATGAATCAGGGTCGTGCTGCCAGATGATGTCCGCTTCTGCTGTGGACTGGGCCCAAACACAGGCAACACTGCCAACAGGAAAGAAAAGCAACTCAATAAATCTGAACCTTATTATTCCACAGAAACAAACGAACCTTTATTATAGCACAGTTTTCTTACCAATATCCCAAGCATCTCTGGAAAGTTTTTTATTGCCTTTATACTTGGCTATTTCCAGGCACGTGTATGCTACAGCAGAAGCTATTTCAAAATAGTTCCACCGTTTCTCCAGAGTTGTAAGGTAATCCCATTCACCCAAATTGAGGAGGCAGATGGCGCAATGCTCCATCACTTCGAGACGAGGAATGACAGTGTCGCCTGACTGAAGGGCTGACAGGCACTGCTTACAGTCAGTCACAAGTGTGGTCGCGTCTGAAAGTGTTTAAACATTCAAATTATCACTCAGTACCACCTATGTATACAGAAATTTTCCTCAATACAGTAGAATCCCTCTTATCCAGCACCAAGGGGACCAGGATAGTTCCAGATACGAGATTTTTCCGGATAATTTAATAAATACCAGTATATACAAAAAATAGTTCGTATTTCATGGTGTCAAATGTTGAAACTGCAGCCATGTGAAGCTTATTTCTCTATCACTTACTCATAACTGAATAAACATAAAAACTGTGTGGATTTTCCTTATTAAAACACATCACACAACACAAATAATACACTAAGCTTAATTCTAGGTTCGAATATTAACTGAAAATTAAAGTTCGTGCAAACTTCCTAATGTGGCAACACTAACGGCCCAGACTGTGGCAATATGGCAGATTTAAACTTTTTTTTTTTGTCCAGCCAAAAGTGCTGTTGTTTTGGTATTGCCGGTTACGAGGGATTTTACTGTATTAATTTTTTTTTTTTTTCTAGTAAAACTTACTAGTAAAATGTTCGCGTAGGCTTCCGCGGCTGGTGTAGTAAAATGTCTACACCTATGAACAGTGTCCAGATTTATACATAACATATTACATACAGCATTGTACAATATGTTGTTGTTTGCTAATGCTCTTGGCTTTGGATGTCCTGCATTTGCTGTCTTGCATCCCAATTATGCAAAAGTGAATTATTTTACAATGAGTATTATGCATTCCTTCAAAGAGGTGGAAAAATTCAAATATCTTGGAGCAACAGTAACAAATATAAATGATACTCGGGAGGAAATTAAACGCAGAATAAATATGGGAAATGCCTGTTATTATTTGGTTGAGAAACTTTTGTCATCTAGTCTGCTGTCAAAAAATCTGAAAGTTAGAATTTATAAAACAGTTATATTACCCATTGTTCTGTATGGTTGTGAAACTTGGACTCTCACTTTGAGAGAGGAACCGAGATTAAGGATGTTTGAGAATAAGGTTCTTAGGAAAATATTTTGGGCTAAGAGGGATGAAGTCACAGGAGAATGGAGAAAGTTACACAATGCAGAACTGTATTCTTCACCTAACATAATTAGGAACATGAAATCCAGATGTTTGAGATGGGCAGGGCATGTAGCACATATGGGCGAATTCAAAAATGCATATAGAGTGTTAGTTGAGAGGCCGGAGGGAAAAAGACCCTTGGGGAGGCCGAGGCATAGATGGGAGGATAATATTAAAATGGATTTGAGGGAGGTGGGATATGATGGTAGAGACTGGATTAATCTTGCTCAGGATAGGGACCGATGGCGGGGTTATGTGAGGGCGGCAATGAACCTGCGGGTTCCTTAAAAGCCATTTGTAAGTAAGTAGTAGATAACTACTTTCTTAACAGTGTCTCTAAAGACTATAATTGCTTTAATTCTGCTACAATTTGAAACATCAAGGCCGCCAAAAGTTATGCAGCAATGATAAGGCTGTTCTTGAACCATTAATTTTGGTTCCCAATAAAGTACGAAATTTACTGTGGAAAGTGTTGACACAGAAAGTTAGTCATACTGTTGGTTGGATACATCTAAGTCAAACATGTAAATGACAAATGAATTGTGAGATAAATACACAGGTGATGAGAACAAAGTGTTATTGAACACTGAGACAATATACCATAAAATATATATATATATATATATATATATATATATATATATATATATATATATATTTTTTGTTTGTGCAGCTTTTCAGCAAGAATAAATGTAATAAATTTCTACAATGGATGAGGAATAGGCAATTGGTGGGAATGAAAAAAAAAAAAAAAAACTAAGCTTAGGAAATACTGGATCACAGTGTCTAACTTAGAAACAATGTTGCATTGTGTTGTGTTATAACATCAGTGACATTGTGTTTTCAATTCATGTAATATTAAAAAAAAATTATCGCATTTTATTTGCATTTTTATTAAGTACTAGCTGTACCCGTGCGCTCCGCTGCACTTGTTAGAAATAAATATAAAGTAATTACATAATTAAAATAGGACATCTGGTCCAGGGAACATTCATGTTTGATAGAAAGCTAAATCGTTTAATATGTCACTTAATTTAAATTGTATTTAAATAATTAAAATGCGATCATTTTGGTCCAGAGACCACTCATTTAGTGCAATGACATATTTCTTAATTGTTATTACATGCAAATAATTAAAATATGATAATTTGGTTCAGAGAACATCCGTTTTTGGTGTAATTTGGTCCCAACAAAATTTTGCTTGGAATGAAACGTATCAGAAATCATTTTTAAAGAAACTTTTGTTATGCAACATTTTTCACAAAAATTAATAATAAGGGAGATATTTTGATTTATTTAATTCAAGCCCCCTTATAACCTCCCTTTTAAATAAAGTAATTTGAATGCCATATAGCCTAAAATCTAAGTTACAACGAACTTAATTTATATTTCAATTTTCATATAAATCGGTTCAGCCATTATCGCGTTTAAAGGTAACAAACATACATACAGACAGACAGACATACAAACAAAAATTTCAAAAAAGCGATTTTCGGTTTCAGGATGGTTAATTATACATGTTAACACCAATTATTTTTGGAAAATCGAAAATTACCAGAAAAATTTTGGCTACAGATTTATTATTAGTATAGATTTTTATCAGGTAAAGTTCCTCAAATTTAGAACGTATTATTATCTTATTATATCATGTTTTCCACTACTTTCGATAAAATGTAAAATATATACATGCTCCCAATTATGCATGGTCGATAATTTTATATTATATTTTATTGTGTATAGAAGAACATACTTACTTACTTACAAATGGCTTTTAAGGAACCCGAAGGTTCATTGCCGCCCTCACATAAGCCCGCCAGTGGTCCCTATCCTGTGCAAGATTAATCCAGTCTCTATCATCATACCCCACCTCCATCAATTCCATTTTAATATTATCCTCCCATCTACGTCTCGGCCTCCCTAAAGGTCTTTTTCCCTCTGGTCTTCCAACTAACACTCTATATGCATTTCTGGATTCGCCCATACGTGCTACATGCCCTGCCCATCTCAAACGTCTGGATTTAATGTTCCTAATTATGTCAGGTGAAGAATACAATGCGTGCAGTTCTGTGTTGTGTAACTTTCTCCATTCTCCTGTAACTTCATCCCGCTTAGCCCCAAATATTTTCCTAAGCACCTTATTCTCAAACACCCTGAACCTATGTTCCTCTCTCAGAGTGAGAGTCCAAGTTTCACAACCATACAGAAGAACCGGTAATATAACTGTTTTATAAATTCTAACTTTCAGATTTTTGGACAGCAGACTGGATGATAAGAGCTTCTCAACCGAATAATAACAGGCATTTCCCATATTTATTGTGCGTTTAATTTCCTCCCGAGTGTCATTTATATTTGTTACTGTTGCTCCAAGATATTTGAATTTTTCCACCTCTTCGAAGGATAAATCTCCAATTTTTATATTTCCATTTCGTACAATATTCTGGTCACGAGACATAATCATATACTTTGTCTTTTCGGGATTTACTTCCAAACCGATCGCTCTACTTGCTTCAAGTAAAATTTCCGTGTTTTCCCTAATCGTTTGTGTATTTTCTCCTAACATATTCACGTCATCCGCATAGACAAGAAGCTGATGTAACCCGTTCAATTCCAAACCCTGCCTGTTATCCTGAACTTTCCTAATGGCATATTCTAGAGCGAAGTTAAAAAGTAAGAAGAACATATTGTAAAAAAGTACTTTGCACGCATATTTTCCTAATTACAAAGTAAACATAATGTGTTTGCTGATTATACTGGAATTATTTACTTAGTTTGTGGTTCGGCCAGTCTGTGAGGAACTCAATGATCTGGATAAGCAGCGTCTCCCATGACAACAGTCGCACCAGCTTGTACATGACTCCAGAGCTCACTGAGCTGCTTCGAGCCTCCTGCTCCACTGCTATTAGCAATTCTGCTGCCAGTTTGAAGTCCTGGTAACAATACAACATACTATAAAAAATGTTAATTTTTGTTCCTTGAAACTAATATTTTTTCGTAACTAAATATACTGATATTTGCTAATGCCTGCAATATAGTCAGTTACATCTTCTTGGACAGTGTTCGGACATTGAAATATTCCTGTTGGAAGACATTTATATAAGAATATTCCCGGATAATTTTTGGGAATGTTTCCAGATCGGGATTTTTTTTTTTTACTATTCTTAATTTTCTTTACTTTGGCATATGTTACAAGTTTCACCCAAAGGAAGTATAGAATGTAGTGAATATTGACAATCATACGATTATTTCCGCATTCCAACAGGAAATTATTGAACTGTTCACCTTGTTGGCTTTTTAAGTACGGTAGTGAATGTATCAGTTATGTGGAAGAAGTGCATTTATAGACTACACATTTGAAAACAATGCAATCATTTATCAGGTTTAGATTTATTTAAAATAGTAGTTCCAAAAGCAAAATACCCATCCTGTTGCTTATCCTATTTGCATTTGTGAACAATTACTTTTCAAAATTTAAAATTGTAAAATCTAAAAAAAAGATCCCACTTAAACAGAATAAAATTTAAGCTAATTACTAATGGAAAAATTGGAGCCTTTTTGAAAATTACTTCAGACGTTGGTGGCACAGTAAAAATTCAGGTAAAATGAGAGAAGAGTGCTATTTTTTTTTCAACGTTAAAACTCACAAGCAAACATTCTCGTGGGGGCAAATAAAAAGTTATTTTTTCTTTCTTTCACCATGTTAATAATGTCAAAATAAGTGCTTGTGCAAATTTTGGCCACTCGAGCGCAGTTACGAGAGCCGTAAAAAATTAGTTTCCCTGGGGCTGTTTACAGAAAGAAAACACAATTTCATTGGAGAAATTTATTGGAACTGATACAACAACATATTCCCCACCGAAATTGAGACATTTGTCATATCATGGGATCGACAAAGAGATGCAGACGGCTGTCACACACTGGTTCTGATCCCAGGCAGCAGACTTCTATGACACAGGGATACAAAAGTTGATCCCACGGCATGACAAATGTCTCAATTCCAGCGGGAAATATGCCGAATAATACTGTAGCTCAACAATTGCTGTATCTGTTCCAATAAATCCTTCCAGGAAATTGTGCTTTTTTTATGTAAACGGCCTAAGAGAAATTTTATTTTTTTTTATGATCCTTGTAATTGCGCTCGAGTGGCCAAAATTTGTATAAGCACTTGTTTTGACAATATTAACATGGTGGAAGAAAAAAAATAACCTTTTTATCTGCCCTTCCTCCCTCCATGAAAATGTTTGCTTGTCAGATTATGTAAATTATGAATAGTTTAGTAAAACATAAAGAATGAACATGCACAGTATGTTACAACTGGAACTTGGAAATTTCAGGTGGCCCAAATTTCGTTTCTGGATCTGCACATCACCACTGGAAGATAAAATTTCCCGTCTTTCTCTCTGATGCATCCTGTGTTTAGTGGGTAGCATTCAATGACGTCACAACTCTCATCGTCATGATAACCATTTTTCCGACTTCTGATTGAGGGGTCTTTTAGAGTGGCCACTATTTTTTATGTATTATTCTGTGCATTTTAACTTCAATCCGACATAGCAATAAAATTGTTCACCAATTGACTTTTTTTGTAAAGTTGTTAAAAAATTAGTAATTATTAAAAAAGGATAAGACCTCTGTGTCTATATTCAATGTTTTCCTGTGTTTTACATACGAATAAAGTCAGTAATCACAATTTTCAGTGCGATTTCAATAATACTTTCAATAATACCACTTAATTTTAACAATATTTTACAGTTTGGTCACTGGGAATTTTTTAGGGAATATTCCCGATAAAGTTCCCGAGAATTTACTCATGACTTCTTGAACCCTGTAGTTCGCTGGTATAAAAAATCTGTCACATCATAGACCACATTACCCTTTTTCCCTTTTCATTCTCTACCATTGATCATTCACTGAAAATGATTATTGTCTCAATATACATAAACTTATGTTCTGCTAGAACTGCCACTTTAATTGACCTTTCATTTTTTTCCACATTTATTAACATTGGATACGGATCTTCCAGCTTCCCTTATAGGGTATGACTTCAGCACAGAATGCTTCAGGTGTGGAGAATTCCATTTTTGAGATAGAGGCACCCGCAAGGCAAAACTGATTGCCCCTAATGACAGGATGGTAAAGGGAGGGAAGAGAGAGAGAGAGCAGGATGGAGAGAATGAGGGTGGGCACAATAGAAGAGAGAGAAAAGGATCAGAAGGGAGAGAGGAGAAAGCAGAGAGATGGAGGGAAAGTCAGGAGTGGAAAGGAGAAACTTAAAAGATGTAGAGTGGAAGAGAAGAAACTAACAGGCAAGAAGAGAGATGTAGTTTTCAAGGAAATCAAAATCAGTTGTTAGGGCACATTACCTTCATTGCTGTTAGTTCTCTTGATTTGGCCAACAAGATGTACGCAAAGTCCTGCACGAAGCCTCTTGGCAATGACATCGCCATGCTTTGTAGAGGAATTGGCAGTTCCCACTGTAACAGTATTACAAATATTAGTTTTAACTTCCCTAATATGTTCCTATCTGTTATGGTGGTAGTGGCAATAGAAAGAATCTCCGTGTATATGTGTATGTGTGTGTGCAAACAATACTGAGTTTATTGATGAATGTAGAGACGCAAACACATACATATGATTAATAGATGTGAGTTCCCATATATGACAATCAACAATGCATAATCTGAAAGGAGAAATGAAAACAGTAGATGATTGAAATGGCTACTACAAATCAACAGCGGGCACAATGTGTTCTTTGGTATGCTGAATTTGAGAGTGTTAAAAGAGTTCAAAGGGAATTTCGACGTGAGTATGGTGTGCATAATGTACCTAAATACGATTCCATAATGTTGTGATATCGAACATTTGTAGAAACAGGTTTTGTGTTAAAAAAAACATGCAGGAGGTCGCAGGCGAAACCCAGTACGAGAAGAGCCTATCTCTTGGCTTGGTCCCCAAACTCCCCAGATCTAATCCCTCCTGACTTCTTCGTGTAGGGTTTTGTTAAAGACATTGTCTATTCACAGAAACCCAGGAACATTGATGATCTGAGAGTAAAAGTTACTCAAGCTTTTCAACAAATCACCCCTCTTATGTTACAATGGATATGGGCTGAATTGCATCACCATTATGAGTTGTGCAGGGTGCGCAATGGGGGTCATGTTGAGCTGTGAGGAATCTCCCATCTTTCAGTGTTGTATGCACAAAGTTTCAACAAATGAAGTTCAGTAGTAAATGTTTTACAGTGTTTTTATTTTATCCATACCCAAATGGATCATCCTATAAAGAACCACTGTACTTTCTAATTCCTGTATATATTAGTTTGTTAACCATATGTATGTATTCTATGCAGGAGGAAAAAAAAACTGATGATGATCATCATCATGATTATGGTGTGGAGATGATGATGATGATAAGACAACAGTGACGATGTGGTGATGATGACGATAACAACAAAAACAACAACAACAACAATAATAATAATGATAATAATAATAATAATAATAATAATAATAATAATAATAATAATAAAGCGAAAGGAAATTCAATATGTTCGTCATTTAAAGAAGTGAATAAAACATGACAATGAAATTAATTAATTTTTTGGTACTCAGTCCGTGAAGTGGTTGCTTTAGAGACAGATAACAGTCCGCAAAATGAACTATTATATGAATCAATCCTTATAAAGTCCTCATGACAACACTTTATGGATTGAATTTGTTGTAACAACGACAATACATTTATTCAAATGGCTGCCTTTGTAAAATTTATATCAAAACTACATTCTAATAAATAGAAGGCCATGGCTTGTCAATATGGATAAATATTGAAAATAAGATTAAATTTTAGTTCAATACTAGTTTTAGAAACTACTTTACGGACTGAGTAGCAAAGAATTGTATGTAACAAGTACGTGAAACCTTCAACGGCCTCGTAAGATATTATGGACTCAGCTTATGCCCCATTCATAAACATCAATACTCGTCCGCTGAGGATATGTACTAGTTACATAAATGACTATTAAGCAAATTAAACTTTATAACACAAAGAAGTATACTTACTTACTTACAAATGGCTTTTAAGGAACCCGAAGGTTCATTGCCGCCCTCACATAAGCCCGCCAGCGGTCCCTATCCTGTTAATCCAGTCTCTATCATCATACCCCACCTCCCTCAAATCCATTTTAATATTATCCTCCCATCTACGTCTCGGCCTCCCTAAAGGTCTTTTTCCCTCCGGTCTCCCAACTAACACTCTATATGCATTTCTGGATTCGCCCATACGTGCTACATGCCCTGCCCAGCTCAAACGTCTGGATTTAATGTTCCTAATTATGTCAGGTGAGTACTTGGAATGTTACAAGTCTATATAGAACAGGAGGGGTAACATTAGTAGCGAAAGAACTAGCTAGATATAGAATAGACTTTGTGGGAGTACAGGAGGTTAGGTTAGATGGGAACGGCATAACGCAAATAGGAGATTATTTGTTGTATTATGGGGAAGGAAACGATAATCACCAATTAGGAACAGGATTCTTTATTCATAAAAGAATAAAATCAGCAGTAAAAAAGGTCGAATTTATCAGTGACAGGTTATCGTATTTAGTACTTAAGGGTAGATGGTGCGATATCGTAGTTATAAATGCTCATGCCCCTACAGAAGAGAAAGACGACCATATAAAGGATAGCTTCTATGAGGAATTGGAACATACTTTTGATCAGTTACCTAGATATCACATGAAAATTTTATTGGGGGATTTCAATGCTAAAGTAGGACAGGAGGATATCTTTAAACCGACTATTGGAAAAGAGAGCCTACACATAATTAGTAATGACAATGGAGTTAGGTTAGTCAACTTTGCCACATCGAAAAATTTAATTGTCAAAAGTACAACATTCCCCCATAAGGATATACATAAACATACTTGGACTTCTCCAGATGGATTGGCACATATCCAGATAGATCACATCTTGATAGATAAACGAAGACATACTAGTATAGTAGACATTCGTACCTTCAGGGGGGCAGACTGTAATTCTGACCATTATTTGGTAATTGGTGAACTAAGAGAAAGACTATCAGTAGCCAAGCGAGTAGAGCAACAAGTTAATATTAGAAGATTCAATATTCCGAAATTAAAGGACGAGGAAACTAAGCAAAATTATCAGGTCGAAATTTCAAATAGGTTTGACGTATTAGCAAGTTCCGACGAAGTTGAGGAAAAGTTAGATGTTAACAGCATGTGGGAAAATATTCGATATAATATCAAAATTGCAGCTGAATAGAGCATAGGTTATCATGAAACTAAGAAAAAGAAACCGTGGTTTGATGAAGATTGTTGCATGGTAGTAGAAAGAAGGAAACAGGCAAAACTGAAATTCTTACAGTTCAGGTGAATAGAGATAATTATTTCAATAAAAGACGGGAAGCAAATCGTACGCTTAGGAATAAAAAGAGAGATTACCTGAAGGAAAAACTGAAGGAGATAGAAACAAATAGTAAAAATAAAAACATTAGAGATTTATATAAGGGCATAAAAGAATTCAAGAATGGATATCAGGCAAGGGTAAACGTGATCAAGGATGAGAATGGTGACTTGCTTGCAGATGCTCATTCAATCCTTAACAGATGGAAAAACTATTTTGGACAACTCCTAAATATACATAGGTCAAATAGAAATGATCGGGACGAAATTGAAATACAAACTGCTGAGCCATTTATACCCCAACCCACACTTTCTGAAGTCGAAATTGCGATAGAAAATCTGAAAAATTATAAGTCTCCAGGTATCGATCAAATTCCAGCAGAATTAATACAAAAGGGTGGAAGCGCATTATCTAAAGAAATTTATAAGCTTGTACTTGCTATTTGGGAAAAGGAGATTGTACCAGAACAATGACTCGGTTAAGAGGGAAGTATTATATGATATTCTTATTGAATTTGGTATTCCCAAGAAACTAGTTCGATTAATTAAAATGTGTCTCAGTGAAACTTACAGCAGAGTTCGTATAGGTCAGTTTCTGTCAGATGCGTTTCCAATTCCCTGTGGGCTAAAGCAAGGAGATGCACTATCACCTTTACTTATTAACTTTGCTCTAGAGTATGCCATTAGGAAAGTCCAGGATAACAGAGAGGGCTTGGAATTGAACGGGTTACATCAGCTGCTTGTCTATGCGGATGACGTGAATATGTTAGGAGAAAATCCACAAACAATTAGGGAAAATACGGGAATTTTACTGGAAGCAAGTAAAGAGATAGGTTTGGAAGTAAATCCCGAAAAGACAAAGTATATGATTATGTCTCGTGACCAGAATATTGTACGAAATGGAAATATAAAAATTGGAAATTTATCTTTTGAAGAGGTGGAGAAGTTCAAATATCTTGGAGCTACAGTAACAAATATAAATGATATTCGGGAGGAAATTAAACACAGAATAAATATGGGAAATGCCTGTTATTATTTGGTTGAGAAGCTTTTATCATCCAGTCTGCTGTCAAAAAATCTGAAAGTTAGAATTTATAACACAGTTATATTACCGGTTGTTCTTTATGGTTGTGAAATTTGGACTCTCACTTTGAGAGAGGAACATAGGTTAAGGGTGTTTGAGAATAAGGTGATTAGGAAAATATTTGGGGCTAAGAGGGATGAAGTTACAGGAGAATGGAGAAAGTTACACAACACAGAACTGCACGCATTGTATTCTTCACCTGACATAATTAGGAACATTAAATCCAGACGTTTGAGATGGGCAGGACATGTAGCACGTATGGGCGAATCCAGAAATGCATATAGAGTGTTAGTTGGGAGGTCAGAGGGAAAAAGGCCTTTGGGAAGGCCGAGACGTAGATGGGAGGATAATATTAAAATTGATTTGAGGGAGGTGGGATATGATGATAGAGACTGGATTAATCTTGCTCAGGATAGGGACCAAAGGCGGGCTTATGTGAGGGCGGCAATGAACCTCCGGGTTCCTTAAAAGCCAGTAAGTAAGTAATTATGTCAGGTGAAGAATACAATGCGTGCAGTTCTGTGTTGTGTAACTTTCTCCATTCTCCTGTAACTTCATCCCGCTTAGCCCCAAATATTTTCCTAAGCACCTTATTCTCAAACACCCTTAACCTATGTTCCTCTCTCAGAGTGAGAGTTCAAGTTTCACAACCATACAGAACTGTTTTATAAATTCTAACTTTCAGATTTTTGGACAGCAGACTGGATGATAAGAGCTTCTCAACCGAATAATAACACGCATTTCCCATATTTATTATGCGTTTAATTTCCTCCCGAGTGTCATTTATATTTGTTACTGTTGCTCCAAGATATTTGAATTTTTCCACCTCTTCGAAGGATAAATCTCCAATTTTTATATTTCCATTTCGTACAATATTCTGGTCACGAGACATAATCATATACTTTGTCTTTTCGGGATTTACTTCCAAACCGATCGCTTTACTTGCTTCAAGTAAAATTTCCGTGTTTCCCAACACAAAGAAGTATAGAACAATAAGTTATATTTGTGAAAAATAATAATGAACAACTTTTGCTTACACTTTTGTGTCATAGTGACGAGTGGTTTAAAAGTAGCAATTCTTTTATTTATTTCATCATCATCATCATCATCCTCCTCTTATTGTGTCCTCCTTTCGGAAGGTTGATTCCAAATATGCCTCCATTCGTCTCCGTCTTCCCAAGCTTTTTTCCTGTTTATTTCATCCCACTTGTATTCCCATTCTTGTAAGTTCTTCTGAAATTGATCTATCCATCTTTCACGTGGTCTTCCCATTGGTCGTCTTCCTTTCACTTTTAAATTTAATAGTTTGGTTTCAAGAAACAAGTATGTCTCGGAATGGTTAACAAAAAATTACGACACAGCAAAAACAACTGTTCACGAATTAGTACATTAAATATAAATACATTGAATTGTACAGGAAGAATAGAAGAACTGATACAGATGATGAAACAAAGAAAACTACAAATCTTACGAATATGTGAAACAAAGGAATTTGGGCAGGGCAAAAAGAAATTGAGCGAGGGATACGAAATGTTCTTTTATTTATTCAAGAGTCCAATTAACAGTAATGCAGACTATGAGTAAGTCTGACTGAATAGAAGTGCAGTAGCCAAACCTTATTATTAATTCTCCACTGAGGTTTTGCTGGGTTGGCAGTCACAAGTTTCTCCACAAGCCCTCTGATCTCTGTTGCATTGTAGCTCAGAATCAACTGCTGCTCCAGATTTCCAACTTCCAATCTTGAATTCTCTACAAAAACAATTATAAGATAGTTTTATACATCAATCGTGTATCTGCCACAATGCCAATTCCTTATCAAAAAGCATATCAGTGACGTTACCATCTTGCAATGTAAAATACATATATATATATATATATATATATATATATATATATATATTGTACACTGTGTTCCATTCAAACCTCCCTGATTTCAATTAATCACTGCTAACAAGGTAAGCGGATTTATGAAATGAGACTGGTACTAAAAGAAAGAGAAACTCAAAGAATTTGTATTTCATTTGTTTGAAGTTGATTGTTTTGTCACTACGTTGCGCAACAATTGCAAAAGCAAAAATGGCGATTCCACAGCAACGCGGACAAACGGTGGTGTGGTATTTTGTGGAGACGAAATCCGTGATTTCAAAGCAACGAAATTACAGACGAGTGTACGGAGGAGTTGCACCTGATGCAAAATCAATTAGGATCTGGTTCAATAAGTTCTTTTCGACCGGCAGTGTCCTAAAACAATCTGGTGGAGCTCGGCGTTCCGTGACAGAAGAAAAGGTGGAAGAAATTCGAGCGGGATTTCAGAGAAGCCCAAGTAAATCCAGCCACTTATGCAGAATTTGATGCACAGTTGTCGGATGCACATTGAATTACTTTGATGCCTGGCAAATGGATTTGGGCTCTTGTTTTTGTAATCTGTGCTATTTTGTTGCTTATATTAATTCCTTTTTTTGTCTTCTTGTTCTTTTTGCTTATCTACAGTGTGGTTTTGAACTCCCGACCATGAGCCTTTGCTCATAAAGGGGTAAATTCTTTAATTTACAGGATATTTCTGTTTTATTTAAATATTTGACATGTTCAGTCTTGTTTTATAAGTTTTGTACTTTTGTGAACTATATCAATAAATCTATCTACTATCTACTCAGTCTTGTTTTACGTACCTATATAATTGTTTTTTAAATTATCTTTGTTTCTATTACTTATTTTAGCCTTTCCTTTCCATTTTATGTAAACTCCCTTTAAGGAAAAAAAAAAAAGTAATCCATCTGAGATTCGTTAAAAAGAGGTTCCCTCTACATTATTACTATTATTGTTATTATTATTATTGTTATTGTTATTATTGTTGTTAGTATTATTATTATTATTATTGTAGTTATTGTTATTATTATTATTGTTGTTATTATTGTTATCATTGTTATTTTTATTATTGTTATTGTTATTATTGTTATTATTATAATTATTGTTATTATTATTATTATTATTAGTGTTATTATTGTTATTATTATTACTACTACTACTATTATTATTAGTATTATTATTATTGTTGTTATTATTATTACTATTATTAGTATTATTATTGTTATTGTTATTGTTATTATTATTATTATTATTAGTATTACTACTATTATTAGTAGTATTATTATTGTTATTATTATTATTATTATTGCTATTATTATTGTTATTATTGTTGTTAATGTTATTATTATTATTACTATTATCATTATTAGTATTATTATTATTGTTATTACTATTGTTATTATTATTGTTATTATTATTATTATTGTTATTATTACTACTATTATTATTAGTATTATTATTATTGTTATTATTATTACTACTATTATTAGTATCATTAGTATTATTATTGTTGTTATTATTATTATTATTATTATTATTATTATTGTTAATGTTATTATTATTAATATTATTATTATTATTAGTATTATCATTATTACTATTATTATTGTTATTGTTATTATTATTATTAATAATAATAATAATAATAATAATAATAATAAAAATAATAATAATAATGTTTTATTTTCGCTGAGGCCATAAGACCTTCTCTTCCACTCAACCAGCCTTAATCAATACAATACATATTTAAATTACGAATATTTACACTACACTTAAAAGGTTCTCCAGCAATATCTTCAGTTAAGGTAACGACTAGTAGACTACATATTTATTTAAATTTAGATAAACCTATAAGGTAAAGTAGTAACTTAATTTATGAGCTAATTTATTATTATTAATATTATTATAAGAATAAAACAAAGAAAGAGGGAGAGAAAAGAGAGAGAGCCTCTCTAAATAAATAAATGATGCCAAATAAGCAAACAAATGGGCATGAACTCATTCACTTACTGCATGCTGCAAAGTCAGGCATGTCCCAGTTGGTCTTAAGAAGCAGTTCAGGAATGTCCATGGCGTCATCTCTCCCTACAGCTGCTGTCTTTCTGGTTACTTCTTCTAGCTCACGAGGAGAGAACAATTCAACCAAATATCCACAAGACAGAAATCGTTCAGGAAGCCCATCTACATCTCCACATTCCACTAACTGGAGTACGAACAGCTTTATGCGCTCCTTTTCTATGTCGTTAGGATTTGCCAACACGTGCTTCAGTGCCTAGATGACACAAGAAAAATAGTTTTCATTACAGAAGACATCACTTAACAATCCTTGTAACACACTGTAAGATGTGATGTGTCTCCTACAGCCAATTCTCAGTCTCACATATACATAGCTTGACCTATCTGAATTAATTAGGAAAAGAGAGACAACTCACAATATAAATAACTATTACTTACTTACTCACTGGCTTTTAAGGAGCTCGGAGGTTCATTGCCGCCCTCACATAAGCCCGCCATTGGTCCCTATCCTGAGCAAGATTAATCCAGTCTCTATCATCATATCCCACCTCCCTCAAATCCATTTTAATATTATCTTCCCATCTACGTCTCGGCCTCCCCAAAGGTCTTTTTCCCTCCGGCCTCCCAACTAACACTCTATATGCATTTCTGGATTCGCCCATACGTGCTACATGCCCTGCCCATCTCAAACGTCTGGATTTAATATTCCTAATTATGTCAGGTGAAGGATACAATGCTTGCAGTTCTGCGTTGTGTAACTTTCTCCATTCTCCTATAACTTCATCCCTCTTAGCCCCAAATATTTTCCTAAGCACCTTATTCTCAAACACCCTTAACTTATGTTCCTCTCTCAAAGTGAGAGTCCAAGTTTTACAACCATACAGAACAACCGGTAATATAACTGTTTTATAAATTCTAACTTTCAGATTTTTTGACAACAGACTGGATGATAAAAGCTTCTCAACCGAATAATAACAGGCATTTCCCATATTTATTCTGTGTTTAATTTCCTCCTGAGTATCATTTATATTTGTTACTGTTGCTCCCAGGTATTTGAATTTTTCCACCTCTTCAAAGGATAAATTTCCAATTTTTATATTTCCATTTCGTACAATATTCTAGTCACGAGACATAATCATATACTTTGTCCTTTCGGAATTTACTTCCAAATCTATTTCTTTACTTGCTCCAAGTAGAATTCCTAATCGTTTGTGGATTTTCTCTTAACTATTACAACTCATAATATGGAGTAACTGTTATATACGAAATGGCTTTCCAAAGTCTATCAAAGAGGCTTCAAAATAACAAATTCACCACAATAATATATTGTGTCAAGTTATAAAATTCAATACAACACTTCTTTCAAAACAGAAAAAAATAATCACATGGAATCTGAAATACAGTGTATTCCAAATTGATGTATACACATTTTGAAACACTAGTTCTCAGCAATGAGATGAGACAGAATTACGATTTTTGCTGCTTTGTATTCCTTAAGCTCGTACATGTTCAAAATCCTCTCTTCCGCCACAGTACACTCCCAACAACGACGTACAACAGAGCGACATACCAACTGGAATATCATTACAGGCGTGTTCAATCTGAACTCTCAGTTCCTCCAGTGTTTGTGGTTTTGTGGTGTACACTGTGTTCTTTAGAGCTCCCCATATGTAGAAGTCTGGAGGGGTTAAATCCGGAGATTGAGGCGGGAACTCCGCAGCACTTCCTCTTCATCCTATCCATCTCTGATTGAGTGTGCGCTCGAGAAAATTCCTCACATTGACATATGAAAGTGAGCTGGAGCCCCGTCTTGTTGAAAGTAAAATCCATTTTCATTCTCAGAGAGGTCATTAAGACGTGGAATCGTGGTTTCCAATATTTGCAGGCATTTCTCACCCATGACAGTCCCTTCGAAGAAGTACGACCCAATTATTCCTCTGGAAGACAGACCACACCATACTGTTACTCCTGGAAAATTGACGACCTTTTCTTGAAAGATGTGTGGGTTTTTGTTAGCCCAGTACACACAGTTGTGCTGGTTAATTGTACAATTAAGTTTAAATGTGGCTTCATCTGACCAAACAATTAGGTCTTGAAAATCTTCCCTTTCATCAAACATGTTCAAGAACCACTCACAAAATTCCAATTGCCTATCTGGGTCGTCCTCATTTAGTGCATGGACAAGTCTCGGAATGTAAGGCTTCCATTTTTGAGCTCGCAAAATTCAATGAACACTGGATTGGCTGATACCAATCTCACGAGAACATTGCATCATTGACTTATTTGGGGATTGTGCAAAAGCCTGCATGACTGCATCAAAACACTTGTTATCGGTGGAACTTCTCTTTCTTCTGCACCGCTCTTTCAACACATCTTATACCATTCAGTCGACTTCAAACTTGTCTCGGATTCTTGTGATAGTTAACTTTGTTGGTGGTTGTGTTCCAAATTCAACCCTCCAACATCGTTCAACCTCAACAACATTCTCCATTTTACAATAACATTTCAGTATCCACTTACATTCATCAAATGCTAAAACTCCAGTTGTGAACGAAATTCCTCCATGGAAATGGGTGATTCCAGAACATAGCATACAAATTCCAGGAAATCATTCCAAAAACGATCCTCCATACATTCTTAAGTTAGATGCCATGGAACTGCTCTGTAGCACATATAAGAATCACCTTCAAATTTATACAGATGGATCTCTAAATCTTAATATAATGGGACATCAGGAGCAGGGTACATATACCATGTTCATCCTCCTCCTGTCTTGACACTGAATTGCTAGCTATTGATGCTGCTCTTCAGTGTGTTACTCAAATTTCTGAAAAATCTATTTGCATACTTACCGACTCCAAGGGGGCTATATTTAATATAATTAAATATGTACCAAATCTATATGCACATAGAATTATTCCAATTCAGAAATAACTAAGTAAACTAAAAGAACTCCAAAAGGAAATAACATTTCAATGGATACCTAGTCATTGTGGTATACCTGGAAACGAGAAAGTCGATAATATTGCAAACAGGCAACATATTTGTAACCAAGACCTCTTCAAGTGATATCTCTATCCAATGCTTTTGCTTCAGTAAAGTCTCATTTTACAAACCTATGGGTCAACAATTGGCTCTCTTCTGACAAAGGAAAAATTTTACAGTCTGTACAAAAGAAACCAAATGACCTGGAAATGTACCTTCTGAATCATAAACCTGAAAAATCGTATTTCTATCTCATTTCATTTTCAAAGAGTATACATCAATTTAGGACACTCGTATGTAATAGACTACGTTAATTTCTTCATTTATAGCAATGAAAAAAGGAAGAAACAGGCACAGCAAAAGAACTAGGAAAACAAGAAACAAAAAGAAATACAGAAGACAAAGAATAAAATGGTAGACTTAAAGAGAATCAATTAATCTTCTTAATGTATCCAGCTGTTTGCTGACAACATAGAGTCCACTATAGTCCACTGTAGTCTATTCAGTTGTTTTCCACGAGAAATGAGGGGTATTTTGATCGGTGTTAATTAAAGATGCCTGTTGCTACTAGCCAGAGGTGGGGTGTAGGGCTGTGTCTTCTGCAACTGGTACTGATGATTTTAATTTACTTCTGTTGTGGTTTATGGATGGACAGTATAGAAGAATGTGTTCCAGATCTTCATCATGATTATTACACCACAGACAAGTAGGATTATCAGAAATGTGAAATCGGTGTAGGTACAATTGAGTGACAATGTGATATCAAGAGCAGGGTATTATATTCCAAAATGTCAAGAAAGTTATTTCATACCATGTTCATCCTCCTCCAGTCTTGACACTGAATTGCTAGCTATTGATGCTGCTCTTCAGTGTGTTACTCAAATTTCTGAAAAATCTATTTGCATACTTACCGACTCCAAGGGGGCTATATTTAATATAATTAAATATGTACCAAATCTATATGCACATAGAATTATTCCAATTCAGAAATAACTAAGTAAACTAAAAGAACTCAAAAAGGAAATAACATTTCAATGGATACCTAGTCGTTGTGGTATACCTGGAAACGAGACTTAAAGAGAAAAAAACAGAAAAGAGGAAATGGGAGGAGAGGGAGAAGACAAGTGCAGCAGAAGGAGAACTCTTACATTGAGGAGAATGTCGATGGCCTTGGAGCCGCCCTGACCCAGCCTGTGCACATAGTCGCCACAGGTGAGTGTGCCTGCCACCACCCGGTGCACCACGTTCAGTGTCTGCACTTGCAGAAGCAGGTCGCGGGCCACTGTGAACTTGCGGCTGGACATGGCGCCTTGAATGTCCAGCTCCAGCGTGTCCCGGTACACTTGTGGGATTTCTTGGCGCAAATTGTCTGCCTGCAGGATGGAAACTATGCCCTGCAATGACAAGCATAATCATTACAGCATATATGTAACTTTCTTCTCTGCTTTGTTTTGTAACATAAGTTCATAAACAGAAGGAAATATCACTGTTTTGTTTTCACTACAAAGGTACGAGGCAGAGCAAGACAAGTTTATAACTAACAAGAGATGATTTGCTACAAAATATACGACGACCAAACAGCTTTATGATGACAACAGAAAGAATCTAGTAGGCTCTGATCAGAAACGAGAACGGGTAAGTTAAAATTTGCCAGTTGCACATTCCGTTCCCAGGTTTTGGCAAGCATCTAATTAATTGTGAATACTCAAATTTATATATATACAGGGTGTTTAAAAATACGGGGCATAATTTCAGGTATGTATTTCCCACATGTAGACAATCAAAATAGTTCATCACAACATGTGTCCGGAAATGCTTCATTTCCGAGTTATGGCCTTCATAACATTGAAATTCACCGGAACGTTTTTCTTTCCGCAGGTCATTGCCGTCAAAGGAGACATTAAGAGGGCACTCTGACAGTTCTTTCCGAGGCGAAGGTTACATTCAGTGTTGTGTAGGCGTTAGACTGTGCGACATGTATTCAAATCAAGAGCTGGCAGAGATACACTTCATGTACGGTAAGGCGGACGGCAATGCTGCGCTGGCTCGTCATTTGTACCAGGAGAGGTACCCACACTGAATGTAACTGAATATATATATATATATATATATATATATATATATATATATATATATATATATATATATATATAATATATATATGTAGGCCTACGAGTATTTTAACAATTTTTCCGTTCTCATTCTCACTGCCATTTCTGTTCCCGGTTTATTGTGGACCAAGCCATAGACATCAATCAGATAATGCAAAAAACAAACTATACTAGTAAGAGATTGGAAGCATAGTTGTATGGTGATAACAACTAAATAGCAAAATATTATCAGACGAAGATATGCATGGGAATCAGAGAGATTCACATAAGAAGACGAAGAACAAGAAGATTTGAAGGAGAAGACAGATAAAAGAGTGGGAAAAGTGGGAGAAAAATATATGCAGAATAAAGAGGACGAAAAGGCTGGAGAACAAGGAAGGCAGGAGAAGAACGAGGAAAGAGGTAAGAGGATGATAAACAAAGAGAAGAAGATGAGGAGTGAGAAGAGAAATAATGGAAGAAAAGGGAATGAGGAAGATAAGCAGAAGGAGAGGAAAAAAGGACAAGTACAAGAGAGGGAAATGGGGAGAGGAAAGATGAGAAGAAAAAAGAGCGAGAAGTATGTGGAGAAAGAAAAGAGAGAAGGAAAAATGGAAAGGACAGAAGAAGGAAATAGAAACTAGGAGTAGATGGAGAAGAAGACAAAGATAAGCAGAAGAGAGGAAGAGGAGGATGGTAAACAGAAGAAGCAAGGAAGGAGAAAAGTAAATGCGGAAATTGGAGGGGGAAAGGGAGCGTCAATGAGTGTCCCAGAACTTACATCACTGGAATATGTGTTTTGAGCAACTGCTCTGAATTTCAAGTAAAATTCTCTGCATTCCCTCGAATAAATAATTCACTATGCAAATCAAGATTTCAGGTATAACACCCTGTAAAGTTGATTTGAATAATTTCGAGGGAAAAATTGTTCCGGAGCCGGGTATCGAACCCGGGACCTTTGGTTTAACGTACCAACGCTCTACCATTGAGCTACTCGGGAACTCTAACTGACAAGTTATTCAAATCAACTTTACAGGGTGTTATACCTGAAATCTTGATTTGCATAATACACGTCACTGTTCGTTAACAGAAAACCACAATTTAAGTCACACGGAGTTAGTGTACACTCGAAGTTGGTTGCTTGACGGTTGTCAGCCCACTTTGAGGTCTGTGGATATAGAGGGAAAAATTGGATCGGTGTCGGTTAGAGTTCCCGAGTAGCTCAGTGGTAGAGCGTTGGTACGTTAAACCAAAGGTCCCGGGTTCGATACCCGGCTCCGGAACAATTTTTCCCTCGAAATTATTCAAATAATTCACTAGTTATGCGAAAGATCATTTCCCACACTCCAGTGCAGTGAGATGGCAGAACAGTTTGTGTGAAAGCTACAGACTATTGTGCCAAGAGAAACAGGAAGGCTGGTCTCTTACGTATGACTCACTCTGTACAATCAAGAATTGAAAAGTGTATACCAAAACTCGCTCAGTCCATTTGGCCAGTTTTATGATTTATACAGTACATTACATGATATTTTAGACCTCCATCATTATATTTTAAGCTTATTTTCTTCCAAAACAACGCCAATCCTTGTCTAAAAGATTGTGCTATTGCGCATGTCACTTGAAAACTTGCTCAGTCTGTACACCGATGGATAAAAAACTAGCCCAGTCCTTTCACAAAAATGGACTGAACACGTTATGGGATCACACTCTTCAATTTCTTTGTTTTCCATGTGGTTAGGTAGTCCAGAGCATTCACAGAGGATGCAGGATGAATTCTTACTACTCCCTACAAATGCAAGAAAACTGCTGGAACCAATAAATCATCTGGTGCTGCACTTACAGTGTACTGATCTCTGATTGCACGATGAAGCTGGTATGTCAGGTTGTGTGAGGAAGCAGTTGGTGCTGTGATGTCACAAGCCTCGCTGTAGCCCTGCAGGTCCTCGTTCGACACTGTGCAGTACACCGAGGCCTCATTGCCCAGCTGCTGCTTCAGCTGTGCTGCCTTGGATATATATTCCCCTGATAGAGGGTACTCCTCGCGGAAGAAATGGAAGCTCCCTAAATCAAAATGTAACTGAAAAAAAAAATAAAAATGTACTTCATCTCTATACAAGACGTTTTATGCAATATCCCTATACACACACACAAAAAAAAGAAAAGAATCAGTGTCACAAAAATGACACATGCTTTCTCTTTACAGTTTAAGCAATTTGTAAGAGTTCAGTTTTCTATCATGTCACCAACTTGCATAGTTGCACTGTTGCAATAATGTTTATTCTTTATTGTAACTTTCTTTGTTACTGTGTGTGTCACTAGTGTAGAATATAATCCAACATAGATAGGTTTTGACTTATGTATCATTCTGAGGAATGATCCACCAATGCAAGACGTGTTGTCTGCATATTCTTGGTTACAGTTGACCTATCTTCCAAAAGACATACATGAAATAAAGTAGTTCATTGGTTCAGAATTTTTCGGGGTTTTTGCTCAATCCATTAAGGGGACACTATGGTGAAATAATGGTGAAAAATTAAGAAAATCCACTTAAAAATTTATTGTGATTCTCTATTTAGTCCGAGCTCAAAAAGCTAATTAATTTATGTTCCCATGGCTATTTTTAAGCTTTTGAGCTAATATAAACTAAAAATTGTGAAAATTGTGATGCAAGAAGCCTTTTTAATGATGTCAATGTAAAATACATATAAAACATATCATTTCAAAACTACTAGCCCTAATGGTACCAAATTTTGTACAGGTGACAGTATTGTAGGCATGTTTATGTAGTTTAAAATTCATACATTTTGGATGAAAATTGTAAAAGATTTAAAACTCACATAAGTATAAGTGTCCCCTTAACAGCAAATGCTGGTTAACTTTCAGAACTAGATCCCAGGCTCATTTTGCCATCACCACATCCTTCAACTTCATCCATCCCACCTGTTTCCATACTTATGGAATTGTAACATGTTCCATTAGAGTTTAAAAACATACTGGTCACAGGGATGGAAATAAGTAGAAGAATACAAAGCGCCAATAGGTGTTATTATGGGCTGCAAAAACAAGTTAAATCAAGATTGCTATCTCGTGGCACAAAATGTAGACTATATAAGACCATAATAAAACCAGTGTTGACCTATGCATCAGAGACATGGCCTCTTAGTGAAAGGGATAAATTTAGATTGGCCGCATTCGAAAGGAAGATATTGCGAAGGATTTTTGGACCTGTAAGGGATGGTGAAACTTGGAGAATAAGATATAACAACGAATTATACCAGCTTTATGAGTCTCCCGATATAATAACATCCATTAAGATTGCTCGTCTGAGATGGGCAGGGCATGTTAAGAGAATGGATGAATGTGAAATACTTAGGAAGGTGATGGAACATGGGATTGCTGAAGGAAGAAGAGTTGGAAGGCCAAAGCTACGATGGATAGACTGTGTTATCGATGACATTAAGAGGCTTGGAGTGAAGAACTGGTGGACGGTGGCTAAAGATCGAGACCGATGGAGAAGAATTCTTAAGGAAGCCGAGGCCCGATCCGGGCTGTAGCGCTATGGATGATGATGATGATGATGATGATGATGGTCACAGGGATGACGACAATTATGATGATAAGGTGATGGTGATAATGATGATGATGGCAACGATGATGAATAGCCAAAGATATCATTTATCTCCCGTGACACGAATTCAGTTTCATTTACGTAACTCTTTACAATGATTGAGTCCATTTCAGTTTTAAGATTTTTATACTAGCAACCAAGAAGACCCCATGTATCATAACTCAATAAACGAAAATAACATTTTAAGTACTACTACACTTTGCTGATATTATTATCTGCTGTATTCACCTGACAGAAGAATTCTGTTCCAGACACTTGTGCACTCTTGTCCCAGTTTTGGCGAGCATCAGTGCTGTCCTCTGTGAGCATTACGAACGTCTCGAATACAGGGACTGTTGGCACCGTGTTCAGGGACACCACACGGCTCAGAACTGCGATGCTGTTGCTCACTTGACTTTCTAGTCCTCGAACTAATTCTTCACTCACATTCGGAGGGACATATGTAGGATCTTGCAGTCCTGGCCTAAGGATTAAAATAAACAATGTACTAATCTGAAAGTTAGAATTTATAAAACAGTTATATTACCGGTTGTCCTGTATGGTTGTGAAACTTGGACTCTCACTCTGAGAGAGGAACATAGGTTAAGGGTGTTTGAGAATAAGGTGCTTAGGAAAATATTTGGGGCTAAGCGGGATGAAGTTACAGGAGAATGGAGAAAGTTACACAACACAGAACTGCACGCATTGTATTCTTCACCTGACATAATTAGGAACATTAAATCCAGACGTTTGAGATGGGCAGGGCATGTAGCACGTATGGGCGAATCCAGAAATGCATATAGAGTGTTAGTTGGGAGGCCGGAGGGAAAAAGACCTTTAGGGAGGCCGAGACGTAGATGGGAGGATAATATTAAAATGGATTTGAGGGAGGTGGGGTATGATGATAGAGACTGGATTAATCTTGCACAGGATAGGGACCCTGGCGGGCTTATGTGAGGGCGGCAATGAACCTTCGGGTTCCTTAAAAGCCATTTGTAAGTAAGTTTTGTAAGTACTACAATAGTGACTCAAATCTGACAGATATAACCTGCTCGGCTATTGCACTGATATATGACATTTGAAATCAAATTCTAAGAGAAGCTAGAAATTCAAACATATATTATAAACTCTATATAAAAAACACACGCACGCACACACACACACACTCACACTCACACACAGCTTTTTCAATTAACTCAACCCTTTCAGTATTAAAGAAGTAGGTAGAATAGTCTTGAGAACTAATTCACCTAATATGTTCTCTTTGTTTCTGCAAGGAAGGTATACTGTAAACATAGAATACACAAATCTTATCTCTGAAACATCAAGCTGATATAAATCACCTTCACGTACAGCTCTCAGATTTAAATTACACAAACAAGCAAAAGGCTTACACGGGAATATAAGGTTGGCGGGCCTGTTTTGTGGTAAGACGACTCTGCATGACTGCTCGAAGCACCCACCGATGGTACAGAGTCACAGCAAACAAAACATGGCGTGGACAGGCAGCTAGGTCCAGCTCTTTGTGTGTGCTCACATCAACGTCCTTCTCCATCGTCAGATAGAGCAAATCCTGCAAGAGGGTCAACTGCATCGGCAGGGGCAACCTTCGACAAAAACACCAATTATGTCTGTGCATGCTTTATAATTAGATGGAGATTACAATATGGAAATATCAATAAAAAAGAAACAGAAAAAACAAAGGAATTCTGTCAGAGTAATTCAATGTGGTTGCTATGTTCCACACTAATTCAAAGAAGTTCACAGTATGAAAATACAGTATTTTTTCGAATACCCCGTATATTTTTTTTTCCCGAAATATACTAGTAAAAAGTACGGGTGTGTGCGTTATTATAAATAAGTTGGCAACATTGCGCAATTTTCCTCCCATGCAACTCCTAAGGTAGTAGCGCATCCCATTATCTTCCTGTGTGGATATTTCAATTGTTAACATTGTTAAATGGCGATTGGATTAGCAGTACATGTGTCAGAATCAAGCTCAAGTGTGATAAATGTATAGTTTGTGCATCTTATGTTTTCAATTCTGAAAATGAGTACCACTAAAGGAATGAGATTGTGATCCTTTACTTGCAGCAAAAAACTTTAAATTATCAAAGATGCGGAGGAACATGGAAATTGTGACATGTGCTATTAATTTTGCAGGATATCGTGTGAATGGCTGATTATGCAAGACATCTGACATGCATGTAAACGGATGCACAGAGAATGACTTTGAAATGCGTTCTGTTCCAGGATAAAATGTATTTATTTATTGTTAACTGAACTGTATTTGTTTTAGTTGTTTTTAATTTGTTGTGAAAACATACTTTGAAAGTCTTATTTTTGTAATTTGTGTTTTACTTTTATTTTATTTTATATTTATTATTCTGTCTTCCAAAAGTGGGGGGCGCGGCTTATTCGAGATAATACGGCATTTAATAAGGAGACAGAAGAAAAAACAATCAGGAGAAATAGTGCAGAAAGAAGAAAAGATTATAATACGAAAATATTCAATAAAAAGGAAAAGCATTTAGGGGTTTGATACAGCTTACAACAGCAAAATTTTGGAAATATTCAACATTTTTTTCCTCCATTACTGTATCTTGTACAATAATGAAAATTAGTACGTGTAAAACACTGTCCTTCTGCTATGTTAAAAAAAAAAATATTTTTACGATTTAAAAATAATTATTTACATGAATTTTTTAAATTCAGTTCACTGTGCAATGATGAAGCATTTCCCACATACTTAACTCAAAAACTATCCAACATTCTGTGATAAAATTTTTTGTGTGTATTTATGCATGTCATATCTAGGCCTATAACATGACGCAAGATCACTTCTCTACTTGTGATAGATTGTCTGATAAAAAATAAATTCATTTAAAGAATGGTCAAATATAAAAATATTTTTTTCTAACACAAAATAAAAAATATATATTATTTATTAAAGAATGTAGTTGAAAGAGCATGGTATTGTAAATATGAGTTTCAAGCAATAAAATAAAAGAGAGGAAACATGAAAAAATTAGCAAGTTTATGAGTTATGAGGGAAACGCTTCATCACTGCACAGTAAACTGCCACCATTTTGCATTTTTCTACAATGCTCTCTTTCTTCATATTCTCCAGTCGAAACAATGAGTTGTAAAATACCTTAAAATTATAAAATCACCAATGAAATATAAATGTTTCATTCTAACAGTTATTCAAGCCATAAAAGAATACCGATGTAAAATAGTATTGTTTAGGCCTACCTTTTCTCTAACGCTCCGAGGTCCCATTTCAAAAAAGCTGCAACTTTGAGAGCTAATATTTTCAGAGCTAGATATTTATAACTTCTTTTATTTGTAGACATGTCACTTCTAGTGTTTTCAGGAGAATCATTTTCATTTGATTTAGCGTCTGCTTCCTTTGTATCAGGGGCAATTGATAAAAACTTGGCTATCAAATCTGTAGGAGAAGGATCTGAAAGCAAAACCAATACGTTTATTATAATTACCGGTAAATGACAAATAAACAACGCATCAAATAATGTTAACATTTCAAATTCACACAGTATTTAAGAGTATTTTAACAGGGAGGGAGCACACTTTTGTGATTACAAATTTTTAAAATACCGTCGACTTTCACTATTGTACAATAAACTTACTTTTATTGACTACAAAACTCTGGGTCTAGTGCTAAACTGTGAGTTTAGGTTACCCAGTAAGTTGGCCTAGTAGTCTATAACTTATAATTAAAGGAAACGTCTTAGGCATCGCCGATTTTGATGGCAATGTTTTGGGTGGAAGTTAATTGTATAAAATGAAAGCAAAATTGAAATTCGTACATTATGGTTAATATTGTACAAATAATATACCGGTATGGATCTACAGTATACGTCACCATAAACAGTATCATTAATACTAAATCTATGACATTTCTACATATTATGAAATAAAACACACCAATCGCAAAACTGCGATTCAGTCACAATATTCTTTTTCTCTGTCACTACACAAGATGACACAAAACCTAACCTTTACCAAACGTGTAACATACCAGGATTTGTTTTCTCAAGATGGTTTTCTAACAGGCTTGGATCTAATAAAAACTCAAACCACAGCACAGTATTATGTGACGGCCGAGCTGTCCCTGGTCTCAAAAGTTCTACATCCATTTTCAGAATTGTATTAATATGAGTAACATTAAATAACACACATTCAAATCGACATATTAACTTATATCTTTGCTTTCCTTTTCATCTTTGCTTTTTCTATCAGCATTACCAACTGAGACCGATTCAGGGAAATGGAACAGAAATATCTCCAGAGCCATCAATAGTTTAAAATATATACTATAGGTGGCTAAGTGCTCGTTGACTCAGATCCTTGATCATCCATACCTGTGATCGACGTCGTGTGATCTGGCCATCCCCATGTTAAAAATGGTAACATATGGAAGAGAACAACCACCAGGATCGCCACTGTCGATTGGTAACGACCGCTAGATGCCAGTACAGTTGCTCCATGCAATTCAAATGAGAGTTATAATGAGAGAGAGAGAGAGAGAGAGAGAGAGAGAGAGAGAGAGAAAAAAAAATCTCATCCGGCCTTAATTAAGGATGACCACGAGGATCCGGAAATTAATAGCAAACAAATATAATTAATTAAATATGAATGTTGTTATAAAAATAAAGTGTAACCAGTCTTTTACAGTCGCTAGATGGTAGCATAGTGAAATTGATAAAAGTTATTGCCTTCAAAGCCCAGAAGCACAGTCTATGAATACCTGTACTGTGGCATAAGGCTGATTAATCTATTATATGTGCAGGAATACTTATGGAATGTTAGACGAAAATGCATGGGTTCGAATCTAGATAAAGAGGTTTTACGATCTGTGGAGTAGATCTCATTATCAAATTGTTTAAATATGAATAAAATATGACTTCTTATAAATGCAAAATATGACCATAATTTATGAAAATCATAAAAGTGCCCTGGCTTTGCCAGGCCTCGAAAAGTAGTACGGTACCCTGCCAGCAGGGCCGGATTTAGGTGTAGTGCCACCCCTAGGCAGTGCTAAAATTTGCCGCCTCCCAAACCCCACAAATAATTCATAAGCAGCTGTTCTACAGGTCATGTTTAGTAAATAAATTTTAAATGAAATGTTAAAATTCAGAAAACAAATTACTGGAACCAAAATACATGCATCTTATTTGTGAATTATAAAGATTTTCTTCGCACTTTCTTCACAGAGAAAGCATTGATGATGTCATCAAAGTCGATCTGACGAAGTGCATTAGACTCGATGTAAAGAAACATATATTTAAACTTATTTGTTGAAACAAAATTGATTTGTGAAAAGAGACTGTGGCTTTTTTTGTAAGCATTCGTTTTGTTGGTGGAATAATTTAATGGCTGAGAACTAATCTTTCCTTGATCTAAAAAGTTGGACTTATGTTCAACTTTTTAGAACAAGGAAAGTTCTGTTTCATATATGAATCGAACAAAATTGTAAATATTACTCCCCATAAACTTGTCATGATGCAATTTCAAAGTTTTCCTTGTCCAGCTTTGAAAGTCAGGAACTTAAAATGGGTCTCCTAAAAAATAGTGAAACGGACTGGTTCTCAGCTATATACTTACAGTAAAATCTGTATTAAACGACCACTGCTGGTTCCATGAAAAATTGGTCTTTCAGAGGGGTGTTCTCTCAATTGGGGGAGTTATTTTACACAAATAATGAGTTAAAACGTTTCTATGTTAATCAAATAAAAACGTGGAAAATATTGCTAACAATAAAAGCTTGAAATCAGAATTTTATTTCTTATTTTACGTTATTTTTCCAATTTTCTCCTTTGATACCCATTCACAAAATCATAAATTGAACTCTGCTTAACTTTTTTACTTTTCCTTTTTTCAATCTCATTTTCAAAACTATTCTTTAACATGTTAAGAAGTTCATTTATATGTTCTTGATTCATACAGTCTTTCAGTGGTTGTTCAATGGGTTATTTGTAAATCCAATTCAAGCCAAACCTGAAAGGATCCGGTATGGCTGCATTTGCAGCTCGAATTAATATTAATACAAAATGGTACGTTTTTAAACATCTATGTCAAGATAAAGTAGGTATTGATGTATTTAAACATTTTTCGAATGTTGAACATATGAAAGTTTCGTTATTTGCAGCAGAAATTGAGACCATGTTTGCATTTTCTTATTTGTATGAGCAATTCTGTTCATAAATGAAGTATGCAACATCAAAATGAAGATCGTATCTGAGTTATGAAAATTTATTGGCTCAATTATTGAAAGTATCAGTAATTAAAATAAACCCTGATTTTTATGGAATTATTGCAAATCCCAAGGAAAAGTAAATAGCAGTGAAATCTAGTATGCCCATAACATTATAGGCCTATATAACATAATGTACATCATCATCATCATCATCATCATCATCATCATCATCATCATCATCATCATCATCAGCACTACAACCCATCAAGAGTCCTGGCTGTCCCAAGAATTCTTCGCCACTCCTCTCTGCTTCTTGCTCTACCAGTCAAGTTACAGACTCCAATACTTTTAGCATCCTTTTCTTTGTCATCCTCCCATCTAGTTCTCAGTCTTCCTCTAGTCCTCTGTCCTGGATTATATAAAAAGACTCTTTTAGCTGGTCGTGAGTCTTCCATTCTTGCCAAAGGTCCAGCCCATCTCAAACAATCAGTTTTTATTATTGTAATGATGTTTGGCTCTTTATATAGTTCAGCATTATATCGTATTCTCCATTCATCGTTTACTTGTACTGGTTCAAAATTGCTCTTAGTATTTTTCTCTCAAAGATATTTAATCTGTCTAGATCTTGTTTATTAAGGGTCCAAGTTTCTGAGGCATAGATAAGCACTGGTCTAATCAAAGTTTTGATTTTACTTTTAATAGTCAATACTTTAGAGTTAATGTGTCTTATGAGGCCATGCTAACATCTATTCGCACAGAGTATTCTTTTCTTATAACATAATGTACGGCAGTGGCGGCTCCTGCACATTTCTTTAAGAGGAGGAAAGAAGTTAACAGCGCAAAATGACACATTCTTGAGAGAAAATGCTACAAATTAGCCTACATGTAAGACCAGATAGTGTTAGGGTTGGCCTTCTCTTTTGTATAGCAATAATCTGTTCTTGTAAACTGAGTTTCCTAAATTGTCCAAAATATGTTTTCACTTCCATTCATTGTTGGATAATTGCACAAATTAACAATTACAAGGAAATTCACAAACTCGCAGCATTTTTCGCGCACACTACAGCATCACACGTGTTGGAAGAGACTAGCTACTAACACATAACCAGAACCGTTTTACGGAAGTGGGAATGGGAAATAATCTGTAAGGAAAGCGAGAACACTGCACCCACTCATGTGGTCTGTGTTGCCACATGTACATTTGACAAGTTCAGTATCATATGCTTTTGAAGAATGTCAGTTCTTGTAAAGCCATACTATCATTATTGTTCAAAGCTGCCGGTGGCCGATTAATTTTTTTATGTTCAAAGTAATGTAGTTTGGAGTACTTTCAAATTCAAATATATTTGTACAAAACTGACAACTTGGCTGTTGTCCTGTCTAGTAGACAATGAATGGATGTGAATTTCAGGGGGCAAAAAGATTTGCGATACTAACGTAGAACTAACTACTTCCTCTTTGTTTTGTATAAATCTAACTTCAACTTTCAGATATCCTCGAAAGTTTCAAATCATGAATAGTAGCTTATGTAAAGTGCAATGAATAATATATTTTGTTTTATAATTTAAAAAAAAGTTTATATGATGTCCATTTTGAATCTTGCGTACACCACTTTTAACACTTGAATATAATTAATTGATGAACTAGTGTTAAATATGCATCACGCACCATCATCAGAGCCTACTAGCCTACTAGTAGGCTCTGATGATGGTGCTTGATGCACTGAAACAGCTGTAAGCTGGACAAAAATTACATATTTAACACAAGTAAGTTCACTAGTTCATCAATTAATTATATATCTTTCATAGCTTTGCGTTAAAACTGTTTTTATTCTGCCTCCTTCTAGATGTGTTATAGTCTGGTTGAATGCAGCATCGTTAGATGGCAGCGGTAGCAAGCTTGCTGTGCGATCAGTCGGTTTCTATTTCCCGCCCATGCGCTGATTCAGAGGAGGATCTCCTCCCACTCCGTTCATTTACTCGCTTTAAAACTATGCTTCTGTCTCTGGCCGCTAGTGCGCTGTTGTCTATGTGTGTTAACTGCAGTAGAGGAGGAAAGGATTGGCTTTCCTCCACACAAACAATCTCGCATCTTTCTCACAGTTTTCTAGCTGCACATGAGTGCGCGTCGTTTAAAACTCGATCAACCGAGGTTTTCTTATAGCTGTGAATTTAAAAAATCATCAAATCTTCCTCGAATTTCAAGGCATATATTTCATTTGGTATTTACTTTCAAAAGAAGAAAAATGTGAGGAGGACGTTCCTCCCTTCCCTCCTCCACTGATGTACGGTACATATAAACTGATAATCGATACTGAATAATTACAACTTAGAATCACTGCTCCCATTATTTGTTCACTTCTCCATCTCTCTGCTCGTTTTCATACTACCTGACTATAATGACTTTTCTGGTTGCGTCGTAATTGGTTCGGGGATCCCAATGTTTTGTTCATGGCTGCTATATAGTGTATAATATTATTTTTTAAAACGACTGATTGATTACCTTTATCTTATTTTCCCCGAGAGATAATAAAGTTTGTACATCAGTTACACAATGGGAAATCGTGATGAATTTTCAAATTCCTTAGTATAGTATAGTATTAGTATAGTATTTATTAGCTGTCGTTATAGCAAAAGCTAATGACATTGTCAAATTACACGTGTGAAATTATAGTGCAAAAATGAAAATTATTCTATTACAACACTAAACATAAAACAAAATGATCACAAATACTCCTTAGAGTTTACAATTGAGAGTCAAGATTATCAAAATTAGGCTAATATCTAGATGAAAATTGTAACACACTGATCACAGATATTGATTTGATTAACAATTTATGAGAATTTCCTAATATATTACAGAATAATAATACAATTCAGAGAAAGAAACCTAAAAAATATCAACAGCTTGCTTTTCTGATTCAAAATATTCTTGTACAGAATAGAATGGGTTTCTAAGAAGCCACGTTTTCACTTTGACTTTGAATATGTCAAGTGACACTTCCTGTGCTTCCTGTGGAAACATGTTGAACATCCTACAGCCCAACATGTTAGGACTACTTTTAACTTTGGATAGTCTGCAAAATGGTATGTCCAGTTTTTCTTTATTCCGAGTATTATACTCATGTTTATCCATCCTACTGGTGAAGCCATAAAGATTTTTCTTGATGTAAAGAAGGAGTTCCAGAATATATTCATTAACAACTGTTAAGATGGACTCCTGTATGAACAGTGGTTTACAATGTGCTTTGCTTGGTTCTTGTGTGATAATTCTTATTGCTTTCTTCTGAATGAGCAGGACTTCAATAAGTTTATTGCTGTTTCCCCACACCAGGATTCCATACTTCAATATGCTATGAAAAAAAGCAAAATAAACACTTCTTAGGTACTGCCCGGGTATTTTATCTCTAATTCCTCTTAAGAGATACAGGACTCTGGACAGTCTCCGAGAGATGTATTCAATGTGGCAATCCCAGGTTAGTTTTGTATCAAGATGGATACCAAGTAACTTTACTGCCTTTTCTTCAGACCCTTCTTCTTTTTTCAATGACAAAATTAATTTTTGAGTCTTCTCCTCGTTTAAAATTAACTTATTTGCTCTGAACCATTCTGCTGCTTCCAAAACTGTATTTGAGGTTAGCTGACGCAGTTCTGCTGCACTAGTCGAACATGTTATAAAAGAAGTGTCATCTGCATATAATGTTGATTTGGCCATAGTGTTATAACTTAAATCATTTACAATAATTAGGAATAAGTGTTGAAGTGCTTCGTAATACTCATATATATATACCTAGTTTATATTTTGGGTAAGATATGAAAATGTTAAATCTTATTATCGTAGCTTCACAGCACTTCATCAAGGTGATAGTATGGTAACATTTATAAGACATGTATTTCTTTAAATTCAGTTCCAAGTATTATTTATTTGAAACTACGAAGATATAGCAAATCATTATATACAGCAGTAATAACCAACTAATTCTTCACTGTAAGATATCATAAGTTACATTTCATTTTTTCATGTTGAAACATCATCATGCGAATAATATTATAACATAAGTCACATAATTTTTCATTCCCAGACTAGAGTCCATCTACTAATGCAGCAAATTCGCTACAATCCTATGTGATGAAACTGCGTGAAATGGAAGACCTATTATTTTTTCAGTGTTATATTAATTGTTCAACACCGTGAAAGCTAAAATGTTGGATAATTTTAATAGGTCCATATGATCATGACAATGAAAGTTATGAAAATTATAACTGGAATGAGCAATGAATTTCAAATTTACGTTAAGATATTAATGCAGTATCATCACAGTCTAGTATAGACAGTCACGAAGCTTGAGTTGTGAGGGTGCTAGGAAAAATAGACTGTGCCAGTACTATTTCACATTGTCTGTAATGAGGCGATATTAGCGATCCTAGTGGTTAGCAACTATCTATGGATCCATATTTACTACGTATTGAGCTTCGTGACTGTATATACTAAACTGTTGTATCATCATGTACCAGTAGTAAGAAGTTAATGAAAATTTTGTTGTTCAAACATTCATTACATATCAAACACATTCAATGAACACCACCAACTGCACGAATTAAGTCATTTCATTTAATGTCATATCGTGTATAAGTTTATGCCTCGTATTCATGATTAATATGTAAATTAAATTTTCATACAAGATAAAATCATCATCAATTCAGATACAATGACGTTGTAAAGCAACCACAGGAGAGAGGAAAGAGTGTAGGTCCATTATATAAATGCCAATACTATTTTGAAGAAACATATTTTAAAGTTTAAAAGGTTATAATTCAGAACACATTCTTAGATTTCGATGACAACTGCTATATAATGCTGTTATTCCAACCAAAATTAATAACAAGCAGTGAAAATCGTATTATCTTATTGTATATTTATTTTATACGTTTTTTTTTCAAATAAAGATCATGATGAAGAGATTTACAGGAGAAAAGGAAGAGCTATATGGTAACTGAATGCAAAGGGAATAGAGGGTACCGGTACTTTTCAGAAGATGCTGAAAATCAGTGTTCGAATTCAATTTAATTCCAATTATTTAATTAAGGGGAGAGGATAGTATTTATTAAAACTTTTTTCATATTTGGTGTAAAATATTAATTTTTTGTATGTAGAGAGCTCATAGCTGTAGCAACTCAGCCAAAAATAAATATTTTGAAAAAAAAATTATTTGGGGGCCCAGATTTGAAAAAAATGTACCCAATGCAGAATTTTACTAAAACCGATATATCTAAACCATTTTTAAATGTAGATTCATCCAGTTTTTTGCAATATACTTGCAAAAGCATGCTCTACAAACTGTCTGTAACAGAATTTTGATATTAGTCCCTACGTTTGTAAAATAAACAATTAAAATTTAATAACACTCTTCTGAATTCTTTTCTTGCAAAGAAACGGATGTAATTTTAAAATGAATCAATTAAGAAAATTCTGTTACAGAGAAACGTTTCCTAATAGTCTAAAGAATGCGTGTTCTAAATTTCATGCATGTATCTTTAATAGTTCAGAAATTATATTAATTTTTGTCTGGCAATGTAGCAAAAAAATGAAGTTACAGTAAACCGATAAAAGGTGGCGAGGGATTTAAAAATCCATAGCGCAGGAAGTTTAAAAATGGCGTCTCAACATCCGATAAGGGCACAAATACCCACAAAATGTTATGCAATGCATTCCACACATATCAAAGAGTATTTTAAAGAATTTTTTTTTTTTTTTTTTTTTTTTTTTTGAAAATTCAATTTACCGGAAACAACAATGAAAGGGGGCGATGATTTAAAAATCCATAACGCAGGAAGTTTAACAATGGCGTCTCAACATCTGATAAGGGCACAAATACCCACAAAATATTATGCTATACATTCCACACATATCACAGAGTATTTTAAAGAATTTTTTTTTTTTAATTTACTTATTTTTCACCAAAAAATACCATCCTCTCTCCTTAACATCTAATGAATATTCGTAAAATAATGGATTCAGAACATCTCAAAATCTGTGCTTCAGTGGCTAACCATGACAATATCTTTGAAAAATATTGGAGTGCAAGAGGTCAAATGACTTCATTGTCAAATGCCTGACATTAGAAAATAACATATTCGTAAAATAATCTGTAAAGAAAGTGAAGGAAAACTGCCCATTTTGAAAGTCCTTCATAGTGTAAAAAAATCATCCCCCTTACAGGCCATGGAGACCCACAGTGTGGCGGAAGGTTATGGCTTTCACCTGCACAAACAAACAGCATTAAAGGCAGTAGTGATAGAATTTAGTTCTCTTGTTGCTATTCTTCATCACTTTAATTTGTTTACATTACTGGTATCGAGAAGTCTAAATAATCTATCAAAAATGATATTGTACTCTGTTTCTATTGAACACATTAATGAGAGTTTAATTTCTTTTAATTTCACGTGCACATTCATAAAAATGGACGATATGAAAACAATGTAATATTTTCTATTTAATAAAAAGAATAATCTGTTGGATACACAGTAATTCTATAATACTAATGACTACTGGTACTCTACGAATTATTTTTAAAACTTTTTGTAAACAAAAAATCTGTAAAAAGTGATTGGAGTTGTCTTTCGTCATCGAAAAAATAAATTTCACAATCTTTAATCGTAACTTATAGTTGCTTCAAAGATTAAAAAAAAAAAAAAAAAAAGATACTGTACAAGTTTTAAAGAACAAAATTTTCACAATCTCGCAATTTTTCTGTATACACATAGAAAATTATTCAAGTTTTATAAAATTAATAACAATTAACAGTTCTTGCAATTATCACACTGAATTACAAGTAATACAAATTTAAATTAACAAAGTACAATGGTGGATTTAGGTGAAATATGGGATTCAAACACAGTATTCACAGATATAAACTGTGCAGAACATAAGGTAGATAGAAAAATGATTGAAAAATCCAAGAGCACCATGCATAAAACTTTTAAACTTAGAATGTACCCAGAAGAGTAGTTTGCCACCAACCCATAATACAAGTCTACTATCTGTTTTGAAATAGTGACGAGGGATACTGTACTTATTTTGTACAGTAAGTACTGTATAAAGTATCAATTCATAATAATTTTGTCTTCAACATTATAACATTATTTAGATATTAATGGGTCCGATTTTTGCAGATTCTGATACTATGAGAAATGTCAGAAATGCACAAGATGTGGAATATGTACGATATAAAGAAGTCAACAAAAAGTACGTACCGTAAACTGGGGTAAAGAGGATCACGTGTGGTAAAGTGGATCATATGTGTATTGCCTAGATAAGGCAGCGCCACATGGATCACATGAAAAGAAAACCTTTCTTCTATAAGTGCCACTAAAAATAGTGTTCCTTGCATGTGTGATCCATGTGGCGCTGACTTATCTAACAATACACATATGATCCACTTTACCACATGTGATCCTCTTTACCCCAGTTTACGGTACCTATAATTTCTCAATAAATTTTGATCTGAAGAGGCCTGCGAATGTTATTAATAGAAATTCTTAATACAATTTATGGCAAAACATTCCATTACTTCGTATATGTTGTAACATTAGAACCGAAATTCTATTCACATGTCACCTGTAGGGTCATAAGTAACTTATTAAGTGATAAATATTTAATTAAGCTTATTAGTTTCTACTATGTAAATCTAGCTTTCGGGTAAAGCTCCCTGTGAAGCAGTTGGGTAGCTCAGTTGGTAGAGCATTGGTGCGCTAAGCCAAAGTTCCAGGGCCCGGAACAGTTTTTCCCTTGAATTTATTCTCAGTTTTTATGTTTAAGAAATTAATGACGATGGAGAAAGTGGATTAGGGGTTGAATTGTTCTTCACATGAAAACAATATTTAAAGCACTGAAAAATGTTTTATTCTCATACACTTTATTATTACAGATTCGTCTTCTCAGCCAGAATCCTTAAAAATATTACAATTTCTACACGTAAGTTCACACATCTAAATATATAGTCACCAAAACAGTTTTCGTAACAACACATGAGAACTCAAGAGTTTATTGAAACAGTTATGCTGTGGTTGCTCACGCCATTTTAGCAACAAAGTGAAGAATTTGTTTATTACCGAGTTTATGAATAGGATTCACTTGCAAAGAAAGAGAGAGGAAGATGTTGTGATAAAGAACAAATATCATATAACAACATAATACCAACATTGTATGATCACATAATATAGGTTATGTTACATTCATTCATTTAATTGTATAGTTATGAATCGCTTTGATCGCAAAAAATTATGTAATAAGTGTCATAATCTATCTACAACTGTTTAAAATGTGTTGATTAGCATGTGACATGTCAATTTTTATTTTATTTATTCTGACATTTCTCGGCTATATGGTTTTGCTAAAAATAAACAAAATGGTGGTAGTGATGGTGGTGGTTGAAATCAAAATCGCACATTATTTATTTGTGGAGACGTAAAATTACTGATTAAATGATAATTTTTGTTAATTATAATCCTTCAAAAACTGTTAAATATTTACAAGTAAAGAGATTCGAAGCTCCACAGTGGTTTAACTGGTTAAAATTTTTCTGGTGTAGGGGAACATGGGGCAGGACGGGTAGTTAATGTTTGAATGTTTTTATTTGGTATCAAATAATGTAAATGTATAGGTTTTATGACATATATGCTTTTATTACACTGTAAACAAGTAAAAAAAAAAATATGCACTTCGAGTGAAATCCGGTCATTAGTTTTTCGAAATGTGTGTTTTGCCCCATTCTGCCCCACGTATGAGGCAAAATGGGGTATCTATTTTTTGTAATAATTAAGTGGCAAAAGTGACAAAAATTATATACTGAAAGTGTGAATACTACAACATTTTACAAGTTTACTTGAGAAAAAGTCATTTGCAAAATACGCAAATGTGTGTGGCATCTTCGTCTTCACTATCTACTCCTGCGCAACAATTGTGAGCCCATTTCAGACATGATACGCATCTAATCCAACCTTCTTTTGACAAACAACAGAACGAACAACCCATCACAGAAGGTGAAATTTAATTAAATATGACGTGGGGCAGGACGGGGTACTGCCCTGTTATGCCCCACCCCGTTTTGCCCCACAGTCACAATTTATGAGTTATAAGGTATTGGCAGGAAAAATAACGCACGAAATTTAAGAAAGTTTCGGAATTAAAAGCCAGGTAAGCACTCTATAATATGACATTAAAATAGATTATCTAAATAAATCTCATTTCTACTTACGTATGACAAGAGAACACTTTAAAGTTGCAAATGAATGATACAATATGATGCAGCAACCGAATAATATACAACAGATGCAAGGAATGGCGGTAAGTGTTGTGTGGTGATATATTTACATGAGTTGACGAAGTTCTAAAAAAATTCGGTAGATTTGCACTACTTTTTGGGAAGATAAAGGCTATACCCCGTCCTGTCCCCCTTCCCCGTCCTGCCCCATATTCCCCTGTTTATGCTTTATTACAGTGGAAGAATTTTCATAACGTTTGAAGACAATGAAACCATATTCACTTCACTATTAGAATTTCTTTTCTTTTCCGAAACATGGTTATCAATCAAACTGAAAGAACTGTATGAACCCCTATTAAATCCACCTATGACTTAGTTTTTAAAATTTCTTAAAACAGTTATGTACACATATCGGGACAAAATTTTACACATATTTATTACTTAAATACTCGTGATTAATATTTAATAAACTTTATAAACATAAAAAAGTATTTCAGAATATAATTAAAATAGGACAACTAGCCACATTCTCATTAAAATTATCAATAACACGACATTTTAAAATACAAAATACTTCTTTAAATTTCCTTAGCAGACTCTAATCAAGTCCAATCACAAAAGTAACATTTATAGACTACAACATTTTAAAGACAGTGACCAATTATATTTCTCAATCAGTACAATAATCCGAAATAAAAAAAATGATATATAAAACAATATGCTGCCCATTGCTGCTCTCTGATCTGATACATTAATAACAATTTTCCATTGTTCAGTATGTAAATGTTCTCTTTATTCAAATTATTTCATTTTGAATCTTGCGTACATTACTTTTAACACTTGAATATAAGTAATTGATTAACTAGCAGACTTACTCGTGTTAATTATGTGAGTCTGTGCGGCTTACAGCTGTTTCGGTGCTTCATCACACCATCCTCAGAGCCTACTAGATCTCGGCATCATCTCGAACTTCTCTGCCTGTTATGTGGGTGCGTTTGATTGTTGAAAGGTGTTGAAGAGTGGAGTCAAATAGTGTGTGTGTACTGAAATTGATCTGTGTGTTGAGAATTTGATCGGGGTGTGTTTTAGTGTGTTTGTATATTTCGTATTGTTTGTATTGTATCTACATCTACATATGCCGATCACATAATCAATGCTAACCATACATACAATAACATAAATGCGGACATGGAAATCCTACACATACAACCCAAGAACCAAAAACTCAACACACTAGAACAATACGAAATATACAAACACACTAAAATACACCCCGATCAAATTCTCAACACACAGATCAATTTCAGAACATACACACTATTTGACTCCACTCTTCAACACCTTTCAACAATCAAACGCACCCACACAACAGGTAGCGAAGTTCGAGATGATGCTGAGATCTAGTAAGCTCTGAGGATGGTGTGATGAAGTACCGAAACAGCTGTAAGCCGTACAGACTCACATAATTAACACGAGTAAGTCCGCTAGTTAATTAATTACTCAAATTATTTCTTTCTATTTCTTGGAGAATTTAGTTTTAGGAAATATTTACATGAATAATGTCCTTTGTATAAAGCCATTCAGAACTTGAAATGGTTTTATACATAAAGACTCTGAAGAAAAAAACTTCTACCAGTCATCAGTCAGAGCTTTTGTACCATACTGTAACAGTTCTTTTACATTTATGAGCTATATCTCTGAATCAGAGGCTAAATCAATAATTGAATCACTATATTAATATGAAATAAGCCTAAAGAGCACTTACATGAAAGTCTTTAAAAATCATACAGAATAAATTGAACGACATATCGTCGTGTGAATGCAAGAACTAGGTAACTTGATTTTTTATATTTTGTGACATTACTTATTTATTGCACTAAGGAATATGTCTCGTTTTCATTTACCTATTTGTTATATTGGAAAATAGATGTCGCTGGTATCGTTCGACCAGTTACCAAGTTCTTGCATTACATTTTGTGCGATTTTTGCTATGCTATAAAAGAGGTAACTAAAAAACGCAAATTTCGAGTTACCTAGTTCTTGCATTCACACGACGATATGAAATAGAGATTTTACAGATCTTTTTCCCCTACATTGTACAATACTCGTATATGTATAAAATTTAATATGAATGATTTTCTTTCGCTGGAAATTTGAGATCAGATGTATGATTTATGTATGTAATAGGTAATCGTGTCCATGTACACAAATGTGACTTAAAATAAGAGTTAAACTACGGAACCATGCAATGATATCAACCCCATGAAAATGTTTACAGCCTTTGGTGTCCCTCAGTCTCAACAAACAACAAAATCAGATTCATGTACAAAGAAGCAAAAACAAATCGAAAATGTGTAACGTAAACGGTCCTATTACGAAATATGCTGGATCGTTATCTGTAAACATGGCAGAGTCATAGGTATAAGTTTTGTCCATTACTTTTACAGAAGTGATAGACAAGTCTGGATTTGTATGATTCATTCATTATGGCGATGACAATGACACGAAAGTGACACCTCCCTACTAAAATTGAACTCATGATCTTTCAAGAGGAATCCATACAGGTATACAGTAATACATATTAGAGTCGGATACACAATATTGATTATATCGTAACTAGTTAATTAATTACAAAAGAGCACTCTGACAAACAACTAATTTGTTAATCCATGTTGAATCTTTCATACACTACTTTTAACACTTGAATATAAATAATTGATTAAATGGCGATCTTACTCGTGTTAATTATGTAAGCATGTGTGGCTTACAGCTGTTTCGGTGCTACTTGACACCATCCTCAGAGCCTTCTGTATCTAGGCGCCATCTCTGTGTTCGTGTGATGAAGAGTTGTGTCAAATAGTGTGTGTGTTCTGACCAAAAACCAAAAACTCAACACACTAGAACAATATGAAATATACAGACACAATAAAACACACCCTAATCAAATTCTCAACACACAGATCAATTTCAGAACACACACATTATTTGACACAATTCTTCATCACACGAACGCACCCACACAACAGGCAGCGAAGTTGAGATGGCGCCGAGACACAGAAGGCTCTGAGGATGGTGTCAAGTAGCACCGAAACAGCTGTAAGCCGCACATGCTTACATAATTAACACGAGTAAGATCGCCATTTAATCAATTATTTAACTAATTTGTTACTTTAATGTATTCATTTGTGACTTCTTGGGTACTACGTAATTGAGTTACATTTTTTTTATTCGTATTGGAAAACCAAGATACAATAAAATGTTGGTAGAAAATAAATACTTACTAGCATTCAACAAATGTAGGATAACAAATGTAGGATCCTGGTACAGGGACATTTCATATTAGAACATAGACATACGCAGACCATTTTAATTAGGGGTGCCTCAAGGCAGTTCATAAAGTGCTGTTAATTGGAAGTTCCAAAATAGCATGTTATTATGAACTTTCCTTGTACAATCGACAAAAATATTTTGCAGTGAAATTATCATAAAGTCATTTTTTCTTTAATTACCGATACTTTATGTATTTTATCCAAAACACCAATAGATGAAAGTGTAAAAGTTGCTTTGACTAATATATTTTAGTACTTTTTAAGATTCTTTACTTTACGTTTCAACTTTTGTGGATTGTTATTTAGCTATTGGTGCAAGTGTCCACATCATGCAGAATATAAGAGTATTTTGGTACTTTAGATTTTTTTTTTTTTTACTTTTTGTTTCAATTCTCGCAAACTACCATATTGGAAATTACTTTTGGTGAAGATTTACAATAACGTGGCATAACCACGGGCAGGTATTTATGGAGATTAATTTCATCATTTGTGTTTTTTAATATTGGTGTCGGCAGAGATTATTGGAGATTAATTTGTACTCTTGGCTGAGATTAATGGAAATTTTGGAAAATACAATTATTTTGGAATTGGAGTATTAACTCAGTATGAATATTACTTTCCAAATAATTAACATTAAAGGTTTGTTGGATTCTGGTAAAGGTACGGCCAATTGGCAATATTTGTTGGATTGAGACTGTATTTAACACACATTCATTAAAAAAAAAAAAAAAATTGCAGCCCTGAAATTAATACTTCCAAATTATTAGTGAAATGTTGAATTCTCCGTCTTTTGAGTTCACTAACGTAATCAGAACACTTGGAATACCATGTAATGTAGCCTACTTGGATATATAACAAATTCAAGTGAAAAAAAAAAATCCGAAAAAAAAAAAAACCTCAGGATATGAAATTCGCTATAAAACGACGCAACAGTAATAACTCCCTATTAGAACTCTATTTCACGATTTGTCGCGATTGTTTTATCCGAATATTATTAATCAGAATCACTTAATTCTAAAGATTAGTAAACATCTATTGTATATCTGTTATGTCGCGATTTTCGCGATCTCCATAAATACCCAGCCCTGGATGTAACATAAAAGATACCTACACAAGACAGAAACCATCCTTAGTAAGTGTGCCACACTACGCCAAAACTAATTTCCTTCCTGCTTTACGAAGAAATAACCATTTGTTCAGTGTTGGTGATTGCTGTAAACAATACATCATTGTGTATATGCACGCATATATCTGCGAGTGTTGCAATATTCCCATTCCAATTAAAATGGAATCCCTCCACCCAATTGTTGTTTTAACATGGATTATATTTTTATTATTTAATGGACGAAAACTCTTGAAGGGGCTCACAGACACTGTTGGCACCCTTTGTGCACACGTCTATGTACCGGTATTAGAAATGTTTTCAATATTGTACACGAAGAAAGATTTGCAAGAAGATCACAATGAATATAATTTTTTAGACAAAATAAACGATTACTGTAGTTTTATATTGTAACAAATAATCCTCCAAATTATCCCCTTTTAATATGTTAAAATATTTTAATACTAATTAAAAAATAATCACAAAAATCTTAAAAATTGGGACAGACACAATGAATGAACACATGAAATTGCCAGCACATTTAATAATAAGAACCTATTCACAAAGACTTAAAATTACATTAAAATTACTATTAACAACACAATCATCACATAAGAGTTTCTATACACATTTTGTAGATCTTTACAAGCCCAAACAGTTCTTTAAAATTACAAAAACTACATTTTATACACGTCCAAATAATATGTGGTCAGACCATAATTCTCTAGAATTTAGAAGAAAATACAATATTAAAAAGCATCTCTAATAACATAAATTTATATTTTATGTGTGGGATTATCACAACCACATTAATAATCAGTTTAACAGATATAAACCACTCTACATTTACTAAGAGAAATAATGTAAAATATTGATTAACTCTATTTAGTGTGATTGAAAATACACAATCATTATTTATGTGTCCAAATTGAGGCCAGCAGTAATGGCAGTGTTGAAACCAGCAATGTTAAGCAACATTGACTCAATCAGAAGGCAAGTGAACCTTGTCAGACATACTCGATGCTATGCAATAGGCCACAAATCAGACACCAGTGGAGCAGCGTGTCAACTGTTAACAAATATATAGATTTGAGATTTTTCATTGATTTCTAAGCCCTTACTTGTAATACATTGATTATTCTCATTAGTCATAACTAGACAGTGGATTTTAAGAAAAAAATCTTATTATTTTTCCTGCCTACAACAATTATAGTATGTACACGTTTCATGGAACTTATATCTAAATATTTAGTTCCGTAGGTACCTAAAAATGCAGTTACAGCTTATTTTCTTCAGTTTTCTTAGGCTGTACTAACGCAACCAGAGAAGTACAGGTAACAACTTCTTCAATCCTAGGGTTGTCATACATTAGTTCAGCGAAATGGTGATACATTTTAAACAGATTAAGCTCTATATTACGCATGAGGAAGAAAGTTCATGAAGAGGGTCAGATTTTTTTATATAACTTATTTTGGTATTCGTAACTTCTTGAAATGGTAATTCAAACACCTGCAAAGTATTTTTTATAATATTGAAAAGTCAAGGCTCTTTAAGCTATTCATAATTTTGTAATGTACCAATAGAAATTAATATATTTTCGCATTTTGAAATAGTTGTAAAATTTAGTATAGGTTATATTTTTCTAACTAGTACCGTAGTTAAATCGAGTAGATGTTTTGCTCTAAAAACAATATAATAGGCCTATAAAAACAAACAACAAATGCCTTGTATTATGCATACATTGTGAAATATGTACAGTAGACCTACCGGTATACAAGTATTTTTCGAATCGAAATTCGTTTTATTAGTGTCTTCAAAATTGGAATTTTAGCGATTTTTCACGATTTCGGATAGCAAGCATGTATGGCACTCATATCCATTCCAGCTTGAGCATTTTCAATAACTTTGCAATAAATAAAGATCTTAACTTCACGATGCTACATTAATGAGAAGCAAGCATTGGCTATTATCAAGAGAAATTACTAACTTAACAGACTCAAAAAAGCAAAGTTGGGAAAAAAAGTTCTTGAATGGAACAATTCTAAAAAATCTCTGCACTGTGGGTCACATTTTGGTAAGAAAGATGAATTCAAAATAGGTACGAAGTCCTTATTCATCTTCGATAGATGCATAACAGTGACTCATCAATATAAAATCTATTATTTAGTGATAATAACTATTATCTTCCTTATTAAAAACTTAGAATAAGTGCTAATTATTGTTTACTGTGATGTCAAATATGAACACGAAATTTATGATGAAGTGAACAATATTAAAAATGCTTGTATGCATGTGTAAGTTTTCTTATTTGATTTATATACGAAAGTTATGGATCAATGTTCTGTTTATTTTTGGCGTTTTAAAAATGTGTTTTAAGACAAACTTTCAGTTTAAAAAAGTCTATATGATGCAATGTAAACTCCTTATTTTAAAAATCTAACCTTGATTAAATGTTTGCTGTCTATTCACGTACCGGTAATGTAAATAAGATATGAGAAACATTATGAAAGTTCTTACAATGGTACTACTAATTCTTCACCTGCCAAGAATGCATTTCTACATTACCGGTATCTATATAATTATATCCTAATTATATAATTATATCGTATTTGTAATTGTACATTCTTTTATAATACAGATAAATAACACACAACTTCCAAATGAATTTAACAGGACAGGATTCCACTGCGTGATTGATACCATAACCATATCATATCAGAGGAGAAATGATCTCTTTCAAGAGGTCAGACAGGAATCCTATCTTTAAGTAATTTTATTGTCATTTATTTTACTGCAATGACATCTGAATTGGCAATTGCTATTTTTGTAGTGTCCATACGAGCAATAGTGCACATAAATATGGATAGAATGTATACTTATGGCAAATGAAGTATAGTAAAATCCCTCGTATCCGGCACCCAAATAACCGGCAATACCAAAACAACGGCACTTTTGGCTGGGTCAAAAAAAAAAGTTTATATCTGTGACATTGCCACAGTCTGGGCCGTTAGTTTGGCCACATTAGGAAGTTCGCAAGAAGTTTAATTTTCAGTGAATATTCGAACCTAAAACTAGTGTATTATTTGTGTTGTGTGATGTGTTTTAATAAAGAAAATCCACACAGTTCTTATGTTTATTTAATTATATTCGGGCCGTCATTGTTGCCACATTAAGAAGTTCACACGAACTTTCGTTTTCAGTAAATATTCGAACCTAAAATTAGTGTATTATTCGTGTTATGTGACGTTTTAAAATAATGCAAATCCACACACATTTTATGTTTATTCAGTTATGAGCAAGTGATAGAGAAATAAGGTTCACATGGCTGCAGTTTCAACATTTAGCACCATGAAATACGAACTTTTTTTTTTTTGTATATACGGTACTGTACCAATATTTATTCAATTATCCAGCAAAATCTCGTATCTGGAACTAGCCTGGTCCCTTTGGTGCCGGATAAGAGGGATTCTACTGTATTTTCTTTGTAATAAATTAAGAAACATATTGCTAGAAGTAATGGGGAGAACTGCTTCATTAAATGAACAGTACATTATAGAGAATTTCTTGGTCAAGAAAATCGATTTGTTGGCTCAAATAGTGGAAGGTGGTTTCAGTATGGTATTAACTATACCTTATTTCTTAAGAGTTTAATGGGACATTTGATCACAATGGCAATGCTTTCGTGTAGCAGAAGATCATTTCAGCATAATACGGAAACCTAATGAGGCATTTTACTGTAAGGACACTGTCTGCTTTGACTCGCATAGCAGATGGTGGTTTCAGTAGATTATTATTAGAGCTCATTTTCAGAGATCGTAATGGGATATTTGAACGTGGGACAATGCTTCTTCCATGAGACGTGGAAAAAAAAAGTAACACTTCTCATCGGAAGTAGTTACTGATTTAATACTGGCCTATAGCTATTGGTTTAGGGGACCATTATTTCCTTTTAGTCATCTCATGATTCACAATTATTGTTGGTAGCTAAATTACTTCAGTTTAGGAAAAATTATCTGCATAATTTTCCAATAGTAGTTACGGAAAACTTAAACACTGTTACATGAGCATGAAATTAATATACCAAAATTTATAAGAACACAAGTAAATATCCCGTTTAAGATACAAATGTTATTCATACATATATTTGTGTTTATCTTCAAGAAGTACTTCAAAAGTATGCGCTTTTACTAGTATTATACACTGACTTCATATTTGATCTTATTAGAAAGTAAGGTAAAAGAATCCTCTATGCTAATATATTTCCCATAATTTTCTATTGTCTTAATACTGCTCCTTATTAATGTAACTTGTCGAGATCAATTCGACTTCTTTGGCTGCATTTAGTAAAGACAAATAATTTATATAGACCAATATGACACTAACGCAGATAGGTTCTGTATATAATGTTCACTGTACTAGTAGTGTAATTTTTTATTATTAATATCTTCTAAACATATGATGGCGGAATGCTTTTCTTGCATAAATATCGAGTACATTTAAATATAACTTATCTTAAAATTCTCACTTATTCTACTGTCTTTAAAATTTTATTTTGTAGTAGTTATGAAAAGTTCTATATAACATGCCTTGAATGTTGTTCTAAACTAAGCAGTTCTATGATATCAGCATGCTACTACTTTGACTACAACTATTATTATATGCGATGGAAGTCTTGAAAGATTTTCCTGGCCACATCTATTTCAGAATCTTAATGGATTTTATAATTTAATTACGTTCTTATTGCCATCTATGTATGATCTCTGACTGAAAAGGTACGTGATGTGGGATTCTATAGAGATTAAATAGAGAAGTCGCCAATTTTTATAAAAATAAATATTTTTCACATGAATAAAATTTAAAATGAACCTGTATTGAACTTATCTTGCTTCATGAGAAAGAACTGTAGCAAAGTAGAACTACAGAACAGTGATACTTATGTCTCTGTGATCTGCCATAAAGTTTCAGTAAGCACGGTAAGTTCATAGCAAACTATAACTTCACAACACATATCTACAATTATACTTTAAGCATTCTTATGCATCATGCTGTCCAAGTATTGTTTGGGACCTTCATTTACAAATTTATTAAGATACATGGTTTGTTGGTTGATTTCTAATGTTTCAAATTAAATTTATCATTTTTTTTACAATTCATTTTGAGGATTTTTTTTTGATAAGCCGCAGTGAATTCAATTAAATGGTTTTAATATTTTCAGTCAATGACTTATCATACAATATTTAAGGAATGGTTCCTTTATATTACATATTTTGCTTTTGTATTAATGTTTTCATCGCGCCTGCAACATAATCAGATACATTCTTACATTATCCAATATTTTAACCTCATTTTCAATGTGCATGAACATAGTGAATATCAAATATCAATAAAACCCGGGTTCAAATCCCAGCGCCGGAGAGAATTTTTCTCCGTTCCATTACTCTTTCATCAAAAGGTTAAAAGTTAAAGTTAAAAATACAAAGTAAAAACATTTAAAATATGTGCTATGAGCTTCGTCACAGAAGACCAATATCAGGTCGAAACATGTTAACCATGTACGATAGAATTTAATATGTGAAAGTCATATAATATATAAATTTATCAGCTGAAATTAAATTACTAATAATGCGTAGGTTCTAATTATTCAATTATGTAGATGTAATAATAAACTATCAAGGCTTGAAAAAAAATTAATTTTCACACCTCTATGAACAATAGTGACTAACCATTTGTTACTAATGGAGAAAAATTCGCTCCTGTGCCAAGGATCGAACCTGGGTCTCGCATTGGGCGCTCTAACCACTGAACTACGCCGAAGTTCAACCCACTGCACTGGATCGATTCTTTCTCCTTCAGTTCTTTTCCCTTAGTGGCCTTTTCCTTAATAACAAATGGTAACCATCACAGATAATTTTGTAGGACAAAAATTAATCTCTACATGGTAGTGACTAAGATTTTCCTGGACACACTTACTCAATTAGAGTTCGATTTTATTTCTGGGATGGGCAGGGTGATCAGATGAAAAAAATGAAATGGAGGACAAAGTGACTGAATATGGAGGACAAAACGACTGAAAATGGAGGACATTTCACCAAAATGGAGGAAATGGACAATTTTACGGAGTCCTCATGTAATGACACTATTTTGCGCATTTAAAATGTTACCTAAGGAGTATTTTTCCTTTATGATGTTATTATGACAATATATATGTAAATTAAAAAAAAATAAAAAAAAACTTATTAAAATATTATGCTAGTTATGAGGATTAATTACGGTACATGTTTATCTTCATAGAATTTTCCAAAGTATTAAGTAGTAAGTTTAATAGTAAATGAAGCATACAAATGAGAATTCTAAGAACCGTTTCCTGTGTTTTATTTTTTACAAATCATACCCCATTTCATAAAAAATTACACCGCTTTATTTTGCTTTTCATTCCATGTCTTGGGTTAAATATTTTTCATTTGATGAAATTTGTTTAAGAAGAACTGGGTTGTTTTAATTATGAAAATCTGAACATTTCATATTTTTAAAGTTGTACTGTACAAGACGTATATTTCCTTCAGAGAAGTGGGTAACAATCTATTTCATTCGCCTGACCATTGTAGCCCCATCAGTGAAAACACTCTTTCTACACTTGAATTGGAACTAAGCAATAAAAAAAATATATATACTGGTATAGAGTATATCACAAATTTTCAAAAGCTAGAATAATAGTCCTTATTCTTACGTTCAAGATTCATTCCCCCCCCCCCCCCAAAGAAGACATTGTCGCTCTGTGCACTTATAAATGATTTCAGGTACCGGTACCCTTCAGAGAAAAATTTTCAGTTTTTATCCATACTTTAAAAACTCTTTTTTCCTCGATTACTTGACACATAATTAAGGATTTTCACACAAAATAAACCCCTCAAATATTTTTGGGAGTGCAGGGGAGGGGCAACTTTTTAAAACAAAAACTGAAATTTGGTTGTTTTAGTCCTTGGCCCACAGTTTTTATGTCAAAACAAAACAATGTTTGGAGATGAAGATTACATTTGTAAAGTTTCTTTCAACCCATAAGCAGTGCTGACTAGATCAGACGCTATGGGCAGTACTCTATAACAGAGTCGCCAGTATGAAAAGGATAATTCCAAGCCTTTGGCATGAGACAAACTCGATAGCTCAGTGGTTGAGCGCCTGATGGGAGAACAGGAAGTCGCAGGTTCGATTCCCGCTCGAGGTTGTGAAATTTTTCTTTCATACCATGGCATGATTGTGACTATAATAGTATTTAAATTCATCTTGAAGATAGTTTTTCCCTATCTTATCTCATTAAGGAAAAATGTCATTTTATTTTTTGAAAATTTCAAACATAAAAATAAAAATTTAAGATCTTGGAGTTTTAAATTAACTTTCTTAAGCAGTAGGACACTGTTTGTAGTTTGGCACTTAGCTACGTTAATCAGCTTCATTTTGGTGCAAGAATGATAAAAATATCTCAATTCAAGTGCATTTTTTTATTAACATTAGTGTTCTAAAATGCTATAAAACTGAACATGGAGAAAAATCATAAAAAAAATAAAGTGTAGTTGAGTACTTTAGGCCTAAGTCCTTAATACTGATCATACAACTTAACATCACCTCAATGCTTTTCTTTTTCATTCTATGTTAAAAAAGGATACAATTCATCAAATGGGGGAGTGAAGTAACATTCCTGAACTGCATTCATTGAAAGCAAGAAAATTCTTCTACTGTAAAGATTTCCTTAAATAATGAATACGAATTAGAAATTGAATATTCAAGTTATGCTTTAAAAAATGTAGGACATTTTTCCAGTTTTTAAAATGCCAGGAGGACAGGCCAAAAAGGAAGACATGTCCTCCAAAACCAGGACGTCTGGTCACCCTGGAGATGGGAGCACTAGTAAAGCAGAATTCATTACAACTGACAGAGTTTTACTTTGCATAGGAAACAAGACTGTTTTCTGAAGCTCTCTCATTCAAGAAAGAGTTCTTTTCCGTGGCTGAAACATTTCGCTTTTCTTTCCTTCTGAAGAAAATCATGCTAAGAATTTTTAAATGTCCTTAAAAATCCATCACTTGTGCTTGGATTTGAACTCACAAACTTCAGACTCAATGACAGAAATGGCAACCACTAGACCACTAACCTAGATTAAAAAATAAGTCTGACTTGTTTTAGACATTGAACCCACATTATTTTTTTTTGCATCATCTCTCTCACTTTTTCTTTCGAAGCTTCCATTTCAGAAGTACTTCTCCACTCGCAGGCAAGGCCCATACACGAGAAAGTTAAGATATCACTGTTCTGAACTACTCAGTTGCAGGGTGTAAGCTGTCATTAAGTCTAAAAAAAAGATTTAAACATGATATGCTATAGCAATATCTCACCAAAATATTGTTCCCGCAACCATTCTTAACAGATGACCTTAGTTTCTGGGCCACCAGATTCAAATAACATGAATTTATCACTCCAAATCACACCACACAAAGTATATTCTTTATCAGCGACAGATGACTACTACTTCTTCCATTTCATACCATTTACGGCTGAGTTCATTACCGTAGTTGAGTTCTGGCGTCTTGTCAGCTCATTTGAGTTGTGTGGATATAAAAGGAAAAATTGTGATGGTGTCGTGTATAGTTCCTGGGGTAGCTCAGTCGGTAAAGTATTCGCGCGCTAAGCAAAGGGTCCCGGGATCGATACCCTGCTCCGGAACAATTTTTCCTTGAAATTATTCTAACCTGCTTTACAGGGAGCTACTACCTGAAAGCCAGATTTGCATAATACATTCGTTACTGGAGGTGCGTTAACAGAAAGCCACAATTTAAGTCACACAGTATTGTGTGCATTCATAGTTGAGTTCTGGCGTTTTGTCAGCTCATTTGAGTTGTGTGGATATAAAAGGAAAAATTGTGATGGTGTCGTGTATAGTTCCTGGGGTAGCTCAGTCGGTAGAGGATTCGCGCGCTAAGCGAAGAGTCCCGGGATTGATATCTGGCTCCAGAACAATTTTTCCTTGAAATTATTCAAGAGTACAGTTTGGTGCAATTTTTTTCTTTTTGTACTGTGACATGTAGAAACATCCAGCTCCACAGCCAGGAAAAGCAAATTATTAAAAATATTTTGAAAGCATTTTTCTGACAACATTTTCTTTCCTTTTTTCCTGATTTTTTAAGCCTGATTGAAACTTCCAAAATTATCCTTTTTCCTAGACATTTTAGAAGTACCGGTATTAAAACAAAATACTTGTGGTTTCACAAAAAAAAACACACGTTTGTTAAAGTACTGGTACTAACATTTGAAAAGGCAGACAGCACAGCCAAATATAACTGAATTTAGAATTTGAACATCGTCGTTTTATTGGCATCATTGCTCAGAGAAGGAGACTATGTAAACATGTGACAAAAATATTTATTGAAATATGATATCTGACATTATGAGCATAATAAAAATGTGAATTTCAAGTAAAAAATCATAAAAGATGCTGTTTCACTTAGGATACACCGTAACTGGTGAAAAGCAATAAACGACTTCAGCAACTTAACGTGATACTCTGTATCATGAGTAAACTGTGTTAGCGGCAATGTTGCCAGACTGCTGAAAATTCAAACTTAATTTTCTAATTAACCGTGCATTTAATCACAAAACATAATATAGGTGTTCTATTAATTTACGTGTACCCTATCATCCCTTTCAATCTGCAAAGTTATTTCACTTTCACCCTGTATACTATCTTACTCAGGTGAAAACAAATTTTTTTCAACTGCTCAAATATTCCTTCCGAGGTTAAGGGCCTAATCTTCAGACAGTTTCCCAGTTTCTTGTCTTTTCTAATGACGAAGCTGACATGTTTGTTCTAATAGTAGAATGATGTCTCTACAACTATGACACAGTGCAAGAAAGGAAAAAATTATCACACTTAACATCATGAAAGTCTTTGTGCATTGTTCGAAACTCCAGAGAAATCATACAGAGTGCCAGACGGAACATGTAGTTGTGTGATGTGGTTCAGATAGTTTTACACAGGTAATATTAACTATAATAGAGGGTGCGGCAAAACATCCTCCCTAATTTAAAGTTTAAGTAAAAAACAGATGGATCAAAATAAGGAAACATTACCAATATGAATGGTATCTTAACAGTGGGAATTTTTCATTTTTTGAATAATGTGTCTCTCAAGTGGTGTCCTTCACTATCAATGCATTGTTGAATGCGACTTCGGAAATTCTGCATCACTCTAACTAGCATTTCTTGAGGAATAAGACCTGTATTGCATTTCTTAGGTCTGGCAAAGTCCTCGGCTGAACACTTCAGCCTTAAGATGCCCCCATAGAAAAAAATCGCATGGTGTAATGTCTGGTGATCGTGCTGGCCAGGGGACGTCGCCACGTGAAGAAATTAAGCATCCGGGAAACATCTGAGCAGCGACAATGGAATTACCACTTACCAGAAACGATACCACAGCGTAAGCACATTCTTCACCTATCCACGGCACAGTTGGAATTCGTTACAGATTACAAATTGCACAAATTGAATGTCAATTCCGTGTATTCAATGTCTTATTCAATTCTTGTTGTTTTGCGCATGTCATTTGATATCGCTATGGCAATGCATGTAAACCTAAATTTCCCACTGTTTAAATACAGTTCATATTAATACAGTTTCCTTATTTTGATCCATCTGTCCTTTATTGAAACTTTAAATTAGGGAGGATGTTTTGCTGCACCCTTTATATAATCTGTTGTTGCACTACTCTGGTAGGGAATTATTTTCCAAATCTGAATCAAAAATTTCTTTTAACAAGTAAAAATGGTTGCGCGAACTATACCTAGGCACAATACTAATGAGTAAAATTAAATATTTTATCTGGGAAAAGAGTTTTAGAAATGAATAATATCTCCAACATCAGGTACTACTTCTTCTTCAACCCGTTACACTACTCCACTGGCACAAAGACATAAAACAGTACATCCACAAATACACAACGTGGTGACACTCATTTACATGCCATGAATAAATATTTTAATGATTAAATGTTCTTCATTCATATTAAAATAATTAGTTTGCATTTAGTGTGCAATGAATGTATCTCTTCACTTAAATATGCAATCATACCGATTCTACATAATGCACCATAATACACATAGCTTCAAGTCTATACAAAATGGTGTTGCTCTCGTTGAGCAGCTGTTGGACTAGGGAATTGGAAAGATGAGCTGAGTGCACGTGTACAATAACGTGCCACTTCTTAACATACGTGATCCTAGTTGAGAAATTCTAACATACAACACTTGGAGGATTGACTCTTTATCATGTGGGGAGGAATGTTCTGGGACACGATAAGGTGATTATCAGAGATTTAAAAATTGTATTGTCCATTTATATTAAAACGGCTAGCCCTTACATTTGTTCAGGAGTGTCTTATGTCATTTTTTCCACTAAAATTGAGGTATGAGAATTTTCGAGTTCATATGAGTTGTCATTCCAGAATAGGGATCTAACCCACACAAAATCAAAATTTAAATTTCAACAAAATGGAATTACAGTCCTTTTGAAGTTTCTGGGTGTTCCAAAACTTGGTTGCCAGAGAATACAGATCTAAAGGCTGGTTCACAATAAACCGAGTACGGAAACAACAACGATAATGAGAACGGAAATATTGTTAAAATAAATGTATGAGTATTTAAATGTGAGCATTCACAATTAACTATTGTGAATGCGCACATTTAAATACATTTATTTTAACATTATTTCCATTCTCGTTGTTGTTGTTGTTTCCGTTCCTAGTTTATTGTGAACCAGCCTTAAGTAAGTGCAGTAAAATAGTGGAAGAGTAAGTTAAAATGTTTATTACAAGTGCAGAAAAATAACTAAACAAAAATCGTAAAAGAAAGACACATTGCAGAATCGAAGGATAACAACACACTAAGAAACGCCAGAAATCCTGATACCAATAGGAAAGGACATTCCGTATAAAACAAATGTACATGTCAGGAAGTGAGTAAAATTCGGTATTGGCGTAACTGACATATTGATATGTAGGGTTGCCAGGTTTTCAAACTGAAAATACAGGAGATTTTGAAAATAATTGCCAAAATAGTTCCAACGAGATATCGACATGTTTTACCTTCAAGAGCATGTTATATACAGTATAACTGTACGTAAAAGTAATTTAAATTGAATCTCATAGCAATATTAATACTTACAATTTGCTTTGTATTCATTTAGAAACATTTACATTTGAAATTTCCCTTAAAAAACAGATTGAAAATTAATAAGAATTTGTCATTGTAGATTGCACTTAAAATATGTAATTAGAATAAGTTTCATAGCATCATAGCACTATTTATATTTGCCATTTATAAATAAATAAATTACGGGAGAAAATATTGTAAAAATACGTGAGACGAGAGACGGGCGAAAATGTGGGTAAAATACGGGAAACCTGGCAACCCTGTTGATAAGTAACAATTGCTTTACCTCTCACACTACTGTCTCCAGGGAATTATTCGTAATCTATAGCACAGTCCCAACAAAATAACGGTATTTTAATTTTTTTTAGTAGGTTATTTTACGACGTATCAACATCTTAGGTTATTTAGCGTCTGAATGAGATGAACGTGACAATGCCAATGAAATGAGTCTGGGGTCCAGCACCGATAGTTACCCAGCATTTGCTTACATTGGGTTGAGGAAAACCCCGGAAAAAACCTCAACCAGATAATTTGCTCCGATTGGCAATGGAATCTGGGCCACTTGGTTTCGCGGCCAGACACGCTAACCATTACTCCACAGGTGTGGACGGTATTTTAATTTTTGTTTTGAGACAAACTGTCATTTGTTTATTTAGGTGGAAATGCCAGTAGAATGGGAAATGACTTGCCACCCCTTTCATCAGTCTTACTTCAGCCCTATGACGAGTAAGTACCAATAAAAAAAAGCAAAGAAAAAATGTTCATGAAGAAATGAAGAGTGGACATAAAAAAACTGTATGTGCCAAAAAGAATAGTCCAAGAAACTGGGCTTCCTTATGCAACTAGTTATATAGTATCATACATTTTGCACATTTATGCAAGAAGCTAGGTTCTTAATAGAATTGTAATGGGACTTATCTTTTTCTTATTGGATTGAGCCAGGGACATAGACTCTTTTCTGAAAAAACTAATTTTCAAAGATAATGACACGGTCATTTTTATGTCCAGTCTTCAAATGTGCCTGAAGTTCGCAGACTACTTTCTACTGTCAAGAATTTCTGTTCCCTACAGTAGTAATAATAATAATAATAATAATAATAATAATAATAATAATAATAATAATAATAGTCGTCGTCATCGTCATCATCATCATCCAAGTCAGCGGCACAGCTCAGTCGGCTAAGGCATTTGCCTGCCAAACCGGAGATGCGCTTGGGCACAAGTTCGAATCCCGTTTGGGATGATTACCTGTTTGGGTGTTTTTCGAGGTTTTCCTCAACCATAAAGCAAATGTCAGGTAATCTATGGCGAATCCTCTGTCTCATCTCTCCGAATATCATCTCGTTATTATCATTCCCATCAACACTAAATAACCTCGTACTTAGGCTTGCCAACTTTCATAAGTAAAAATTAGGGACACAAACATTACTAACAATTTTATTGCACTAATTATTTCCATCTATCAATTCACATATTCAACAATAGTACTTTTATAACAATATATAATTTCATATGTAAAAAAAATACAAAAACTTACCAAAATGACCACAAAAGTTGAAAATAGTAGTGAAAAAGAAATGTTAACTCGCTGGAAACTAGAAACCCATCATTTTTATTTAATTAATAACCTAACTTAACGTAACCAGAACTAACCTAACCTGCCACACAAAAAGTTTCTGTCATTGTTCTCGGAAAACACAGAGACGTTTACGTGATTTATCACCAAGCTATCAAGTCTTATCACACTTGAGGGGCTACGGTATTTTACAAGTCTTTGTTGTTGTCCTTGTTGATATCTGTATCTATTGGAGAAGTGGTCGTAAAAATTTGTCTTTTCTTTTTCATTTTTCCGCCAAACCAATGAATGACGCATCAAGTATAACAAAGTGGACATAATACTGAATGGCGTAAACTAAAGTCAAAGTGCGTAAGATGAACTCAGAGAGGATAGATGAGTCAGTAAGTACACTATAGGCTGTGGTCGAACCTTCTCTAAATTGTGATTATGATCATTGCACCCGTCACTCTATTGACACATCGAGAGTTAAATTTCTGCCTTGAAAATTCGTACTAGAGTCATTTCTCCATTTCGTCACATATTGGAAGCATGCCTGTACGAGACTGTGTGATCCGGACTAAATAAAAAAAATATGATAGGAATGAAAATCAGCTGTAAATGTCTAATATGCCTTGAAATCAGGACATTTTGATGCATGTGCAAATTATTTCGGGATGCAGGATGCAATGGTCAAAATCGGGACTTTCCCAGAAAATACGGGATGTTGGCAAGCCTACTCGTAGTTGATATAGCGTCATTAAAAAACCAAGTAAAACAAAAACATCATAATCCAAAACATGTATTTGTAGTGTTTTTTATATCGCAGTTTTACTCCTGGTTGAGTGTTAGAGAATGTTGTATGGCCTTAACTTTGCCATGTTAAATAAATTATTATTATTATTATTATTATTATTATTATTATTATTATTATTATTATTATTATACCAAGAGGTCTGTTACAGTCACTGTCTCACATCAGTCCATCTCTTAGCAGGGCGACCAACAGATCTTCCACGAGAAGCATACTGCAAGGATCAGAATCAGATGCTGACAGGTAAGCCATCCTACTTCAGCCCTGAAAGAGTGAGATGCAGGATGCAATGGTCAAAATCGGGACTCTCCCAGAAAATATGGGACGTTGGCAAAGCCTACTCGTAGTTGATATAGCGTCGTTAAAAAAACCAAGTAAAACAAAAAAAACCATAATCCAAAACATGTATTTGTAATGTTTTTTTATATCGTAGTTTTACTCCTGGTTGAGTGTTAGAGAATGTTGTATGGCCTTAACTCTGCCATGTTAAATAAACCATTATTATTATTATTATTATTATTAGACCAGGAGGTCTGTTACAGTCAAGGTCTCACATCAGTCCATCTCTTAGCCGGGTGACCAATGGATCTTCTTCCACAAGAAGCATACTGCAAGGATCAGAATCAGATGCTAACAGGTAAGCCATCCTACATCAGCCCTGAAAGAGTGAGATCTCATCTTCAGATGAGTACTTGATTAAGCACCAGGCCTGAGAACCCCAAGCCCTTCCTGAAACCTACACTATCCCCCCCACTACCCTGAAGACTTTACCCCAGCCAATTTTTAACAACTGCAGATGATAGATGAAATGAGGGCCAGGTGGCGTCTGTTGTTACAATGAAATAGGGAAATGCAAGCAAATGCTGGATAACTTTCGGTGCTAACCCTGGACTCATCTCACTGGCATTATCACCACGTCTCATTCAGAAGCTAGATAACCATAGAACTTGATAAAGCATCGTAAAATAACCAATTAAAAACCATTTGAATGAAGAGGAAGAAGAAACTTTTTAACATGAAAAATTACTATCTTATTTTTACAAATTATACCCAAGGACCAAGAAAGTTCTCATACCTCAACTTCAAGAGAATCTCAGGCATCATTCATTCTGAGCACAGCATGTACATAAAAGAATGACATAATGCCCTCCTAACAAACTGTAATGATATTCCTATTGGAGCTATAGTTTATACAGTGAACTTACTAGCCTGGTAATAATAAAATAATGCTGCTGGCAGCTAATTCGCTTCATGCAAGCAGCTATGCTTGCGTAAGTCCAGTTACTGGTTAGCCAGCTTCAGTGAGAAGGCTGTATTCCACGTTTCCTGAGGCCCGGTTACCCCTGCACAAGTCAGCTGGACTTCCTGGCTGCCAGGTGGGCCTTCCGGCAGTTACACAGCCACTTGATGATGCGTGCGTTGCGCTCCACGATGGACAACTGCTCCGTGGGCCTCTGGATGTTGCCGGAGCCGCCGCTCCCAGGTCCGGTGCCCCCCACAACGCCCCACGGACTCGTTCCAGAATCCACAGAGCTCACACTCTCAAAGAACACAGGGGACGAGGAGCCAGAGGCCGGGGCAGACAGAGACCTGCAGGAACACAGAGTGAGTCAAGAGATATTCTCACACAAAAAAACTCCTTTACCATCATTACCACCAGAATAATAATAATAATAATAATAATAAAGATAATAATAGTAATAATAATAATAATAATAATAATAATAATGACGACAATAATAGTAATAACAATAATAATAATGACAATAATGATGGCAATAATAATAATAATGACAATAATGATGGCAATAATAATAATAATAATAATAATAATAATAATAATCAGGGAAAGGATTTATATGTAAATACATATTTACTTATAAAGCTAATATAATTTATATTTTGCATTATCTTTATGTTTCACAATGTGTAGGGTTGAAAAATCCTACTTTTATTTTCCATATTTTTCCATATTTTAGAGTTTAGTACATATTTTCGTTAATTTCCATATATTTTCCATATTTCATATAAAACAGTCCATATTATATTAGGTTTAACAATAAAACAAAACAAAATTCCATTAACTTTTAAAAATACATTTCAACAATAGAGATTTAAACACATGTTCAGTAATCCCTTTAACATCAGAGTTATTTGAAAATTAGCAGTCCTATCAACAATGGGAAAGTAAGTTACAAAACTGTATTAATTTAATTTAAAATTTTTAACAGACTTCAGTTGTGCAGCTCAACAGTTAAATGCCAGTCAGAGTACACATAGGTTCAGTTTTGTAAATCATACTATAAAGACGGTAAATATGCCAAAAGTACGTCATTCAGTCAATTTAAAATCAAAACTAACAAGTTACATTTCAGAATTTAAAGAAGATGGTTTATCAACTGACAATAAAATATTATTTTGTAATTTGTGTCAGTGTGCAGTATCATCTACACAAAAGTTCCTGGTGCAACAACACATTACAACTAGTAAACATCAGGCCAACAAACAACTAAATTCCAAGCAGAGACAATTGTTTTTAACACAACCAACAACATCGAATGTAAGATCTGAGTTTAACATCGACCTGTGCCGTTCTCTCATCTCTGCTGATATTCCTCTCTACAAACTAAAGAATAAGGTCTTCAGGGAATTCCTTGAAAAATATACTCAACATACAATCCCGGATGAGTCAACACTTAGGAAGACGTATGCTCCATCCATCTACGATGAGACAATACAGAAGATAAGAGATGAAATTAAAGATAGTTCAATTTGGGTTTCCATTGATGAGACTCCCGACAAAGAAGGTAGACTTGTTGGTAATGTAGTTATCGGTTTGTTAAGTGAACAATATTCTGAACGAATTCTTTTACATTGTGATGTTCTAGAAAAGTGCAATAACAAAACTATAGTTAAACTGTTCAACGAAGCTATGGGTATCCTGTGGCCAAAGGGTATTATGTACGATAATGTGTTATTCTTTATTAGCGATGCTGCCCCTTATATGGTCAAAGCTGGACAAGCATTATCTGTTGTATATCCTAAATTGACTCATTTTACTTGTGTGGCGCATGCATTTCATCGTGTGGCAGAAGTGGTCAGAGACAATTTCCCTAAAGTAGATTTGTTGATTTCATCAGTGAAAAAAGTATTTCTCAAAGCTCCCAGTAGAGTTAACGTGTTGAAAGAAATGTACCCTGAAATTCCATTGCCACCAAAGCCAATTTTAACTAGATGGGGTACATGGCTAGAAGCAGTTGAATATTATGCCGAACATATAGACTCTATTAACAATGTTCTCCTTGCATTGGACTCTGAAGATGCAGTCTCAATTGATACTGCGAAAACAGTTACCTGTGACATAAGTGTGAAGAATGACTTAGCTCACATTCAGCATACATTTTCATGCATCATAAAAACGCTCAAAAGTCTCCAAAATAGGCACCTTTCACTATCTGAAAGTTTTGAAATTATAAATAGTACTGTGGAACAACTGAATCGTGGTAGAGGTAAAGTTGCAGATGCAGTAAGAGCTAAGGTGGACACTGTACTTTCAAAAAACCCTGGATATGAAGAACTACAAAAGGTTGTTGCTGTGATGAGTGGTGAATCAACAGTGAAGATTAACTTGGACTTATCCCCAGCAGACATTGTGAAATTGAATTATGTACCAGTTACTTCTTGTGACGTCGAACGCTCTTTTAGTCAGTATAAATCTATCCTCAGAGACAATAGAAGAAGATTCACTTTTCAGCACTTGAAAGAAATGTTTGTAACCTATTGTTATGGTAACAGACAATAAAAATTGTGTTTTGTTGAAACTACATTGGAAGATAAGGTACGTCCATTATATTTTTTGTTTAGTTTGATTAAAATATACCAATATTTAACGTACATAGTCATTTTTTTATAATTTTAAGTCCATATTTAATTCCATATTTTGGTAAAAATCCATATTTAATTCCATATTTTGGTAAAAATAACTACATATATATTTACATATTTCATATATTTTTAGTCCATATAAATCCGTTCCCTGATAATAATAATGGCAATAATAATAATAATGGCAATAATAATAATAATAATAATAATAATAATAATAATAATGGCAATAATAATAATAATGGCAATAATAATAATAATAATAATAATAATAATAATAATAATAATAATAATAATAATAATGATGTTCTAGCTCTACTCTGAATGAATTGCATGCTCTAACCAATGATATTCTATCACAGATGGCTTTATGGTTTGAATCTAATGGTTTTTTGCTTAATCAAGAAAAGACTATCAACATAACCTTTACCCTAAATCATGCAATAAAAAAAGGACAACATACAAAACTATGCCAAATTTCTAGGACTTTTTATAGACTCAGTTTAACATGGGAAAAACATATCGAATATACCTATATATGCACAAAATTATCAAAAGTTATATATTTATTAAAGAAATTAGTGACTTGTATTTCTCAAAATTATTTAAGATGTGCCTACTTTTCGTTCTTTCAGTCGATAATTAGGTATGCCTTAATTTTCTCTGGAAATGGTAGCAAAATTGGGAGTGTCTTGATTTTGCAAAAGAAAGCCATTAGAATTCTATGTCAATCAAACTATCTTGAACAGTGTCGACCTCTTTTCAAACAATCACAGATATTAACTGTCATAAATTTATATATATATACGACCCAGTCCTTTACACTCGACAAAATATAGACAATTACTCGTTAATAACCAATATACATGATCATGAAATTAGAAATAGTGAACAAATTAATATCCCATACTGTAGATTACATAAAACTAGTACAAATTTTTCTGTCATGGGGATGAAATTATATAATAAGCTTCCCAGTCAATATTATAAGTTACCAACCAATAGTTTCAAAGCTATATTTTACAATTGGCTTTTAATTAATCCTTTCTATTCTATAGATGAGTTTCTTAACATAAATTCATAAGAAATTGTTTTTTAATAAATAATGTTATTTAGATTATTTACAATTATTACATAAGAGTAAAGTGTTTTCATTAATTTTAGAGTTTCAAAATGTTTTGTGTTTTCATTCTAATTACTGTTTTCAATTATATGTGTATTTTCAAATGTATGTGATGAAGCCTATCACTGTATGTTTAATGGCTTAATAAACTGAATTGAATTGATGATGATGATGATGATGATGATGATGATGATAGTAATAGTAATAATAATAATAATAATAATAATAATAATAATAATAATAATAATAATAATAATAATCATCATCATATTCCAGGCACGAAATTAGGTCATTGTTGGCCTGTTTCGGTTCCAGCTATACAGGATCCAATAGACGTTTCTGTGGACGTCCAGGTCGTCGTCGTCCTTGAGGGTGATATTTCAGCATTTCTTGGGTGTCCGGCCAGCTTCCATACGAGAAATATGTTCAAGCCATCAGTTTCTGTATTCGGTAATTTTTTCTTCTAATGGTTGCATGTTGAGTTCCTGCAGTTCGCCGCAGATATTTCATTTCAGCTGCTCTTAATCTGCTGATATCTCTTTGTTTCAGAACCCAAATTTCGCTTCCCTAGAGGAGAGTTGGTAGTGCAAGGGTTTTATATAGCTTTATTCTGGAATGTTTCTGTACTTTAGGGTATGGTTTAGCAGTACTAATATTTGTAAAAATTTGTTAATTTTTCTGCTTACGTCATTCTCTCCTTCGTATGATATATTACATCCTAAGTATGAAAAGGAATTTATCTGTTCTAAAATCATATTTTCAACAACAATTTTGCTTCGGATTGGGTTTGTACCTTCAAATGCCATTATTTTGCTTGTTTTTTTTTCTGGTGAAATCTTCATGCCATGTTCTTCTATGACTTTATTTAGTTTAAATATACCCATCTGTAAATTGTCTTCGGAGTTTGCAACTAATACTTGGTCGTCCGTGAAAAGAACTGTGTTTAGTCTTATGGAACTTGAAATTTGAATTCCTAATTTGTACTCCTCACACCAAAGGCGTGTTATTTCATCCATGTATATATTGAAAAGACTTGGTTACAATGGGCAACCTTGTCATACTCCTTGATTTATGGATCTATAGTTAGAAGTAAAATTATTAAACTATATTATTATTATTATTATTATTATTATTATTATTATTATTATTATCATCATTGCTAATCATCAGCGCCATCATCATTACCCAATAATCCTATTCTTAGTCGTCGTATCATTATGATCATTATCATTGCAGTATTCTTTCCACCTTCGTTGTCATCGTAATCTTCATCGTAATTGTGTACTGCAGGCCTTTGGTCTTATCCGGATCTACATACTATCTCTTTTTATCTCTAACTACCCAATCTTTCTTGCATTCGAAGTTATATTGAAGGCTCACTTCATAGAAAACGTATACTGGAGATCATGATTATAACGAATTTTAGACAGCTGTCATCTTTTAACATTGTACTAGGGTACTGGTATACCAGTACTGTATTTTATTCGTTTATCCACATAATTTGTGTTTTTAAAAAGAATATGCGAAAAAAGAAACAAATAGATTTTAATTTTTGTATCTAATATCCCTGATCACATATACAGGGTGATTCACGAGGACTTACCGTCCTTTACGGAACTTGACATTTTGAGCAAAAAATGTCATATAAACATAGTTTCTATTCTCAATATTTTCAGAGTTACATTAATTTAAATTTGTTTGTAAAATAGGTTGTTTTCTTTAGTTTGAAGGTAAAAGAATAATACAAATAGAGAATGAACCATTCAGAAGTATCATTTCTTTAACTGGCGAGTATTATGAAACTAAAAATGTGCTGTGAACTCCTTATATGCTTCGTACAGACATCTTTTTTCTATTCTTAACTAGAAAATTGCATTATTCTTACGCACTTATCACAACAATTATTACAAATCCCACCACTTCCACAGAAGTTCAGTTTTGCATTCTAATTTACAGTCTTGGATAGTTTACAACACTTTTTAAAAAATGTCGCTCCGTTTGAGTACACTTGGCCACACACTTGTGAATGGCACTCGTCGCGATGTGTAACTGTATACGGCTATCATTGATTTCCGTAGCGCTCGCGCTGGCTGCTGACTGCACGCTGATCAAGATCACGCGTTCACAGCAATGCGTTCCAATAACGAAACATAACTCTGTAAATATTGAGAATAGGACCCATGTTTACATGACAATTTTTTGCTCAGAATGTCTTCGGAAATAAGCTCCGTAAAGGACGGTAAATCCTCGTGAATCACCCTGTGTATCAGATTGGCCAATCCCACATTATGAAATGGCAAGATATAAAAGAGGACAATCACTAGGATCTTCTCTGTCGAAAATGAATTTTATGGTAATAACAGCTACATCAGGCCTGCACAAACAGCGCTCAACGAGCACACGCGCTCCGTTGGAGCGGGAGAGCTGTGTTTACCGCTCGCCGAAACGGAGAGGACGATACGTCAGAATGACATAGACTTGCTATAGGTAGAGGAGAGGGAAACGACCACTCAGTTAGCTAGTGGAGTGCAGTGTGTAGGCCTATTCTCAGTAACTGTTTCACGTTGCTTACCTACTGCTGCAGTACAGTATGGAGGAATCTAAAAGACTGAACGTAACATTTAACATTTAACCATTTACAGCTCGAACTTATTGATCTTCAATGTGACCCAAGGGCTAAAGATCGTTTGAATAATACTACTAGCCTGGTTGAGTTTTACAAGACTAAACAATAGCAATAATATCCACGACTACACAGGCTGGCTGTGAAAATGATTGCCATGTTTGGCTCAACGTTTATATTTGTGAGCAACTGTTTTCTATAATCAACTTTAATAAAGGCAGACATCGAACATCTGTAACTGATGTTTCATTGTGATCAGTAGGCTACTATTCCTTTCAGCTGCCAACAGCATAAAACCTCATTTTGATGTACTGATAAATAAAAATATAACAAAATGATATTGTACATTTAAGTAGCTATAGAATTTCTATTACTTTTGTAAAATAAATATTTCTTTATTAATTAATAACAGTCCAAGATAGTTATGCAAACACTGAACGAGAATTCATTTCATAAGCACTCGTAATAGTACTTCCTTTTGTGTATATTTTGTACGAGATCCCCCTTCTTCCAGTCCACCCTATACTGAGCGCAGCTATTATCTGCATTCCGCTCATGAGCTGTGAGCCGGCTAGGAGAGCGCAAACCTTTTGCACGCCTGCGCAAGATGGAAGTATAGCCGCAAGCTATTACTCCATGCAATTCCATCAGGGTTACGTGATTTCTTTTGCAGTCGCTAGATGGCAGCATAGTGAAAATGACAAAAATTGTTGTTTGAAAGTGCATTAGGCTGATCAGTCTGTTATATGTGAACAGGGATAATATTAAATATTATGAAATATTAAAATAGCCAAAAAAAAAAAAAATCTCAAATATATTCCTGAGAAAAACAGAGAGGTATTTCTAGCAATTTAAAACAACAGCTGGGTATGTTATAGTGAATTGTTTGTGAGGCAAGTCGTATTTTTCTTTTTCCTTGTTAATGAAGTACTACACTAATTGATGATATTTGGATAAAGGAGATAAGTCATACAAATGAGTTTTGAGATAAATGAAAACTAAACTGAGGACCCTTGTTGCAAATAATTTTCTACACAAATAAAACACATCAAACGCCTATATTCTTTTGCTATTTACACACCCTTTTGTAGACTTTAACTTGTTTATTAACCTGGGAAATGAAACTTCATTTGTACAAAAAGAGACTTAACTCTCTTTATCCGAACTTCAACGAATTGGACTACAGTAAAAATAGCATTGCACATAATAAGGCAAATACTAATTTATGACAAGTAGGTAATATAGTGCCATTAGGAAAGTTCAGGATAACAGACAGGGTTTGGAATTGGATAGGTTACATCAGCTTCTTGTCTATGTGGATGACGTGAATATGTTAGGAGAAAATCTACAAACGATTAGGGAAAACACGGAAATTTTACTTGAAGCAAGCAAAGTGATCGGTTTGGAAGTAAATCCCGAAAATACAAAGTATATGATTATGTCTCGTGACCAAAATAATGTACGAAATGGAAATATAAAAATTAGAGATTTATCCTTCGGAGAGGTGGAAAAATTCAAATATCTTGGAGCAACAGAAACAAATATAAATGACACTCGGGAGGAAATTAAACGCAGAATAAATATGGGAAATGCCTGTCATTATTCAGTTGAGAAGCTTTTTGTCATCTAGTCTGCTGTCAAAAAATTTGAAAGTTAGAATTTATAAAACAGTTACATTACCGGTTGTTCTGTATGGTTGTGAAACTTGGACTCTCACTTTGAGAGAGGAACAGAGATTAAGGGTGTTTGAGAATAAGGTGCTTAGGAAAATATTTGGGGCTAAGAGGGATGAAGTTACAGGAGAATGGAGAAAGTTACACAACGCAGAACTGCACACATTGTATTCTTCACATGACATAATTAGGAACATTAAATCCAGACGTTTGAGATGGGCAGGGCATGTAGCACGTATGGGCGAATCCAGAAATGCATATAGAGTGTTAGTTGGGAGACCAGAGGGAAAAAGACCTTTGGGGAGGCCCAGACGTAGATGGGAGGATACTATTAAAATGGATTTGAGGGAGGTGGGATATGATGGTAGGGACTGGTTTAATCTTGCTCAGGACAGAAACCGATGACGGGCTTGTGTGAGGGCGGCAATGAACCTCCGGGTTCCTTAAAAGCCATTTGTAAGTAAGTAAGATAATATAGAGAAAGTGTTGTAAGCTGCAAAAAGTTCAAAATTTGACCTGAATTCGCCAGTGTCAAGTCCCAGTTGCTCGAAGAATTTGTCCAGCTGGGCTCCGGTCCTGGGCTGCGGAGGAGGAAGAGGTCTGGGCGCTGCTGAGTAGCGATGGCTGATGTCCGACTTGGACCTCAAGATCGGGCGGCGTCGCTCTGCTCTCTGACTTGCATCGCATATGGTTCCCCTGGTGTTCAGAGACAGAAACAATCATTATCAATGTCAAGTAAAAGCAATAAGTCCAGCATGTTCACCTTCAGTTCTGCCATCATATTGACTACTTTACATGCACACTCCCATATCCCCAGCACGCAAAAAAACCCCATGCACTCCCATGCGTGTCAAGTATTCTTTTCACGCACGTACAAGTAGTTGATAAGTTTCCTTATATCCCTGCCAGCGCAATGCACATTCCTAAAATATAATCAGTGCACACACTCTTCCATAATTATGTCACACAATCAGTGGCGATTCCTCGGGAGAGGGAAGGGAGGAACATCCTCCTCACATTTTTCTTCTTCTGAAAGTAAATACCAAATAAAATATGTGCCTTAAAATTCGAGGAAGATTCGATAATTTTTAAGTTCACAGCTATAAGTAAACCTTGGTTGATCGAGTTTTAAACGATGCGCGCTCATGTGCTGTAGGAAACTATGAGAAGGATGCGAGATTGTCTGTGTAGAGGAAAGGCACTCCATTCCTCCTCTACTGCAGTTAACACATATAGACAACAGCGCACTAGCGGCCAGAGAAAGAAGCAGAGTTTTAAAGCACGTAAATGAACGGAGAGGGAGGAGATCCTCCTCTGAATCAGCGCATGGGTGGGAAATAGAAACCGACTGGTCGTGCAGCAAGCTCGCTACCGCTGCCATCTAACAATGTTGCATTCAGCCAGACTAACATATCTTGGAGGAGGCACAATAAAAACAGAGTTATAAGACACCATATAAACTTTTTTGAAAATTATAAATGAAAATAATATATTCTATGTTGAATCTTTCGTACACTACTTTTAAAACTTGAATATAAATGATTGATTAAATGGCGATCTTACTCGTGTTAATTATGTAAGCATGTGCGACTTACAGCTGTTTCGGTGCTACTTGACACCATCCTCAGACCCTTCTGTGTCACGGCGTCATCTCAACTTCGCTGATTCTCAACCGAAAATATATTATTCATTGCACTTTATATGTATAGAGTACTATTCATGATTTGAAACTTTCGAGGATATTTGAAAGTTAAAGTCGGGTTTGTATAAAACAAAGAGGAAGTAGTTCTACGTTAGTATCGTAGATCATTTTGGACATTGAAATTCACTTCCATTCATTGTCTACTAGACAGAACAACATCCAAGTTGTGAATTTTGTACAAATATATTTGAAATTGAAAGTACTCCAAACTACATCATTTTTAACATAAAAAATTAATCGGCCGAGGGGCAGCTTTGAAAAATAATGTAGTATGACTTTACAAGAACTGACATTCTTCAAAAGCATGTGGTACTGAACTTGTCAAATATACATGTGGCAACACAGACCACGTGGGTGGGTGCAGTGTTCTCGCTTTCCTTACAGATTATTTCCCATTCCCACTTCCGTAAAACGTTTCTGGTTACGTATTAGTAGCTGGTTTCTTCCAACACGTGTGATGCTGTAGTGTACGCGAAAATGCTGCGAGGTTGTGAATTTCCTTGTAACGGTTAATTTGTGCAATTATTCAACAATGTATGGAAGTGAAAACATATATTTTGGACAATTATTTAGGAAACTCAGTTTACAAGAACAGATTATTGCTATACAAAAGGGAAGCCAACCCAAACACTATCTGGTCTTACATGTATGCATGTAGGCTAATTTGTAGCATGATTCATCCAAGAAGGTGCCATTTTGTGCAGTTAACTTCGTTCCTCCTCTTAAGAAATGTGCGGGAGCCGCCAATGCACACAATGCACATTCGCCTACCCTCGCGCATTCAACCCACTTCCTCCATACCCGCGCCAGCGCAAGACATTCCACTCATACCCTGCATTGTACAATAATGAAAATTGGTATCTGTAAAACATTGTCATTCTGCTATATGAAAAAAAATATTTTTAAGATTTAAAAAAAATTTTATATATATATATATTTTTTTTTCAAAATTCAAAATGTGCAGTTCACTGTGCAGTGATGAAGCATTTCCCTCATAACTCATAATTGTTAATTTTTCATGTTCTCTCTCTATTTTATTGCTGAAACTCATGTTTAAAATATCATGCTCTTTCAACTACATTCCTTAATAAATAATTTTTTTTTATTATTTTGTGTTAGAAGAAAATACTTATATTTGACAATTTTGTAAAATGAATTTACTTTTTATCAGACAATCTATCAAAGATAGAGAAGTGATCTTGCATCATATGATAGATATGACATGCATTAATACACACAAGAAATTTCATCACAGAATGTTGGATAGTTTTTTAGTTGTGGGGAAAAGCTTCATCACTGCACAGTGAACTGAATTTTGAAAAGAAAAAATTTAAATATTTTTTTAAATCGTAAAAATATTTTTTTCATATAGCAGAAGGACAGTGTTTTACACTTACCAATTTTCATTATTGTACAAGATACAATAATGGAGGAAAAAAATGTTGCATATTTCCACAATTTTACTGCTGTAAGCTGTACCTAACCCCTTAAATTAAAAAGCATAGTTCTGCTTACTGACATACTTTTCGGTAAAAAGCCGAAGAATATGAACAGAAGGGAGAAGAAAAGGCCGAAGAAGAGCAGGAGGAAGATAAAGGAGAACAGGATGAAAAGCAAGACAATAAAAGAGAAGTCGAAGGAGGAGTAAGACAAGAAAAAAAGGAGCAGGCAGAAGAGGAGTACGAGAAGAAAGAGGAAGCAGAGAAAAAGAGGAAGAACAGAAGTAAGAGCAGAAGAAGGAAAGTAGCAGGGGAAGGAAAAGTAAAAGTAGGAGGATAAAGAGAAATATAATCGAAAGAAAGGTAAGAGCTAAAGGAGGAAAAGCAAGAGAAAGAAGAAAGAGAGACAAGGTAGAAGAAAAAGGAAGAATATGGAGAAGAAAGACAAATTATGTGAACTCAAGAACTAGAAGGAGCAGCCGAAGAATGAAAAAAGGGAGAGAAAAAAGAGCAGGGAAAGAAGGAAGAAGTTGGAGAGGAGAAGTAAAAGATGGGCAGTGAAAAGAAACAAGTAGAGAGAGAATTAATAGAGGGAAGAGTATAATCATAAGACGTACAGAGAACAGGGGAAAAAGGAGCAGGTATACAAAGAGCAGAAGACAGAGAAGTACGAAGTGCGTTTGAAAAGTTCAAGTCCTGACACATAGATGGAATTGGAAACGTATCAACAATGCCGTCATTGTTAGCGTCCATTTTACATTAGTTCAAGCACGAGAAATTATAATTTTTCTCTTGATTGCATTTTGTGTAGTTTAATTTTGAAGTCAGTGCGCCGAACAGATTGGCAAAAATAGAAAATATCGAGCTTCGTGCTGTCATTAAATATTTCGTAAAAAAGAGAAAGAATTCAACATAAATTAAAGAAAACGCTGGGGGGAATCTGCTCCAGCGTTTTTGAACGATATGAAGGAGAACATCACACGCGAAATCAACGATATTGACAATGCAATGCTCCAGCGAATGGCTAGAAACATGGAACGACGTGTTCATCTGTGCCTTGAGGCAGACGGAGGGAATTTTTACCATTTAATGTAAAGATAAAGTAATCTCCCAGAGATTCTGTACATTTAAGATACAATACAACGTTACTAGCAACCTTCTTGTTAAAATAAACATACGAGGCGTGTTCTTAAAGTAAGTTCCAAAAGGGTGTAGTAAGTAAACGGGAAGATATTTACAAACCATTTTTGTTGCATTGTATTCCTCACACTTCAATTACTTCTCAACATAATCTTCACCATTACTGAGGCATTTATCAAGTCGTGGCACAAGTCTTTCTATCCCCTCATTGTAGAATTCGCCCATCTGCGATGCGAACCACTCCCGCACTGGTGTTTTCACTTCATCGTCGCCATTAAAAACCACCGAGGACAGTGGCGGCTCGTGGTTATTGAATTAAAGGGGGCTGCATACAAAAATAAACCAAGCAACTTACTTTATTTAAAGATTAGTTCCATGCGCCTTATCTTGTAAGTTGTGTTTAAATGAGACAGGCTCATGTCAGTAGATTTACTGGCATTTAAAAGAATCCTGCGGACAAAATTCCTGCACACCGGCGACGCTGATATAACCCCTGCAGTTGCGAGTGTCGTTAAATAAACCATAATTTAATTTTTTATATGCAGATTTGAACCTTAGAAATATCTAACTGGCGATGTTGTAGTTGGTTGTATAATATATATACATGATACATCAATAAATGAAAAAAATAACTGAGCTAGAAATTGAATTCAGGATATTCAAGAGTACGGACCAGGGCACTTGCCTAATTTATTGTGATGTTAGATGTTTCAGATTCCATTATGGTTTGAAAACATTCTAGCAATGGCTCCTTCTTCTCATGAACAACATTTACTGTTCTTATTTTAAATCCATCTTGTTGCCCCAGCTGATGGAATTGTTTTTGAAACACATTAATCTAATACAGACTGTGTGGAGATCGAGAGAAGAAAGCAGGGATACTGGATAAATTATCAAAAAATATGCGAGCCTTTGTATTTTGTTTAGCGGCTCTTTCCATTATGAGATTCAACTGATGGGCACTTAATTTCACATTTCTTCTGAATTGTTAAGGTACTGAACTGAATAGACTGCAAATATTGTACAGAATTAAACACTGTTGCACTTGTTATACTCACAACATTAAAGAAAACGTATTTAAAACTGCGCGCTACTGACAAACTGCTGCAAATTTTGCAGCGCCTGGAAACTCTGGATTCACGGCCAGGGGCAACAGGGAGGAGGGGTAAAACTAACGCGCAAAGCATCCGAGACGAGTCTGGCAGCTCCAGGGGAGGAAGTGGCTTCATCTTATAGTCCTTGCCTCTGGTTTCGCTCTGGCAGCACCAGGGGAGGAAGTGACTTCACTAACGATTACGTGCATGTCATTAAGAGCGAAATTTTTTTAAAAATTCGAGCCGCTAAATAGAGACTGTGTAATAAATGTATTTCACAACATAAAACGAGACAAGAGTCACAAATGTCTGGGGGTGCTGCAGCTCTGCAGCCCCTCTTCGAAAGCCGCCCCTGACCGAGGAACTTCTTGAGGTGCAGGAAAAGATGAAAGTCACTCGGAGCCAAATCCGGGCTGTATGGGGGATGGTCAATTTCTTCCCAGCCAAATTTCAAGATGAGATTTTGGGTGTCACGAGCTGTGTGTGGCCGAGCGTTGTCATGAAGCAACACAGCTCCGTCGGTCAGCATCCCACGTCTCTTGTCCTGAATTGTACGACGCATCTTCTTCAAAGTCTGACAATAGGTTTCTCTATTAATGGTTTCACCCCGAGGCAAGAATTCGATGAGTAGGACTCCTTTTCTGTCCCAAAAAAATAATGCACATGATCTTGCGTGTTGACATGGTTTGTTTGAATTTCTTTTTCCTTGGGGATGCAATGTGCCTCCATTCCATGGACTGCTGCTTCGATTCAGGTGTCATGTGAGACACCCAAGTCTCGTCACCTGTCACAATATGGTCAAGAAACTCATCGCCTTGTTCACTGTAACGTGTGAGAAAGCTCAATGCACTGGAAGCTCGTTTGGTTTTGTGTTCCTCGGTGAGCATCTTGGGTACCCATCGTGAGCACAATTTTCGATATTGTAATCGATCTGTCACAATTTTGTAGAGAACACTCCGCGACATTTGTGGAAAATTCAAGGAAAGCGAAGAAATTGTGAACCTCCTGTTCTCATGAATTTTTTCATCGACAGCACGCACCAAATCATCATTGATCAAAGATGGCCGACCGGTATGCTGCTTGTCATGCACAGAGACGTGGCCCTTGTTGAACTTCCTAATCCATCTCCTGACCATTCCATCACTAATGGCATCATCACCATACACCTCACAAAGTTGACGAATGTCAGCTGGTTTGATGTTTCTCGCATTCAAGAAACGGATAACAGACCGCATCTCACAGTCGGTGGGGTGCTCGATCACTTTAAACATTTCAACTGATCACAACTAACCACACACACGAACTGAAGGCACTGAAGCTCTGAAACTGCATGCACAGCTTGCCTGAGGACTGAAGAAGAAAACACGCATGCGCAAAATAACTATTGCAGCGATGCGACGGCTATAATTAAAACGGAACTTACTTTAAGAACACGCCTCGTATAATTAAAACCATGAATTTTATGTGAATCACTCTGTAGAAGGCCTACCTATAGAGAGGGGAGCCAGCCGGCTCTTCTGCCCCGCTGTCGCTGTAGCTGCTGGTGCTGTTGTGCTGGATGGCGGAGCAGTCGTCCGTGCCCGCATCTAGTCCCGTGTCGGGGCTCCTGTCTGTGTCCGGGCTCACCCCTCCACTGCCTCCTGATGGTAACCTCGTGAAACTGTGCGGAGTTGCTGCAAATCGAAATAGATTTTAGACTTGTTCTGAGGGAAGTGATATCAAATTCTTGTAAGTCTAAGAGAAATGTATCATATGCAATGTCAATGTTGGCAGGGGTGTCCTGGAGAGGGCTCGCAAGGGCTCGTGGGAGCTCTTACAAGCAAACATTCTTATGGGGACAGATAAAAAAAGTTAAATTTTTTCTTCCACCATGTTAATAATGTTAAAACAAGCGATTATACAAATTTTGGTCACTCGACCGCAATTACGAGGCCGTCCAGAAAGTGACTTTTCCTGAGACAGTTGGTAGAAAGAAAGCACAATTTCGTGGAATTATTTAGTGAAATAGATACAGCAATTGTTGCGCTGTATTCAACATATTCTTCACTAGAAATGAGGAATTTGTTGTATCATGGGATCAAATTTTTGTATCCCTGTGTCATAGAAGTCTGCCGCCTGGGATCGGAACAAGTGTGCGACAGCCATCTGCACCTCTCTGTATATCCCATGGTATGATAAATATTTTAATTCCGGTGGAGAATGTGTTGGAAAATAGCGAAAAAATTACTGTATCTGTTCCAATAAATCTTTCCGTGAAATTGTGTTTTCTTTCTGTAAAAGACCCCAGGGAAAGTCACTTTCTGGACGGCCTCGTAATTGTGGTCGAGTGGCCAAAATTTGTGTAAGCACTTGTTTTGACATTATTAACATGGTGGAAGAACAATTTTAACTTTTTTATTTGCCCCCATGAGAATGTTTGCTTGTTAGTTAAATAGTTACATTTGTTCCGAGCCCTTTGTTTATTTTTTATTGGGTTATTTTACGACGCTGTATCAACATCTAGGTTATTTAGCGTCTGAATGATATGAAGGTGATAATGCCGGTGAAATGAGTCCAGGGTCCAGCACCGAAAGTTACCCAGCATTTGCTCGTATTGGGCTGAGGGAAAATCCCGGAAAAAACCTCAACCAGGTAAATTGTCCCGACCGGGATTCGAACCCAGGCCACCTGGTTTCGCAGCCAGACGCGCTGACCGTTACTCCACAGGTGTCCAAGCCCTTTGTTAAAATAGCTCGCGAGGAAGAATCAATCAAATAAATGCACTTCTATAACTTAACCATTTCCTGTTTTATATTCTGCTAATTCGATTGATTGAAAATATAGCAAGTTATCGGCTTCTGCACTGCTTGTAGGATATAATTGAAGCGTTGGGCCGAATAACTGTCTATGTTACGATCTGCTAACAGTGCAGGAGGAACAAAAATGTTACATCGTAATTCCGCTCATAAATTTACTATCGGAAGGGCAACATAGACCGTTACTCCATCAATATGTTTTGTACACTAAGCGAAGTATACGATTGTATGTTACACGTCATAGAAGTTTGTAACATTTTTAACTCTACAGAAATTCTACTGGAGAATGCAAAAAATAAACAGTTTTATACACTAAGAATATTATGAAATATACAAAATAAATAAAAAGGTTAAATTATGAACAAAATGATTATGACATTTATTTTTAAATTCTATATATTAATCTGAATTAATACCATGTAATTTATTAAAGTTGCACTCAATGTCATATTATGAATAAAAATATAATATTGATCAAATAGTCGGCCTCGGTAGCATAGTCCGTATAACGCTGGCCTTCTGTGCTCGAGGTTGCGGGTTCGATTCCGGCCCAGGTCGATGGCATTTAAGTGTGCTTAAATACGACAGGCTCATGTCAGTAGTTTTACTGGCATGTAAAAGAACTCCTGCGGGACAAAATTCCGGCACACCGACGATGCTGATATGACCTCGGCAGTTTTTTAGTTGGTTATTTAACGATGCTGTATCTACTAGGTTATTTGGCGTCGATGAGATTGGTGATAGCGAGATGGTATTTGGCGAGATGAGGCTGAGTATTCGCCATAGATTACCTGGCATTCACCTTACGGTTGGGGAAAACGTCGGAAAATATCCAACCAGGTAATCAGCCCAAGTGGGATCGAACCCGCGCCCGAGCGCAACTTGAGACCGGCAGGCAAGCACCTTAACTGACTGAGCCACGCCAGTGGCTCCTCGGCAGTTGCGAGCGTCGTTAAATAAACCATAATTAAAAACTGGTCAAATAATAACACTATTATGACAAAATAATTGCAGCATTGAGATATAGGGACACCATTAAATTAATGGAAGTTGTAACAATAACAAATTAATAAAGAAAATTAAATATTACAGTTGAGGAATTGTTAGGAGATGGAATTTGAACCTCTGTCCCGAATATTCAAGTATTCATACTAACAGATGGCTTATCTGATAAATTTTATTAAAATGAAGACAATAACAATCACAGTTTTTAAATGCCGATTGTTAAGAGAGTAATACATTTTAAACAGCTCCTTTCTGACATCAAGAGCAAGCTGTGAGCACAACTCCTTACAAGAATGTCCACAAATCTGTTCCTGAAACGAAATACCTTGATAAAATTCTAGGATAAACTATAGTGGCAAAACACAACATAGACCAACTAACACAAGGTAAAGTGTAAATTAAAATACTGTCAAAATAACAGACAGGAACTTACATTACTTGAGGGGGGTCAAATGACTTTATTGTCAAACGCCTGGCATTAGAAAACAACAACATTACTTGAGGGATCTTTCGCACTAACTTGCAACTTCGTCTTCCTTGTTGTATACTCAGACCACTATCTCTCAGCGATTTTCGTGACACATCTTTCCACTTATTAATATTAATTTGTCTGGATTTTTTTTTTTTTTTTTTTTTTTTTTTTTTTTTTTTTTTTTTTTTTTTTTTTAGCAGGTCAATATGTACCTTAGAAATCGTCAGTCTTGCAATCGTCCATTTTACGCACAGCTGAAACCTGATACACAGAGTTCAAGTACCCAGTATTCGTAAAGAGAACAAACTCTCGTGCAATAATTCCCGATACGATGTAAACAACTGGATACGCTAGAAGTGACTAGTGACATAGACCGTTGTTCCAGCCAAGAAATTCATGGTTGTAACTCGTGTAGAAGCGCCTCTGGTACAGATATTAAAAAAACAATTTTTGTGAATGCTATGTAAAATTATATAGAGCGTTATTCCATTAAAAACTAGATTTTGAAAAATTGTAACATAGACCGTTATTCGGCCCAACGCTTCAATTATAATTTCCGAGATTTCGTAGAGGATAACTTAATAGGAAACTTAATGGCCCTTTCCATTAACTAAAGCCAAAGCATTATTAATGCGAAAAGTGAAAGAGGCTTTAGTGCAATAAATCACATTGCCACTTTGGAAAGAAGTAAGCTTACAATCTCCCACTTATCCAGTTTAGTGACTATTGAAATTATCGGCAAAACTATGAAAGAATGGAACGTGGTCCTGGTTATGCTATCCTGGTTGAGAAATTAATCATCCTGTAGAATTTCTGCATATGTACTTCGGTTCATCATAATAATATTTATTTTATTTTATTGGGTTATTTTACGATGCTGTATCAACATCTAGATTATTTAGCGTCTGAATAAAATGAAGGTGATAATGCCGGTGAAGTGAGTCCGGGGTCCAGCACCGAAAGTTACCTAGTATTTGCTCGTATTGGGTTGAGGGAAAACCCCGGAAAAAACCTCAAACAGGTAACTTGTCCTGACCGGGATTCGAACCCAGGCCACCTGGTTTCGCGGCCAGACGTGCTGACCATTACTCCACAGGTGTGGACCATAATAATATAAAATGGGTAAGTAATCACTTTGTGATTCAAGACGGCGCTCATCTCATCGGATCTCGGTCACTTAGTCACTCGTAATGAGTGTACCTCTGTACATAGTGCGTTGGAAATTGTGCCACTGTCACATATTCTGTGACACAGTACATGAGGGTAGGCCACCAAAGGGAAAACTGAGAGGTAGAACTTAAACTGAGGGGATTCGATCCGAGATCGGAACTGGAATCTGGTGTGGCTTAGTGGATAAAGCGTCAACACGTAGAACTGAAAACCCGAGTTCGAATCCCGGTGCCGGAGAGAATTTTTCTCTGTTCTATCCATCCTTCATCATATGGTAACGCAGAATTCCTGCACGGAAATATCATATGTACAAAGGTTGGATAAAAAGTAATGACAACAGTTCGATATTTCTGACATGGCTTTATTCACAGGGATACAACATTTACGTACCTTCTATATAGTCTCCCCCCTTATTTATTACCTTTTGCCAAATGTTTGGAAGGCGTCGTACACCATCAGCGCGTCCATCTTTGTTGATGTTCCGTATTGACCGCCCTATAGCCCAGATAAGTTCATCTCTGGTATTGTACCGGGTCCCTCGCAGTGGTTCTTTCACTTTAGTGAAGAGATCGTAATCGCATGGACTCATATCAGGTGAGTATGGTGGATGTTCCAGAATCTCCCATTGCCAGCGGCGCAAGAGGTCCTTGACAGCAGCAGTGGTGTGACTCCTTGCATTGTCATGAAGAATGATGGGGTTCTGTACCACCAAGTGTCTTCGTTTTCTCCTGAGGGCTGGACGAAGGTGGTGCTCCAGGAACCTGCAGTAGTAGTCCGCGTTTACCGTCTCCCTTGGAGGTAAAACGTGGTGCAGTATTACCCCATCAATGTCATACGCCACAATGAACAACTCCTTCACAGCACTTTGTGTAGGGCGCACTTTCTTTGGACGAGGAGAACCTGGATGCTTCCATTCATTTGATTAGCGTTTCAAGTTTGGTTCGTACGAGCAAGTCCAGGTTTCGTCCATAGCGACGATTCGTCCAAGAAAGTCGTCACCTTCCCTTTGGTACCGGTCCAACAAGGCCTGTGCGACTGCATAGCGGTGCCATTGTTGCACCTCGGAAATTTCATGGGGTATCCAATGCGCTGCAACTTTGCGGTAACCCAGAATGTCGTGCAGAATGTGGAGCACAGTTTTGTGACATATTCCGACTTCCACTGCTAACTTACGCGCAGTCCATCGGCGATCAGCATCCAACAGGTAAGCAAGGAGTTGAACTGTGTTGTCCTCCATGTGGGGTCGTCCTGTATGGAGGTTGTCCTGAACGGCATTCCTGCCTTCCCGGAATGCTTTAACCCATCGTGCCACTGTGCAATATGGCAATGCTGCATCGGCACATGCTTCACGCAGTCCCTGAAAACATTCTTGTGCACTACGACCTCGTGCCACTTCAATTTTGATCCAGGAACGTTGCTCTAGTTTTGTTGTTGTTTTCTAATGCCAGGCGTTTGACAATAAAGTCATTTGACCTCTTGCACTCCAATATTTTTCGAAGATATTATCATGACCAGCCACTGAAGCACAGATTTTGAGGTGTTCCGAATCCATGCTCTAGTTTTGTAAACATGGTCTTAGGACGCTTGCACTATCCCTATTCCAACGTTCTACACACTGCAGTAGATGGACAGAGTACTGTCGCCGCTGGCTGCACTAACTCATCTAACAGACCTTGTTCATATCCACACAGCTGGCAGCTCTCGAACGCACCATCGTCACGTGACAGCAGTGTTGCCATAACTTTTTATCCAGCCCTTGTACTTCGGTACATCATAATAATTTTTACCAGGGGCGATTTCTCCAGGCATGCTATGCTTGCTGCGCAGCCCAATATTTTCGTAGAATGTGTATTTCTCAAAATGGGATTACGTACATTAAAATTTCTTTTGATTTTTGTAATAATGTCTAGGCATAATACCATCCGCAGGTTGCGCACCGCAAGATCGCAACGCTTGCTCGTTTCTCGGAGCTACAGGAAAGACGTAGAAACAGCCAGAATATGATGCGCGCGCAAGTGCCTTCCTCCTAATCCGTCCCAGTCGCACATGCTTCTGTTATATGCTGTATGAAGCTTTGGTCCGAGAGCTACACCAGAGACTATATTTAACGTTACACAGATAGCAGCAGTGTTGCCGCCAATTCAGCAGTTTTCCCACTAGATCTAGCGTTTTTCGGCGTTAGTTTAGCGGGTAAAATTTATGAAACTTGTATTGCTGATCTAGGGATTTAGCGGGTATTTTTAGCACTCACAGCGGCAAAATAATATAATTTTACATTGACAATATAGCAATTTAGCGGTTTCTGCAAGGCTTCACAGCGGATGTTTAAGAATCGAGTTGGCAACTCAGATTGGCAGCAGTTTTTACCAGTGAATGTGCTGTGATTTGCGAGTGTAATGTAATTTTATGAGCGGAATGCATATGTTAGCTGCTGCATGTATTATTAGTTCTTAAACGTTAATTTGAAGTGTTGCAATGAGTTCGGAAATGTGTGTTATTGAAACTTTATTATCAAATCCATTTTCCCGGAGGACTATTCAAGAGAAGACCGACATTATAAAGAACGGCAGACCATGTCCAGGGCTCCCAGATTTAAAAAGACAGCATAAGGAGAAAAATAGAGAATATGTGCGCTCGTTCAGTACATCTCAATACAACAATACGCATTGGTTGGCAGGGTCGAAAAAACTGAATAAACTGTTTTGTTGGCCGTGTTTGTTATTTTCTACAGATAACGGTGTATGGTGTAAAAGTGGCTTTAACAGTTTAAATACTTTAACATTGTCTATTACAAGACACGAAAAGTCTGCAAGCCAGATGAATTATATCCTCCCATCTTCCCCCATCAATAAAAGAGCAAGCCTAACTTTCGTGATCAGCATTCGCCCCTGATTTTTACATAACTTACTGGTAAATTATTTGCGAATTTCAAACACGGGATTCATTTATTTCTCAACACAACCAAACAAACCGCACCAACTGAGCACTGCAACTGTTGGGTAGGGTTATGTCCTGGCTTTGGGCGCCGTGGAAAAATCCTGATAGACTACATTAAGTGTGCTGTGAACTGAAAAAGTTCGGGAGCCACTGACCTATGCCAATAGTTGGTACTCTTACCGAAAGGCGGTTGTTGAATGGAACACAAATTGGGTTGACTTCGCCGGGAAGTGGTGCTCATGGCGGCTCCTGGGGCCGACCCCACCGAGCGTCTGCCATGGTCGCTGGAACTACTGCTACTACTTGAGGTGCTGCTACTGCTGCTACTGCTGCAATGAATGATAACAAACCATTTTGGAAAAACTTGCAACAATGATACGCTATCAGGGTCAGAAAACTTTGCAACAACAATAACAGTAGTCTAACAATAGTAGTACTGATAATAACAATAATAACAAATGTCAACTCAGTGATAAATTAATATTAAAATGCAAATACACTAGACTATCGCTAATTCGGCACCCATCTATGCAAGGCAGTGGCGGCTCGTGAACTCGTGGATTGGGAGAGCTGCAGTAGATTTCGGTACACATAAATTTCATTTCTTGATACCATTACTAATAAGTATAGGACAAAAATAAATGCACTACATATCAAAAAACCAAATCTTCCTGACTTAGTTGGGAGATGTCTGTGGGACCATTTGCTAATCCCTAAGAAAAAGTAATAACATCGATTTCAGTCTGAATTTCAGATCGGCAGACACTCAACTTACAATCTACCAGTTCATTCTAAATTGTCTTAGAATAACCTTAAACAGTGGCATGTTCCAAATGATTTTTGAGACGCCCGTTTAGATTACTCACGAACTGTAGCAACCACGAAATACACCAGGGTTCTTCGAATCGTTTTTTCATCATGTCCCCTAAGGGGAAGTTCATACTGGCCACAAAATTTGATACAATCAATATATTTTTTTTTAAATAATTTCACGATCTTTTTCTCACTTCTTGATTATGTTTGAGAATGTTTGTTTTGTTCGTTTCACTTAATTGCACAGTAATATTAGTTTTGCTTAACATAGCCAATGAAATAACATTTTTCAGGTGAGACTGCGAAGATTCGTGCATTTTGCTTTTTAGGGGCAAATGTCCTAAATGTGTCACACCACTCCTAGTCCATGCAGCATCACCACCGAAGAGGAGGCAAGGAAAACAAAATACAGATTTTTTTTATTCACATCCACGTAACCATAAATGCTTAGCGTAAATTTCATTGTTATACTTCCTTGCATATATGCACCATTTCGGCTGGATGAAGCTTAAGTAAGATTTAAGTCGGGTAACGGACGACCCTTTAATTTCACTTCATTACATCAATATTCTCCGCAAGGGAAAGTTGAGAAAAATAAAATTAATATTCTGTGATTCACACACACTCATGATTGCAAATTTACACTGGTTAAGTCACGGTATTAAGACGTCACACCAAAGCAACACTCAGATATACTGATGGTCAACAATTTTCTGAAACAGGAAAAGAAGTCTCTTTCGTATTTTACGTGCTATATCAAAAGGATTCTACTCGTGCAATCACTTGAGTTAAGGAAAATATTAGGTTCTGCTGGAGGCTGGATATATACGTAATAATAAGGCAAAAGAGAATATTAATTTCGTTATATTAACTCGATAAGATTCTACAACAATAAGTATGTGAAAAGAAAATAAAAATTTTGTCATTAAGTTTCAAGGGAATAGAGAATCCATTTGACGCAGCATTACAAGAGCGGTGTGGGAGGAGAGGAAAGATCCCTTTTGGCCTGGCTCTGCAAGCCACTGCAGCGAGATATGGGTTTTAAACAGCGGCAGTTTCCCTCTGCTTCCCTTCACCTCTCTACCCCCTGACCATGCAAGACACATTCTCTATGAGCTGACCACCCTGCAGATCCCAGGACGACTTTGAATGCAGTGCCAATTCCAATACAGTCGACGCGCAAAAAGATTATGCATAAGATAATAGTACATTATTCCCGGCCAGATGAAATATAAAGCAATTTACCAATAAAAGCTGTAACAATTCTTCTAAAAATTAAAATAAATATTATTTTTATTTTCCTGTCAAAGCAGGGAGTGCTGCAGCTCCGCAGCTCTTATGGACGAGTCGCCCCTGATGCAAGGAATAGTCAGATTAGCGACAGCCCACTGTATAAATCTCCAATCAAAGTATCAGAAAAATAAAATAAGCAATTTAAGATCCGCTGGAAGAAGATAGTTCTGAGATAAAATATTTTTAGTCAACAAACTTGATAGAATAGTGATGGATAAAATAAAGTCAATCTGTGGCGTTAAGATGACACATTGAATTCAAGTTCGGGAGAGGGCACGACGATCCAGCACTACTGGAACGTATGAAGTGGGCAGACAGAATAAGAAATGAAGCTGTGTTGGAAAGAGTGGATGAAGAAAGAATGATGCTGAAACTCATCAGGAAGAGAAAAAGGAACTGATTGGGTCACTGGTTGAGAAGAAACTGTCTACTGAGGGATACTCTGGAAGGAATGGTGAACGGGAAAAGATATCAGATGATAGACAACATCAATATAATGGTTTGTATGCGGTGACTAACAAGGGAAGGGTTTCGGTTCGAACAGGAATCCAAAATTTGTATACAGGCCCATCTTTTCATCTCTGTAAAGCTCCCAGAAGCATTCGTTTGTGTAATGTGTGGTTTGTCTGTTAGAGCACTGTACAAGTTGAGGGGTGGGGAGAGCACTGCACAAGTTAAGGGGATGGGACACCTTACCCGTAAGCCTAGCCTAGCCTAGCCTAGAAGTTAGTGCGAGTGGTAAAATGTCTAAAGCCCATTTAAGAACATTTTTCTCCAACGTTCTGTCTGAAAATATTGCAGCTAATCAAAAATGTAGACTGTTGCGTTAGTCATTGAATACGCACAAGGACACAGCCTTAATAAATGAATCATTCCAAGCCTAGGACATGGAATGTATGATCATTCCACCTAAAAAAAACTAAATATATCCAGCCTCTGGATATCTATTACCTTAGACAATACAAAATATATACATCTTGATTGTCTCACTTCGGAATATGTATGATAAGAACTTTCTTCTGCTAAATTTTAACGTACCTCGTTAACATGTTTCGACCTATTTTCGGTCATCTTCGCGACTGGTCGTTGTTGGTCTTGGATCCTCTTGTTTCCTGTGTGGGTGTGTTCGTAATGTAGAGTCAAAGAGTGTATGCGTTCTCAACGATATTCTCAACACACAACTCAATTTCAAAACACATACACTCTTTGACTCTACACTACGAACGCACCCACACAGGAAACAAGAGGCGCCAAGACCAACAACGACCAGTTCCGAAGATGACCGAAAATAGGTCGAAATATGTTAACAAGGTACGTTAAAATTTAACACAAGAAAGTTCTTATCATAAATATTCCGAAACAAAATATATGCTCGGAGGATAACAGATTGCTTAAGGACTCTTGCTGAGAATCCAGAACTTAACTTGGGAAATCGAGTGTTTATAATGAAAATGCACTCTGTTATGCATAACCAGCTGTCTGCTCCAGTGTACCGCCCTATGCTTCAGTATTCCTGGCAGTCAGCTGGTTACGTGAATCGTGAACAAGTCTCGGACTTCAAAAATGTAATTCAGGTAGCATTTGATTTTTGAGCACTGGAGTGTGGTTCAGAAGATTGTTCAGGTGTTGCTTCTGCGTGTTGTGCTTATTGATCTGCTCCATGCTGTTTCATGCATTTTATAGAGAATCCTCATGTACATTTTTAAAGAAATGTATTGACCAATACCAACCAAACGGAGAGTTACACAAATGATTGCTTTTAGGGCCTTCATCACCATTGTGAGGTAAGTCTCTGTACAAATTTTCAACCAAAAATTCCTGTTCGAGCCGAAACCCTTCCCTTGTAAGAAGAAGGCAGAAAATAGGACATATTTAAAAATGCTGGATTTGCAGTGAAAGACCTGCCCTTGGGCAGAAAACTATGACTGAATGAATAGGCCTATAACCTAACCAAGTAGTACTTAATGATACCTGGAGTCACTGGTAGCGGACGACGTGCCGTTGGTTCTGGTAGGGCTGGTGTTGTGCAGGTCCGGCAGGGACTTGTGGTGTACTTTGCAGGTGTTGCTTGGGCTCGCAACAGGAACTGTAGTCTGCACCTGTGAGATGCTGCGTCCATAGGGCCTCGGCCCTGTAAACGGCCGCTCATCTCCTGCCACCTGTTAACATGCATTTACGTAAGGGCTATTCCATATGAAATCGATCAGTAAAAAACCTCGCATTTTTTTATACTCTAATTTTTCCCTTATTTATACAAGGTGCTGAGGAGAGTGCATTTGCAAAAATATACAGGGACATCATTTTATTTTTACTTGCATTTTTATTGTACCTGCATTTCTGAATGTACTTCACTCTCACCCCTTCACTAATGTCCTTGCTCCCGTCAGACACACAAACTTACGGCCGCTGTTGCATTCGAAGTCTTCAAGCAGTGAAGTAAACACTGCAGTGTATAGTGTGTTTCATAAATATGGTTGCGTTTTGTATAGAAGAAAGAACCTATATTAATAATATCGTACTAAAAATTATATTCAAGAAACGATAAATTCAATTTCAGAGAATATGCTTCAAAATGTTTTAATAATATGCGTAAAGAATTGAAGCCTGCATTGTAATGAACGGCAATCATTTTCAGCAAATTGTTTAAAAATTCAGATTAGCTTATTTTGAATTGAGGTGGCTAGAAGCAAAGGAATGCTAGTGACATTTGTAATAACATGAGTTAAGTGCATCCAGTGTAAGCAAAAGTATCTAAAATTTTTGTGGCAAAGGGATATTTTAATCGCATCACACATTAAAATTTAAATAAAAATTTCACCGATTTTACGAAAGCTTAAATATTTAAACCCCATTTTCTCAAAAGTAACTTCAGTGCACTTACAGGCCTTTACTTATGACCCCCTCAATTTAAATGCACTCTCTATATTGTATGTTAACACCAATAATTAATATGCTAAATAAAGTGGACATTACATAACGAACATAGCCGCCTGAAAAGTTGAGTTTTTGAAAAAAAAAAAAAAATGTTACTACTCTACCGTATTTTGATAAATTCCGTAAAAGTGATGATCAAACTGAAAATCGTAATATCGTATTTCCCTACAACATAAATGGATACACTACTTTTTTCTCCTCCTATACCTAGTAAAATTATTTGTCTACGTATTGCACTAGCAACACCAAACTCCTGTAATGGAAGTGGGCAACAGTGTTTCCGAGTATAGCCAGGTGAATGTTAAAAATGTTGGTAAAAATAAAGTGATGTCCCTATACTATCGAAAGTCAAAAGGTTTTCGTATTGTTGAGCGACAAATTTAGCGTATTTTAGAAAAACAAGCCCCTTTCACTGCTCAGAACACTGGAACCATTCTGCAGAACATTGAACGAGAGCTCATTTTGAAGCTGACATTTGGTAGGTTATGTTAAGAAGTAATCCTTATTTTTATTGTATACAGAGAGACGGATAATCTGATTTTACTTACTTTTAGGCTTTTTGCCCATTTGTAAAAATGTAAAAAAAATATTGATAAAAAACCTTGCATTATTAAGAGGGATTCGACTATTGTTTGCTTAGTGGCACGGCAATAAGTTTCGAGGGTATTAAATAGATTATTTTCATACGCCTGGTCTTGAACGGTGCAGTACCGCACTCACTGGCCGAGAGCTGAAGATAAGCGAGCGTTGGGCTTCATTTTACTCCTGTGTTTATGAAAACCTTTGATAAAGCTAGCCCAGCTATGCGCTACTAGACACGTCATGTGTTTATGTCTCCTGGCCTTGCTTTCCTCGGCTAGCTCCCGCCTCACAGTTAGCTGGTTAGTTTACGTGCGTACTATTCATTTTCTTTATTTGATTTTTCAATACTTTCTTATAAATGTCGCACCAGTAAAAAATATGTGTTTATTTGTACTTTCAATGCGGAATCTAACCATATATTTTAAAAATATTTTTTCGTGGGCAAAGGCGTCTTAATTCAGAAAAATCTAAATTTCTCCATTTCCATAAAAAGTAAGAAAAACTGTTTACATGCCAATATAAACGTTAACTTTTCGGCATCAAAATAAATCATGATTTTGATCATTGGGTGAAAGGGTTTCGGAGCAACAACAGTTTAAAGTTGCTAATTTTATGAACATACGATACATTTAAATATTTTTAATTTAAACACTATGAAGTTCTGATGCCTCAAACTTTGCACAAAGCATTGCATCACAGTTGTCTACGGACAGAAAAAGTTTAATTGTATTTAAAAATTGCAAGGTCAATTTTCTGTATATTTCGGTCGATTTGAGATGGAATAGCCCGTAAGTGTGTAGTGATGCATATTTTAGAGTGTTACCTTTCATTTATCAAGGGTGTAAATACAGAGGAATTTAACAAAACTGTTAAATACTGTACACTGCATACTTTACCTGAGAGCAGCGTGATCAATTCTCCTCTGTTTGTCGGGAACTCCCATATTTAACCTATTTGTTTATCTTCCCGGCTCCCGTACTGAAATTCTAATCCTCCCGCATTTTTCTTCATCAATCTTGATTGCTATTTTTTTAAGGTAACCCATTGGTTCCCAACCCTTTTTTACTGACGACACACTTTACTGAACGCCCACGATATCGCGACACACTGTAATAATAATAATAATAATAATAATAATAATAATAATAATAATAATAATAACCAGTGTTTTTCTTCTGAATAAAAAGATGGTGAAACTCTCTGTAGAATATTTTATAGCGGACAAGGAGATGATCACTGTTTACAGTACGGAAATTTGGTCGTTTTTAACCTCCTTTTCGTCAAACTAAAACTTTCAAGGTCTAATCGAACTTCAATGAAAAATTTTATTAAAAACATAGTTCCAGCGCGTTCCGCCAGAAAGAAAAGCACTGATAACAAGTTCTACATAATGTCGGACATTCAGTGTTATAGATAGGTCGATATTAACACGCAATCTAAAAAAAAAAATGTGAAGTCTGCGCTTTGTGGGTTGCACAGAGTTTCTATATACATGGCCTCGTTGACAGGTCAATACAACAGTATTTTTATGGTAGAAAATGCTGATTCACACAAGTATAACGTTGAAAACGGCAGTTCTAAATGTATTTTTAGTTTATTCGGGACTATCGACTGATTTGACAAAACATTTCCGCATATAAGTCACGCGGGATTTTGTTTATATTCATCTCCACGCCACGTAAAACAATACTGCAAATATTCATAACTATATTTACGAAACGCTGTGCGTTTTTGTGAACCCTACAGGGAATTTTCGCTCACATTACACTGCTGTCGCCTATACCCAGAACTTGATTCAGATTGTCTTTTTCGAATTAAAAATTTGTCCATGATAAAATATAAATATAAATAAAACACTTTTAAAAAAATAGTCGCACTATCACCTGCTCGCACGTATTTACTGAAACTGACCAATAATGTTCTGACAATTCTAAACTCTGTTTATTACTAAGTGGGAAGAGTAAACGAATTACTAAGCATTGTCACAGGTTTTCACTTTCATTCGAATTATCGCCAGGCAGAAAAATTGAACTAAACATTATTATGTGTTCACGCTTCATTGATAAAGTCTGTCTCAAAATAAAATGTAGCATATCAAAGACTTCGTTGTAAATAAAAACTGCGTTGTAAAGAGACTTTCTGGATGGTGCAAAATTTATTTTTCAATCCAAAATTTCGCGACACACTCCATGGGGCTGCGCGACACACCGATTGGGAACCCCTGAGGTATAATAATAATAATAATAATAATAATAATAATAATAATAATAATAATAATAATAATAATAATGTGCCGTTTATATTTCGGCACGTCTTCCTTTTCCTTTCCATTTCTTTCCTGTTCTTCTATCCTTATGCTTTTCTCTGTTTGTTTTGATTATTCTAACTCTTCACAGATGGCTTGTAGTTTTTTCCTTTCTGATCTAGTTCTTCTTACTTTTCATAGATGGCTTACTTCCTCTCACTTTTTACGTTTTTCCGTATTCTCTGATTTTGTGCTTTAATCTGTGATGAGTTGAAACCGGGGGCCCAGTTAACATCTGGCTGGGGAGCAGTTAGTATTTTACGCTGATTGGTTGAGACCGGGGGCCCAGTTAATACCTGGCTGGGGAGCAGTTAGTATATCATTCTGATTGGTTAAGATAGAGACGCCGAGTTTTTCTTTCGATTGTAGCGTCAGTCTGATGGATGGACTCTTTCAGGTCGGATGTGTGCCGGCAGTTATGAATTTTTCCAAGGGGACGGGCTCGAGTGTAGACCGGGGATCGAACGGGGTTCGATAGTTCTACTAGCAGCACCGTAGCCGAACGAGTTGTGGGAACCTGCGATTGGATCGCGGAAGAAACACGTGTGGCAAGTGAACCTTAGAAAACTATGGATATCGAACTGGGTTTGAGTATCTTTTCTGAGAAGAATGAAGCCAACACGGTTATTATTTTGGTTGTAGCGTCGGTCTGCGATACGGACTCATTGAGGTCGGGTGTGTGTCGGCAGGCTCAGTAAGGTGAACATTGTTGGGGCGTCAGTGGGCGTCGGACCTTCCTTGAGGGAAGTTGTGTAGTAGCGGGTTTGATTATGTGGAAGTTAAGTTAAATCTGCCGGGGAGAGATTCGTTGAGGAAATACGTATAGTGCAGTCAGCTCTACCATAAATACCGGTCGGTATTTTATTTGATGTTATTGTATCTCAAGCTGTGATGTAACTAATAGTCAACCACGGACTACAAGAAATTTAGTTACTTAGTTTTGGTTTACGTTTTACTTAGTCATTACAGCAGAACGCATTTGATGAGTATGGAATTCAAAATGGAGACATCCATTGTTGTGTGACGTTTGAGGGGTGACCATTTGGAGAGTAACGGTTATGTGTGTGTTGAGTATTGGTTATGAGTGAGATGAGTCGACAAGACGGATGTCAGCAAGGCGGAGTAACTATCTATGTAAGGTAACTAGTTGGGTTTGATTAACATTACTCTGTGACGAAGATATATTCAGTGTGACGCAGTTATTTTGCTGTCTATTCTAAATAAATGTTTGTCTTTAACATAGGAAATGTGTGTTGTTACTCAATTACCTCGGTGAGCAGATTACCATTCTGATCATAACGTTTCAGGGCTGGGTTATTTGGTATAATTCAGATATTTATCATTTATTTCAGCAATCAAAAGTCCTACCAGACCCAGCGACGGTCCAATAATAATCGATATATATATATATATATATATATATATATATATATATTTAGATATAAACTGATATTAATATCAATAGTTTAGTAAGTACCAATAAATATAGCAATTCTGTTCCGGCGATTTATTTATTGTATTTTAAGATATGAACATAACAGATCAACCAATTACTATGAATGAATGAATGCATATAATCTAACCAATTATACTGGTTTTGTGCACAAATGTGGTTTGTACAAACATACAGTGCTTACATAAAATACATTTCCTCACAATTCAATGCACCGAATTACAGGGTACATTTGCAACGTATCAGAAGAAAACTATCTCTTACTTTTACTCAAAAAACTTTTTTCAAGAAACGCTAAAGGGATGTTGGCATGTAACAAAATTATACACAAATCTCGATTAAATTCTTTTATGCTCGACCATGCCGAAATGTAGTAATTATACACCTGGTAGTAGCCCATTAATGGACCTCATTAAAGTACACCTATTCATTATAGTTCAGTTGTTCAGCCAATGAGAAATCACCATTGTAGCATTATAAAACCGCAAGTATCGATTATTCTCGGATATGCAATCGAAAGACAACTAGCGAAACGTCACGGAGGCTGGAAATCCAATACTGTCGGAGAAGGTTATGTTCTGGTACTATAATAATTACCGTTAATTGTAAATAATATTAAAATAAATTCAATCTGTCATCTCGTTTTTCAATTCTAAATCAATTTCCAGGTTATATCAAGATTAATGTTCATGTTATTCTCTAGACAATGACATTCGTTCCTAGGAAAAAATCAATACTTCCGCGTCTGCGCACATCTCACAATTTAGAAGGTCAGTTCCGCTCTTCACTTAGATAACCATAACATGAATACTTACGAATAATTTCAAGTTAGAAATATGGTCGAGCATAAAAAGTCGTATGAAACTTGCCTATAATGGTACTTAAGACTCTCGTATGAAAATTATGAAACTCGCTTGCGCTCGTTTCATAAACAAACATACTCGCGTCTTAATTACTACCATTATAGGCTCGTTGCATAATGTACTATTTCATGATTTTTTATGTTGGAACCCAATTTTGATTGTATAATTAAATATTCTCCATGTACTTTTGATATTACACTACTTTTGAAAGAATCGAGTTCTATCTATCGTGACCTCTGTAACTTACCTAGTGTTGGACATTGTCCCACTGTCACATATTCTGTGACGCAGTACATGAGGTTAGGCCACCAAAGGGGGAACAGAGAGGTAGAACTTAAATTGAGTAGGATTCAATCCAGCATCGGAACTAGAATCCGGTGTGGCTTAGTGGCTAAAGCGTCAGCACGTAGAGCTGAAAACCGGGTTCGAATCCCGATGCTGGAGAGAATTTTTTTCTGTTCTAACCATTCTTCACCATAAAGCATATAAAGCTGAAAGGTACCTACCAGAGGTCTGCATCGGACGTTTTCGCTCGAGCGCCAAATAGTTCATAGCATAATCCGATAGGTAGCGCACATGCATGATGGGTAAAATTGTCGCGAGCGATAAATCCTCGAACGGTATAAGCCGAGCGTTAGATATTCGTTCTTGTTACAGTGATTAACTGTGTAGTAACATCATAGATGTTTATCATTTCAAAACTTTGCAGTGTTTAACTAACCTCTCCATAGTACAACTACAAAACTTTCTTTAAAATGTAATATCAATATTGTAGGTAAATGTCCCCCATAACCCAACACAGGAGTGATTTTGTTTTTGCCAAATCTGATATATGTAATTGGATGTAAATGCAATTATTAGAAACTGAGAACACAATCACGATAATGCAAGAAATGTATCAAGTTTTCTAGTAATAATAATAATAATAATAATAATAATAATAATAATAATAATAATAATAATAATAATCTCTAATAATTAGTGTATCAATCTTTGCGTCTGTAACAGTTGTGCAGCATGATTATTCGTTTTATTATATTTTCTGTTACGTTATCTCTGTGCTAATATTGTTATTAATTTACTGCTATATAATAATATTTTGTAAAACGTTTCTACATTGTCGCAGTATATAGGCGGAACACTATGTATGGACCTATCATATTATGTGGTAAATCAAATATTGAATAATTATTAATTAGGAATAATAACTGTATATCGAAGTTTTTCATACTATTTTATTTATAACTGCATATTCCTGTTTTGGTACGTTCCATTGACTGTTCCATTAGACGTTTTCGTAAACGCAGAAAATAAAGCCTTATTTTTACGGTGTGAGCAAAACATATGTGTATCTTATCTGTCGCCTTCAATACAAGATAAGACATGTCGGTGAGATGACCTTGTACTGTGCTTCTATTTATTACGAGCGTATCACGACCGATCTTATCTCACCCGAGCGTGCGACATTCGACCGAGTTCAAGCGAGCGATTTAACTCCAATACAGCACTCTGGTACCTACTGTTAGAGGTTGAATATTTGGAATTTAATTTGTTTTATTTTGTTTATGCCATAATAAATTGTTACACATATCCAAACTATGAAATTTCCCTGAATTTCAGGCATGCAAAATGTTAATCGATGTTGATCAAAGTTCATGAACCATACTCACAGTCTTGACATCCTGGTCATCATCCCACAGTCGCCTGTACAAGTTCTCTTTGGAGTCAGCATTGAGCAGACGGCGGAGTTTGGTCTGCAACTGGTCTCCACTTGGATTCGAACCAGATCGCCTTTGTGCAGCAGGCACGAGACGTGGTGACTTGGGTGGAAGAGGGGGTGGGGTTGGTTGCTGGGATGCAGGCTGTAAAGGGTTGGGGCGAGGTGGCAACGTCGGAGGAGGGCTCAGGAGCAGCACATGCTGATGCAAATCTGAAACAGAAATGTACAAGACATCAAATAATAAAGTAGATCATTGAGGTGATGGGCGCAAAACAACTATGCCACTCACTTTATATTTAACTGAACATAATGTTTATATGCGCTCTTTTATTATTTATCCATTATAAATCGCCTTAATGTTGAGATATTAGCAAATTTTTTGCATGTATCTAGTTTATGCATTTAAATGGTAAACACAAACTACTCTGACAATTATTGAACATCAATTTGTGATTACTAGTTTCGTATTTGTGTTTCCTGACAAAACAAATGCAATTTGTTGTTTATTTACTTGCTTACAAATCACTTTTATAAATACTGTTTTGACAGTTTGTAGTCTATATGAAAAAAAAATCCCAATAAGGTTACACGAGAACGTAAGGGAGGAGGGAGGAGTAACATTTTAAGTTGAAATTTTACATCAAAGATTGTTGCAATATAGGCTTAAAGATTTCATTAAAAGTAATGCCTGTGGAACAGTAACATTTTAAGTTGAAATTTTACATCAAAGATTGTTGCAATATAGGCTTAAAGATTTCATTAAGAGTAATGCCTGTGGAACAGTAACATTTTAAGTTGAAATTTTACATAAAATATTGTTGCAATATAGGCTTAAAGATTTCATTAAGAGTAATGTCTGTGAAACAGTAACATTTTAAGTTTAGTTAAAATTTTACATTAAAGATTGTTGTAATATAGGCCTAAAGATTTCATTGAGTAATGCCTGTGAAACAGTAACATTTTAAGCTAAATTTTACATCAAAGATTGTTGTAATATAGGCTTAAAGATTTCATTGAGTAATGTCTGTGAAACAGTAACATTTTAAGCTAAATTTTACATCAAAGATTGTTGTAATATAGGCCTAAAGATTTCATTGAGTAATACCTGTGAAACAGTAACATTTTAAGCTAAATTTTACATCAAAGATTGTTGTAATATAGGCTTAAAGATTTCATTGAGTAATGCCTGTGAAACAGTAACATTTTAAGCTAAAATTTTACATCAAAGATTGTTGTAATACAGGCTTAAAGATTTCATTGAGTAATGCCTGTGAAACAGTAACATTTTAAGCTAAATTTTACATCAAAGATTGTTGTAATACAGGCTTAAAGATTTCATTAAGAGTAATGCCTGTGAAACAGTAACATTTTAAGCTAAAATTTTACATCAAAGATTGTTGTAATACAGGCTTAAAGATTTCATTGAGTAATGTCTGTGAAACAGTAACATTTTAAGCTAAATTTTACATCAAAGATTGTTGTAATACAGGCTTAAAGATTTCATTAAGAGTAATGCCTGTGAAACAGTAACATTTTAAGCTAAAATTTTACATCAAAGATTGTTGTAATACAGGCTTAAAGATTTCATTGAGTAATGTCTGTGAAACAGTAACATTTTAAGCTAAATTTTACATCAAAGATTGTTGTAATATAGGCCTAAAGATTTCATTGAATAATGCCTGTGAAACAGTAACATTTTAAGCTAAATTTTACATCAAAGATTGTTGTAATATAGGCTTAAAGATTTCACTGAGTAATGTCTGTGAAACAGTAACATTTTAAGCTAAAATTTTACATCAAAGATTGTTGTAATACAGGCTTAAAGATTTCATTGAGTAATGCCTGTGAAACAGTAACATTTTAAGCTAAATTTTACATCAAAGATTGTTGTAATACAGGCTTAAAGATTTCATTGAGTAATGCCTGTGAAACAGTAACATTTTAAGCTAAATTTTACATCAAAGATTGTTGTAATACAGGCTTAAAGATTTCATTAAGAGTAATGCCTGTGAAACAGTAACATTTTAAGCTAAAATTTTACATCAAAGATTGTTGTAATACAGGCTTAAAGATTTCATTAAGAGTAATGTCTGTGAAACAGTAACATTTTAAGCTAAATTTTACATCAAAGATTGTTGTAATACAGGCTTAAAGATTTCATTAAGAGTAATGTCTGTGAAACAGTAACATTTTAAGCTAAATTTTACATCAAAGATTGTTGTAATACAGGCTTAAAGATTTCATTAAGAGTAATGCCTGTGAAACAGTAACATTTTAAGCTAAATTTTACATCAAAGATTGTTGTAATAGTAGGGGCGTATTTTGCGGACTACCGGGGCTACCGGCGGTAGCCCAAGGAAATTACAAAAGAAAAAGTTTATAATATAACATGATGTAATAATTTTGTATTATTAGTTTTACCACAGTAATTAAAATTAAAGTAAATGTTAGATTTATATGCGCTCTCTGCTCTCGAAAAGAAAAAAAGTTGTCAAGGCGGCATCACTGGAGAAACCGCTTGCTACGTGAGGTAGCATGTGACCGTACCGCGCACGCTGTCCTGTCGCACAACTGCCCGTCCCCCCCCCCCCCGCTCTCTTCTGTTTCCATCGTGCAGTGTAGCCGGGCGAGTTGCCGCTCTCGTGATTGGTTCCTTCGCAGGCGCGAAGCAACAATACGCTTAGTACGCTAGCTCATGAATGTAATTGTGTTCTTGCAGTGCAGTATTTTAAATTTGTGATTTGTTCGAGTGTCTAAGAGTTATATTAATTGTGAATTATTAAGTTTTTAATTTCCCAATTAAGTGATATTGTGAAAAATATGGCAGAACAAGTTTCTGGAGAGGTTTGTGTTGAAAATGACTGTGTAATAGAAGGTTTATTAAAAGTGCCTTTTAACCGTCGTACATACAACGAGAAAATTGAAATTGTGAAAATGGAAAGACCAACTCCTGAGTTAAATTTGTCCATGGACGTAAAAGAAAAACAGCGTGAGTACACACGCCATTTCACTTCAACATCATATGGTAAGTGGAATTGGTTGTGTGGTAGTTCTAAACTGTCTAAACTATTTTGCTGGCCATGTTTGTTATTTAGCCGCGAAACTAATGTGTGGTCAAAAGAGGGTTTTCTAATACCAACTCCCTTCGAACGGCAGTCCTAAAACACGACAAAACAAAAGCTCTTTATTTGTAGTAGCATAAACTTTGCAAACTTTGGGAAGACAAGAATTGATTTACAGCTAGATAAGCAAAAAGCTCTACATATCAACCAACACAATGCTCCTGTGGAAAAAAAAATCGGGAGATTTTACTGCGTCTTATTAACACAGTCTGCTTTCTAGGAAAACAAGAATTGGCTTTTCGGGATCATAATGAGAGTGTGGAATCAGACAATAGAGGAAATTATATTGAATATTTAAGTTCCTTAAGTGAATTTGACCATTTACTGGCCAATCATCTTGAGAGTTCAACAGTATTTCGTGGTACTTCTCCCGCAATTCATAATGACTTAATATTTGCTATAAGTGGGGTTATGATAAAGAACATAAAATCTGAAATAGAAGAAGCACCTTTTGCGGCCATTGTTGATGAAACAAGTGACTGCTCTAATCAGAGTCAATTGTCCACTGTTTTAAGATACGTCGATAGTACTGCCAATGTTCAAGAACAGTTTATAAGATTCACAAATGTCAGTTCGGGCAAAACTGCTGCTGCTTGGTTTCAGCATGTGGAAGGTGTTATAGCAGAATACAATGTCGGCAATAAGTTAATTGCACAGACATTTGATGGTGCTTCAGTTATGGCGGGAAATATTAATGGCTTAAAAACAAAAGTTCAAGGAAAGTATCCTCAAGCACTATTTGTCCATTGTTACAGCCATGTTCTCAATTTAGTTTTGCAACAAACTACTTCATCCATTCCAGAATGCCGCATTTTTTTTTCAAAACACTGTCGGGTTTAGCTGCATTTTTCTCATCGTCCCCTAAAAGATCAGAAAAACTCAAGAATTTATGTAAAAGAAACTCCCAAAAGTAGCACCAACTAGATGCAATTTTACATCTCGGCTTGTAAATACAGTAAAGGAATACAGAAAACAACTGCCTGTTTTCTTTGAAAATATCATTTATAATGACTCTGAAGAAAACTGGGTTGATGATGTAATTGTGCAGGCTCAAGGATATTTGTATTTTTTTCACACAGTTTCAGAATATATTTCTTCTTGAAGTCTATGCTAGAGTGTTCGCACATACAGATGTGCTCTACAATATTCTTCAGACAAAAAGTCTAGACATAGTATACTGCTTGCAAGAGGTATCAAAGTTAAAAAATACTAGGCTATATCCGAGTTCAGACGTAGTGGATTTCCGTCCATATGGAGTAATATGGAAAATGAAAATTCTTCAGCCAATACAATGGAACCACCATTAAAGCGAAGAAAAGGAGATGATGAATTGAAATACAGGCAGCTGTACTACAGCGTACTAGATCGTATGCACATGGAAATTACTGACAGATTTTCTGATTATGGAAAGCTTCAGTTCAAATATTTTCTAGATTCTCAAAAATTTTCTGCTTAGAGAGAAAACTTCCCGAATGAGGCACTAAACACATTATTTCAGTCCTATAACAGTCACTTTGATCAAGTACGTTTGAAAAATGAATTAAGTGTAATATATTCAGCAGAAGTCTTTGATTTTTCGAACAAACCTATCCATGAAATATTATCTGCCATATATGAAAACCAGCTGAACCAAGTTATTCCTGAAGTCCTTAAATTGGCAACATTAATTGTGACAATACCAGCTACGTCAACATCAGTAGAAAGAACATTTTCTGCGTTGAAGAGAATAAAATCCTACTGTAGATCAACTCATACACAAGAACGTTTTTCCGGCTTGGCACTGATGTCCATTGAAAAGTCATTTCTACAGAAACTTCGCAATCGGCTCAACTGTAATTTCAATGACGAAGTCATCAAAGTATTTTCGTCCCAATCAAGACGTCTGGAATTCATATATAAATAGGTAAGGAATTTTATTATAGGGACTTTAAAATACATTTTGTGTAATAATAGGGTCAGTGGTAGCCCAGGCCCTTAAACCAGTATACGCCACTGTGTAATACAGGCTTAAAGATGTCATTAAGAGTAATGCCTGTGAAACAGTAACATCTTAAAATTTCATGTTGAAGATATACCGATAAGCTGTCACAATTTGACTATAATTATATGTATATTTACCGCCTTTGCTTATCTTACAAAATGAATGAGTTAATTAGTCATATTTTCCTCATTAACGTTTTCGGTACGTAACTTGTACCATCTTCAGATGTTTGTATATTATTTTAATTGTAAACCAAGCCTGTGGGTGCATGTATCTGGACTGAAGTGGTCAGTGTTTTTGTATGCTGTGCGGTGTCGGTGAAGTGTTGTCATGATTACACAAATGATCACCTTAACTCTTATATGCTATTTGGTACCACACTTTATCAAACTTGAATTGCAATGTTTCTGTCGTTGTTTAAAACACTATGTAAGACACTGTTTAAAAAACTGTTTAAAACGATTTAAATATTTAAAAACACTTAGTTTTTACATCACTTTGACTATGTGAAGTATGTGATCACTGCTGGTTGGAAGTTAGATGAGGCACTTGTGGTGATCTTGTTTTGCGTTGAGTTGGACGCAAGGTCGTGGCATGACTATGTTTCTAAAAGTGATGTTGAGACACTTCTATTAGATTGATGGCTTATGTAAAATTATAACAGGATGAAGATTGTCAAGTCCGTGGCTATAGTATCGCCTGGCGTGTCTGTAACAATATGATTAAATTAATTTATAAAGTTGGGGATGTTTGTAATTGTATTGGAAATTCCTTTGGTATGGTTAACTGCAGTGCCTATTATGTAAGAAAAGTAACTTACAGTTATGGATGTGTTGGTCTGCTCGTGCTTGATGCTGGGCTGATACTAGAGCGAAGGACTTGTTCACAGTATTTTAGTTAGTTATAATATCTGTTTCCGGAAGTAGAGGGGGTGTCGGTGTAATCTGTGTGTGTGATTGTTTGGGCGGGAGTAGTTTGAATAAATTGAAGAGTGGGTTATTTATGTTGGCTATTTGTTCATTTAGTAGAGGTTTTCCTGAGTTGTGTTCTTTTATAATATGAAATTGTTCCGCCGTTTCTATTGTAGGGTCGTTTGTGATTTTTAGTATTTTCAGGGTGTCATTAATGTTTGCGAGTTCATGGTTTTCTTCTATAAGGTGTTGTGCAAATTTAGATCTATTTCTATTATAAACGAAATCAGATGTATGTTCCTTAAATCTTATTTTAAAGTTGCGCCGGGTCTGTCCTATGTATGTTTTGGTGCAATTTTTGCAGTTTAACTGGTATATGCCGCTGTTTAGGAGGGGTTCATTATGGTTGGTATTATTGGGAATTATATTGTTTAGTTTGTTGTTGGTACGAGGGGCTATGTTAATATTTTGTTTTTTGAAAAAGTTGCTAAGTTTGTTTGTAATTTTGCCGTAATATGTTAAACTATGCCATTGTTTTTTGTTTTGTGTTTTCTCAGGCTGTAATGTTGTGAATTCTTTTTTATGTAGTTTTGTTTTTCTCTTTTGTATTAGGTTGTTGATTAGTTGGTTTTCGTATCCATTTTCAAAGGCTATTTGCTTTATATAATTAAGTTCTTTATTGTAATTATCTCTATTTAGCGGTGTTGTGAGTAATCTATCAATGAGGAACCGAAATTTGCTAATTTTATGTGTGATTGGATGTGTTGAATGTTTTTTTATGGCATGTGTAGTTGTTGTTTCTTTCCTGTATATATTAAACAATGGCATAGTTTAACATATTACGGCAAAATTACAAACAAACTTAGCAACTTTTTCAAAAAACAAAATATTAACATAGCCCCTCGTACCAACAACAAACTAAACAATATAATTCCCAATAATACCAACCATAATGAACCCCTCCTAAACAGCGGCATATACCAGTTAAACTGCAAAAATTGCACCAAAACATACATAGGACAGACCCGGCGCAACTTTAAAATAAGATTTAAGGAACATACATCTGATTTCGTTTATAATAGAAATAGATCTAAATTTGCACAACACCTTATAGAAGAAAACCATGAACTCGCAAACATTAATGACACCCTGAAAATACTAAAAATCACAAACGACCCTACAATAGAAACGGCGGAACAATTTCATATTATAAAAGAACACAACTCAGGAAAACCTCTACTAAATGAACAAATAGCCAACATAAATAACCCACTCTTCAATTTATTCAAACTACTCCCGCCCAAACAATCACACACACAGATTACACCGACACCCCCTCTACTTCCGGAAACAGATATTATAACTAACTAAAATACTGTGAACAAGTCCTTCGCTCTAGTATCAGCCCAGCATCAAGCACGAGCAGACCAACACATCCATAACTGTAAGTTACTTTTCTTACATAATAGGCACTGCAGTTAACCATACCAAAGGAATTTCCAATACAATTACAAACATCCCCAACTTTATAAATTAATTTAATCATATTGTTACAGACACGCCAGGCGATACTATAGCCACGGACTTGACAATCTTCATCCTGTTATAATTTTACATAAGCCATCAATCTAATAGAAGTGTCTCAACATCACTTTTAGAAACATAGTCATGCCACGACCTTGCGTCCAACTCAACGCAAAACAAGATCACCACAAGTGCCTCATCTAACTTCCAACCAGCAGTGATCACATACTTCACATAGTCAAAGTGATGTAAAAACTAAGTGTTTTTAAATATTTAAATCGTTTTAAACAGTTTTTTAAACAGTGTCTTACATAGTGTTTTAAACAACGACAGAAACATTGCAATTCAAGTTTGATAAAGTGTGGTACCAAATAGCATATAAGAGTTAAGGTGATCATTTGTGTAATCATGACAACACTTCACCGACACCGCACAGCATACAAAAACACTGACCACTTCAGTCCAGATACATGCACCCACAGGCTTGGTTTACAATTAAAATAATATACAAACATCTGAAGATGGTACAAGTTACGTACCGAAAACGTTAATGAGGAAAATATGACTAATTAACTCATTCATTTTGTAAGATAAGCAAAGGCGGTAAATATACATATAATTATAGTCAAATAGTAACATCTTAAGCTAAATTTTACATCAAAGATTGTTGTAATACAGGCTTAAAGATTTCTAAGAGTAATGCCTGTGAAACAGTAACATTTTAAGCTAAAATGTTTACAGCAAGGGCTTGGTTTATTCTTTTATAATGCACAAAACAGCCCCGTCCTTGATGCGGGTGTAGTCTGTTTTAATCGTACAGCACCACGCACCACTACTCTTCGTCAAGACATGTCGTACAGAAACATTGGAAGTCCCAGAAAGGAGGTAGTGCGCATGATCAGACATACAACGAAATAAAACTAATTTTATTATCTTAATTAGTCGTTCTCTTGTGAACCAGGTCTCTCGTCTTCTGATCATGCGCACTGCTTCCATTCTGGAACTTTTAAAGTATCGGTGTGACAAAACTTTTTTCTAATACTGTACAATATTTTAATACATTTTATAACTGATTTCTAAAAACAATGTATTTCACGTACCTGGTGAGTCATATAAATACATTATTATTATTATTATTATTATTATTATTATAAACAGGTTTACAATGTAATATCACATCTTCCTGTGACCAATGTTCTATGTTCTTAATTTTTTTCCCCAATTCTCTCTATCTTCCCAATCCCGTTCTTGCAGTCCTTTCTCTGCCAACGCTTTATTTATGTCTTGCAACCAGATGTTTTGCAGTCTACCTCTGCCTCTCCTTCCCTCTGAAATCCAATCTAAAACTCTTCTTGGTAGCCTTCCATCTTCCATTCGCTTTACATTTCCATGCCATTCTAACTGCCTATATTTTACGAAATATAAAATTGAATTTTCTTTATTCATCTGTTGCCTGATCACTTCATTTCTTATTTTTTTAAGCTTAGAATGTCTGGCCGAACATCGTAAAAATCTATTTCTAATGCTAGTAATTTTGACAGCAAATTTTTATTTAGCTTCCAAGTTCCCGCGCCATATTTAGACTACAGATAGATAAATATGTTTATTTTTGTTTCCTTAAAAATAGTCTTGTTCCATAATATTCCATTTAACATCGCTGTTTCTGATCTTCCTTTATTTATCCTATGTTTAATATCATCCTGTGTAGCATTTTTATTAGCGCTGTTGATCGACCAAACTATTTAATCGATTAATCTGTCGATTAATCGAGTTTTGATCGAGTTGAAAAAATGTTTTAATATACTGTAATACACAATTATTGTTAAATTTACATGTGTTCGGTGAGAAGCATAAGTATTAAATGTTGTACGAGTATATCTGCATATATATTGTATCGTTATATTACAAAACAACTATTTTAATTACTTACTAACATATTTATTATGAGGCTTTAATTTATTGTGTCAGTTTCTCCGGAAATTTTTGAAACAAACATTAATAACAAAAAGAATGAAGACTCGCCTAGTTAATACTGTTTCATCTATGATTTTAAACACGTGAGTGCATTCACATACTCCGAATTAAGTGCCGCTCTACATTTAGTAACAATGTTTCCTGCATCACTAAACACGAAAAAACTTTTTTTCTGTCAAGCACTTCTCCACGATCGTTCAATTTAAATCCAAATTATCATATGACATAATGGAGTTTACACTTTTCACAAACAACAGAAAACTGATTTTTTTTCTTTATCAAACTAAACACACAACCTTCATATACAAACTCAGTACAGAAACTGCAACTGCAAAACTGCAGCGGTCGAAACAGAAGACTTGCCGCTATTGTAATCGAATTACCAGGTTTTAGAAAGAGAAGAAGGTAGTTACGGTCTCACTTGCACACAGTGTAGACATGGCTATTTCATAAGGAATGAGGAGGACGAATACCAGAAAAGTATGTATTTCATATACTAGGAAGATGAGCTGATAACAAGGTGGACGTTTTCTTGGAAAACTATAAAACTTAATAAGGGTTTCGCATTGTGTTTCAACTTTCAATAGATGTAGACTAGGTCACTGTCATAGTGTTTTGCAAAGATTTTCTCTACGCTACCTGGTTTACAGTTAGAAAATAACAGTACTATTGTACTTTTAAGTTAGCAATTCCCGACAGAGAAATATTGTCGGAATTTTTAGTATGAGTTTGTATTAACAAAATAATAATTAATATCAACTACAACCGATTAATTTTAATCGACTCGATTATTCGATTAAATATTTTGATCGATTAATCTGATAGATTAAATACCACAATATTAATTTTTATTAATTTTGACTCCTAAATATTCAAATTCATTGCACCCTTTCATGATGCCTATAAATAACGTAGGAAAAATATACATTATTAAACCATTAATATGATGGAAAAGGAACTGAAATGTCATGTGGAAATCGTGGTTGACGCTTACATATTGTATTCCTCAGATGTATCAGAGCAATTTGAGAAATTAACTTGTGCCATGTCACATAGTTCCTCGAGGGCAACAAGTATTTCACAGTGCAGTAACAGGCAATTAAGTACAGCTTCTATATAATTATCTACATTACGGTAAGCAAGGCAGTTGCATTTTAATCCAATTTACTAATCACGTTTAGCCGTAATAAAGCCTTTGCTTTGGGGAACGTCGAAGTCTCCTTTCCTATGATCTTTTCCAGCTCTGTCAGCTACTGTTAGCATTGCTCTTACGCAACTTCACAAGAGCTTCAAGGAACAGCATTCATTTATACCCTCATTAGCTCATCAGCACTGTCAACAACACTTGCACTTTATTGGTGTGAATAAGTAGCAGGCGCTATAATGGCAGTTTGTCTGTCAGATTCATTGCGATGAATTCACAGCATGTGAAGCATATTACAGATGGGAAATGAAAATGAATTTAATGAATTTAAATACTATTATAGTCACAATCATGCCATGGTATGAAAGAAAAATTACACAACCTCGAGCGGGAATCGAACCTGCGACTTTCTGCTCTCCGGTCAGGCGCTCTACCACTGAGCTATCGAGTTCATCTCATGCCAAAGGCTTGGAACTATCCTTTCATACTGGCGACTCTGTTATATAGAGTACTGTCCATAGCGTCTGATCCTGTCAGCACTGCGTACGGGTGTGAAGAAACTTTTTACAAATGTAATCTTCATCTTACGATGTTTGGTGACGTATATACGTCCGTTGATGTGACATATTAATGAATTTAAATACTATTATAGTCACGAAAAATTACAGGTTAAAGAAATCGCATCTATTTTCAACGAAACATTATTTTGTCAATGTAAGCTCATTACAAGACTAAATGCTCGTGTAAGCTCAAACATTCAAGCAAGATGTCACTTTTTCATTACTAGATCCCGGATTTAGGCGTAATAGATCAACTATTGACCAGATATTTTGTATTCGACAGATAATGGAGAAAAATGGGCGTATAAGGGTACAGTCAGATGCGTTTCCAATTCACTCACTGTGGGCTAAATCAAGGAGATGCACTATCACCTTTACTTTTTAACTTTGCTCTAGAGTATGCCATTAGGAAAGTCCAGGATAACAGAGAGGGTTTGGAATTGAACGGGTTACATCAGCTGCTTGTTTATGCGGATGACGTGAATATGTTAGGAGAAAATCCACAAACGATTAGGGAAAACACGGGAATTTTACTGGAAGCAAGTAAAGAGATAGATTTGGAAGTAAATCCCGAAAAGACAAAGTATATGATTATGTCTCGTGCGAGAATATTGTACGAAATGGAAATATAAAAACTGGAAATTTATCTTTTGAAGAGGTGGAGAAATTCAAATATCTTGGAGCAACAGTAACAAATATAAATGACACTCGGGAGGAAATTAAACACAGAATAAATATGGGAAATGCCTGTTATTATTCGGTTGAGAAGCTTTTATCATCCAGTCTGCTGTCAAAAAATCTGAAAGTTAGAATTTATAAAACAGTTATGTTACCGGTTGTTCTTTATGGTTGTGAAACTTGGACTCTCACTTTGAGAGAGGAACATAGGTTAAGGGTGTTTGAGAATAAGGTGCTTAGGAAAATATTTGGGGCTAAGAGGGATGAGGTTACAGGAAAATGGAGAAAGTTACACAACGCAGAACTGCACGCATTGTATTCTTCACCTGACATAATTAGGAACATTAAATCCAGACGTTTGAGATGAGCAGGGCATGTAGCACGTATGGGCGAATCCAGAAATGATATAGAGTGTTAGTTGGGAGGCCGGAGGGAATAAGACCTTTGGGGAGGTCGAGACGTAGATGGAAGGATAATATTAAAATGGATTTGAGGGAGGTGGGATATGATGATAGAGAGTGGATTAATCTTGCACAGGATAGGGACCGATGGCAGGCTTATGTGAGGGCGACAATGTACCTCCGTGTTCCTTAAAAGCCATTTGTAAGTAAGTAAGTAATTATTATAAGAAAGTAAAAAAGAAAGAAATAGTCTGGACTCACTTCGAGAAAATTACCATTCAGTTACTTATTGAAGCAAACTGTGATATTCTTAAGAAAAACTATTAGATATTGAATAGAAATGTAGGCTAATTTCTCGAAAACGTTTAAAGGAAAAGGTAATTACAAGTCGAACCCCTCTACCCCTCTCTATGCGTATCATACAAAACTCACATTTCTGGTCAAGCCTGCTACCGGGATCTCGACTTTGCACATTGTTGACCCATGTTGGACCGGACGAGGATTTCTTGAGCAACGGACCACGTAAGAAAACTGTATCCACAGCCGACGAAGTCACTTGAAGGTGGCCACTGTTCTTGAGCTCCTGCTTCCGGTCGAGCACTGTCTCGGACTTGACATAGAAGGCTTTGGATTCTTGCAACAGCTCCACGGCGCTCTTCCGTTTCGCTGCGAACAACAAACATAAATCATTGTAAGCTAAATAAAATGTGAAATGTGTCGTCGTCACAATGAACATAAATCACACTGCTCAGTTATTTAAAACCCAAAGGTTCCTCATCCACCAACTTCCGTTCATCTATTCGTTTTTTTGCTTGTTTTTTCTTCAATTTACATGACGCACCGGTACCTTATAGTTATGGATAAAATAACATGACGTGAAAATTATCAGAAGCGGAACAAAAGCGCCTCGATTTAAAATTATGTTGTTTTAAAATTACATCGCTAATACAGTAATTTTGAATCGAGGCGTTCAGCACTCTACAGAGTGTTTAAAAAATACGGGGCATAATTTCAGGTATGTATTTCCCACATGTAGACAATCAAAATAGTTCATTACAACATGTGTCCGGAAATGCTTCATTTCCGAGTTATGGCCTTCACAATATTGAAATTCACCGGAACGTTTTTCTTTCCGCAGGTCGTTGTCATTACAGAAGATGTTCAAAATGTCCACCTCCTGCTTGAATACAGACCTCACATCGATGTCTCATTGACCTGCGAACACGATCCCAAACTCCAGGAGTATTGCGTATGTCCTCAGATATGATAAGGATACAATTGATACTCTTTCAACAGTCTCCAGACAGTCGTATGAGGAACATTGACTTGCAACGCTACCCTTCGTGTGCTGATAGGAGTCATGTTCACAGTCTCCAGAATCTCCTCCTGTACTTCTGGAGTTGTAGATCTTTGTCGTCCCCTTCCCAAACCAGGAGAGTTAAATTTTCCATACTCGCACAGACGGTAATGGAGACGTAGAAATGTCTTCCGATCTGGACATTGTCGCTGTGGGTACCTCTCCTGGTACAAACGACGAGCCAGCGCAGCATTGCCGTCCGCCTTACCGTACATGAAGTGTATCTCTGCCAGCTCTTGATTTGAATACATGTCGCACAGTCTAACGCCTACACAACACTGAATGTAACCTTCGCCTCGGAATGAACTGTCAGAGTGCCCTCTTAATGTCTCCTTTGACGGCAACGACCTGCGGAAAGAAAAACGTTCCGGTGAATTTCAATGTTGTAAAGGCCATAACTCGGAAATAAAGCATTTCCGGACACATGTTGTAATGAACTATTTTGATTGTCTACATGTGGGAAATACATACCTGAAATTATGCCCCGTATTTTTTAAACACCCCGTATAAAGCACATGTTCGTTATGAGAAACACGAGAAAACATATTTCCACAACAACAACAAAACACACACAAAAAAATCACATACTGTAGGTAACATATACAGGGCTACAGAGGATTGTTTCCGATCTCTGAAAACGAATTCTGAATGACGTCATGTGCGTCAGGAGTCACACGACAGCTGAACTGTGGTGAGAGGTGACAGACCAGTAGTGAGTGATTTCATAGTCAGAGTGCATGGTGTCTCACAGCAGCAATGCCCAAGAAAATCGAGCCGTTTTGGGAGGAGTACATTGCGACCCTTTCCATTGGCAAGTACAGTTTAATGAAAATAAAAGAAGCCTGCAAAAAACGTGGTTTCGTTTTTTTTCAAGCATTTTCTGTGTACCTAATAAGACAGTAAAGCTCGGATGAAATTTTGGATGACGACGACGATGATATGATTATGATGATGATGATGATGATACGATGCTAATAACTAGAGCCCGGATGTTTGGCAAAATGTCTTTTTTACTGGGTGGAAGTAAATCATTATTTGCATAGATATATGATTTAGAGTAAATCACAGTGATAGGGCCAATTTTTATTTTGGCTTTTTAAGGTTTTTCTTACTAATAAATGCCTTTTTTGTCATTTTAGAGCAATATTTCTTGTTTATTTCAATTTTATAATTAATTGTAACGTAATGTGTAAGAAATTTAAGGATTTGAAACAATGACTAACTTTACTAACAATAGTAAATAAAAGTAATTTATTTCGGTGCTTAATCTGATAATAATCGTGCTTTAATACTATTGGTGTAATATGAATAATGATCGATAATCCAAAGTTACAAATATAATATTGTCATGTCTTCACGATACCAACAATCAGCTTTATAATTTTAAATAATAAGCTCGTTCTCATAGAAGTTGTCACGTAGCATTTTCGATTGTTTGCTTTCATATTTTCCAATTTTACTGTTACAATTTTGTGCTACCGTGTTTATTATTGTAGAAGAAAGAAATTTGACTGTGGAACAGTCAGTTATTGTCGGGTGACAGAGAGTATAAGATCGGTTAGCTAGAATGACTAAATTCAATAAACCATTGAAAAGTAAACTTCATGCTTACGTTAGTGAATTTGGTGCTCATGTGTTTTCAACCGATGGAACAGTTTTGTTGTGTAAGGTTTGTGAAAAGACAGTTAATCACGAAAAAAAGTATTTTATAAGTCAACATGTGTCATCTACGAAGTAGGCCTATATGTGTGAATTATGTTGATATAATTTAAATTTATTGCTAAAATATATTATGCATTTTTAAAATGTATAATGCCTTTTTCAAAAATTATTCTGCCTTTTTTTTTTGTTTTGTTTTTTTTTTTTTTGCCTATTTTAACTGCTATAAATACCTAAACATCCGGGCTCTGTAATAACTACTGCAGTGAAAATATACCTACAAAGATAATATAAGGGGATGCAGTTTATTATATCTATATTAAGTTTCTAGTGTGTGCAAGTTTTCTGTATACTGACGGAATATAATGCGAGAGACATTTAGTGAATAATGCACACGTTGGTGGAACTGTGAAGTGGATGACGCAACACCAATGAAAATTACGTCAGTTGCAGTTAAAAGCTTAAGGAAGAAGCACGTGTATTCGTTTCGTCCATAGCATACTTGTGTTTAGGCAACGAGAGCTAGAAATGGAGTCTACACGTGTCTCGGGTACGTGACGATTGAAGATTTTAGATCGTACATTAACATCGAATCTTTACGTGGCAAACACTTATTTGACTGTGATTTCAACTCCGACTGAAACGAAGTGTCTAATTCATGTTTCATCAATAGCGATGATTCTTAAAAAAAAAAAAGCTTGATCTTCAACGTCGAATCTTTGTTTCCGCAAGTTCGCAATGTTCAGGCGTTTCTGCTTCTGTTGTGCAGTCAAACAGTGAAGGACCATTCGCGCAGAAATTTGTCTCTTTTTCAAATCATTTGTCAAAATACTGAATTCTGAAGTTGGTGGAATCCCCATAGCTTCTGAAATTCCCTCACACGTCGCTCGACGATCTTCTTCAAGAACATCCGCCACAAGTTTCATACTTTGTTCATCTGTTGATGTTTTCGACCTTCCTGGTATATGCTAACACGACCATCATAAAAACTAGTAACCCAACGAGAAAACTGTACTACGATTCACTGTAATTCACGACAAACTTCACTCAAAGCACTATAGTTTTCTGTGAGATTTTTTTGCTATGTAAAAGATTCGATCTTTAGTCTTAAATTGTCACAATACAAGGGGGGACCCAAAAATAACCGGAATGTTTTTTTTTTTTTTTTTTTTTTTGCATTTTTATTGAACTCTACATTCACAGTACTTTAGTTCCCTTCAAAGTATTGTCCATGTGCATTGATGCACTTGTCCCAACGCTTTTGCCACTGCTGGAAACAGCGCTGGAACTCTTGAGGCAGGATACTGTTCAAAGCCGTTCGCGTGTTTTCTTTCACGTCATCCACATCACTGAATCGTTTTCCTTACAGACATTTCTTCATCCGTGGAAAGAAAAAAACGTCCGATGGAGACAGATGGGGTGAGTAGGGTGGATGAGGCACAAGCATCATGTTGTTTGTCAAAAACTGTCTGACAGTCAGAGCTGTGTGGGCTGGAGCATTGTCGTGGTGAAACAACCAGTTCCCATTTCTCCATATTTCGGGCCGTTTTCGTCGTACACCCTCTCGTAATCTTCGTAACACATCCAAATAGAAATGTTGGTTCACTGTCCTGGCGGAACGAACTCTGTGGACAATGCCATTCACATCAAAAAACAAATCAACATTGTTTTCACATTGGATCGCACTTGACGTGCTTTCTTGGGTCGTGGTGAATTTGGTGTTTTCCACTGGCTCGCTGCTTGCTTTGATTCTGGATCGTACCCATAGCACTAAGACTCATCCCCAGTCACAATTCTTTTAAGAAAATTTGGATCGTTCTGCACATCACTCTTCAAGTCGCGGCAAACTCTCACGCGGTTTTCTCTTGGGTCATCTGTGAGCAAGTGAGGAACAAATTTTGGAGACAACCGTCTCATGTGCAAATCTTCGGTTAAAATTCGCTGGACCGTGCTCCATGACAGGTTCGTTTGCTCAGAAACTTCGTCAATGGTCTTTCGACGATCTTCATCAATTGCACGTTTGATTTTGGCAATGTTTTCGTCATTTCTTCCTGTCGAAGGGTGCCTGGGGCGTGGCATGTCTTCAGTTGACATGTTGCCAGATTTGAAACGGGAAAACCACTCGTAGACCTGTGATTTCCCCAAAGCATCATCATTAAAGGCTTGCCGAAGCATCCCAACGGTCTCGGCTGCAGTTTTCCCTAACAGAAAACAAAATTTCACACACACTCTTTGTTACTTGTAGTCGGCCATCTCACTAATCGCCAAACGGTTGAAACAGGAACGCAAACAACACAGCACCACAAACAAACCACTTAACTCAGACTGACGCCAGCTCACTAACGGTCGCGGGGGACCCCAAACTAAAACCACCTAACAGCACAAGTCGTAACTACAAAGCATGCGCGGTTCCGGTTACTTTTGAGTCCACCCTCGTACGTGTAGACTCCATTTCTAGCTCTCGTTGCCTAAACACGAAGTATGCTATGGACGAAACGGTCACACGTGCTTGTTCCTCAAGCCTTCAACTACAACTGATGTAACTTGCATTCGTGTTGCGTCACAGGTGTACCACGTGTGCATTATTTATGAAATGACCCTCGTATATTCCGACATATTACAATACAGATTATATTGCCATACTAAACACACAATTTCAGATATCGCATATTAATGAGTTCAGACAAAACTTCACTAAAAATAATGACCAAATAGCCGCCTTAATTAGAGAGATAAGTGTAAATTAATCACGAAAAATATCCCAGGAGATACAGGGCGTAGCATATACAAGGGGAAGGAAGCATGCAAACATTTATGTTTCTTCACTAAGGGAACTTCGCTTCATTGACTAAATACTTGCATATTTCTGAAAGGCTTAAAGAGAAATATATTCTTTACTTCCGTATTTGTTGCTGTATGCATAATTAATGAACAGGGGGTGAACGTAGAGCAGTGCAAAATATGAATATTCTATTTCAAATGCTCTTACTTGAGCAAATTGCTAGTGGGGAGAAATTTCATGAAAAGAAAAAAGTTCCGCTTTGCGATACATTATTCAACAATACACACAGCATACATTTCGAACCAACTTTAATTATTCTTCCGCAAAGCTTATTTTAGTCATAATATAACTATGCATTTGTTTCTTTCCAAGAATCTTTGTTATATCTTACATGCAAAGGAAAGGTAGAGTCTACATCGTGGTTTTGGAAATATTAAAATCATTTTAATTTTAAAAGAAACTTATCGACGTAAATCATTCTCCTTTTTCCTTCCAATATGAAATGAATATTTTGCCTGAATCTGTGTCATATTTCCACCTTCAAATGGAATCTTATGCCCTCTTTTTTCCTCCGGTCTCCCAACTAACACTCTGTATAAATTTCTGGATTCGCCCATACGTGCTACATGCCCTGTCCATCTCAAACGTCTGGATTTAATGTTCTTAATTATGTCAGGTGAAGAATACAATGCGTGTAGTTCTGCGTTGTATAACTTTCCCCATTCTCCTGTAACTTCATCCCTTTTAGCCCTAAATAGTTTCCTAAGCACCTTATTCTCAAACACCCTTAATATCTGTTCCTCTCTCAAAGTGAGAGTCCTAGTTTCTTAACCATAAGAACAATATGGCGAATATTAGCAGAACACGGCGAATACTAGCAGAACACGGCGTATACAAGAACAGGCCGAAGATAAGAAGAACAACACGAATACAAGGAGAACAGTCGGATAGAAGAACACGGCGGATACAAGAAGAACAGGCCGAAGATAAGGAGAACAACGCGAATACAAGGAGAACAACGGAAATGTATTGAGAACAACGCGAATACAAGGAGAACACGTCGGTTATAAGAACACGCCGGATACAAGAACACGGCAGATACAAGTAGAACACGGCGGATACAAGGAGAACATGGCGGATACAAGAACAGGCCGAATATAAGGAGAACAACGCGAATACAAGGAGAACGAAAATGCATTGAGAACAACGCGAATACAAGGAGAACACGTCGGATAGAAGAACATGGCGGATACAAGAAGAACAGGCCGAAGATAAAGAGAACAACGCGAATACAAGGAGAACACGTCGGTTATTAGAACACGGCGGATACAAGGAGAACATGGCGGATACAAGGAGAACACGGCGGATACAAGGAGAATGCGGCGGATACAAGGAGAACGCGGCGGATACAAGGAGAACACGGCGGATACAAGGAGAATGCGGCGGATACAAGGAGAACACGGCGGATACAAGGATAACACGGCAGATACAAGGAGAACATGGCGGATACAAGGCGAACACAGCAAATACAAGGAGGATGCGGCGGATACAAGGAGAACACGGCGAATACATGGAGAACATGGCGGATACAAGGAGAACACGGCGGATACAAGGAGAACATGGCAGATACAAGGAGAACACGGCGGATACAAGGAGAACACGGCGGATACAAGGAGAATGCGGCGGATACAAGGAGAACATGGCGGATACAAGGAGAACACGGCAAATACAAGGAGAATGCGGCGGATACAAGGAGAACGCGGCGGATACAAGGAGAACATGGCGGATACAAGGAGAACACGGCGGATACAAAGAGAATGCGGCGGATACAAAGAGAATGCGGCGGATACAAAGAGAATGCGGCGGATACAAGGAGAACATGGCGGATAGAACACGGCGAAAACAATAAGAACACGGCGAATACAAGGAGAACACGGCGAAAACAATAGGAACACGGCAAATACAAGGAGAACACGGCGAAAACAATAAGAACACGGCGAATACAAGGAGAACACGGCGAATACAAGGAGAACACGGCGAAAACAATAAGAACACGGCGAATACAAGGAGAACACGGCGAAAACAATAAGAACACGGCGAATACAAGGAGAACACGGCGAAAACAAGAACAGGACGAATACAAGGAGAACAAAAAGAGAACACGGCGGATACAAAGAGAACATGTCAGATGCAGGGAGAACAAGACGCAAACAATGAGAACAGTGTGAAAAAAAGGAGAACACGTCGGACACAATACAAAACGGCGGATACAACGAGAACACGGCGGATACAACGAGAACACGGTGGATACAAGGAGAACACGACGGATAAAAGAACACGGAGGATACAAAGAGAACACGAGGAAAATAAGGGGACCACGACGAAGAAAAGGGGAATACAAGAAAAATAAGGGAAAGCAAAGAGAATAAGAGGAAGACAATGATAAGAAGGGGAACACAAGAATGACATTGGGAAGGCAAGATTAACAAGGGAAATATCGTACAAGAATGACATGGGGAGGACAAGGATAACAAAGGAAAGACAAGGAGAGCAATGGAAATACAAGGAAAATAAGGGAAAGACAAAGAGAACTAGGGAAGATGAGGAGTTCGGGGATAAGAACGAGGAAAGGGGTTTCATTTTCATGTGAGTGTCAATTTCGAAATCACCGCTCATACCTAGTGAGGAGAAAGACGTGGTTTTATTTCAAAAGTGAGCAAAACAATTTTTTTTCATATTTACTGTAGCTATTTAGCCGATTTCAAGAGAGAATTAAATTATAATCGGTCATTTTGTAGGAGATTATCAACAGTATTCTCACTAGAGGTTTTGATTTATCTAGAGAAAATCAAAACTCGAGTGGGATTTAATTGACAATTACACGATTAGAAGAAAGTATATAAAGATTAGAAGAAATGAAGTACTCTAATAAACAAAATATTAACTGACTTACTGAAATTCTATTTCACTAATGTTAGCTTCACCAAAACGTTTCAACGGAGCCGCCATTTTCAGTTGACTGTCTATGCTGTAAACAAATGACGATCGCAAAGCATGTTTTATAGTACTGTAAAGAATTTGCAGTTTAAAATGTTGGCAAAGAAAGAAACAAATGGTAGAAAGGTGATAAAAACAGGAGAAAATATATAAAGATTAGAAGAAATGAAGCACTCTAATACGATACAATATTAATTGACTTAATGAAATTGTATTTCACTAATGTTACCTTCACCAAAATGTTTGAACGGAGCAGCCATTTTCAATCGACTATCTATGCGGGAAACAAATTACGATCGCAAAGCATGTTTTATAGTACCGTGAAGAATTTGCAGTTTGAAATGTTGGCAAACAAAGAAACAAATGCTAGGGTAGTTATAAAATTAAACAAATGCTACGGAAACTATAAAATTGTGCGATAAGCAGCCATGATTGGTTGAAAGAGGTCCTTTCGTACCGTTTTATTGGTCAAAAGTAGTATGACGTAGTAAAAGTGTAACAGTCATTACAAAAACGTATTAAATGTGCTTACAATTCTCTGTTCAGTGAGAAGGAAAATGAAAACCGTCTCCATAGACTGATTTCTCAGGCTGGAACAATTCTGACTCCCGTACGTTAAATAAAAGTCGGAAGAGACCTGATAACGGAGTTCTCAACGTCTGTGTAACGGCAGTCCTTTGGCTATCAGATTTTTCATTAAAACACGTGAATTCAAAAGGGGTCGACAGTTTGCAGTCATCAGTAATTCATCGAGTCGACTGTCTCCTGTCTCGTCGTTGTCCTGGGAACTGGTCGCGTCGCACGATCGAAACTTCCCTCTTCCCCACGCAAACTGCTGCTGCCTTGTCTTTCTTCATCCATCCGTCGAAATTCTATCACTTATTTACGAGGTCGTCACCTTCTTCGGTTCCCCTAGACTTCACTGCTGTCCCGGCGATAGAAGAGTTAACGTAGAGATCTCCCGCTTGAGATTATGACACGTCTGTCTGTTTTACAGACCAAGAATGTACTCTCAGCATCTATTTTAAGTTCGTTTCAGTGTTCGCTGTTTCCCTCTTAATAACTTGGATATTTCATGACTTCGACTAAATTTATCTCTCCGTTAAGTTGAGTTCGTTCTTCTTCCACAATTTCATCTCTCTAGAATAAAGTTATATGCCTTCGTACGCCGTATGAAAGACTATTGTCAGCAGTGGCCCCAACTTTTGGAAAACATTGGATGTGCTCAAACACTTGAGTTGTAAGTTAAAACTTTGATCACACACTTAACAGTTTGGCCATCCCCATGTTAAAAACAGTAACATGTAGGAGAAAACAACCACCAGGATCGCCACTGTCGATTAGTAATGACCGCTAGATGGAAGTACAATTGTTCCATTCAATACAGATGGGAGTTATAACATGACTTCTATTAGTTTTCAACACAATAGGGTTTGTTTATAACAGAAGAACAGCAGTACTAGGAGAAATAAACATACATAGTTAAAATGAGTTTAAACGAGGATTGAAATTGTTGCAAATTCTGCAATTGAATGTTTAGTACCATCGAAATTAATATAATTAATTCTGCAATGCTTGGGAAAAATGGCATACGTCAGTTTCCACAAAAAATTCTTATTAATTTATTGACAACTTACGGAACATTTGGGAAAAGAGACATACATATTTCTCTCATTTAGAATAATTCATACAGAAGAAAATCAAATCGACATAAACCAGTATGAAGACAGTTTTTTCCTTCTCCTGTAAAATTAACATTTTTTACTTGTGCCACTATTCCCGAGCTCTATAGAATTAATACTACAAATTGTGAACATTTCGTTGTTAATGTTTATAATAAATAAAATCAATTCCATTTAATTTAATGTATGGTTCACATTACGCAACCAGTTACGTAATAGCAGTATCATTATCTAACTACAGTAGTTGCGTAATAGAAGTATCATTACTAACTAGCTGTGTAATGAATGTGTTTACAACATTTTTATTAGTGATGTAAAGTCCACATACATAAGGAAAGTGGATAAAATATTTAACACAATATAATATAAAGGTTTAATGCAATGCACTATAAATTAGGGTGACCAGACGTATAGTTTTTAACGGGATTGTCCCTTTTTTCAGCCTCTTGTCCCCTGTGCCGAGAAAAGTATGCTCGGGACAACAAATTTCCCGTTTTTTTTTAAATGGCGTTCGGTTTCCTTAAATTATTGTTAAAATATTTCTTTTATTTTATTATGAAAGATAAATACATTGGTTTTACAAACATAATTCAGATTGTAAGTTTTTGTGTCAGGAATACCTGGCACCAATGCATCATCAGAAATAGTGTTCAATTAAATTTTAGTGTGACGAAAAGAATCAGTTTTCAGTTAAAACCATAAAGGCCATGTTAATCATAAAATGTAATTGATGACATTATTACAAAAACAACCCTAGTCAAAACTGCTATTTTTCAGGAGAACTATAAAAATAAGCAGAACAACACATGTCAGCTGTTTCCGTACAACTGGTGTTTATCCTTGTGGCTATTGCACGTGACATGTGTCATTTTTGGAGTCTACAAACATTTGAAATAGTGAAATAGTAGCAAATGTGTCCTTAACTCAGTTTCATTAAAATGACTAGGGCTGTTTTTGTAATGTCTTCAATTTCAAAAATGTGTCTTGCATGAACTTCTATAGTTACCTGAAGGAAAGGCCAACACTTGTACAGCAAATTCACTCATCAAAGAAATATGATGCACAGTTGATGAAAAAGGTAATTTGAGGCAAAACATTCTGTTATGCAACGAGTTCAGAGTACAGTGAAATGGATATGATATAAGGTCCAATTAACCTAAAGTATTTTAAACAGATAAGTTAACCTAATTAATCCAGACTAGTTGCAATATAAAAAATGGTCAACAATGACTTAAGCCAACTATCCATGCTACTCTATTATGTACTTGCATAGTTATTATAGCCTAGTTATTGTAAACAGTGCAGTATTTATTACTTTAAAATAAATAAAACTGGATCTTATTTCTCATTGGCATTATAGGCCTATAAGCACAAGTAATAATGAATATTTACACAAAATTTTGATTCATGTCAGCTTTAATAAGTGTCCCGTTTTTTATTCTGGAAATCTATCACCAGAGACCGGGACTTTGGCAGAATGCCTTTTTAAATGTGTTAAACCTATCTTCATTTTGAAAGTAAATCTGTACTAATTATACCTTTGTGATTGAAACGTCACAGTTTTATGTAGTCCTTTTTTGCCTTTTTAATTATAAATGCCTAATTTACAAAATAAATGCTTTTTTTTGCCTTTATTTGATTATTTATATATTATTTATTAATCGATTATTAAAATTGCCTACAGGTATATTTTAATTTATTTATATAAACGCTACAATGAAAATGACTTCACCGAATGTATATTATTGTCTTTCAGTCAGTTCATATTCCCTTTGCAACAATGCAAAAATGTATAACAGTAAGCGTTTTAATTATCGCTTGTGTTTATTTGACAAGGCAACAATGAGTGCGGGTCTAACGTTATTTTTAACGGTTATTTTTCTTTCAGTGTTCATTGCGACGTTGTTGTAGCTAGCTAAATATTTCATATCGCAACATATCAGTACAACCAAACACAAAAATGCACTTTCCAAGGCTACTGGGAAGAAGATTTCTTTGCTTCCAACAGTAATTTGCAACATCGAGTCGAAAATCTCAATTTGCATTCGACTTATGTAAAGCTTTTCTTGCTGCCGAAATTCCTTTGTGAAAAGTGCAAGGTTGTGGGTCTAGTGCAAGGTTTTTGTAATTGTCTTTTATTGCGTATTTTAGCTATTTATAATGCCTTTTTGCCTGCTTATTTTAGCTATTTATGATGCCTTTTTGCCTGCCTATTTTAATGATTCATAATACCTAAACTTCCGGTCTATGCTGATCAGCCTACTATAAATATAATGCAACCAGTGTTGCCAAGTCAGCGGCTAGCTACTTATTTGCCGTTTTTTATGATTCCGGCAGAGGGAGACGATATTTTTAAGTTTTTTTTTTTCTGTAAAGACTTTATAATTGTTTTCATATGTACTTGAGGACAACAATATTAGTTAATCATAAACCGGAGTTTAATATGGTATTATCTGTAGTAATGTCACGAGAGGTCTGAGATCTGCAGTGGATTTATCTGGGAAATCTCAGACCTCGAGTGGCATTTATTAGGACTATTTCGTGAATAAAATAAAAATGTAAATAATATATCCCTAAAATTCGATCATAAAATGTTAATAATTGTATATTTACGAATACTTAACCTATTCAGACATTGTGAAGTTGAAATAGATGAATATCGATTACTGCAATAAAGAAATTCGATGTTACTATTCAGTAATGCCAATTGCGAAAAGCGAAATACAGGTTTAACAATGTTAATTACATGTACTGCACTTTTGACTTATTATTATAACATATAACATAATAGTACATTATGCAACGAGCCTATAGTGAAGGTAATTAAGAAGTGAGTATGGATATTTATGAAACGAGCGCAAGCGAGTTTCATAATTTTCATACGAGCTTCTTAATTACCATTATAGGCGAGTTTCATATGACTTTTTATGCTCGACCATATTTCTAACTTGATATTATTAATTTTATTGTATCTGACCTGGAGCAATGTCCCGTATGTTGTGAGATGTGCGCAGACGCGAAAGTATTGATTTTTTCCGAGGAACAGATGTCCACAGTGACCTTGCTAGGCCATAAGAACCTACAGAGATAACATTGAAATGAAATTAGACATTGAAAAACGAGATGACAAATTGAATTTATTTGAATATTATTTACAATTATTATAGTAACAGAACATAACCTTCTGCGACAGTATTGGATTTCCAGCCTCCGTGACTTTTCGCTAATTCACTTTCGATTGCATATCCGAGAATAATCGATACTTGCGGTTTTATAACGGTAGAAAGCTGACCTGTCATTGGCTGAACAGTTGTAACCTGAGTCGTCATTGGCTGAAAGACCTGACCTCTAATGAGTAGGTGTACTTTAATGACATGCATTAAAGGTCTGCTACCAGGTGTATAATTACTACATTTCGGCATAAATACATTTTCATTATGTGCTGAAATCATGATTTAATTTAAAATTTTATAATATAATTACAGTAACCTGATTAATACATTAATTAAATGAACAATTGTTGAAAACGCAGTTATCTAATCTGAATGAAGAAATGTAATTTTTTTCAGATAGCCTACAATGGACATGGAATTAGAAGATGAAGATGTATTTTATAGGCTACAATATAGGTTAGGTTACCTGTGTGTGAGCAGGACTAGTGTCAGCTGTGCCTTATTTCGACCGTTACTACGTGCTACAGGAAAACATTTTTTATAGCTCGACAAATGCATTCTCGCTGTAGTGTGTAACGGAACTAAAGCTGCATCTACACAGTTCAATATTCCAATCGCGTATGCATGCAATCTGGGAAGAATATTGAAATAATCAAGTTTAAAACGTACGTTAAATTCAGATGCATGAAGATTTTGTGTCTGCATGTTGCGCCGTTTTGAGCGTCGTCTTCACTGCGCAAATATATTAATCTTGATTCATTGCTTTAAAGTTAAAAGAAAAGTTTAACCGTGTAGTTGCATCTTAATGTATTCATGATCATCGATTTACGGGGGAACAATTGGCGACAATGACTAAACAAAAGAACGACCATGCGGTAAATTGATAGCGATAAATCTAGCTGCAAAAATTATCGCAAAGTGTGACTGTGATTGGTTGGAATTCAAAATTTCATTACACTTCATTGGTCGAAAATGGAATACGTCATATAAACGAAATAGTCACAATAATTCTTCATTGGGCAAGTATAAAATATCAACGTTTTATTTTAACTCGATTTGGTATAACCACGTCCATTTCCTGCCTCATCCATTGTTGTACAAATAAGGTATGCCACATTCGTTAAACTCTTAATCTAATTATCTGTGCATTGTTTTTGTAAATGAATTGATATAATCATAAAGAGTAGATAATAAACTGAATTGTTATTTTCTTTTATGATAACTTATGTTACGATATATTATTTAATTTATCTTTCAGCATTGTAGTTTATGTAACACAGACATACTTAAAACTTAAAACCAGACTCATTGTTGGCAAGGCACGTCTCCAGCTCAGTGTGAAATCAGATTTCGAACCGACTGGTGTGATTGTGAATGTGGTTGTTTCCGAAGTGTCCAGTATATTCTTGATCTACTTCATTCAATTTGGAATAAATATGCCGCGTAAAATTCCATACGTACAAAAGTTTAGAGGTGTGTGAAAAATACATAATGTGTTCAAAGATTGGGTAGAAGAAGTTGCCGATGATAGTTGGAAAGCTCGGCCTAAATGGTGTAAGGTGATATTGAATGGAAAATATTCAGATTTAATTGTCCATACGGTTTTGCATAGAACATAGAACCTACAAAGTGTATTACTTTCCATAATTTAGTCTACATTTTTATAAAATTCTCTAATTCCTAAAACTGTATAGTTTGTATTTCAAATTTGGAAGTGATGTTTTAAGAAAAATCTGGAGTTTTCAACTACAGTTTAGCGGTTTTTTTAAGCTTGTGCAGCGGTAAATGAAATTCTGAGTTGGCAACACTGAATGCAACATATTAGTTTAGTATGAAGTAGTGATGGAGGAAATAAATTAAATACCGATATATTGATATTGCAATATATTGCAAATCTAATTTCGATAAACGATATATATCGCAGAAAATATATCGATATATCGAATGATTTTCGATATATCGCTATTCCGTAAGCAAATTTCATTTTCAGGTGTACATTTACTATATTACAATAAAATTACTTAAATTTTAATATCTCTTTTTACTATTGAAATTAACATAAGTCAAAAGCATAAATTGTAAAAATAAAGAATACATTTTCAATTCCATATGATGTAGGTCCTAACCTAAATCAAAATTATTGTGGAGGCAAGGGAGCTTAAATGATATAGTGGGAAAGAGTTAAGTGAACTCTACATAGTTGAGTATTTCATATTGGAACACGATTCATTTATTCTAATTTTATATAGGATTCAATCCAGGACACAGATATAATGCTCTTTTCTACCTAACAACGTAATCATTTTTAAATGTAAGTAAACAGACCTTGTAATTATTTTTAAATGTAAGTAAACGGTACTTAGAATATCACAAGTTTTAACAAACTTCACAATTGATTTGATACAATCCTTCTATAGTAAGTTCCCATTGCAAGTTATTGTTACACTCCAACATTCCAAATATCAATGGTGATACTTATAGGAATATAATTTTTATACACTAAAAGATATAATAAAACAAAATGTCAGCACTAGGTTGTGCATAGAAATCATAGACGTAAACAAATGTCACATCGGTATTAAATCCTTGTTTCTCTTTCCATTTCAGAATATAGAAATAAAAGTTTTGATACCCGTTTTGAGGTCAGACGGTTCTCTTTCAGGGTGGGAGTTGCTCCTGTCTTAGAGAACATTGATAACAAACCTCCCGTCTGTCTCATGTTCACAAACGCTGCATTTGAATTTGATGCACCATATTAAACAGTTTGAATTCGAATTTCAGTCCAGCCAATTACAACAAGGTATTGAGTGAGGATCGACAATTATGTAACTGTCCACCTTCAGTAGCGCCATATCTCGGGAACTATCGGAGTTTTCTACTGTGGATTTTGTTGTTGTTGATAATGATAATAATTCCACAAAAAAATCGATAAATTTATGAGAAAACCGATATATTATACGATATATTGTATCAAAATTTCGATATCAATATATCGCTATATCGAAACGAAAATATTGGTATTTCGTAAAAACCGATATATCGTTCCCATCTCTAGTATGAAGCAACAATTTAGTAGCAAGTCCAAGTTGTTCGATTTACAACTTTCCATCATCATCATCGCTCGTGTGAATTACTATGTTCCTGTTCAAATCGAGAATGGCATGTCTACATTCTGAAGAAGCAAAGCGTTACCGGTACCACACAAAAACAGACTAGGCTACTTTAAATAGAAGAAAGAAGCAGGCGCGTGGACATTGCCAGGTACAATCAAAAACTAAAACAAAAAACTGCTAGACCGAGTAATGTTTCACTGGACACTGAACATTAATTCCTGCTCAGCCTTCGTAAATTTATTTGGGGCCAAAGGTGTGACATTAAGCAGCTCGAAAACTTCCGGTGCTGCGGTCAGAGAGATCGATCGCCCCTGGTTGATAAGAGGCGTGAATTATATATGAAGCTTCCCGAAACGAGACGCACCCTAACAAATACCACCCCCTGGAGATTCAAACAATAAAGTGAGCTTACACAAAATTTTATTTATTTATTTTTATTTTGTATTTATGGTTCCCTGGTCACTGCAGCGCTGCTGGTAAAGGCAGATAAATATTTCTGGGTCGCCGCCTGGGATGCTGGGAGTAAATTTATTACATATAATGATAATATTAAAAGCGCCGTAGAGCAGTCAACATTTTTTAATACTGAAGGTACAAACGAACAACAGTGACATACATAATTCGATCATAAAAAGGAAAATGAGATTTTAATAAATCTACAGCTAAAGTTTACTTACAGCCCGAAATTTTGTAGCACTATACCATGAAACTAGCCATCGGCGCTTTGTCTGCCTATCCGGAGTTTCGCTCGAGGATGGGTTCGATTCCCGATTGGGTTCATTACCTGGTTGAGTTTTTTTTCCGAGGTTTCCCCTACCGTCAGGAGAATGCCAGGTAATCTATAGCGAATCCGCGGTCTAATCTAGCTATCACCAATGTCATCGACGCTAAATAACCTATTAGTTGATACATCGTTGTTAAATAACCAAATTAAATTAAAAAAGAACAAAGTTCATATGTACAGTAGTAGCAATAAAAACCGGACCGATCCTTGTAGCTGATTTCAGAGCCTTGTTCACTCCAGAGCACAATAGACTGGTAACTAAGAATTTTGTGGTTCGAATCCTGCCTGGGAAGGAAACTTTTTTTCTTGTTCCTTATTCAAATTTATTCAAACCTCTCACTATCTCTCGTGTAGTCCGGATTTGTGCGACCCGGGCCTCGCACCTCGCAACGTCGCATGCGTCGGTTCAGAAAAACCAAGGCTTTGGAATGTTTTCTAAGGGTTAACTAGCCTGGCTGGTAACAAGTTTGGTATCAGTATGATGGACTAGCAGATCGTAAGACGCAGTCTAATTTTAAGCGTAATTTTAAAGAAAAAGCGGGTCTTATGCTCCGAAAAATATGGTATCCAGAAGAACGTGCATGATTACGCTCCTGCAGATATAACTGCGTCGCTGCAGCTCGGCTACATTTAAACCTGCGCGTCTTATCATTGGCCGCTGATGACGTTATGCACTTCCACTGCTGCCACATTTAGTAAACAGCAGTTAATTAATATACTGTCCTGCTCCGCAGCAAATAGCTATATAGAATGTGCAACAACGCGGACAGCTTAAGACATAAACAAAAAGAAGCCACGCCGGAAATAACAGTGACGCGGCTATAGAGCAACTGTCGTTGGATTGGTAGAGGAGGACACACTGTATGGCCTTCCCGGTCGCTTGACCTCAATTCTTTCGATAGTTTTTCTTAGTAGATACCTCACCTGTAACATACGACACACCGGTACCTGATGAAAATATCATCTGCGACCGTATTGTTAGTAGATATCTTCGCATTCAGAATCTGAAACTGTGTTTGGTAGAACATAAGGCGAGACTATTATAGTGTGTATTGCTACTCTACGAAATCACTTCGAAGTATAGGGATTAAAGTACTAACTCAGTCCACAGCTGTGGAGTAACGGTTAGTATGGCTGACCATGAAACGAGCGGGCCCGGATTCAAATCCTGGTTGGGACAAGTTACTTGGTTTTCCCTCAACCAATTGAAGCAGAATTGCTGGGAAACTTTCGGCATTGGACCTCGGATTTATTTCGTCATCATAATTACACGTCCTCTCTTTCATCATCATCATCATCATCATCATCATAGTTTCTTTCCTGGGTTTCGGGCCTGCCGGCGAACTTGGACCCCACGGATATGTGGTTATTCGTTGTTGGTAGTAGCGCTACGCACCGTGAGCTCTCCACTCGGCTCATAGTAACTCGGGGTTGAGGGCAATGTTGTGGCCTAAGGGATCGTAGGCTGTAGGGAAGTTCGGAATCGGCACGCAGAAGGATCTGTAGCGCGGGGGGCCTTAGGGCATACACACCACTCCATCCCGGGTAGTACAATAGGCCTATCCACGCGGCCTGCGTGAGAAAATAGTCCAAGTCCATGCTCTCCCCTGAAGGGGGACTAATAGAAAGCTCAAACTCAGTCAGACAAGAAGCATATATGGGTGTAATAAATGAAATAATTTCATCTCTTTCAAAGAGAAGGTAAACTCCCAAAATCATGCCGAAATCTCCCTTGAAACGTTGTACTGTGGGCCACACGAGATTGTTTTGCTGTAAGAGAGATTAAATACAAAAGATTTGTAATCAATACGGACAGCAAGGCAAGAAAACAGTTTCTAAAAGTACGTACCTTGAAACCAATTCCTAAATAATATTTTATCACTGTTGCAACACATGATTCACATGGCTGTTCTGATCCTTCACATTTTCTCATCAGGTGGGGCTGATATTCTGTCGTCCATCTTCTGTACCATACTAAATTTCTATTTTCTGAGAGAATGGTATATCCTTGCAAGTGTATTATGTTTATACAAAACAATTGATAGTGGACACTGATTTAGTTAAAATGTAGCTACATCTTAAGCTAGTACACTAATTTGCATCTACAGGGTGTTAAAAAAGTATCCAATATTTTAGGAGGTGATAGTATGCATCAAAACAAGAAAAAAGTCTAATAAACATGGGTCCTACAACACATACTTTCTGAGATCTGAACACTTGTTCATAGGAGGTGCTCAATGTGACGTCCATTTATGGCAATGCATTTTTTCTGCCCTACAATACAGCAGACTACCAGATAGTCATACCATAGTTGATGAAATACTGATACGTCGCAAGGAATACTGAAAAGAAAAGTTTGGTTGCGGATATGAGCGGGGTTCAGCAGAGATGGTGTTGTGAATTTTCGTAATCAGCATGTGTGGGCTGATGAAAATCCCCATGCAGTTTAAGAAACAAGGCATCAGCACCGATTCTCAATCAACGTATGAGCAGGCGTTCTTGGCGATAGATTAAGGTTCATACGTGCTACCACAGAGATTAACTGGGGCTAGTTATCAGGCCTTTTTTATTAACGTACTGCCTACGTTGCTGGAGTATGTGCCATGTCAGCAAAAACTACAGATGTGGTTCATGTACGATGACACACCAGAACATTTTCTCAGCAATGTGTATGAACACCTGACATTTCAGGACCGCTGTATTGATCGGGGAGACCGCACACCTTGGCCTGTTCGTTCCCCAAACCTAAATCCCCTAGACTTTTGGTTATCGAGGACAACCAGGTGAATTTCAGAGAGTGCGTGATTCCTTACGCCGAAGGGCAGAGGAATGCATTGCCATGAATGGACGTCACATTGAGCACCTCCTACGAACAAGTGTTCAGATGTCAGAAAGTAGGGCGTTGTAGGACCCATGTTTATTAGACATTTTTTTCTTGTTTTGATGTATACTATCACCTCCTAAAATATTGGATACTTTTTTAACATTGTGTAGCAGGGTACGGTGTGACGCGTCTGGCTTTCCTCGATAGTGACGATAGTTAATCAAGTAATTGCTAGTGAAATGAGACTTTTAAATTATAGTTCGAACCTATTTTCACTATGCCTTACAATATTTGTAAATACATTTTAAGTCACAACATTTATCCGGTCACAAACATTGAAATGAGTTTTCGACAGGAAGATACGCTCCTATAGTTTGGTCAGATATTTCAATAGTACGCTAAATCTTGAGTTGTACGACCATGCTATATTCAATATTTAAATGTTACCTGGATTCATTTCACCGTTCCAAGTTTTAATATCAGATTTTCATTTCTTTGTGAGCACAGAATACGTGATCAGGTACCTTCGCAGTGAGGACGTAATGTAATTTTAATTGGAAATGGAGTAGACTCCACGGAAACTTTGCTGAACAAGATATATCTGTGTACGCAGCCCTTCAAGGTTTAATGCAATTACCAACATTTCCTCATTTAATTAAGGTCTGCAGTGCAGCAACTTGATATTGGCTGGAGGATGCATCAAAGGAATGGAAATGCGAAGATTCTCAAAACTTGTCTTTGAGGACGACTAGTGTTTTCCAAGGATAATACAATTTGATGAAAGAAATGCTCAAGAAAACAATGTGTTGCGAATAAACATTTCATTACCGGAATCCTCGATTATTATTATTATTATTATTATTATTATTATTATTATTATTATTATTATTATTATTATTATCATCAAAACTTGTCTTTGAGGATGACTAGTGTTTTCCAAGGATAATACAATTTGATGAAAGAAATGCTCAAGAAAACAATGTGTTGCGAATAAACATTTCATTACCGGAATCCTCGATTATTATTATTATTATTATTATTATTATTATTATTATTATTATTATTATTATTATTATCAAAACTTGTCTTTGAGGATGACTAGTGCTTTCCAAGGATAATACAATTTGATGAAAGAAATGCTCAAGAAAACAATGTGTTGCGAATAAACATTTCATTACCGGAATCCTCGATTATTATTATTATTATTATTATTATTATTATTATCAAAACTTGTCTTTGAGGATGACTAGTGTTTTCCAAGTAGAATACAATTTGATGAAAGAAATGCTCAAGAAAACAATGTGTTGCGAATAAACATTTCATTACCGGAATCCTCGATTATTATTATTATTATTATTATTATTATTATTATTATTATTATCAAAACTTGTCTTTGAGGATGACTAGTGTTTTCCAAGGATAATACAATTTGATGAAAGAAATGCTCAAGAAAATAATGTGTTGCGAATAAACATTTCATTACCGGAATCCTCGATTATTATTATTATTATTATTATTATTATTATTATTATTATTATTATTATCATCATTATCAAAACTTGTCTTTGAGAATGACTAGTGTTTTCCAAGTAGAATACAATTTGATGAAAGAAATGCTCAAGAAAACAGTGTGTTGCGAATAAACATTTCATTATCGGAATCCTCGATTATTATTATTATTATTATTATTATTATTATTATTATTATTATTATTATTATTATTATTGTACTTGCAATCGCTATGATGAAAAAGTTTTTCTGTTTGGTTGATTTTACAATGCTTTATCAAGTGCGATGGTTATAATGGGCCATTCATTGATTCATACATAGTGTTCTGCCCAAGGGCAGGTCTTTCACTGCAAACCCAACATTCTCCACTCTTTCCAATTTTCTGTCTTCCTCTTTGTCTCTTTATATGAACCATATATCTTGATGTCTATCATCTGATATCTTCTTCTGCACCGAACTCTTCTCCCGTTCACCATTCCTTCCAGTGCATCCTTCAGTAGGCAGTTTCTTCTCAGGCAATGACCCAGCCAATCCTTTTCCTCTTCCTGATCAGTTTCAGCATCATTCTTTCTTCACCCGCTCTTTCCAACACAACTTCATTTCTTATTCTGTCTGTCCATTTCACACGCTCCATCCTTCTCCATATCCACATTTCAAATGCTTCTATTCGCTTCTCTTCACTTCGTCATAATGTCCATGTTTCTGCCCCATAAAATGCTACACTCCACACAAAGAACTTCACTGGTCTGTTCCGTAGTAAAATGAATTTATGGAACCGAATAGGAATATCTTACAAGCAAACATTCTCATGGGAGTAGATAAAAAAGTTATTTTTTTTCTTCCACCACGTCAATAATATCAAAACAAGTGTTTATACAAGCCACCGGCGTCGGCTAAGGAGCTTGCTGCCGATCCGGAGTTACGTTCGGGCGCGGGTTCGATTCCCGCTTGGGCTGATTACCTGGTTGGGTTTTTTCCGAGGTTTTCCCCAACCATAAGACAAATGTCAGGTAATCTACGGCGAATCCTCGGCCTCATCTCGCCAAATACATCTCGCTATCACTAATCCAATCGACGCCAAATAACCTCATAGTTGATAAAGCGTCGTTGAATAACCAAGTAAAAAAGTGTTTATACAAATTTTGGCAACTCGAATGCAATTACAAAGATCGTAAAAAAATAAGTTTCCCTGGGGCCGTTTACATAAAGAAAACACAATTTCATGGAAAAATTTATTAGAACAAATACAGCCATTGTTGAGCTATTTTTGAACATATTCCCCACCGGAAATGAGACATCTGTTATATCGTGGTATCAACTTATGTATCCCTGTATCGTAGAAGTCTGTCTCCTGGGATCGCAACCATGTGTGACAGTCGTCTGCACCCCTCTGTCGACCCCATGGTATGACAAATGTTTCAATTCTATTGAGGAATATGTTGAAAAATGGCTCAACAGTTGTTGTATCTGTTCCAACAAATCTTTCCATGAAATAGTGTTTTCTTTCTGTAAATTGTTCCAGGGAAACTTATTTTTACGACCCTCGTAATTGCGATCCAGTGGCCAAAATTTGTACAAGTACTTGTTTTGACATTAATAACATGGTGGAAGAAAAAAATAACTTTTTTTTATCTGCTCCCATGAGAATGTTTGCTTATGGTGAAGGATGGCTAGAACAGAGAAAAATTCTCTCCAGCACCGGGACTCGAATCTGGGTTTTCAGCTCTACGTGCTGACGCTTTATCCACTAAGCCACACCGGATTCCAGCCCCGATGCCGGATTGAATCCTTCTCAGTTTAAGTTCCACCTCTCTGTTTCTCTTTGGTGGCCTACCCTCATATATGTACTGTCACAGAATATGTGACAGTGGTACAATTTCCAACACACTAGGTACAGAGGTGCACTCATTACGAGTGACTACCCATACTTCATCATATGTCATGTCAACTGATGCCCATGGGCGCAAGGGCGCGCTTTAGAGCTCATGAGAGCCTAGAGCTTTACAGTGGAAAGGAAAGAGACAGATGAAAGAGGTGGTATATGCCGCTTAGTCGAGCTATATACAGGGATGGCCAGCACTGATTCAATAGATAAAGGGAAGAGAACTTATTAAAACTGTATCCATGTTAATTTTTAGATTTATCTGAGAAGTAAAAGTGCATTAAAGAAATAAGTTTTAATTTTAATGCTCATGTTTTACAAGTTTGTTTTTTTATTCAAAAGGAATGTTTTCTCAACTTTTTTTTTATATAAAAGTGAAATTTTCAGATATAGGCCTATTTATTTAGTAGCCTTACAGGTACTGAAACAATGTTTTCGTAAATCTAATATATCGTAAATGCGTATTACTGGAGAGAGTGTATTAAAAATTTTGAAAATATTCGCATGGAAAATGTTTGTAAGGAAGTGAATTAACAAAGCAACTACTGTTATAATAACGAAAAGATATGTGCACATGTGTTGTAAAAAATGTCAGCTCTATAGCTTTAGCAAGTTTCGAGAAAATAATTTAATATTCTGATGATAGGAAATTGCTCACCAATATCACCTTAAAAGCATAATGCTATAAGAGTTTTGTTATGGAATATTAGTTACACTTAAAACATACTGTTCTCCAACCACGAGTCAACCGTGAAAGGAATGTGCTTACTATCGCGTCATCTCTTGGAGCGAAGTAGATATAATAAGATTACCGTTATAACGTCAGTTTAAAAACCATGCGCTCTCCTGCATATGTTATTTCCTGTATGGAGTGATTAAAAGACCAGGAGATTAACAGTGATCTAATTTTGTAACTAGGGTAGTATCAATATGTGTGTGCATCAATGTTATGGTTTGTGCTGTGAGAGCTAGCCAATAGAGATACGAATACCCACGTGTGTGACCTTATGACATAACATCAACATTCATTCACAGCATTACCCCACTTCGTCTCATTCCGCAAAGACTTTCTCGTGGTAGGAGTACAGTATACAGTACTAGGTAACTTTGCTTTGTACTCTAATATTGTTTTGATTAGTTTATTGATTACTTTTATAAGACTAAAGATACCATCAATATCAATTCCAACTTATAATATCATACTCAGTCTCTTTTTTTGGGATATCATTTCTTTATGAATGATGTGTTTTATTCACTTAGTACAGTATAGTTGTACTGCTATGGAATTTATATTCTTAACTCTTTATTATGTTATTAACGTTTGAAACATAAATGCAATATTAATAAATTGGTGTTAGAACTTTTGTTTTACAGACAGTGTAGATAATATCAAACAGAAAGAAACTATATAAAAATGACATAAAATTTCACGTTTCGTTTGAAGTTTGTGCACCACTGTTTTCTTAATCCAACAGGCTGCTTATTCCTCCTTCCAAACCTAGCGCTTGACGCCCGCGCACGACGTCAAGGTCAGAAAAATGCGCTTGCTTTGACATCACTTTCATATGGTAACGAAGAATTCCTGTATGGAAATATCATATGTACTACATCATAGTAATAGAATACAGTAAATTCTCTGTGATCCGTTGCTATGTCGTCCGGCATTCACGTGATTTCATAGGCCACGCCTTACTGCAAGACGGTACGGAAATTAGTTAACTATCTCTCCGTCTGCATAATTGGTATGAGTAAATACGGTAAGAAAATATTTGAATAATACAGTAATTAAATCACCGAGTACAATAGTTACAATCAGTATATTTTTAAATTTATTCCAATTAACATCACGGAAAGCTTATTTGCCCCTGAAGAATTGTGGCAAGCTAACACAGTTCTTTTTGGATTTTGAAACCAGGCGCAGTTTTGTATGATGTAGATTCTAAAGTTCTTTTCGGTAAACATTTGATACATTTGTATTTAAACCGGTTTCGCCACAATTGTATATCTGCTGGAGAGATAATTCTAGTTTACTCACCAAATCTCGGAATGTAGTTTTATATTCTTCAGCTGCAACGGTATCAGCCGACATCCTCTCTCCACAAATTGCAAGTGGACGAACACCATACTTTTCCCTCCACATTGACAACCACCCATCACTAGCAGAGAAATTATCGCCTCCATATTTCTTAAGCATATCAAGCGCTTTCTCTTTCAGAATCGGACCAGATATTGGAGTACCTTTCCTTCTTTGTTCTTGCAGCGAATAGGGATTATAAAGAATGGACACTTCGCGTCGGTACCTTTGATGTAGCCGGACCGATTTCAATGGCCTTCAAGCCAGCTAGAGCGTCAGATTCTGCTTTCTCCCTAGAGTTGGCGCTGACATCACACCAGCTAGCAGTCGACACAGCGGAAATATAACACATATAATTAATACATCTAGGTACATTATGTACTCAAATAAAATAAATTGGATCCATAAAATAATAAATCCTTCATTAACTGTAATGTCTAGACTCTAGAGTTCCTTTATAATGAGAGTTCAGACGTTGACCCCAACAACAATTAAAATATGTAGTGATTTGATAGCGCTGAAAATGGAAAAACAAAACTCTCACGAGAAGTAAAACCATATACCTATATTATATTATATTATAAAAATATTAAACGAATTTGATGCTTAATTTTATAATGTATTATATTATTTTATAATATAATTTATGATATCTGAAATATAAAATATTATTATTACAACTAGTTTGTCACTGAGAAATAAGGAAAAGCTGTTAACTTGAATTTATTTGAAGCAAAGCGTTACTGGATTATGCAATGAGGTAGGCGATGTTTGGATCCTGTGTCTCAACTCTACTCTCAATTATTATGTTAGCGTATGCTCGATTACACTACCTCTAGCGCTTGAAAGTGGAACTATCCGCTGGCGCACAGAAAAACAAAACACAGGAAAATTCGCTCAGTGTCCATTCTTTATAATCCCTATTCGCTGGTTCTTGAAACCATAGAAACAGTTCCTTATCGTATTTGAAAACACTAGGCTGCTTCAATGCACGGCGCTTGTCATTAGAGTTCCTGGATGCACAATATTCTTCCAATGCAGCCCGGTTACGCTTCCAGTCATAAATTGTACTTCTTGGGATACCAGAAATAGTTTCCCCTTCATCCAGCCGCTTCAAAATATCCAATTTGTCTTTAAAAAAAATAACTAAACTTCGAGTAAATGTTTTAGAAAGCACAGTGAACTTCTTCCACACACAACCTGTGATTTACTGAAAGCACGACGGGGTTGCAAATAGGGGGAGGAAAAAAATACATGGCGAGGAGGAAGAAGGCACGTACTGTACTGTGAGTAGCCAATAATAATTACCTACCCTACTGTCCGGATGAGAGAGAAGTTACTGTATTTGCTTGTTAGACTGCAGTCCTATAACATCGCCTTAGGTACAAAGCGACTTTTTAAAACGGATAGCGGGAGTGGGGAGGGGAACGGCTAACAGCGGAATCCTAAGAGAATTCGGACGCCATAGAGACTCAATAGAATGCAAGATAAAAGTTTTAAAGTACTACTTAAGGATTGTGCATGGAGATCAGTCTCTTATTAGAGCGGTCTGTTATAGGGAGCAACTCGAGAGGAGAGACCAAGTAACCTGGGCAGGCAGATTACGCAGAGGTTGGAGGAAATAGGTATGGGATTTATAATCGGGGAAGATTGCAGGAACAAGCGAAATGTCTGGCGGAAAGTCAAGAAACGCCTGAAGGATATAGACAGGCAAATAACAGAAGGGGAATGTAGGGATAAGGTTGCTCTGGAGATCCAATCGATGATCAAAACAAATTGGGGGACCGAATTATATCTCTATGGAGGGACCAGAGAAGGTAGACTGGGTTTAATCTGGTTTCGTCTAGGAGACTGGAGGGCACTTAAAATCGTCAACGAAGAGGGGGCGAGAATATGTCCTCTTTGCGGTAGAGGCGTGACATCACACCACATTTTATCGGAGTGTGAAGCCACAGAAGCTCTGAGGAAACGATTCCTGCCAGAGTCCTTCATTACATCTAGCAGGGGGCACTTGGCGACATAAGCTGTATTAAATAACGTTAAATCCTGTGACAGTGTGGGAAAATTTATGGCAAAAGTTCGACAGTTGAGGGGGGAATTGGCCGAGGGGGAGGGAGCCGATGGATAAGGGAAAGATTTATTAGTGTTGCAATGAGTAATATTAACATTGAGCGAATGATATAATTAGGGGATAATGTTCTGTTTTGTATTTACTGTGTCTTTTGTATTTTATTGCGTGTGTATGTTTTTATTTATATACTGTATTACCTTTATATTTATTATTTGGATTATTTGGTGCAGCTTCAACAAGAAATTGAATTGTTTATAATGTGTATATATATATATATATATATATACATATATATATGTATATATATGTATATGTGTGTGTGTGTTTTTCATATCTCTCTTTTATTTTATTTGTATTATTTTTGTGAAATTTGGTATAAAGTTAGATTAGTTATAATGGTGGTAATCAATGATAACGGTAGTAATAATAATAACTGTTGTTTCACTATTTTATTATTAGTAGGCATTATTTTCTTTTTGAAGATTCAAACTGCATAGTTACAGCACGAATGGCCGTACGGTCTCGTGCGAAGGATCTTGTGTACATGAGTTTGTATAATTTATTATGCATCAATAAATGCACTTATCTATCTATCTATCTATCTATCTATCTATCTATCTATCTATCTATCTATCTATCTATCTATCTATCTATCTATCTATCTATCTATCTATCTATCTATCTATCTATCTATCTATCTATCTATCTATCTACCTACCTACCTACCTACCTACCTATCTAGTTTTTAAACAAACTTACCTTAGAAAGTCACTTAGCTATCTTAATAAACAGTGGTGTCCGATATGGGATTCAAATTCATAACCACGAGGTCGCACCGCTCAGAGCCTGAATATTGTAGTCCTTCAGTATCTAGGCTGCGATGACTTTTTTATTACAGATATATCGATAACAGATAACCGGGCCAGACAGCAGACACATGTATAGTTTCGTGTCTGTGCAGAGCACGCGCGCCGTGTTGTACAACTCTGTAACCGTTGCATAACATGTGTTGTACATAAAACACAGCAGCGGTTCCTAGGATTCCGTCATAAACGTCCGCAGAGGGCGGCTCTACGTCTTCTTTATTGACACACATGTCGTTCGCCGTAAAGCGCGGCCAGCAGCGAGGCTTACCGGGAAGAAGAGCTTGCACTGAACAGATAAAAACTTAAGTAAAGAGGGGGACAAGAGATGGTGATGTAAAAAAGAAACAGGGCACAATGTGAGACATCAAGTTAAAGGAATATATAACATTGGAGAGGAGAACATGAAAGTAAATGATATATGATTGAAGAAGAATATGAATTTAGAAAGAGAATAAAAGGGCATACCTAAGTAAGATTATGCAAGGAAAAAAATAGAGATAAAATATGAAAAAATGTAAAAGGTAAAGGTAAAGGCCAAAGACAATGATAAGATGAAGACGGTAAAAGGGAAAATAGTAAACGCAAAAAGAATAAGGTAATAAGGAAAGGAATTCAAGGATAATAATGAAAAGAAGATAAAATGTAAATATATAATGTAGAGAAAAAAAGAAGAATAGGAAAGGAAAATAAGGTAAAATTGTAAAATAGGAAAGAAAGCGGAAAAAAATGATTTAAAATCTGACATATAATGGGAAAGGGAAAAGGAGGTAACATTGGAAAATAGAAACGAAGAAAGAAAAGTACGTAGGTAAAAATTAAAAATAGAAAGTGAAAAGCAAAATAAAATTAAATAAAAAATAGAAAGGAAATCGAAAATGTGATAAAATATAGAATAGAAAGAAAAACATAAATCGAAAAATAGAATGGAAGAAGACAAAGAAGGTAAGTATAGAAAATGGAAAGAACATATGAAAATGAAGGAATTGGCTGGGTCACTGGCTGAGAAGAAACTGCCTACTGAAGGATGCACTGGAAGAAATGGTGAACGGGAGAAGAGTTCGGGGTAGAAGAAGATATCAGATGATAGACATTAAGATATATGGATCATATGAGGAAACAAAGACGAAGGCAGAAAATAGGAAAGATTTGAGAAAGCTGGATTTGCAGTGAAAAGCCTGCTCTTGGCAGAACAGCAAATGAATTAAATGAATAGGAAAATGAATTAGAAATTTAAAGCAGACAGAAAAAAATAAGGTAAAAGTATGAAAAGTAAAAATAAGGTAAAAATATAAAACTGGTAGAGAAAAATAAGGTGAAAACATAAAATAGGCAGAGAAAAAGAAAATAAGGTTAAAAATAGGGAATAAAATGGGAGAGAAAAATGTGAAAATATAAAAAAGGTAGAGACAAATAGGGTGAAAATATAAAATAGGTAGAGAAAAAGAAAATAAGGTAAAAATAAGGAATAAAAGGGGAGAGAAAAATAAGGTGAAAATATAAAATAGGTAGAGAAAAATAAGATGAAAATATAAAACAGGTAGAGATAAAGAAAATAAGGTAAAAATAAGGAATAAAAGGGGAGAGAAAAGTAAGGTGAAAATATAAAATAGGTACAGAAAAAGAAAATAAGGTAAAAATAATGAATAAAAGGGGAGAGAAAAATAAGGTGAAAATATAAAATGGGTAGAGAAAAAGAAAAGAAGGTAAAAATAAGGAATAAAAGGGGAGAGAAAATAAGGTGAAAATATAAAATAGGTAGAGAAAAAGAATAGAAGGTAAAAATAAGGAATAAAAGAGAAGAGAAATTAATGTGAAAATATAAAATAGATAGAGAAAAAGAAAATAAGGTTAAAATAAGGAATAAAGGGGGAGAAAAAAATAAGGTGAAAATATAAAATATGTAGAGAAAAATAAGATGAAAATATAAAATAGGTAGAGATAAAGAAAATAAGGTTAAAATAAGGAATAAAAGGGGAGAAAAAAATAAGGTGAAAATATAAAATATGTAGAGAAAAATAAGATGAAAATATAAAATAGGTAGATATAAAGAAAATAAGGTAAAAATAAGGAATAAGAGGGAAGAGAAAAGTAAGGTGAAAATATAAAATAGGTACAGAAAAAGAAAATAAGTTAAAAATAATGAATAAAAGGGGAGAGAAAAATAAGGCGAAAATATAAAATAGGTTCAGAAAAAGAAAATAAGGTAAAAATAAGGAACAAAAGGGGAGAGAAAATAAGGTGAAGATATAAAAAGGTAGAGACAATAAAATAAGGTAAAATAGGGAATAAAAGGGAAGAGTAAACTAAGGTGAAAATATAAAATGGGAAGAGAAAAATAAAATAAGTTAAAATAGGGAATAAAAGGGGAGAGAAAACTAAGATGAAAACATAAATATAAAATAGGAAGGAAAAAATAAGCTAAAAATAGGAAATAAAAAGGGAAGAGAAAAATAAGGTGAAAATATAAAATGGGAAGAGAAAAATAAGGTGAAAATATAAAATAAGAAGGGGAAAAAAATAAGACAAAAATTTACAATTGATAGGAGGAAATAATAAGGTAAAATATAAAATAGATAGGAAGAAGGAAAATGAGGTGAAATGGAAATAGAAAAAGAAAAATAAAGTTAAAATAGGAAATAGAAAGGAAAAAATAAAATAAGACGAAAAATAGAAATGAAAATGGAAAATAAAATAAAGTACAAAACAAGATGAAAGGAAGAAAATGAAGTTAGAAGGGAAAAAATAAAGAAAACGAAAGTAAAAATAGGAAGTAGACAAGAAATTGGAAAAGAAAGTATACAGAGAAAATAGGTAGACAGATAAAAATATAAAATAGGGAGGAAAAAGGATAGTAGGCTAAGGTAAAATAAAAGGTAAAAAATAAAAATCAGGTAAAATAACAACTAGAAAAGGAAAAGCTTAAAAAAAATGGATATGGAAAGAAAAAAGGAAAATGAGGTAAAATATAAAATAGAAAGGGAAATGTAAAATATAACGTAGAAAGAGGAAAGGAAAAGAAGTTAAAATAAAAGTAGAAAGAAAAACACAAAAATAAAGGTAACACAAAAAAGAAAAAGATAAAAGCGTAAAATAGAAAGAAAAAAGGACAAGGTAAAATATAAATAGGAAGGAAAATTAAAAATAAAGTAAAGTGAAAAAGTAGAAGATCAAAAGAAGAAAATGAATGTATAAGAAAAAAGATACAAAAGAAAAATAAGCAGCCTAAAAACAGGAAACATGAATACAACACTAACGGTGAAAAATTAAGTTAAAAAAATAAAGAGCGAAAGGTAGAAGGAAAACTACATAATGGTAATCAGGTAATGTGTAAGGAGATAGAAGGCAAACTAGAGAGGCGGAAGGTAAATAAAGATTAATATGTTTAGTGTATACGAAGCCATGATTTATGCAATGGTAGGCTGAAACGAGGAGGAAAGGAACACAGTGTGCTGGAGGCACAGGAGTCTCTGATAAAACAGCCGAAAGGAGCGAGGAAGGACCTATGATCACAGCAAATCTGACTAATACTCTGTTGTCAGTGTTTGTTTGTTGTGTCGTATCAAGCAGGTCAACTAATCTGACCCCGACGGTGGCAATGACCAATGACATATATCCAACTACAGATAGACAACAGAACATCAATTATTCAATCCTTCCCAATCCTCTAGAAGCGTCTCTTGTTTAACAATGACGTGCATGAAGGTTGACCGACCCGAGTTGTCACTTTCAATTGCCTGACAACTCAAATCACTTTACGCGCATCCTTCGAATACAGTTAAGCCGCATTTACACGAGGCCAGTCAATGAGACAATAGTGGGAAGACAGTAGACTGGCATAAAATTATTGCCTTTGTGTGAACCCTTCGGCCCAACTGCCTAGCCAGTTGGCTATGCAATTGCCGAGCCAGTCGATTGTCCCCGATGGTAGATTGAAGACAGTCCATGCCCCCCACCACCACTGGGAGCACGCCATTGGCCAACAACTGGCGTCATGTGAACGCGACAAGCTAGTTGCTACGCTGTTTTTGGAGCTAGTCTGCTTGAGTCAACCGAGAAGTGAGTTTTTTTCACGTATTTTTCAGTTTTTTTTTCTTTTTAATCAGTGAGGGAAGTGGGAAAAAACCAGATGCGGTATGCTACTTCAAGATTTTCCCCTGGCATACCCCAATTTACAACATAAACATACATAATCTATACAGTAAAATGTTTCATGCAGTCAGCAACGCGAATCTTTGAAGTTTACGCAAAAAAAAAAAAAAAAACACACACACACACACACACACACACACACACACACACACACACACACACACACACACACACACACACACACACACACACACACACACACACACACACACACACACACACACACACACACACACACACACACACACACACACACACACACACACACACACACACACACACACACACACACACACACACACACACACACACACACACACACACACACACACACACACACACACACACACACACACACACACACACACACACACACACACACACACACACACACACACACACACACACACACACACACACACACACACACACACACACACACACACACACACACACACACACACACACACACACACACACACACACACACACACACACACACACACACACACACACACACACACACACACACACACACACACACACACACACACACACACACACACACACACACACACACACACACACACACACACACACACACACACACACACACACACACACACACACACACACACACACACACACACACACACACACACACACACACACACACACACACACACACACACACACACACACACACACACACACACACACACACACACACACACACACACACACACACACACACACACACACACACACACACACACACACACACACACACACACACACACACACACACACACACACACACACACACACACACACACACACACACACACACACACACACACACACACACACACACACACACACACACACACACACACACACACACACACACACACACACACACACACACACACACACACACACACACACACACACACACACACACACACACACACACACACACACACACACACACACACACACACACACACACACACACACACACACACACACACACACACACACACACACACACACACACACACACACACACACACACACACACACACACACACACACACACACACACACACACACACACACACACTCTCTCTCTCTCTCTCTCTCTCTCTCTCTCTCTCTCTCTCTCTCTCTCTTTGGACTAGTAATGGAAATTACGGGAAAACGGCAGAACGGATTTTAATAAATGACCCCTCATTTTGAAGCTTGGAACTCAAAAAGTTTTTCAGAAAAATAGTAGTTTTCAGTGAAATGTCAATTTTTCAACATAATTTTCCTATTTTCCAAAATCCATCTGTCGTCAGTTTTGAGAACTAGCTAATTGCATTTCAGAATAAAACAAAACACACACTATAGTAAACAATATTACACGAAGGCCATGATCTGCAAGAATGCTGACATATTAGAGCTCAAATTAAATTGGTTATTAAAAACTTAACTTACTAAAAATAATTTACAGATTCGATTCTGTGGTGTGTAATTTTCTGGGTACAGCTGTGTATTGGATATTAAAATCTACAAAACTTGAGATGGTTTGATGTCATTATTACCATTAGAAATGAAATATTATTGTAGTTAATGCCATGATGTGACTTATTTTTCATTAATTATACATATTAATGCTATATTGATGATATGAAAGTGAAACGTTTTGGGGTTATATAAGTAGATGTAGAGAATAACTTAAATTAGATTTTGATTTCTATATTTTACTGAGTGGCGGCTATATAGTATATGTTACTGAAAGCTATAAAACTTACGTAAGATAATAATATTATTAAAAATCAAATATTTTTATAGCTATTAATCAAGTGGAGTTGGATCTTTTTCATGTATTTAATGGCGGTGTGGTGTAGATATTTATATGCGTGGTTATCTTCAGTATTGGCTCGAGAGAGAGTATCTTTCATTGTTATGGAAGCAAATAACCTTCAGAATGTCTGGTATTCTTCATTGAAAATAAATCTGAAAAATGTGTATGTGAACGTCTAATGAACTTAGTTTGCAGCATTTGCTGCACAAGCCACTAGTTAAATTTATTAATAAAAGAGTTTCAAGTTACTTCAGTTATTTACTAGATTATTTGCAACGCCCATTGAGACTTATCATTTAAAATAATGTTATAGCTTCAAAGTTTCTTAATTATTAATAAAAAGTGCAACAACAACAAAAATGATGTCACTAAACTGGCAACAATGGCCACCAAAGGCTACAAACTACAGCCTTCTACACTTGAAATACTACCGTTGTAAGCATTCCAGGGATTGGCTTATCAAATAAACGTGTCTAAATACATGTTGAATACAGTTCCAGAAGGCTGTGGTTTAGATTTGCGAAACAAACAGATAGTACTCTTTGCTGTGAAGAAATATATAAACAAATTTTTATGGCTCATATTTTTTCAGTGACGGTATGTCGTTTTTCACTAAAAGTATGTTTCCCGGCCATAGAAACCAGTGGCGGTATTCCATACCGGCGCATACCGTCTCACTTCCCTCACTGTTCGTAATAATGGCCCCAAAGTGGAGTGACGCTATTAATATCAAATTCGTTGAGCCGTATAAGGAGAAGCGATGTTTGTGGGACTAGCACCACGACCTTTACAGGAACAAAAATGCTCGCGAAAAGGCATTGTCTGACATTGTTGGTGAGATGAACATTGAAGGATTCGGTGCTGTTGAGGTCAAAGCGAAAATTAAGTCTCTCCGTGGCACTTTCAACATAGAGTTCGCTAAACAGCAACCCGGGACACCACAGACGCTGTACACTAGTCATTTTTCGTCACCTACTACCACGGCAATACTTTCCTCGCGTGAATAGGTCAACGTCCAACTTGATGGGGCAACTGTCTCCAACATTTTGGGGACAATTGTTCACAATTATTGTCTGGACAATAGGCCTCGTGTAAATGCGGCTTTAGTGACAACGAGTTGTCCTCGATGCTCACAAGTGCATGCAAGGTCCGCGGGTTCAAACATTGCCGAGGGCGATACAACTCCTTGCAGTGGGTTTGTACCGGTATATTCTAACGCAGTGCTATTCAAACAGGCGTAGACGAAGACGTTTTAGGGGAGACGTACAACGATTGATTGATTAATTGAATGAGTCAATGTAGGCCTATAAATATTGTACACAAACATACACACGCACACACAAAGAATGATTAAAGAAGAACGTGTAAGGAGCTATGACAGTTTATTTGGCAAACATTAACCCATCACCAGTGAATAGGGATTATTTCCTATGCGCTGGTGTCGTCATGAACTCCACTCCACCATATGACTTCCTGTGTCAAGATGTGAGAGGCAAAGTATGAAATTTCATATTTCAAACCAGACCCGTGCACGCTTTGCCCAAACGGGAGAGCTCTTGCCCTGCTGGCAAGGAGAGTTCACAGTTCCGCTCTTGGGTTCAAGTTCATCGCATCAGTGACGTGCGTCTTAGAATTGGTGCATACTACTTCGGTCTCAATAATAACAATAATAATAATAACGATAACAATAATAATAATAATAATAATAATAACGATAACAGTAATAATAATAATACTAATAATAATAATAATAATAATAATAATAACGATAACAGTAATAATAATAACGATAACAGTAATAATAATAACGATAACAGTAATAATAATAACGATAACAGTAATAATAATACTAATAATAATAATAATAATAATAATAATAATAATAATAACGATAACAGTAATAATAATACTAATAATAATAATAATAATAATAACGATAACAGTAATAATAATACTAATACTAATAATAATAATAATAATAATAATAATAATAATAATAATAATAATAATAATAATAAAATTACACACTCAATTATTTCATTTCTTTGATGGGATAATTTTACTCGCTATGATCGAATGCCCCCTCAGAGTTATTTTAATTTAATTTAAATCTCTTTTTCTCGAAGCACACTCCTTGGGAAGCGATAATATACTTCTCACAATCCTCTATTCACTTCTAAAAACACTAGAAAATAAATAATTTGAATTTGGGTGCATACTACTTTGGTCTCAATAATAACGATAACAATAATAATAATGATAACAATAATGATAATAATAGTAATAACGATAACAATAATAATAACGATAACAATAATAATAACAATAACAACAATAATAACAATAATAACGATAACAATAATAACGATAACAGTAATAATAATAATAATAATAATAATAATAATAATAATAATAATAATTATGATAATAATAAAAAAATTACACACTCAATTATTTCATTTCTTTGATGGGATAATTTTACTAGCTATGATCGAATGCCCCCTCAAAGTTACTTTAATTTAATTTAAATCTCTTTTTCTCGAAGTACATTCCTTGGGAAGCGATAATATACTTCTCACAATCCTCTATTCACTTCTAAAAACACTAGAAAATAAATAATTTGAATTTGGGTGCATACTACTTTGGTCTCAATAATAACAATAATAATAACGATAACAATAATGATAATAATAATGATAACAATAATGATAATAATGATAACAATAATAATAACAATAACAACAACAATAATAACAATAATAACGATAACAATAATAATAACGATAACAGTAATAATAATAATAATAATAGTAGTAATAATAATAATAATAATAATAATAATAATAATAATAATAATAATAAAATTACACACTCAAATATTTCACTTCTTTGATGGGATGATTTTACTCGCTATGATCGAATGCCCCCTCAAAGTTATTTTGATTTAATTTAAATCTCTTTTTCTCGAAGTATATTCCTTGGGAAGCGATAATATACTTCTCATAATCCTCTATTCACTTCTAAAAACACTAGAAAATCAATAATTTGAAGAACTATACATACTTATTTACAAATGGCTTTTAAGGAACCCGGAGGTTCATTGCCGTCCTCACATAAGCCCGCCATCGGTCCCTATCCTGAGCAAGATTAATCCAGTCTCTACCATCATATCCAAAATCCCTCAAATCCATTTTTGTATTATTCTCCGATCTGCGTCTCGGCGTCCCCAAAGGTCTTCTTCCTTCCGGTCTTCCAACTAACACTCTATATGCCTTTCTGATTCGTCCATACGTGCTAAATATATCTAATAATTACTTAACATCAATAATTGATTATTTTATTTTAGTAAGGTTATTTTACGACTCTTTATCAATATCTTAGGTTATTTAGCGTCTGAATGAGATGAAGGTGATAATGCCGGTGAAATGAGTCCGGGGTCCAGCACCGATAGTTACCCAGCATTTGCTCATATTGGGTTGAGGGAAAACCCTGAAAAAAAAACCTCAACCAGGTAACTTGCCCCAACCGGGAATCGAACCCGGGCCACCTGGTTTCGCGGCCAGACGCGCTGACCATTACTCCACAGTTGTTGACAATTTATTATTAATACTTCTTTATTACTAAAGAGTGGAGCTGCCACTATCCACTGATCATTTCCAAGAATTTTATTATAGAAGACCTGGTTCATACATGAAAAAAGCAAAATAGAACAATCTATAGATAAAGTACTAAATTTTTATAGTTTCATGCAAATCTGGGCTTCAGGTAAAGCTCCCTGTGAAGCAGACTTGAATAATTTCAGGGGAAAAATTGTCCCGGGGCCGAATATGGATCCCGGGACCATTCGCTTAGCGCACGAATGCTCTACCGACTGAGCTACCCAGGAACTACACCCGACACAGTCCCAATTTTTCCCTTTATATCCACACAACTTAAGTGTGGCTGACAATGCGCCAGAAACCCACCTTTCAGTGCACACAAACTCTGTGTGACTTGAATTGTGGTTTTCCGTTAACGTACCTACAGTGACGTAGGCTATATATTATGCAAATCTAGTAATTTTTTAGTTGGTTATTTAACGACGTTGTATCAACTACTCGGTTATTTGGCGGTGATGGGATAGGTGAGATGGTATTTGGTAAAATAAGGCAGAGGATTCGCAATTGATTACCTGACATTAGTCTTAAGGCTGGGGAAAACCTCGGAAAAAACCAAACCAGGTAATCAGCACAAGCGGGAATCGAATAAAATACTAATAAAGTAGTAAATGTTAAAAATTCCTTTTCTGCAATTCGAAAAAAGCTTTGTAAAAGTTCTTTCAGAACTGGAAACGCACAAAAATAGCAAGGCGCGATATTTAGACCATGTTAGCACAGATTTCTTTACAGAAAATTACGCTAAGAAGTTTGTAAACGCTGATATAACTTTGTGGACTATTCCGTACATTTTTTCTTTCCCCACTTTCGTTAGTATACCAGCAAGATATCCTCGAGCAAGAATTTGTCAGTAAAGCGCAGTAATGGACTACGTAAACAACGGAAAGAGCGCTCACCTGAGTGTAACACGAATACAGGACAATCGTCTGCGTTCTTAGTGTCGTCGCGAGACTCAGATAATTTCACCGCAGTGCGGCGTGCTTACGTCATTAGCATAATTTTACTGGAAGTATGTTAATGCTAACAACCGCCTCTTAACATCATCTTAGGTACGTCTAAAAAGACTCGTCATACTTTGCGAGTAGAAAACTCCCTGGAGTGGCTACAAACCTCTCCTGCTACATCTGCTGTGACACGTCAAAATCCAGTTTCTTGACTGTCTAGGCCCCGTCTAGGCTAAAAGCACGTACTGTACACACAGAGGAAGACAAATTGTATGCTATGAAGGTGCCGCACACTCTGACACTGTGCGCTTAGCGTGTTTCCAGACAATTCAGTTCCTTCGTAAGGTTGCAAATGAAATTGCTCTTTATAGTATTATTGTACAGGGACATCATTTTATTTTTACTTGCATTTTTATTGTACCTGCATTTCTGAATGTACTTCACTCTCACCCCTTCACTAATGTCCTTGCTCCCGTCAGACACACAAACTTACGTCCGCTGTTGCATTCGAAGTCTTCAAGCAGTGAAGTAAACACTGCAGTGTATAGTGTGTTTCATAAATATGATTGCGTTTTCTATAGAAGAAAGAACCTATATTAATAATATCGTACTAAAAATTATATTCAAGAAACGATAAATTCAATTTCAGAGAATATGCTTCAAAATGTTTTTAATAATACGCGTACTGAATTGAAGCCTGCATTGTAATGAACGGCAACCATTTTCAGCAACTTGTTTAAAAATTCAGATTAGCTTTTTTTGAATTGAGGTTGGCTAGAAGCAAAGGAATGCTAGTGCCATTGTTGTAATAACTTGAGTTAAGTGCATCCAGTGTAAGCAAAAGTATCTAAAATTTTAGTGGCAAAGGGATATTTTAATCGCATCACACATTAAAATTTAAATAAAAAATTTAACCGATTTTACGAAAGCTTAAATATTTAAACCCCATTTTCTCAAAAGTAACTTAAGTGCACTTACAGCCCTTTACTTATGACCCCCTCCATTTAAATGCACTCTCTATATTGTATGATAACATCAATAATTAATATGCTAAATAAAGTAGACATTACATAACGAACATAGCCGCCTGAAAAGTTGAGTTTTTGAAAAAAAAAAAATGTTACTACTCTACTGTATTTTGATAAATTCCGTAAAAGTGATGATCAAACTGAAAATCGTAATATCGTATTTCCCTACAACATAAATGGATACACTACTTTTCTCTCCTCCTATACCTAGTAAAATGATTTGTTTACATATTGCACTAGTAACTCAAACTCCTGTAATGGAAGGGGGCAACAGTGTTTCCGAGTATAGCCAGGTTAATGTTAAAAATGTTGGTAAAAATAAAGTGATGTCCCTGTACTATTATTCAAAGCACACTTACTTACTTACTGGCTTCTAAGGAACCGAAGGTTCATTGCCGCCCTCACATAAGCTCGCCATTGGTCCTTATCCTGAGCAAGATTAATCCAGTATTATCACATCCCACCTCCCTCAAATCCATTTTAATATTATCTTCCCATCTACGTCTCGGCCTCCCCAAAGGTCTTTTTCCGTCAGGCCTCCCAACTAACACTCTATATGCATTTCTGGATTCGCCCATACGTGCTACATGCCCTGCCCATCTCAAACATCTGAATTTAATGTTTCTAATTATGTCAGGTGAAGAATACAATGCGTGCAGTTCTGTGTTTTGTAACTTTCTCCATTCTCCTGTAACTTCATCCCTCTTAGCCCCAAATATTTTCCTAAGCATCTTATTCTCAAACACCCTTAACTTATGTTCCTCTCTCAAAGCGAGAGTCCAAGTTTCACAATCATAAAGAACAAACGGTAATGTAACTGTTTTATAAATTCTAACTTTCAGATCTTTTGACAATAGACTGGATGATGATAAAAGCTTCTCAACCAAATAATAACAGGCATTTCCCATATTTATTCTGTGTTTAATTTCCTCCCGAGTATCATTTATATTTGTTACTGTTGCTCCCAGGTATTTGAATTTTTCCACCTCTTCAAAGGATAAATTTCCAACTTTTAAATTTCCATTTCGTACAATATTCTCATCACGAGACATAATCCTATACTTTGTCTTTTCGGGAATTACTTCCAAACCTATTTCTTTACTATATCTATTGAAATTGTTGGAGATTACTCGATATCTTGTGAATGCGGGCGTGGCATGGGCAGTGGCTCATTTCGGGGACTTTGATTATTCCGTCGGTCCGGTTTTTTTTTTTTGCCTCTACTGTACATCTATTATCAGACAGTAGATCTCACTTGACGATATGTATCAGAGGAAGAACAATTGTTTGTATGCATCTGAAGTCTGACTAGTGCAATATGTAACTAATAGGCGAACTGGCCATCTATTCCATTATCTCCTGGCCTAGTTACCTCATAAGTAGTGCCTTGTTGGTGTCACTTGTGAGTTCAGACCTGTCTTCGGACAGTTGACAACCTCCAATTCAGCTATTTACCCACATCAAGAGTAGGGTAAGAATCTGTTATAAAATTTGTAACATACGATTTGTGAAATTGTAAACAAACGACAACATAAAATTTGTAGTATCATGGCATAGAACCTGCTATTTTCTACTTTACTTACAAATTTTCAAGACAATCTTTGTGAAACAAAAATTTTTGAACTTGTAAATTTATAACTTTTGTCGCCTGTAATTTGTACTTTTGTGAAATAAGGCCCTGAAATCTGCTCTAAGTTCAACTGGCCTTCAACTTATTTGCTGATTTTGAGTCTCATGTTCCCATGACAACAAAACATTTGAAAGTATATATTTGCTGGTTCATTGCCTCATATCAGTTTTCGCTTTCAATTTAAACAAACTTCTCTATTTCAAAAAAGTATGAGACACCATTTCAACGCACGTGCAAAATTGCTCCTATCATTAGTCCGCATTACGCGAGAAGGAAATGTAATCCCGGCCTTAGATGCGACCCCAGGTTGTTGTTTCGTAATTAACAGCCAGCATTGTGTTTCACATCAGTGTTTACATAGCTGTAATCGAATGTATTTTGGTCATCCATAACGCCACTCCTCATATGGTAGAGTTTCTGACTTCAGTTCAGACTCGGGTTCAATCCCTACAGGAAATTGGAGATATCCAGAGTGTGTGTTCCTTGTATTGTGTTGTCTTAAAGAGTGACTCTGCGCTATGCTGACCACATAACCATATCTAGAGCTGGCTAAAATTCTAAATACAGGGTGGGGCATGGAAACCAAGTGTTTTTTAAATGGCTTGTACTCAGTCATTATGAAAGGGAGAGACGTGCGACATGTGACAGTCCATTCCGTGGCTCATAGCATTTCACCTGCAGTCGGCATCATGGAGCAGTGGAAGCATGTTTGCGTATGATTGTTTTGTTAGGAATGACGAGTCGGTGACCTCGATACGGCGTGAGTTTTGCTACAGATTCAATATTAATCGCAATGATTCTGTTCCCGTGCGTGACACAATCTTATGTTGGGTTAGCAATCTTAAAAAAAAAAAAAGGCGCAATACAGCATTCAGCTGCTCTTAGAATCAGCAATCGTACGGTAAGACGGATTTTGCATGGCGATTTACATTTACACCCATACAAGATGTGTGGCTTCAGCAAGATGGGGCCACGGCGCATACCTCCAGAGCGTCAATGGCAATTCTTTGCCTCCTGTTTTCCAATCGTCTCATTTCGAGATTTGGTGATGTTCCATGGCTCCCTCGGTCCCCTGACCTGTCCGCGTGATTTTTTTCTATGTGAGTACCTAAAGGCACGTGTTTATGAGGATAAGCCCCGAATATTAGATGAATTAAAGGACACAGTACGTCAACACATCACTCAAATCAACAGAGATCCCCTGGAAAGAATATAGGTGAATTTTCGTCAGCGCCTTAAACAATGCGTCAACACAGACGGACATCACATGCCAGATGTAATTTTCCGCTCATAATTGAAATGGTATGTTCTCACAAACGTTGTTCTACGAATAAAATGTGTTGAAAACAAAAACTAACTGTTTTATGATTATTTTAAAAACACTTGGTTCTTATGCCCCACCCTGAACCTATGTTAAACAGTTTTATATACATTACGCATTTAATCTTTTGTATTAAAATACTTACGTGTAGAATAAATAATATAACTAGGGGACGGATATTGATGACCTAAAAATCTACTTAAAATGATCATTGAAATGCCCTTAAACTAATGGAAAAAAATTGTATAATTTAGTATTGTTTATATTTAATAACTAGGCAGCGGATATTGATGACCTAAAAATCTACTTAAAATGATCATTAAAATGCCCTTAAACTAATGGAAAAATGACATTAACATTAAAAGAAAATGACATTTAAATGCACTATCTACCAAAAAGAAATTGGGCACTGTTTTTGCTCCTGTAGAACCTCGTGGTACCACCTCTTGTTGCTATAACAGCAGCCACCCTTTCAGGAATGCTTTCCACTAGTTTGTGTAGGATATCCACTGGAATGCGTCGCCATTCCTCTTGCAACATGACACTCAGTTGGACAATGGAAGTTGGCCGCATCTCCCGAGACCTCAATCGCTGGTCCAATTGGTCCAAAGGTGCTCAATGGGATTGAGATCAGGACTCTGTGCAGGCCAGTCCAACCGGTGAACATTATTGTCTGCATACCACTACATAGAAGCCGCCGAAACATAGGGCCAACTTCCATTGTCCAACTGAGTGCCATGTTGCAAGAGGAATGGCGACGCATTCCAGTGGATATCCTACACAAACTAGTGGAGAACATACCTGACAGGATGGCTGCTGTTATAGCAACAAGAGGTGTTACTACGAGGTTGTAAAGGGGCAAAAACAGTGCCCAATTACTTTTTGATAGATAGTGTATTATTCACCGTATTCGCACCACAACTTTTAAAAATTAGTCAACCTTGTTTCAAGGACTGCCCTGCAAATCTCGGAGAGAGGAGGCAACTTCCTGGAATTTGGCTAAGATAAAGGAAAAGAGCATATAACAGAATTAAAGTTTTAAGGGAAAACTATAGATATGAATTATGGTTTACAATGTGTTTCAATCAGGGGTGGTCCATGTCAGTGCCTTCATTCTCCGTCTCCTTCCGCGCTTCACTTTTGTTACCAGATCTTCCAGATGAGGGAGTGTGAATGACAAAACAAATTGTGGGCGCAGCGTGCATTCTTGCAATCATTGTGTTAAAAATATTGCCTTCTACAGTAGATGTCCCCTCAGAACCATGTTAACGACACAACATCCTGTTCCAAGACATGGTGAAAGTTTCCCCCCTTCCAAACATAAATTCTAAAGTCACCCTCGTACCGACAAAAGAACAGTAGCGGTCAAAGTCCTCACTTAAACTAAGCTGCTGTCAAGCATTTTATGTTACTTGCATTGTGTGAAGTGAAGCCTTCAGTGAAATGAGAGATGGACTTTAGAGTCTGTTTCGAACTATAAAACTCAAACTTCACTGTTATTCACTTGTTCAGTAGATAATTACTACTGACCTATTTGCTTAGAGAATGATTTAACAAACTTATCGGTAAAGAAGAAAGTAAAATGCTTTCCAAATGAACTAAAAGTTCTTCAAAGTAGCTCTTAAAAATTACCAAAAAAATGCCGAAAAAAAGTATAAAAATGACCTATTAGTTCAAAAAAAAAATATGCAAGACATGGAATACAAGAAATTACTTTTTTGCGTTGGTATTAATATAAAAGGGATTTCTATATTAATAGGCATCGTCCTAATGTGAAAAATAAGATGACTTTTCATCAACATCCGCCCCCTAAATATAACCCTCTAGATTTAAAAAAGTGTAAGTTTCTTAACAATGAAGTGCCATGATAACCTGAGGGCTAAATGAAGGGGAGAGCTAAAGGGCGCGTAATGTTTTAAGCAGCGGAGGGGCGCAACGAACCAAGTTCCACCACAGCCTAGCGAACATCAAGTGTTGATCTCGTTGCTTCGGTTGCTAATAATAATAATTTATAATAATAATAATAATAATAATAATAATGTGATTAGATCTGTCATAATTTCATGAGAAAATGTCTTCCCCAATGAGGACTCAAACCTACATTCGTTCCGTATCGCTATCCAAGGCATAATTTAGAGTCTGTTCACCTATTTTGGCGACAAGTGCATAACATCTTGGAACCTTAATATAGTGAGGGTCACGCAAAAATAGTTCCTAAACAGCAAATATTGTCGTCTTGCCAGTGTTGCCAACTGTTAACAGATATCACCATATGAAGTAAAATCACGATCATACGCACTGAACGACTTATTTACTTACTGTACTTTACTTTTATGTTGTTTGAAGGTTATTATCAGGGAAAGGATTTATATGTAAATACATATTTACTTATAAAGCTAATATAATTTATATTTTGCATTATCTTTATGTTTCACAATGTGTAGGGTTGAAAAATCCTACTTTTATTTTCCATATTTTTCCATATTTTAGAGTTTAGTACATATTTTCGTTAATTTCCATATATTTTCCATATTTCATATAAAACAGTCCATATTATATTAGGTTTAACAATAAAACAAAACAAAATTCCATTAACTTTTAAAAATACATTTCAACAATAGAGATTTAAACACATGTTCAGTAATCCCTTTAACATCAGAGTTATTTGAAAATTAGCAGTCCTATCAACAATGGGAAAGTAAGTTACAAAACTGTATTAATTTAATTTAAAATTTTTAACAGACTTCAGTTGTGCAGCTCAACAGTTAAATGCCAGTCAGAGTACACATAGGTTCAGTTTTGTAAATCATACTATAAAGACGGTAAATATGCCAAAAGTACGTCATTCAGTCAATTTAAAATCAAAACTAACAAGTTACATTTCAGAATTTAAAGAAGATGGTTTATCAACTGACAATAAAATATTATTTTGTAATTTGTGTCAGTGTGCAGTATCATCTACACAAAAGTTCCTGGTGCAACAACACATTACAACTAGTAAACATCAGGCCAACAAACAACTAAATTCCAAGCAGAGACAATTGTTTTTAACACAACCAACAACACCGAATGTAAGATCTGAGTTTAACATCGACCTGTGCCGTTCTCTCATCTCTGCTGATATTCCTCTCTACAAACTAAAGAATAAGGTCTTCAGGGAATTCCTTGAAAAATATACTCAACATACAATCCCGGATGAGTCAACACTTAGGAAGACGTATGCTCCATCCATCTACGATGAGACAATACAGAAGATAAGAGATGAAATTAAAGATAGTTCAATTTGGGTTTCCATTGATGAGACTCCCGACAAAGAAGGTAGACTTGTTGGTAATGTAGTTATCGGTTTGTTAAGTGAACAATATTCTGAACGAATTCTTTTACATTGTGATGTTCTAGAAAAGTGCAATAACAAAACTATAGTTAAACTGTTCAACGAAGCTATGGGTATCCTGTGGCCAAAGGGTATTATGTACGATAATGTGTTATTCTTTATTAGCGATGCTGCCCCTTATATGGTCAAAGCTGGACAAGCATTATCTGTTGTATATCCTAAATTGACTCATTTTACTTGTGTGGCGCATGCATTTCATCGTGTGGCAGAAGTGGTCAGAGACAATTTCCCTAAAGTAGATTTGTTGATTTCATCAGTGAAAAAAGTATTTCTCAAAGCTCCCAGTAGAGTTAACGTGTTGAAAGAAATGTACCCTGAAATTCCATTGCCACCAAAGCCAATTTTAACTAGATGGGGTACATGGCTAGAAGCAGTTGAATATTATGCCGAACATATAGACTCTATTAACAATGTTCTCCTTGCATTGGACTCTGAAGATGCAGTCTCAATTGATACTGCGAAAACAGTTACCTGTGACATAAGTGTGAAGAATGACTTAGCTCACATTCAGCATACATTTTCATGCATCATAAAAACGCTCAAAAGTCTCCAAAATAGGCACCTTTCACTATCTGAAAGTTTTGAAATTATAAATAGTACTGTGGAACAACTGAATCGTGGTAGAGGTAAAGTTGCAGATGCAGTAAGAGCTAAGGTGGACACTGTACTTTCAAAAAACCCTGGATATGAAGAACTACAAAAGGTTGTTGCTGTGATGAGTGGTGAATCAACAGTGAAGATTAACTTGGACTTATCCCCAGCAGACATTGTGAAATTGAATTATGTACCAGTTACTTCTTGTGACGTCGAACGCTCTTTTAGTCAGTATAAATCTATCCTCAGAGACAATAGAAGAAGATTCACTTTTCAGCACTTGAAAGAAATGTTTGTAACCTATTGTTATGGTAACAGACAATAAAAATTGTGTTTTGTTGAAACTACATTGGAAGATAAGGTACGTCCATTATATTTTTTGTTTAGTTTGATTAAAATGTACCAATATTTAACGTACATAGTCATTTTTTTATAATTTTAAGTCCATATTTAATTCCATATTTTGGTAAAAATCCATATTTAATTCCATATTTTGGTAAAAATAACTACATATATATTTACATATTTCATATATTTTTAGTCCATATAAATCCGTTCCCTGGTTATTATAAATAATTCAATAATTTGTAACATATTTGCGTAGACAAACTATATGAGAAAGGGATCAATATGTTAAGTATTTTGTCTGGCAATATGACTAGACAATTTATTCACGAGATCTAACCTAAAATGTATTTTGTTTGACCACATGAAATTATTACTATTAACTCCGAAAACCGAGTATCACCATGAAATGTATGCTTAAGAATACTTACTCCTAATAATTTTGCTATTCTAGTTATAATTGCTGTCTCCATGAGCATAATTATTCCTTCATTATCTTCTTTCCGTTAAATCTGAAAGAACAGAACGCCAGTAGGGGAAGTTATTCTCATTCTCGCAGCACGCTTTACGCTGACTTCGTGGAGTCGCTGCCATGCTTTTTCCTCTTTTTGACATTATTATAATAAAAATATAATCACGAAAGAAATTAATTAAAATGTGAAATAGTATTTCTATCGATCAACCTGCATTGTCACATCCAAGTATGTTATTTTATTTACACTTACCTGACTATAGTTTTGAATTGTAACCACAACGCAACACACAAAGTAACTATTATGTATTAATATTAATACTGATATTAATTAATTATTACTACGTTCAAATTTGTGGGGAGGAATCTCAAGATGTCAAACATATAGGCTATTATATGATTGTCCAGTCTTTTTCTGTGAAAGATACGAGCTTGAGTTGTTACTGAACACTTTAAATTATACATTTACCAAACCGTTAACCAGTATACTTACCAACTCCAAATCATATAAGTATTTTATGTCCTTCTTGAATAGAATATTCGTGAAACTGTAAAATGTTAAATTATTCCGGGGGAAAAAAAATCGTATTAGTTCTAATCAACTATAATGAAACTGGAAGTCTTCAATTTCGCATACTATAATATTGTACTATTGGTTTTAATTTTTATTTTAATTAGGCATTTGGTTTCTAATTTTGAGCCATTTCTTGTAATACCTGATTATTGCCAATTGTCGTTACTAAATAATGTATTTAATTCGTAAATTTTAAGCCAGCTCTTAGTATAGCTATTTATTGCTTCTAAAATAACATGTTTAATAGCTATTTTATATATATATATATATATATATATATATATATATATATATATATAAAACCATTAGATATAAATGTAGAGACATGCCTTGAGGCTTTATGAAACGATCCATTCTTTCATTAAGGTACATTTTTGTACATAATTCATGTGAATTGTAACCTTGACCACAATTTTGTATTATAATTTTATTATTGTTTATTGCTTATAAAATATGTATTTTGATACCAACTATAACCCTAATATACCTCAGGGTGAAATAGGGTTTATTAAATTGGATAAAAAAATTGAGGACCGTTTTTGCAAAACTTGCTAACTGAAAAAACTAAATTTTACAAGAGACAAAACATTATAGTAAGCAAGTTTTGCTGTATCTCTCACTTATAGCAGAAAGAAAGTTTTGAAAAAAAAAACTATCACACTTTGACACACTAAAATGAAGAGAAATAACCCAATTTTACTAAGACGCTTTGAACATCATGTAGAGGCCTGCCTTATGTTAACGAATCCATCAAAATCTCAATTTTGCAAATTCTGCAGTTAGCAAGTTTTGCAAAAACGGTCCTCAATTTCACTAGCTTCCAGTAATCGGCTCAGAAATCTAGTACAATTTTAATTCCATGGAACTCCAGTTCCGACTACTTTTGTCTCAGCTGCCAACATATCAGTTACAAAATCACTACCATTTGTAGTATTTGCCAGTATCGAAATTCAAAAAGAAGTTGGCAAAAGAAAATTCAACCTGTAAATTAGAAAATCACCACAATCCATTAGCATATTATGTAGTAATTGGGGGGAAAATGATTAGGTTTCACCCTTACGGTATGAAGTAAGCTGACCCGAACTATGTAAAATGACAAATTCCAGAATATATACACAACTACGACTGTTTACCCCTGTTTCACACCGGAAAGTCAATATTTTGCACGACATTTCAAACGCTATCTTTTCTCAACAATAGGTATATATTAAATTGCAGCAATTTGTAAAGATTGTAATCTAAAAAATTATAACCTCATACATAATACACACCATATAAAATTTGACCGGATACTCACGCAAGGAAAGAACACAGACTTCGTAAAAATTTGCAGATCTTATCAAAGTTGACTTCAGATCATTTATTAATTTCAACAAACGTTGATAATAGGCGAGAAAAAGAAATGCGGCATGGAAGGAAACTATTAACAACACAGGTAGTGGTGTTCAATCACGTAACAAATGAAATGCGCTTACGTTGGGACATTGTTTCAGTCTACTTTGAATATTCTACAATAGAATATCTTACCTCTACTCATTAGTGTAATTGTATAACTAAATTAGATGAATATGAAATATATTGACCTATATACAAATGCGATAACAAAGAAGTCCGAAATATTTAATCAAATTTTGTTTGTTTTATTTGTACAGTTTCCTTTTTCTTTATTTGCCTTATTCTGTAGAGTTTTATTGCCATGTTATTCTTTACAGTGAAAAGAAGTTTCAATATGATGAAGCTTCTCAAATTATTAATAAATGCACTATGAAGATAATGTAAAAGTAAATAATTGATTAAATGGCGATCTTACTCGTGTTAATTACGTAAGCATGTGCGGCTTACAGCTGTTTCGGTGCTACTTGACACCATCCTCAGAGCCTTCGGTGTCTCGTCGCCATCTCAACTTCGCTGCGTGTTGTGTGGGTGCGTTCGTGTGATGAGTTGTGTCAGATAGTGTGTGTGTTCTGAAATTGATCTGTGTGTTGAGAATTTGATTAGGGTGTGTTTTAGTTGTCTGTATATTTCATATTGTTCTAGTGTGTTGAGTTTTTGATTTTTAGGTTGTATGTGTAGGATTTCCATGTCTGTATTTATGTTATTGTATGTGTGGTTGGCATTAGTTATGTGTTCGGCACATACAATAACATAAATACAGACATGGAACTCCTACACATGCAACCCAAAAATCAAAAACTCAACACACTAGAACAATATGAACTATACAGACACACTAAAACACACCCTAATCAAATTCTCAACACACAGATCAATTTCAGAACACACACAATATTTGACACAACTCTTCATCACACGAACGCACCCACACAACAGGCAGCGAAGTTGAGATGGCGCCGAGACACAGAAGGCTCTGAGGATGTGTCAAGTAGCACCGAAACAGCTGTAAGCCGCACATGCTTACGTAATTAACACGATTAAGATCGCCATTTAATCATTATTTATATTCAAGTGTTAAAAGTAGTGTACGAAAGATTCAACATGACTGTGGAAGTAGTTATTTACGATACGAGTATTGTAACGTTTCATATTACAGTACGAGATTGGAAAGTTGTCAAATGAGACCGCAGGCCGAGTTTCAAAATCAGTCGAGTATTGTAATATGAAGTTAAGATAAGTATGTCTTACAAGGTTTTCATTCACTTTTATAAAAAAAATTAATTGTTTGTCGAAGTGATTGTATTATTTTTATTAGTAATTTCAAAGGCATATTGGTTCCGTTAAGTTCAATGTTAATTGAAAAATGACTTCTATTCAGTCAATACTTAACATAACACAATAAAACATGTTATAATAACATTTACACAGATTTAAAAACAAACGTTTTCGCCAATTTTGATTGGCATCTTCAGGTCGTGTAGGTCGAATGGAACATGTTATAAAAAGTGAACACTTGGTATATGACGTTAAAAACCAAAGTTACAACTGTAATATCACTTAAAAACAGAGAATAGAATAAAGCAAAAAGCCTCCACGATGTGTGTAGAATCACTGTGTTGAAAGAGGCGTGTGTGAACCAAGGAAACAGCAAAACTCTTCTGTCATTGCAGATACAGTTTTCAAGATAGATTTGAAGATGCTACGAACAGGTCGGTCGTGTGGCCGTTATGGAGAGCAGGAAAAATCCTGTAAATTGTAAGGACAGAATGAAAGAATATTTAGAAGCATTTAAGTATTATTTATATCTTCTAAAACAATACTTACACAAAATGACGTCTTGAAATCAATGAGGACGGCGACACGACTGATCTTTACATTAAGTGGTAGCGTATGACGAAAACTGTATACGTTGCAGACTAGTGGATGAATGACCGTTACTTGCGTGTGATTTTAAACAGCGGGTTATTTGAATTTGGGTATTGTTCGTTAAGGAGCGGGCTATCATTATTATTAGAAAAGGTGGTAATATATAGTTCCTCCGCAGCATTCATATAATTATGATTGTTAATAGTCTTTAAGACCTGAAGGACTTCTTCTATGCCAGTAAGTTCGTGATTAAGGGAAATTAGATGCGTGGCAAACTTTGATTTATTCCTATTGAACTTGAAGTCAGAGACGTGCTCTTTGTAACGCGTGCGAAAATTCCTTTTTGTTTGGCCAACGTATTCTATTCTCTGTTTTTAAGTGATATTACAGTTGGAACTTTGGTTTTTAACGTCATATACCAAGTGTTCACTTTTTATAACATGTTCCATTCGACCTACACGACCTGAAGATGCCAATCAAAATTGGCGAAAACGTTTGTTTTTAAAATCTGTGTAAATATTATAACATGTTTTATTGTGTTATGTTAAGTATTGACTGAATAGAACTCATTTTTTCAATTTTTATTAGTGTTGAACATGTATTTTGTGGAGAGGTGATTGTATTATTATTAATTTCTTTCTGCGAGAGGCGATTCGTTTATGTTTGTTTGATTAGTTTTGAACACGACAGGTTTTTGTTTACAACAGAAATTAAATCTCCCTACTTACTGTAGCTCCCCAAATTCATCACGATGCTGGGTGGGCACCAGTCCCACACATTGGTCGAAATTCTATTAGTTTTGGCATACGCTAACCCTACCTCTACCTCTGCTGAGGCATGTGGATTTGAGTCCGGCATTCCGCTGGTCAGTCTTAGCTCTTCGTGTGCTATAGCGTACTATTATTTATCATTATCGTTGTTATTATTATTACCATTATTATCACTATGTTCTGTCCGTGCAGTCATAGAGCCCGGCTGTTTAGGCATTTATAAGTTAAAATATGCAGGCAAAAAAAATGCAATAAAACGTAAAAAGAGCCACAATGATCTTTGAAAAAGGCATTATAAATTTTAAAAAGGCATAATATATTTAGCAATAAATTTAAATTATATCAGCATAACTCACATAAGCCTATTTACTTCGTAGGTGACACATGTTAGTGTTTTTTAGGTATTGCTAGAAGTATTGATTTTTATTATTTTTTTAAATCTAGATTAAAATTGCAAGTTTCTTGTTTATGTTAGTTAATTATTTAGGATACAATTAATTATGATACTTAATCACTCATTTAAAGTTTGTGTGACTGCAACCTGTGTATATTTTTGTGTGGCTTTATTTTGTTTATAGTGTTTTCTCTCTCTCTCTCTCTCTCTCTCTCTCTCTCTCTCTCTCTTTATTTCTTGTGTAGCTTTACTTTGTATATAGTGTATTTTTTCTGTTTTTTTTTCTATTATTGTATTTTTATTCCTGGTGTTGTGGAAGAGAAGGCCTGATGGACTTAACTACACCAGAATAAATAAATAAATAAATAAATAAACAAACATGTTGACTTATAAAATACTTTTTTCGTGATTAACTGTCTTTTCACAAAACTGTTCCATCGGTTGAAAACACATCGGCACCAAATTCACTAACGTAAGCATGAAGTTTACTTTTCAATGGTTCACTCATTCCAGCTAACCGATCTTATACCTTCTGTCACCCGACAGTAACTGACTGTTCCTCACTCAAATTTCTTTCTCCTACAATAATATACACGGTAGCACAAAATTGTAACAGTAAAATTGGAATATATGAAAACAAACAATTGGAAATGCTACGTGACAACTTCTGTGAGAACGAGCTTAATATTTAAAATTATAAAGCAGATTGTTGGTATCGTGAAGACATGATGATATTATATTTGTAACTGTGGATTGTCGATCATTATTCATATTACACCAATAGTATTAAAGCACGATTATAAATCAGATTAAGCACCGGAATAAATTACTTTTATTTACTATTGTTACTAAAGTGAGTCATCGTTTCAAATATTTAAATTTCATACACATTACATTACAATTAATTAGAAAATTGCAAATGAACAAGAAATATTGCTTTAAAATGACAAAAAAGGCATTTATTAGTATTATCGCCGCGCTCTCATGGTTAACATTCGGCAGGTCTTTGAGCGACCTCGTGCATAACATTCGGCAGGTTTTTGAACTTTAATTGCATTACTGTTTTCAATTTCTTATGTCGCCTCTCCAATCACTCGCCTCAATTTCATTATTGCAACCAAAAAGCTGCTTCCATTATTAAATGACACCTACTTGTCTAATCCACGTGGACTAAAACCGAGGTTGGAATGTCTTGTGCTGAGGACGAACATTAAGGTATGTGATTAAAAATTATTATTAAGAGTTAAGAATGTCAACGTACTCGTATATGAAATAATAATAATAATAATAATAATAATTTATTTATTTATTTAGAATATTAATGTGCGAAACAACAGCACAAGGCCAATTACAGTTTAGCACAGGTACAAAACGAAACAAAACAACAAATGATGATGAGAATGAATGATAGAAAATGGCAATGAGATGAAAATACAATCAATATAATAGTATACATTACTCAATAATAATAATAATAATAATAATAATAATAATAATAATAATAATAATAATAATAATAATTTATTTATTTATTTAGAATATTAATGTGCGAAACAACAGCACAAGGCCAATTACAGTTTAGCACAGGTACAAAACGAAACAAAACAACAAATGATGATGAGAATGAATGATAGAAAATGGCAATGAGATGAAAATACAATCAATATAATAGTATACATTACTCAATAATAATAATAATAATAATAATAATAATAATAATAATAATAATTTATTTATTTATTTAGAATATTAATGTGCGAAACAACAGCACAAGGCCAATTACAGTTTAGCACAGGTACAAAACGAAACAAAACAACAAATGATGATGAGAATGAATGATAGAAAATGGCAATGAGATGAAAATACAATCAATATAATAGTATACATTACTCAATAATAATAATAATAATAATAATAATAATAATAATAATAATAATAATAATAATAATAATAATAATTTATTTATTTATTTAGAATATTAATGTGCGAAACAACAGCACAAGGCCAATTACAGTTTAGCACAGGTACAAAACGAAACAAAACAACAAATGATGATGAGAATGAATGATAGAAAATGGCAATGAGATGAAAATACAATCAATATAATAGTATACATTACTCAATAATAATAATAATAATAATAATAATAATAATAATAATAATAATAATAATTTATTTATTTATTTAGAATATTAATGTGCGAAACAACAGCACAAGGCCAATTACAGTTTAGCACAGGTACAAAACGAAACAAAACAACAAATGATGATGAGAATGAATGATAGAAAATGGCAATGAGATGAAAATACAATCAATATAATAGTATACATTACTCAATAATAATAATAATAATAATAATAATAATAATAATAATAATAATAATAATAATAATAATTTATTTATTTATTTAGAATATTAATGTGCGAAACAACAGCACAAGGCCAATTACAGTTTAGCACAGGTACAAAACGAAACAAAACAACAAATGATGATGAGAATGAATGATAGAAAATGGCAATGAGATGAAAATACAATCAATATAATAGTATACATTACTCAATAATAATAATAATAATAATAATAATAATAATAATAATAATAGCCATTTAACAATATAACAAACTAGTGCTTATTCTTATCGAGGAAGTAGACGTGACAATGTGACGCTTAGAGTGAAACCTACAGAGCAACAATCTGTCGGCAAAATTATGTTTTAAAAGCACACCGCACGTTATTGTATGATGCCGACATGTTAAGCATGAGGCCGCGGCGATAAGAAACACCTTAAAAAGGCAGAATAAAAATTGGCCCTATCACTTTGATTTATTCCAAATCACATTTATATCTATGCGAATAGTGATTTACTTCCATCCAGGAAAAAATGCATTTTGCCAAACATCCGGGCTCTGGTTATGAGACATTTAATAGAAAAATCTGCAGCCTCAATCGAAACATTTTGCAGTGACAGCACCTAATTGCAAGGCTAGAAACTTGGTTAGAAGAGAAAAATCTACGTACCGGTAATTCTGGGTCTGAAAGACGAAACTGTAAACAAAGCACAAAGAATGGGACGCAACAGACCTTTGAGGGACTTAAAATGGATGAATGACTTTTTCGTAGGCGAAGAAGTACAGTAATGTATCTGCAGTAGAAGTATACATTCCTATCTTATTTATTAAATTCTTTCACAGAAACGTCAGACGAGATACGAGATTAGAAGCTCGTAAAGTCAAAGGTTATTTTGAGAGCGTGGCAGAAAGATCCGAAAAGGAGAACCACGGAACACGAAAGGAGAGTGACATTCCAACAGATACCATCAAACATGGATGACTATTCAGACTCAACCAACCGACCAATCGCGCCACCTGCGTGGAAACAATAGAAGCTGGGCAGTCGCCAATCACAACCATAATTGCTCTCAAATAATTCTATTCATATTCAAAATCCCTTTATTCGCGATGTACCTACCTGTTAAGTCAAAGCCTTGCCACTGCATTGTGAATTACGACCATGGGTTCCACCGTTTTTGGCATGTGAAATAAGTAATGGGAACCTTAAGTGCGAGTGTCTTACATTTGTAGCAGAGTATGGGCGATAAAGCTGACAATTTGTGATCGGCAGATTATTGACGTAACGTATATTATTAGGAGGAGGTACCGTTCTCAGCTGCAATGACAACAGAAACTCACTGACTGCACACTGTACTCAAGGACACATAGCAGGAACGCTAGTGTAGGGAAAGTTAAGTGCGAGTATTTACTTTTGCCACAATCTGGGCAGCAAGACTGATAACTGTGGTTGGCAGATTGCTGACGTGATGTGTATAGGAGGTGATACCATTCTCAGCTACACTATCAACAGATGCTCGCAGACTGTGCATTGTACTCAAGGACACGCGCCAGAAACGTTGGCGTCAGCAATACCATATAAAATGTAAAAAAAAAAAAAAATACTAGTGGTAGAACATAAATACTACTTATGACTTTTAAAGTACCCGCAGGTTCATTGCCGCCCTCACATAAGCCCGCCATCGGTCCCTATACTGAGCAAGATTAATCCAGTCTCTACCATCGTATCCCACCTTCCTCAAATCCATTTTAATATTATCCTTCCATCTACGTCTCGGCCACCCCAAAGGTCTTTTTTCCTCCGGTCTCCCAACTAACACTCTATATGCACATCTGGATTCGCCCATACGTGCTACATTACACTGTCCATATCAAATGTCTGGATTTATGTTCCTAATTATGTCAGGTGAAGAATACAATGCGTGCAGTTCTGCATTGTGTAACTTTCTCTATTCTCCCGTAACTTCATCCCTCTTAGCCTCAAATATTTACCCAAGACCCTTATTCTCAAACACTCTTAATCTCTGTTCCTCTCTCAAAGTAAAAGTCAAAGTTTCACAACCATACAGAACAACTTGTAATACAACTGTTTTATAAATTCTAACATTTAAGATTTTTGACAGCCCACCATTACTTTTTAACTTGGCTCTAGAATATACTATTAGGAAAGTTCAGGATAACAGATAGGGTTTGAAATTGAACGGGTTACATCAGCTGCTTGTCTATGCGGATGAAGTGAATATGTTAGGAGAAAATTCATAAATGATTAGGGAAAACATAGGAATTTTACTTGAAGCAAGTAAAGGGATAGGTTTGGAAGTAAATCCCGAAAAGACAAAGTATATGATTATGTCTCGTGACCAGAATATAGTACGAAATGGAAATATTAAAATTAGAGATTTATCCTTCCAAGAGGTGCAAAAATTCAAATAACTTGGAGCACAGTAACAAATATAAATGGCACTCGGGAGGAAATTAAACGCAGAATAAATATGGGAAATACGTGTTATTATTCGGTTGAGAAGCTTTTGTCATCTAGTCTGTTGTCAAAAAATCTGAAAGTTTGAATGTATAAAACAGTTATATTATCGGTTGTTCTGTATGGTTGTGAAACTTGGACTCTTACTTGTAGAGAGGAACAGAGATTAGGGGTATTGAGAATAAGGTGCTTAGGAAAATATTTGGGGCTAAGAGGGATGAAGTTACAAGAGAATGGAGAAAATTACACATCGCAGAACTGCACGCATTGTATTCTTCATCTGACATAATTAGGAATATTAAATCCAGACGTTTGAGATGGGCAGGACATGTAGCACGTATGGGCGAATCCAGAAATACATATAGAATGTTAGTTGGGAGACTGGAGGGAAAAAGACCTTTGGGGTAATCGAGACGTAGATGGAAGGATAATATTAAAATGGATTTGAGGGAGGTGGGATGTGATGATAGAGAGTGGATTAATCTTGCACAGGATAGGGACCGATGGCGGGCTTATGTGAGGGCGGCAATGAACCTGCGGATTCCTTAAAAGCCACTTGTAAGTAATTAAGTAAGTATTCATCTTAAATAAAAATTTTATCACAGCAAAAAAACGCTACGGACTTTCGCATGAACCCAATAGTTGAAATAAGGGGTTATATAACAAATTTATTGCAATTCAAGCGGAAAATATTTCTGAAACTGAAGATTCTCCTTTTTCCACTTCACTCTCATATAATCAATACCAATACACAATATAAGAAAATTAATATCCGAACAATTCTCTATTCTTTAAAGCCGTCTGTAAACAAAATGCAGCACGAAGTATTGTTTACTGTTATTAAAGTTCGTCGTCGAGACCTAAAGCAAACAAACCCCAAATCCAGAATCGATTTCAAGCGGAAGAGAGTAAATATTTGTAGCTATTATACCAGACGTGTAACAATTTTCATAATCCTGGCCTGGTCTCTGTAGCGAACAATATTGGAGCACTCAACCGCTTAAAAGTAGCCATCAAATTCTGCACAAAACGCCCACAGCTAAACTCTGTTCTGTAGCCACGGAATTTTATATTCCTTTCATGCTTCTCTTATCATAACAGAGCTGCTGAGAAGACGTAACCTGTGTCCTACAGTGGCCGTATCATCTTTCATAAATAGTCTATACGCTAGGATCTTCCGTTTCAAGCTACATGCGCCCTATTGTCATGAATTTCATATTAAGTCTTGAAATATCATTCATTCATTCATTCATAGTGTTCTGCCCAAGGGCAGGTCTTTCACTGCAAACCCAGCATTCTCAAGTCTTTCCTATTTCTGCCTTCCTCTTTGTCTCCTCATAATGATCCATATATCTTTTTTTATTTTAGTAGGTTATTTTACGACGTTTCATCAACATCTTAGGTTATTTATTATTATTATTATTATTATTATTATTATTATTATTATTATTAATGTCTTATTTTTTTATACTTTGTAGACCTCATTTATTTTTGACCTGCTGTTCACATTTTATTATGCTTTTTTCTTTCCTTCTCTATGTTATATATTATGTTTGATTTCTTCTTACTTGTTGTTTACATTTTATTATTATTATCTTATTCAGTTTTGTGTGTACTTTGTAAATTTGTAGTGTTTCTGTAACGCAGTTTTTGATCCTGGTTAAGTGTTAGAGAAGGCCGTATGGCCTTAACTCTGCCAGGTTAAATAAATCATTATTATTATTATTATTATTATTATTATTATCAAGGAAAGGATTTATATGTAAATACATATTTACTTATAAAGCTAATATAATTTATATTTTGCATTATCTTTATGTTTCACAATGTGTAGGGTTGAAAAATCCTACTTTTATTTTCCATATTTTTCCATATTTTAGAGTTTAGTACATATTTTCGTTAATTTCCATATATTTTCCATATTTCATATAAAACAGTTCATATTATATTAGGTTTAACAATAAAACAAAACAAAATTCCATTAACTTTTAAAAATACATTTCAACAATAGAGATTTAAACACATGTTCAGTAATCCCTTTAACATCAGAGTTATTTGAAAATTAGCAGTCCTATCAACAATGGGAAAGTAAGTTACAAAACTGTATTAATTTAATTTAAAATTTTTAACAGACTTCAGTTGTGCAGCTCAACAGTTAAATGCCAGTCAGAGTACACATAGGTTCAGTTTTGTAAATCATACTATAAAGACGGTAAATATGCCAAAAGTACGTCATTCAGTCAATTTAAAATCAAAACTAACAAGTTACATTTCAGAATTTAAAGAAGATGGTTTATCAACTGACAATAAAATATTATTTTGTAATTTGTGTCAGTGTGCAGTATCATCTACACAAAAGTTCCTGGTGCAACAACACATTACAACTAGTAAACATCAGGCCAACAAACAACTAAATTCCAAGCAGAGACAATTGTTTTTAACACAACCAACAACATCGAATGTAAGATCTGAGTTTAACATCGACCTGTGCCGTTCTCTCATCTCTGCTGATATTCCTCTCTACAAACTAAAGAATAAGGTCTTCAGGGAATTCCTTGAAAAATATACTCAACATACAATCCCGGATGAGTCAACACTTAGGAAGACGTATGCTCCATCCATCTACGATGAGACAATACAGAAGATAAGAGATGAAATTAAAGATAGTTCAATTTGGGTTTCCATTGATGAGACTCCCGACAAAGAAGGTAGACTTGTTGGTAATGTAGTTATCGGTTTGTTAAGTGAACAATATTCTGAACGAATTCTTTTACATTGTGATGTTCTAGAAAAGTGCAATAACAAAACTATAGTTAAACTGTTCAACGAAGCTATGGGTATCCTGTGGCCAAAGGGTATTATGTACGATAATGTGTTATTCTTTATTAGCGATGCTGCCCCTTATATGGTCAAAGCTGGACAAGCATTATCTGTTGTATATCCTAAATTGACTCATTTTACTTGTGTGGCGCATGCATTTCATCGTGTGGCAGAAGTGGTCAGAGACAATTTCCCTAAAGTAGATTTGTTGATTTCATCAGTGAAAAAAGTATTTCTCAAAGCTCCCAGTAGAGTTAACGTGTTGAAAGAAATGTACCCTGAAATTCCATTGCCACCAAAGCCAATTTTAACTAGATGGGGTACATGGCTAGAAGCAGTTGAATATTATGCCGAACATATAGACTCTATTAACAATGTTCTCCTTGCATTGGACTCTGAAGATGCAGTCTCAATTGATACTGCGAAAACAGTTACCTGTGACATAAGTGTGAAGAATGACTTAGCTCACATTCAGCATACATTTTCATGCATCATAAAAACGCTCAAAAGTCTCCAAAATAGGCACCTTTCACTATCTAAAAGTTCTGAAATTATAAATAGTACTGTGGAACAACTGAATCGTGGTAGAGGTAAAGTTGCAGATGCAGTAAGAGCTAAGGTGGACACTGTACTTTCAAAAAACCCTGGATATGAAGAACTACAAAAGGTTGTTGCTGTGATGAGTGGTGAATCAACAGTGAAGATTAACTTGGACTTATCCCCAGCAGACATTGTGAAATTGAATTATGTACCAGTTACTTCTTGTGACGTCGAACGCTCTTTTAGTCAGTATAAATCTATCCTCAGAGACAATAGAAGAAGATTCACTTTTCAGCACTTGAAAGAAATGTTTGTAACCTATTGTTATGGTAACAGACAATAAAAATTGTGTTTTGTTGAAACTACATTGGAAGATAAGGTACGTCCATTATATTTTTTGTTTAGTTTGATTAAAATGTACCAATATTTAACGTACGTAGTCATTTTTTTATAATTTTAAGTCCATATTTAATTCCATATTTTGGTAAAAATCCATATTTAATTCCATATTTTGGTAAAAATAACTACATATATATTTACATATTTCATATATTTTTAGTCCATATAAATCCGTTCCCTGATTATTATTATTATTTAGCGTCTGAATGAGATGAAGGTGATAATGCCGGTGAAATGAGTCCGGGGTCCAACACCGAAAGTTACCCAGCATTTACTCATATTGGGTTGAGGGAAAACCCCGGAAAAACCTAAACCAGGTAACTTGCCCTGACCGGGAATCGAACCTGGGTCACCTGGTTTCGCGGCTGGACGCGCTAACCGTTACTCCACAGGTGTGGACTCCATATATCTTAATGTCGTCTATCATCTGATATCTTCTTCTGCTCCGAACTCTTCTCCCGTTCACCATTCCTTCCAGTGCATCCATTAGTAGGCAGTTTCTTCTTAACCAGTGACCCAGCCAATTCCTTTTCCTCTTTCTGATCAGTTTGAGTATCATTCTTTCTTCATGCACTCTTCCCAACACAGGTTCTTTTCTTACTCTGTCTGTCCATTTCACACGCTCCATCCTTCTCCATATCTAACTTTCAAATGCTTTTATTCGCTTCTCTTAACTTCGTCGTAATGTCCATGTTTTTGCCCCATACAATGCCACAGTCCACACCTGTGGAGTAAAGGCCCATTCACAATGAAAATTAAACATAACCGTAACATAAACAGAGAAGTTTGCGCCCAGGCTACCAAATGGGATCATTCACAATGATTCACATAAGCATTGATATAAACATTACCGTAAGACGTTAACATGAAAGTTTGCAAACTCCAAACTTTCATGCTTATGCTTACGTGATTTGCAAACAGAACACAATCATGGAGCGCTGAAGTATACGACAGAATATGAGGAAATGGCGTCGTTGTTATGTTTCCATGGTTACCAAGTATGTTTGCTGTTATGTTTATGTTCCTAACGTGAATGATGGTATGAGTTCGTGATTTTACTGTAACGTTAAGTTAACGCTTACGTTATGTTTAATTTTCATTATGAGTGAGCCTTAACGGTCAGCGCGTCTGGCCGCGTAACCAGGTAGCCCGGGTTCGAATCCCGGTCGGGACAAGTTACCTGGATGAGGTTTTTTCCGGGGCTTTCCCTCAACCCAATACGAGCAAATGCTTGGTAACTTTCGGTGCTGGACCCCGGACTCATTTCATTCAGACGCTAAATAACAAGAGATGTTGATACAGTGTCGTAAAATAACCCAATAAAATAAAACACAAAGCCACACTCCACATAAAGCACTTCGCCAGTCTCTTCCTTAGTTCTTTTTGCAGAGGTCAGCAGAAGATGTTCCTTTTTCTATTAAAAAATTTCTTTGCCATTGTTATCCTTCTTTTGACTTCATGGCAGCAGCTCATGTTACTGCTTATAGTACATCCCAAGTATTTGAAGCTGTCCACTTCTTCTACTGCCTCGTTTCGAATTCGTACATTTACCTTCTTTATTTTTCTTCCATAATCATGGTCTTCGTCTTGTTTGCATTTGTCTTCATTCCATAATACTGAAAAGGAACTGAAGAAATTCACAGCCTTAGAAGTACAGCAGAACCCAGCTAGTCCGAACTAGAGTCGACGGCAATTCGGAAGGCGGTAGTCTGCTAGCGTTTGCGTCGAGAGAGACAGATAGAGAGAGCAAGGCAGCGTACAACATTGCCACATCATACTTGACTCATACACGCAATACAAATACCGCAGGAGAGAATTTAAATTATCAAAAGACAATAATGACCTTAGCCATTGATTACTGTAAGCATGACACCAAACAAACCCTTTTTCTGTCAATAACAATTTTCTTTGCACGGTTCTCAATCCCACACCACATGCTTCTGCAGTCGTTTCTTGCACGTTGGCAACGTTGCAGCCAGCATCAAGATGGCCGGCAGCGTTGTGCTCGTCAACGTTTTTAAAATAATTATACACCTTGAACACTATTTTCCGCACCTGCCTGTGCAATACTTGTCTTTTTACAGTCTCTTCTTCTTTATCTTACACACCCACGCGCACGCGCACGCGCACACACACACACACACACACACACACAGTGAATGTTAGTTTTACTTATTCAATGTATTGAAACACTCGCACGTGAATAAACGAACTCGGGAAGTACTTGTTACAGACTGATTCCGATTGGTTCCACTGTACAAGCTTGTGACGTCACATACCAGAAATGCTACGGCGCATATAGCAGCTGACCGCCTTCCGAAATGCCGTCTAATCTAATTGGTACCGAGATCTGTTCGGATTATCGAAATTTCGGATTAAGCGGGAGACGGGAATACAAGCAGAGAAACTACGCCTCATCCCTTCCCACCCTTCACTGTCCAATGCTTTGTTCAGATTCGAGATCTAATTCAGTCATGTCATTTTGAGTTTCTAAATACTGTAGCATTAAACTAATTGAGTTTCAGTTCAAGAATAATTTTTTTTTTTATCTTTCTTCATCTTTATTTTTGACATGTTCGAATTACCCGGAATTTCGGATTAGCGGGGTTCGGACTAGCGGGGTTCTACTGTATGATGATAATGATTATGATGAACAAGGTTATTTAAAGGATGAAAGAGGCTATACAAACAGCCGTCGGAAAGGCCCCTCTGGTCAGGATTACAAACAGGTCGGTACCTGTTAAACGCTGTTTATTATGTACAAATTAATCCAAGTAAATAGCCAAGTTTACCCAGCATTTCCACTCTACGTATTCCCAAATTGAGTTACCAACTCCTGCTAACCGCTGAGCAAACTGGTGACATCACATCCACCGCAAATCCAACAAGAACCCCAAGACAGCATTAGCAACACTTGAATCAACACACATGTCCCACTCACTTCCACCATCCCAATGAGAATGACCTCCATTTTGCCAATTGGGTTAAGAAATGAGTGGCGTATGCAATTTATATTTTTTCAGGAAATGTTTCTATAGGCTAGAACTTGAAATGTCAATACATTTTGTAATATTCGTAATAATAATAATAATAATAATAATAATAATAATAATAATAATAATAATAATAATAACAATAATAACAATAATAACAATAACAATAATATAATAATAGCAAAAATAATAATAATAATAATAATAATACCAATAATAATAATACCAATAATAATAATAATACCAATAATAATAATACCAATAATAATAATAATAATAATAATAATAATAATACAGGCATTAGCAACACTTGAATCAACACAAATGTCCCACTCACTTCCACCATCCAAATAAGAATTACCTCCATTTTGCCAATTGCGTTAAGAAATGAGTGGCGTACGCAATTTATAATTTTTCAGGAAATATTTCTATAGCCAAGAATTTAAAATGTCAATACATTTTGTAAAATTCGTAATAATAATAATAATAATAATAATAATAATAATAATAATAATAATAATAATCATCATCATCATAATAATAACAATAATAATAACAATAATATAATAATAATAATAATAATAATAATAATAATAATAATAATAATAGCAAAAAAAAAATAATAATAATACAGGCATTAGCAACACTTGAATCAACACAAATGTCCCACTCACTTCCACCATCCAAATAAGAATTACCTCCATTTTGCCAATTGCGTTAAGAAATGAGTGGCGTACGCAATTTATAATTTTTCAGGAAATATTTCTATAGCCAAGAATTTAAAATGTCAATACATTTTGTAAAATTCGTAATAATAATAATAATAATAATAATCATCATCATCATCATAATAATAACAATAATAATAATAATAATAATATAATAATAATAATAATAATAGCAAAAAAATAATAATAATAATAATACAGGCATTAGCAACACTTGAATCAACTCACGTACCACTCACTTCCACCATCCAAATAAGAATTACCTCCATTTTGCCAATTGCATTAAGAAGTGAGTGACGTACGCAAATCATATCCTTTCAGGAAATGTTTCTATAGCCTGGAACTTAAAATGTCAATACATTTTGTAATATTTGCAATAATAATAATAATAATAATAATAATAATAATAATAATAATAATAATAATAATCATACGACGCTATGCAGTTCTCCTCTAATGATGTACCAAGGGCAACTCTACTCCGGAAAAAATAACAGCGTACAAATTAGAACGCCACTCTTGATGGGGGACTTGGGTGAATGGCGCAGGGTCGCGTGCCAGCCACTAAATTAAAAAAAAAAAACTGTATTAAGCAAAATATATACGAGTAATGCGGAAAACAAAAGTTGTTCTTATTTTGATACACAAAACATTTCATTTATGTACTTATGTTTTTGAGTGTTACTGTAGTTTAAATAAATAATTTATAAGTAGAAATAATACTATATGACAAAAATTGTTACGAAACCCGTAAAATGACAAATGGTGTGTGATTTTCCTAATTTTTTTTAACTTAGGAATTCAATTGTTCCTTATATTATTATCTTGTTTATATAAATACATTGTACCTACACATTTCTGTAAATGTACACCTTTCTACTCTTGTTAAAATATTTCATATTGTATTTTTCCTAATGATTTTCCTTTACTATAGATTTTGCATAACAGTAAATTATATAGCTATTGTTGATAGTTTGTTAAAGGAAATATTAGACCAATTTCCTTATTTTTAAGAAGTTCTTTTCATCTTGTTTCAGTCAGAACGTTGCTGTATTATTACTTACTTACTTATTGATTTTAAGTAACCCGGAGGTTCATTGCCGAACTCACACAATCCGGCCATCTGTCCCTATCCTGAGCAAGACTAATTCAGTCTCTACAGTCATATCCCACCTCCCTCAGATCCATTTTAATATTATCCTCCCATCTACGTCTCGGCCTCCTCAAAGGTCTTATTCTCTCCGGCCTCCCAACCAACACTCTGTATGCATTTCTGGATTCGCCCATACGTGCTACATGCCCTGCCCATCTCAAACGTCTAGATTTAAGGTTCCTAATTATGTCAGGTGAAGAATACAATGCGTGCAGTTCTGTGTTGTGTAACTGCCTCCATTCTCCTGCAACTTGAACCCTCCTAGCCCCAAATATTTTCCTAAGCACCTTATTCTCAAACCCCTTTCAAAGCGAGAGTCCAAATTTCACAACCATACAGAACAACCGGTAATGTAACTGTTTTATAAATTTTATAACTTTCAGATTTTTTGACAGCAGAATGGATGACAAAAGCTTCTCCACAATTATTACTTAATGGAGTTAAAACACGAATTTCTATTGGTGGTTAATTGGATCCTATAGCTAACAATTGTTTAAACAGAATTAATATATATTTTTTGATTACCAAAAATATTAAACGGAAAATATCCCTAACATAATAAACACAATTCAATAATGTAAAACTACTTCAACTCTCTTAGCATGTATTCCTCGATTCGTTCAACATTTTTACTGCAGAGGATTCTTGAAAACACTGATCAATCATTTGTTTTAAGTTTACTACAATTCCAATTTTCCAGATGAGTGGAGAACTAATTAAATACAGAGTGATTTATATAGAACTAACACATTTCTTTCTTTCTTTATTTCAAAACGAATAATGATAGCCACAATTTGTAATATAGCTCAAATGTAGAGTGTCTTAGGGAGATTACTAATCTCTGTACCAAATGTTCACATTTGCTGCTTTACTACACAGTACAAATTATGTCCACGTCTAAATAATACGATAATAAAATTTCATCCAGAATTGACTACTTTAAGCAATGACATTTTCAGATCCAGAATTAAAAAATTATATGAGAGACTTCCCTGTAATTATACGGTATTATGTACCATGTATTGTAAAACAAGTTTATTTCTATCCTAAGTATATTTTTTCTATCTTATCTTGGTTACTATATCAACATGACCTGTACTAATTATACTACTACTAATAATTTAATATTAATCCACCAATCTCAACATCGTCTCCTTTTTCACTCAGTTATTACTAGTACTATTACCAGGCTTCGAGGCTTGGGACCCGATACAGTAAGTTTACTGTGCATGTACTATAGGTTGTTGACTTGCTGCAGGTAGTGAGAGGTAGAGATGTGTTGAGGTAACAACGTTGCCATTTAGAGTAGAGTACGGTAGTATGGGTGAAACATATACATATTTACAGTACATTGTGAAAGTAAATATACATTACACAATGACAATGTCAAAAGAATGTGAAAAGCATTTATTCTCCTGTCTTTTTATAAGCATTTGTGTTTAATTATACACAGTGTTAATGATGGAAATAAACATGTAGCCATTTTAATTTCTTCATTTATCCTATTGGTCGTCTTTAGGAAGTGCAGTTACAGTACCGAATTGCAATGTACTACAAGATACATTTTCAGTATCTCAAACGTAAATCTTTTTCGCTTATCTGTCAAACACAGTTTATATTGTGAAAAGCCGCGCTTTGATAGGAGCAAAACGAAAAAAAATCTAACATTATTGCAGTCTCTAAAAGACAGTCCTTTATTCTCTATGTCCACTAATTTGCTATTTATATTACACAATCTTCCATATAAGTTATTTTTACATAAAATTGAATTGATTTCCATTTCTGTTTTACACGTTCAGTAACCGGTGTACTTGGTGTCTCATTAATTCTATGTGTCATTTTCTCAACTAATTTGAGGGCTTCAGGCATCTCTTGCTCTGCCTTTTCTAACCGTGTAATAGTTTCAGACATATTTTGAAAATAGGTTTGTATGAAAACCAAATTATTCGCAGAACCTTCAAATCCAGAGCGTTTTCCTTTGCGTTTTTGTTGGCATTCATCCTACAGTACGCCCATCCACTGTACGCTTTACCACTATAGTAAGTACGCCGTTATGCGGATTTCCCACTGAACTGCTCTATTGGGTCCGAAGTCTCGAAGCCTAATTATTACTAACTTTATTGTTATCTTATTAATTTTTTTATTTTATTGGATTATTTTACGACGCTGTATCAACATCTCAGGTTATTTAGCGTCTGAATGAAATGAAGGTGATAATGCTGGTGAAATGAGTCCGGGGTCCAGCACCGAAAGTTACCCAGCATTTGCTCGTATTGGGTTGAGGGAAAACCCCGGAAAAAAACCTCAACCAGGTAATTTGCCCCGACCGGGATTCGAACCCGGGCCACCTGGTTTCGCGGCCAGAGGTGCTGGCCGTATTGTCATCTTTATGTGACCTTTTTTTCTTAAGTATTTTGTCGTATATTTATGTAACGGAACTGTCCCCGAACACGAGCTTTGCTCTTTCGGGGTACTTTAAAGTTTTTATGTATATTATGTTATTATTAAACAAATCTAATCTAAATTTGAGGTATAACAAATTGTGGCTAAAATCATTCGTTTTGAAATAAAGAAAGAAAGTACTGTGTTAGTTCTATATAAATCATTCTGTATTTGCACGACACACAAAATGATTCACGTGTTTGGTTTGTATAGCAACGCGGTCTGCAGATGAAGGAGACTGTGCTGTTGCCTTGGATGTTCTCTTTTAAATTCGGGAGAGCCGTAAACTTGTGAACTTAATTACTTCTCACATTACAACTAATAACCTCGCTTAATATTCACACAGGAACGTCTTCAAGCAAATTGCCTTCTACTGTTTACAGTTTGCTCACCTCACAACGATAATCTTCACACATTTGCATATTTGGCAAAGGAGTCCCAGCCATCTCCATTACAATTTGATATCTAATTCAAGCGCTCAAAGGCCAGCCTGCGGGACATGTCTTGGCGACAGTTTACTTCAAGGTTTTAAGGGGGCACATCCAGCTTAAATACGTGAAAACTACGTAAATTTACCTTTTTTTTTTTTTCATTTTCTCAAGTGTCTCTTACTGAATTAAGTTGAAAATTCACATCATCATCTACAAGAACCACTACTTTGATTAATTTTTGTCACATTTTAAATTTTTGAAATGTTTGAAATTAAAAAAGAAATCAATCACCATTTCCCCTCCTAGCTCCTAATGTTTTAACAGTATATCATGACAATTGATATTAGAGGAGAAAATTTCCCTCCTGCGCCGGAGATTGTATTTTACTGTATTGTATTTATTAACATTCCATGGTATTCATACATTGCTTCACAGCTAGAATATGGAACAAGTCAAAAAACTTAATACTACTATAGAGTCTTATTTAATAGACACAGTCTAGATGAAATATATATATACAGACGAGATTTACAGTATAGTCTACTAGTATAACACATAGTTTTAGTATCAATTTCATGAAGCGTTATTGAATGTCATGAATTCACTTACAGAATAGAAGGCGTGAGAAATTAGGTACTTCTTTAATTTGGCCCTAAATAGTCTTATGTTTTGAGTTTCATTTGTTTATATCGATAGGGAGGCTATTAAAAATATTTACTGCCATATAACGCACTCCTTTTTGATAGCACGATAGACTTGCCGATGGAGTATGAAAGTCATTTTTTTGTCGTGTATTTATGCTATGAAGTGTTGAATTAGTTACAAAGTTTTCACGATTACATACGAGGAAGATTATTAATGAAAAGATATACTGACAAGTCATGGACATTATTTGTAGTTTTCTTGAAAATAGTCCTACACGATTCCCTAGATTTGGCACCTACTATCATTCTAATTACTCTTTTTTGTAATACAAATATACTGTTACTATCTGTGGAATTTCCCCAGAATATTATTCCAAAACTCATTACCGAGTGGAAGTATGCAAAGTATATTGTTTTTAAGGTATTGATATTTACTATCTTTTGCATAGATCTAATAGCAAAACATGCTGAATTTAGTTTGGAGGTAATTTCTTTAATACGATTTTTCCAATTTAACACATCAAATCCGAGTCCTTGGTTCTACGTACCAAGCGCTCTAACAACTGAGCGAATTTTTCTTCTCTAATATCAGTTCTCACCATAACAGATACAATTCTGTAGGACAAAAAAAAAAAAATTAATCTCTACGTACAGGGACATCATTTTATTTTTACTAGCATTTTTAATATTAACCTGGCTATACCTTTAGAGAACCGGAAACACCGTTCGCTACCCTCTTCCACAACTGGAGTTCGATGATACTGGCGTTAAACATAAAAACAAATCACTTTACTAGGTATCGGAGGGAAGAAAAGTACTTCATCCATTTACGTAAACTAGGAAATATCGCGATTTTGAGTTCGATAATTTTCATTAGGTTTTTATTTAATCAAAATGCAGTCTATATTAAGAATAAGTGTTTTTACTCACGAACTGAGTTATCCATGCGAACGTGTTCATTATGCAGTGTATATTATACGGTCTACAGCACATTAGCGTACACTATAGAGAATGAAGTTCAATTGAAAAATAATCATAATATGGATATTTAAACATATTTTTGAAAATGGTAGCCTTTCATTCCGATAGCCTACAGGCTTCAGTTCTTTTGTGCATATTACCGCACTATAGACTATTGCATCTAATTCCAATTACCAGTTTCGTCCTTCGTACTAGTAACTCATGTTGAAATAATTCTGCACCTACTCTACAAAAGAGTACCTTATGTACTGTAAATTCAATCTTCACTTCTGCCCGACCCGAAAATATAAAATTACTCAAACATGCTATCTACTGTCCGTCCAAGTGGTTATGCCGCAGGATCGTAGAAAGGAGGGAAATCACGTGACAGTTAATTACTTAACGAGGCCCTTTTATTTAAGTTATTTTAAACAGTTGTATAATATTACGTAAACGTCCAATTCCTAAGAGAAATTAATGTTTTCAGAAAAGAGCTAAGACAGCCCTGCTTTTACAGAGAGGCGTGCAGAAGCAGGTGGGGGAAATCGGGATGCGACGTAGGCAAACGGACAGTACCTGTGCGAAAATATGATTCAATATTAAAAGTTCTTTCGTCACTGGAAAACGCGAAGATATTTCTGGAACGTACTATACTCAGTAACTCAGTGCTGTTTACTATAAGCGGCCTTGATTCTGTCTGGAGAACAGTTGAAACTTCATTAGTAGAAGGAGTGGGAGTGAAGTACATTCAAAAACTCAGGTACAATAAAAATTGAAGTAAAAATAAAATGATGTCCCTGTAGTATATCATAATACAAGTTTGGGAAGTGCTTTTTACAAAATCGAGGAAAAGTTCGAAAAACGAGCAGAGCGAGGTTTTCAATTTCCGAGATTTTGTAATGCACTACACAAACCTGTATTGTACAGTATTTTTTACACGATAGTACATTTTGAAAAAAGTACTTTTAAAAATTTTAATACACAGTACGTACATTACACTATGAACAGCTGACTGAAGATTAGCAGTCCAGCCAACATACAAACTTCACCATCAACTTCAATGTGAAAGAGTAAAAATGATTCAGGTATTTGTAATATTTCGTGTTCAATTGGAATAATTCTTATTTCTTTTTGTCAAGTGAAGTTTGAATTGATTAAATAAAGTTCAGTACATTTCAAATGCAGTGATTTATTTCGTATAATGTACACGGTGTTCAATTCAAACCTCCCTGATTTCAATTAATCATTGCTAACAAGATATGCGAATTTATGAAATGAGACTGAACTAAAAGAAATAGAAACTCAAAGAATTTGTATTTCATTTGTTTGAAGTTTACTGTTTTGTCACTACGTTGCGCAACAATCGCAAAATGAAAAATGGCGACTCCACAGCAACGCCGCCAAACGGTGGTTTGGTATGCGGAGACGAAATGCGTGATTTCAACGCAACGAAATTACAGACGAGGAGTTGCACCTGATGCAAAATCAATTAGGCTCTGGTTCAATAAGCTGCTTACGACCGGCAGTGTGCTAAAACAATCTGGTGGAGCTCGGCGTTCCGTGACAGAAGAAAAGGTGGAAAAAATTCTAGCGGGATTTCAGAGGAGCGTACTCTATATCCAATGTGTCCTTGACTTCAGTCTTTAGGTAGCTGGAATACGGAGCTCAGTCATAAACAAAACTTTTCAAAGGCTGAATGTGTCCTTGTCAGACCGAACAAAGAGAGATCCAATTTTCGAAACGTAATTTTTTTTTGTTTGTACAGGGACGTCAATTTATTTTTATTGTCGGACCATCGGATCTATACCCCTTCAGCGCTGTCGTCGTTCTTGAAAACGTTAACGCCTCTACTCACTCCATTCCACCCGTTTCTCTCCCACTACGTCAAAGAGCAGGCCACGAACCTTGCCGAATAGGGATGTTGCCAAACTTCCGTCAAACAGTGTCATGTCTCTTGAATATTGCTTATAATACTGTAAGGTTAATTATTACTTATTCATAATTTAATTTAAGTAGGTATAATGACGCTGATTGATTTATGCAAAATGCTATTACTTTCTTAATAATATTTCTTTCACCACTCCGTGCTACAGTATTCATGTTGAGTTGACAACACTGGACTGCAAGTGCAAATAAACTGTCCCGCAAGAAGGCTCAAAATTGTAAGTAGTGGGAGAGAAAGAGAGAGGGATAGAAAAGAGAGAGATAGGAATACAGGGAGAGAAATGAATTGCCGAGGGTGAAAAGGAATTAAGGTTCAGTTCGCATATCTTACGGGGACACAGATCCGATGGTCGGACTATACTTCAATTTTTACTGTACCTGAGTTCTTGGATGTACTTCACTCCCACCCTCTCTACTAGCAAACTTCCAACTGTTCTCCACACAGAACCAAGGCCGCATATGAGTTACTGAGTATAGTACGTTCCAGAAATATGTTCGCGTTTTCCAGTGACGAAAGAGCTTTGAATATTTAATATTATTTCGCACAGGTACTGTCGTCCGTTTGCCTACGTCGCATCCCGGTTTCCCCCACCCGTTTCTGCTCACCCCTCTGTAAAGGCTAGTAGCTGGGCTGTCTTAGCTCTTTTCTGAAAAAATTAATTTCTGGTAGGAATTGGACGTCTACGAAATATTATTCAACTGTTTAATATAACTTAAATAAAAGGGCCCCGTTAAGTAATTAACTGTCACGTGATTTCCCCCTTTCTACGACCCTGCGACAAAACCACTTGGACGGAGAGTAGACAGCATGTCTGAGTTAATTTTATCTTTTCGGATCGAGCAGAAGTGAAGATTGAATTTACAGTACGTAAGGTACTCTTTTATAGAGTAGGAACAGAATTATTTCATTATGAGTTACTGGTACGAAGGACGAAACTGGTAATTGGAATTAGGTACAGTAGTCTATAGTGCAATAATATGCACGAAAGAAATGAAGCCTGTATCGAAATGAACGGCCATCATTTAAAAAAATGGGTTTAAATATCCATATTATGATTATTTTTCAATTTAACTTCATTCTCTATATTGTACGGTAATGTGCTGTAAACAGTATAATATATACTATACTCTCAATAAGGAAGCTTTAATACACCGAGAAAATGGACGAAGCTTTGACATGTGAGATAACTCATCCTGAGATTCGAAGTAAGGACAATATTACTGCACCAACTTGTTCGGCATTAATCCAATATCCCGTTAGAGAATGTTTATCACGTAGCGTCATTAAAGAGGAAATTTTCGGCGCTGTAAAAGGTTATCTAAATCATGGCGACGGCGAAATAAAACGCTGCGCCATCCCATCCAGACACAGATTACGTGCAGCCAATTATTATAATCGATCCAACCTACCTAATACACTTTAAGCTGAGAGAAGACTTCCGTTCAATATCTTCTGGGGGCTTTAAGGAGTTCGCTTATCTCCTGGATTCCGTGTAATCACGGAATTCCCTGCGCGAAATAAATCATCATGTTAAATGGAACAGAAGGCTTTGATTTAATTTCCTGCTTGCGTAACACGGAGACTCAATCTAAACTATCGAGGGGATCGCAGAAGGCCTTGGCCATTATTTACGCTTACGAGAATATGGAGATGAAAAAGACTGACGTACGTATCGACTTTCGGGATCGCATCCATATTGGTCTTCATCACATATTTGTTTCAACAAAAGAAAAAGAAAGTAAAAAAAATAGATTTCAATAATATCTTATTCGCCATAATACAGGGCAATTACAAATGATTAATCAGATGTTCAGTGGCTGCATAAAGAAAAATATAACACTTATGCCCACGTGCATCAATGTCGGTTAGTGTAACTACAGATCAAAATTGCCACTTAACTAAAACTAAAACTAAAACTAAAAGATCCGATTTTATACGATTACAGAAACCAAAGAGTTTCAGAAGCACAGCTCTTAGCCATGGTACCTACTTTGGTCCAAGGTTATATAATAAAATAATTGAAAAATACCCAAATTTGGAAAATTTTAGTATCATAAATTTAAAAAAATAGCGTTAGGAATTTAATTTTTAAAGAATATATATTGATTTAATATGTGTATGTATTTGTATGATTTAAATTGTTAAAATTGAAATTGTATTTTTAAAGTTAATTTATTCCTATAATTTTTTTTTCTTGACCCACTTTGTGTCAAATAATTATCTTTGTGTTAAGTATGTGTTTAGATAACTCCCTGAGCACGAGTTTTTACTCCTTCAGGGAAGAATTAAGATTGTATTTTTGTACATGCTATTTACTAACAACAATAAACAATAAACTCCTGGTTAAGCATTTTTACGGTGCCTCAACCTCGGTTAAAACTTAAATAGGAGGTTAACCACGGTAATCTGTAACCGGCCATATTCGAGTGGTTAAAGGAGATAACCAGTGATTAGTAGGGCAAGTAAAACAAAATGGCGGTCAGATCCACAGCTGATTATTTCGATGACGATTATTATTGTACCGTACACTATTTGAATTACTTGGATAGAGATGATGATGAGCGTGAAGTTTCTGTGTTATTTATTTTATTTATTTATTTAACCTGGTAGAGATAAGACCATTAGGCCTTCTCTTCCCCTCTACCAGGGGATTACAACTAAAAAAATTAAGAATACAATATACAATTATAATTACAATCAATATTAAATTTACAAATACAATAAAAATGAAAGTACTAAAACATTAACTGATTAATAAAGGCTAGACAGTTTATTGTAAAAGTTAAGAAGAGAGTTTTTTTAAGTGGAAAGAGAGAATTCTTACGCTGAATTATGGGACAGAAAATTTCAGAAAGGCTTTCGTTTATCAAAATCTATAGTGTCATTTCTGCTGCAACAAATGGATCACTTGGAATAACACAGAAACAGTCGTATTTCTCCTATGGATTGGCTGCTTATATTACAATATTACAATTCTATACAGCTGATATTTTCTGTATTTTAAGAGGAAATACTCGAGTATCTCTTTCTCCTCAATTCATGCCATTATATTAAAGGGAGTCCGCCGAGTTAGCTTTGTGATAGCGTGTCTGCCTCGATTCCCGGTGGAGTCAGAAATTTTCTTGTAGCATTTCTATCTCGGGACTAGGAGAGATGGCGGTGCACAACATGTAATCACTAGATTGTGCACCAATATGCCTGGGTTAAATCCCAAATCTCTCCGCAGTGCATATGAAGGGAAATCATATGTCACTGTTGATAGTGATTCGTCCGTCGGATGGGGACGTTAAGCCTGGCGGCACCCTTGGTGCTATTCGACAGAAGTAGGCTACGTGCCGGCACCGGGTTTCCCCTTCTCCCTTACTCACCTTCATCATCATCCTCACTCATTCCCTACACTACACTTACACGAACACTTCACATACACTCACCCTAGTACACGACATAACTCTTCACAGATACACATCAGTCCATACCTGTGAAGTAACGGTCAGCGCGTCTGGCCGCGAAACCAGGTGGCCCGGGTTCGAATCCCGGTCGGGACAAGTTACCTGGTTGAGGTTTTTTCCGGGGTTTTCGGCCAGCGGCGGATTTTCAGGGGAGGCAAGGGAGGTCGAGCCTCCCCTAATATTTTACCAGAACACAATATGGCAGTAATAATTTCAACTGAATTAAGGTCACAGACAAGTTACAGCAAATAACGAACATTTTTCCTTTTATATTAATTTTACTATTCACTACGACTAAGATGTAAGTTACGTAAAGTCGACCACATTGAGTTGGCGATGCCTGCTCGCTATACTGTAGATAGTACAAATAATTCGTACTGAAAAATAACAGATAGCGCTGTAACCTGTATAGTCAACATCTAGCAGCCTGCTGTGTCTATGCGAGAGCGGGAGAGAGGAGTCGACTACATGACGCTACTCCCCGGTAACCATGACAACAGCAGTTCAACCAATAAGATAGCTGGTTAGCGGAGTGTTTAAACTTGACTAGAATGCGCGAAGGGAGCCGATTTGGAGACGTCCTACCCACCGCTGACAACTGTACTGCTTATAGTTACGGCCGGTTTCGGCTGTATTGGGAAGCTCTCTCTCTTTCTCTCTTCTGGTTTTAGAAAATTGAGTGACGTGTTGTTAGTTTTCTCTTGTTTGCGGGTGTTCTTGTCATTTTATTCTTTTGTGTTACGAGATGTATTTACTTATACATTTTTTTAAATATATCGAGAGTTTAGAAACAAATGCAGATTTGTCTCTAGCTTCTTGTAGTAGCAGTTATTCAGTATGTTGTGGCCTATTTGATCGGTTTGCGAAGAAAGAGGAATGTCCAGTTAATTTGCTGTAAAATTAGACTATGTAATAGTAATGAGCAAGCCCCGGATTTTCAGGTTCGATTCAATTTTGTTGCTATCTCGTTACTCTCCAAATATTGTTTTTCTTGTTCGTTTTATGTAGCAAAGAGTAACATTCTTAAATGTAATATGATCTAAAAAGACCTAATTCGTAGGTTAGGACTTAGTGTCCCAAAGAGTGGCAATCTTTACCAAGCCGTTGTAATATATTAACAGTATGTTTTTTATTTTTATTTTTTTTCCCGTAAAATCATATAAATTCCTAAACATAAGATTTAAAATCCTAAAACATAAATTGGAAAACCTAATTTTAATTTCTTAAAATCTATAAATTCTGCGCTTGGTAATGAGGTACGTCATAGGCCTCATATTTTTATATTCTCATAATTCACGTCTTGGCCTCCTCAACTTTCAAACCCACCGTCCGCTACTGGGTTTTCCCTCATCCCAATACGAGCAAATGCTGGGTAACTTTCGGTGCTGGACCCCGGACTCATTTCACCGGCATTATCACCTTCATTTCATTCAGACGCTAAATAACCTAGATGTTGATACAGCGTCGTAAAATAAACTAATAAAATAAAATAAAAAAATACACATCATGCATAACGTGGCCCGCCGAAGTGGTGTGCAATTTGAAAATGGGTCACAGTCGTGCCATCTATTCGCAGTATGCGGAACCCGAATCACGTACGGAAAGTGAAGTGGGTGAAGCATTACACACACACACACATACACACACACACACACACACACACACACACATGTTAAAGGAAAGACTTTGATTCAATTTCCTGCTTGGTTGACACGGAGGTCCATCCTGAACTACGGAGGGGATTGCAGAAGGCCTTGGCCATTATTTATACTCACGGGAACATGGGGTGAACAAGACTGACGTGCATATCGATTGTTGAGCTCACAACGGCATTAGTCTGGATAATATAATATCTCTTTTTCATCTCCTTCATTTATTTTGCATTCATTTTGGTCTTTGAACGTGATGTATGATTCAGATGAATTATATCGGCAGAATAAAAGTGTCACGGGCGATAACAATGGAACGTAATCATGACGTGCGCTGTATAATGGAAAGCTATTACGGAGCTAAACTGACAATGCCAGTTTCTGAATTGAACTATTTTGTAACAGTAGCTTTTCAGGGCTTTCAGCAGGAGGATAATGGAGCATACAGCCCTGTGCGATGAAACCAATTAATTGTGTCTGTAGCTATCTCCCGCGTTTCGGAGTGAGTGATGGCAAGTCAACATTTCCGAACAAATAAAATATCTAGATCAACACAGCAGTCTATACTACAAAACAACAAAATGCGACTTGTGGTGTTCAGATTCTATTCGACATCTTCCTGGAATTATTCACTCTCAAATTTAAAAAAAAAAAAACTTGACATATCGTTGTTGATTTTATGAAACCTCCTACGTGAGAGTACAGAGCATATTTTTTCAGGAGGAAAAAAATTATTAAATATCAATAGGCCTTCGCTGACCAACGTTTTCTATCGAATTGTCTAATGTTTTGGCGAATCCTCGGACCTCACCTCATCTCACTATATTTCGCCAAAATATTGTAAAAAATTGCACAAAATTGTAAAAACTGTAGAAAATTACTAAATTATAAAACTATAAAAATTTGTAAAAATTATAATTGTAATATTGTAAAATTTTGACTTGTTCCACATCTTAAAGCTTCATTGCTCATGTAAGATCTATGGAATAAAATAAATGAACGAATGAAATCTCCTGCAAGTCCATTGATTTTTTATTAATTTTTTCTTCCTCGTGAAAATTTTGTTGTGTACTGTCCATAAAAACAACGACGATATGCAGCTTGCAGAAGGATTGCATGAACACAAAATCGCCAGCAACCCAAAATTCATCAATACGTATCATACACTTCACAGTGATGACGTTGACGACAACGATGTGTTGGTAGCAGTAGCAGTAGCAGCAATAGTAGTAGTAGTAGTAGTAGTAGTAGTAGTAGTAGTAGTAGTAGTAGTAGTAGTAGCACAATCTAGTATATAGTCACGAAGCTTGAGTTGTGAGGGTGCTAGGAACAATAGACTGTGCCGGTACTATTTAGCATTGTCTGTAATGAGGCGATATTAGCGATCCTAGTGGTTAGCAACTATCTATGGATACATATTTACTACGTATTGAGCTTCGTGACTGTATATACTAGACTCTGTTAGTACTATAATAGTAATAATAATAATAATAATAATAATAGTAATAATAATAATAATAACCTCAGATTGAAGTTCTGGCTGATATGTACATCTATTACACTGATCAAGAGTGATTTCGTTAAATGTAAAATTTCTGCTGTTTCTTATGTAATTTCACTTGCTGATTCCAAAAATAAAGTCAGAATTTTTTTCCACCCGCCATTTTTTTTTTTTTTGTAATTTTAGAAAACCGATTTATTTATTTATTTATTTTTTTTTGCTATATAAAATCTTTAACATGCTAATGGAAAGAAAATACAATTTCAAATATTTAATTTTATTGCTTTAACAATTGATCTATAACTTTAGATCAGCGGTCATCAGCACTGAGCATCCTGGGGCTAGCGTCCCTTACCCGCGAAGAACACACTGCACTATGGTGCACTTGCATACCTGGTAAGGTTTATCTTGTCTCAGTAGCAATAAAACCAAGTCCCTTCAAATGAGGGTGGAGATTATAGTAGTGTTGTAAATTTTCAGGATTCCTTTCAAAACCTTGTTATTGTACAGGCTGCCGGAACTCAGTTTCTTGAAAGACAAGCTCAGTGACGGAACTACACAGTACGAAGAGAGATATTTTGTAATTTTTATTTTGCGCTACAGAATGTATCAACTAGTCCCTTCCGCCACTGGATGGATGGACAGCATCGTTCCACTCTCCCATCGCCATAACAATACAGACGAAGTAAGACATATGTCCTTTCTCTCTCTTTTCACAGTGAGACAAGATACATCACACAGACTTTAGCTGCTAGCTGGTATGCTCTCTGCCTCTTCCTGCTGCACGATGGGGCACACGGGACGGCTCCGCTTACCCTTTACCCATTTCAGCGAGTGCTGACGACCATTGCTTTAGATCATTGTTGCCTGTGAAGTCAGAATCCATAACAATGAATTTTATTCCTCATTAGAATGCGAGAGTTAGTATTAATTCTCAGTTAAGTTGGAACTTAAATTCAAGAAACAAGTTTCATAACCTGTGTTTTCGTTGTCTTAATTTTAAGAGTGGTCAAAGCATCTTATAAAGTGAAACATACCTCGAAATATTGTGTAAATTACATAAACAATTTTGTTACGTTTGTGGTTAGTCAAATTCGAAAGCAGACAGATGAATTTTACTACACTAGTTAAAGGAGTGTTATTTTCATTACAAAATAGATGCGGACAGGAACTGGGCCCCTGAAATCTGTTGTGCTCCATGTAATTATATTAGTAATTGGTTGGCTAAAGGATCCCGTCGAATGCTTTTTCCAGTTCCAATGATATGCCGGGAACCTAAGAATCATTCAACAGACTGTTACCAAGAACCACAGCTCAGATGATTATAGAGAACTTTTCAGTGAACTGATTCAGAACTATAACATGATGGGGTGTAATATGTCTCCCAAAATAACTTTTTGGATTCTCATCTAATTTTTCTTTCCTCAAAACCTTCCGGTAGTGAACGACGAACGAACGTGGGAAGCGTTTTCATGAGGATTTTTCTGAAATGGAAATGCGCTACCAGAAAAAATGGAGCCCAGATATTCTGTCAGACTACTGATGGACATTCAAGAGATGTTTCTCAAGTGAACTATAACCTAAAATCTATTTCACGCACATTTTCGTTAAGAAAATATGATTTTAGTTAAAATGTTACACGGCATCAGTACTAGAAAAGTATGAACTATATTTCATATAATTACTCAAAAACCCTGGGTGATAGAAACATTTTGAAAACACATTTGAAATCAGCACATAAAATAGTATAAGAATCGCCCATTATTTATCTTTTAACAAAATATGTTTCATTTTGGTGACCAGTGTTATCAGGCACTACACACTTGACGATATGTGTCAGAGTAAGAACGATTGTTTATATACAGCTGAAGTCTGATTAGTGGAATATATAGCTAATCGACGATGAATGCATAAGAGGGGGGAAAGGAACAGACCATTCTACCCCATTATCTTCTGGTCTAGTTGCCTCATAAGTGATGCCATGTTGGTATTACTTGCGAGTATATATTTTATTTCAATGTACCGAAGTACATATGATATTTCCATGCAGATATTCTGCGTCATCATACGATAAAAGAGTAATGGAACGGAGAAAAATTCCCTCCGGCGCCGGGATTTGAACCCGGGTTTTCAGCTCTACGTGCTGATGCTTTATCCACTAAGCCACACCGGATACAACCCCGGCGTCGGGCAGAATCGTCTCAGATTAAGCTCCAACTCTTGGGTTCCCTCTAGTGGCCGCCCTCTGCACTACGTCATAGATGTCTATGAACGTAGGACCGAAGTCCACACATGTGCTGAGGTGCACTCGTTATGACGTAGTGCAGAGGGCGGCCACTAGAGGGAACCCAAGAGTTGGAGCTTAATCTGAGACGATTCTGTCCGACGCCGGGGTTGTATCCGGTGTGGCTTAGTGGATAAAGCATCAGCACGTAGAGCTGAAAACCCGGGTTCAAATCCCGGCGCCGGAGGGAATTTTTCTCCGTTTCATTACTCTTTCATCGTATTACTTGTGAGGTTCAGACCTGTCTTCGGACAATTGACTAAACAACAAACCCTCTGATAATACTGAAAATGAAATGATGAAATGATTAATCTAAAAATGTCCCGTTTAGGGCAAACGCCTCCTCCTATAGAGGGAGAGCTTTATTTGTCTCACTCCGCGTAAGAGACTGATAATAGTATATTTCAGTAATGCAGCTATCGTAATAGTTGCAACATTGTACACGAGATAGCGTCTGTCAAGTGAAAGTGTCCAGCCAACGCAGCAGACGTTGCGTTGGTGAGAGAGCATCTCGGTGGTCCGGTCGGGGGTGTCCAACCGGCGCTGTGAATGTTGTTGTGATGGTAGTGAGAGAGCACTCCGGGTTCGGGCGCCAGATGTCTCTGGGTTACAGAGAACACCGAACTTCAGACAAAATGATATCATATCTATAGTAAAAAGTCGCGATATGACCACTGTAGTTAAAATGACTATAAATAAAAAAAATAAAAAAGAGTTCGAAGTACTGAAGGAAAAAAAAACAGTAACAATCGAGCAAATCCAATAATTTTCGTTGTTACAATTAATTACATTAATTAATTATAAGAGAAGAATAAAGAAGTGTATGTAGTATTTGTGGACCTAGAAAAGGCTTTTGACAGAGTGGATTGGAATAAACTGGTGGAGATCTTAAAGAAAATAGGAGTGGATTGGAAAGAAAAAAGACTATTCAGTAATATTAATATATGAAGAGTTCACAACCAGAGTGGACCAAGTCCATCTGGAATAGTTCTGAGATATTGAGTCTTAAAGTTACTGGCTCACGCTTAGCAACCTTCACCTTCCATAGGAAATGCTGCCTTCTGTGGAGTAACAAATGAGTTATGGACTTTGTTTGTTATGGCAATGAATACATCTGAGTTTTCTTCATCCGAGATTGTATTAATCCACAAACTGACCACTGGTGGACTTGGTCCACTCTGGTTGTGAGCCTCTCATATGAAACAACGAGCCAAAGTCAGAGTAGGAAAAAAAATGCCGGAAGGAAGTGAAACTGGGAAAGGAGTACGACAAGGATGCCCTTTATCACCTATCCTGTTCAACATCTACTTGGAGGAGTTAGTGAAGAACTGTTTTCAGAACATGGGAGGAGTGATAGTAGGAGGCAGAAGAATAAAGTGCATAAGATTTGCTGATGATATGGCTTTGTTAGCAGAAGAGGAGATATGCTACAGGAGCTAAATGACAAGTGTGAACAGTATGAGATGAAGATAAATGCAAATAAAACTAAGACCATGGTCATAGAAAGAAAAATAAAGAAGGTAAACTTGCGAATTCTAAGTGAGGCAGTAGAGCAAGTGGACAGCTTCAAATACTTGGGGTGTACTATAAGCAGAAACATGAGCTGTTACCAGGAAGTCAAAAGGAGGATAGCAATTGCGAAGGAAGCTTTTAATAGAAAAAGGACCATCTTCTGCGAGCCTCTGGAAAAATAACTAAAGAAGAGACTAGTGAAGTGCTTTGTATGGAGTGTGGCATTGTATGAGGCAGAAACGTGGACATTACGACGAAGTGAAGAGAAGCGAATAGAAGCATTTGAAATGTGGATTTGGAGAAGAATGGAACGTTTGAAGAAAGAATGATGCTCAAACTGATCAGGAAGAGGAAAAGGAATTTGTTGGATCACTGGCTGAGAAGAAACTGTCTACTGAAGAAAGCACTGGAAGGAATGATGAACGGGAGAAGAGTTCGGGTCAGAAGAAGATATCAGATGATAGACGACATTAAGATATATGGATCATATGAGGAGACAAAGATGAAGGCAGAAAATAGGAAAGATTCATTGAAAACCCAGTTTTCTCCAAAGACCTGTCCTTGGGCAGAACACTAAATGAAATGAATGATGAATTAATTATACGAGATAGATGTCCATAGAAAAGTGCAATGTGTTTTGTAGCTGGCAAAATTTGAATCTGTAACTGATTAGGCCATATCCACAGCAAACTCATACCTTTTGTGATAATCATCTGGATGAAGTGCATGCAACAATAACTGAAGTTTATAAGGAATCAGGTGATGTTTCTTTAAAGCTCTATGAACTGTTGTTTTCGGAAGTCTTAATTGACGGGCACATTTACGAACTGATTTCTTTGGACTCTGAACAAATGCTCTTCAAATCGCTTCTACCGTTTCATCATTTGTGGTTGGTCTCCCAGTACACTTTTTCTCCAATAGGCTTGCAGTCTCTTAAGTGTCTATGCATTCCAAAGACGACTGTTAATATGGTGTGGTGGTTCTCTGTTAAATACGCGACAAAATTCACGTAGTACATGAGTCACAGATTCAAATTCTGCCAGCCTCAAAAAGCTTTGCACTTTTCTTTGGACATCAATTTTTTATAATTAATTGAGGAGTTCTATGTAATAGGGGCCTATGATAGGAAACCATATTTTTAGAAAAAATAGGGATAAAGAATTCAACTATGCATAATATTTTATTTATTGCTTTTTTTACTTGTACAACTTTATACAAAACATATTCTTTCATATTTATTCTACCATGAGCTAAGTAGAAACCAAGTTTTTCTCTACTTTTCATATAGATATTGATGTTCAAAGTGATGCTTATATGGTCCCTTTTTTTAGGGAGAACAGCTGGTCATGATCCTCTTGATGTTCTTTTGACCCACTTACGTAGAATTGATTAAACAAATCATCTTGTTTTGTTATCGTACATTATTCAAAACATTTATTTTTTATTTTAGTAGGTTATTTTGCGACGCTTTATCAACATCTTAGGTTATTTAGCGTCTGAATGAGATGAAGGTGATAACGCCGGTGAAATGAGTCCGGGGTCCAACACCGAAAGTTACCTAGCATTTGCTCATATTGGGTTGAGGGAAAACCCCGGAAAAAACCTCAACCAGGTAACTTGCCCCGACCGGGAATCGAACCCGGGCCACCTGGTTTCGCGGCTAGACGTGCTAACCGTTACTCCACAGGTGTGGACCAAAACATTTATTTTTATAGCAATGTGTAACTGGAAGAACTGTTTGCTAGAAATAGCTTCACCAGTAACAGATGTATAGCTTTCGCCGAAATTCCTTTTAATCTTCTTCGCTGCACGATCTCTTCTTGATTGCCCCTTGCGTTTCTTAGTTCCATCATTAACAGCTATCTCAGACGTCTTCACATAACATACAGTAAGCAATACCACAACTGCAGTTCATAATGGCTTCTCTCTCCTGTAACAACTGATTTCAAAACGACTGTCACACATTCATAAATCGAGATATCGCAATGAAAATTTGCAGGCGTACCAATGTACTATAGACATCCTGAAAATGCAATCTCCCTAAAACCGACCCATGACAATATGGGCCCGTATTACATAGAACTCCTCAATTGTAACAATGAAAATTATTGCATTTGTTCGATTGTTACGTTTCCTTCAGTGCCTCAAACTTAGAGACGAAAAACGTTGAGAGTTTTATTTTCATCTGACATCAATATTTCATTTCTACTCCTATTCATTAAAAAAAATAATCCTCTGAAACAATCACAACTTTTGGAACACAGTTTATTTAGTTTTATTGAGATGAAATGGAAGATATTGACGTTAAATACACCGTGTCTCGCTTTGAGGGATCGAGAAATAAGTGTTAATTTAAAGTATAAATAATGGTTTTGTAACATAACTTTTTGTATAACTGATGTAAAAACTCTCCGAGTTTCGGAGAATGGTCAATGCAACTCGATGTGTGCGCCTCGAGCTACCCTGAAGACATCCAAAAGGTACTCAACCTTCTGCCAAGTGTTCCATAACATTTGTGGAGTGATTAGCGCAGCTGCATTTATAATGCGTTGTCTCAGTTTTTCCAAAGTGTCAACTGTACCACGTTGGTCCACAACACTTGTCACAAAGCCCCAGAGGAAGGTCAATGGGCGTCAAGTCGGGTGACCTAGGTGGCCAAACAAGAGTTCTCCTCTTCCGATCAACCTATTGGGAAAGTTTGTATTCAAGAAGCCACGATTGCTCCAAAGTAATGGGGTGGAGCCCCATGTTGCTGAAAAACCGATTCTGGGAGGAGTTGATAAACAACAAAAGTTCTGCAACATGTTCAGATACACACTCCCTGTGACTGTTGCCTCGATGAAGAAGAATGGTCCAATGACGGAATGTTCTACTGAATGGCGCCAGGATTGTTTCCACGATAAACGTTAGTGCGCATGCGCATGAACATGCATCTGTTTTCAAACCATTCCTGCATAAACTTGGACAATTTCTGCATCTTGTCAGATACAAATCACAACGATATCTTCAACTGATTTTAAGTGGTGAACATTCATTTCCCGATCTCTCTAAGCGGGACACGGTGTATTTGTAATAAAATGACAGAAAAACAGAATCGTGGGTTTTAAATTACATTAAAGTTTATACAATCATGTGGCATTGAATTGTACGTTTTAGAAGTGATTTATTTTCCGGTGACTTTACACACAATTACATTTTAGTTTCCTCTACCCACACACAATTTATTTTGTGACGTTTGACTAATGATTTTTTGCGTGACGTAGAAAAGGGAACGCACCTATCACCGCAAATAGTACAATTTCCTGGCACGATTAATCTCCTAATTTTGAAGAGGAATTCCGAAGGAGCGGCTGGCTGAACTGAAGCAACGCCGTCCCCTCAAGATAGATGAGTTTGGTGACCACATAATTTTGATGTGTCGTCAGATTACTTCCCCTGGGGAAACATTAAAGGCCATTCACGACGACGGGGGGACTGCAAAGGGCGCCGCTATCGTTTACATGAAATGACTTGCCACGCAAAGATTACGCAAAACAAATTAGGAGGGACGCTTAGCCTAACGCCCATCATTCCTGCAGTTTACTGGTGACATATCCAACGCAGAATAAAGCATCCACGTTCCTGCACTGTAACCGAGCTGGATGAACCAATTAATGACTTATCGAGTCCTTTACAGAGTCATATATGTTCCGTGTTGCCTTCATTTGATGTTGTGCTGAATAACTGTGTATGGCTCTATCGTAATTTTCAACAGAGATCAGAAAATTTGAGGCAATTCGGCGAAAGAATTGATACGTGCTTCAGAGTGTGACGCGAGAGAATGAATGGATGTAGGATGTCTGGTTGGATGAACGAACGGATGGGTGGATGTGTGAAAGAATAGAAGAACACACGGACTGGTGAATGAGTGAATAGACGCACTGTTCGAAGGGAGGGTGAATATATGGATGAATAAACAAAAGGAAGGATAGATGTGTCTGTATGGGTGAATTAATGTACAGGTGACTGGATGGATGAATACATAGATAAGTGCTTAGATGGATAGATAAGTATGTGAGTAGATGGATGGATGGATGGATGGATTTATGGATGGGAGTGAACAGAAGGGATGAACGAATGAGGGAGTGAATGATGGAAATGTAGGAGAATGGAAGAGTGACTGTAATACAGCATATGGGATGGATAAAAAAAGTGAATAGATATATTAAAGGGTAAGTGGAAGGATGGACAGAAGAGTGAAAGAATTAATTAACAAGTGGATGGATAAATGGATGATAAATAGGGATGATGAACAGAAGTGAATAAATGGATAATACTGTAGATTAATGAATTAATAAGTGGGCAGAAGGTTGGGGGAGGGGATAGATGCATGAACGAATGGGAGAACGGATGTATACAGGATGTTTAAAAAATACGGGGCATAATTTCAGGTATGTATTTCCCACATGTAGACAATCAAAATAGTTCATTACAACATGTGTCCAGAAATGCTTTATTTCCGAGTTATGGCCTTCACAACATTGAAATTCACCGGAATGTTTTTCTTTCCGCAGGTCGTTGCCGTCAAAGGAGACATTAAGAGGGCACTCCGACAGTTCATTCCGAGGCGAAGGTTACATTCAGTGTTGTGAAGGCGTTAGACTGTGCGACATGTATTCAAATCAAGCGCTGGCAGAGATACACTTCATATACGGTAAGGCGGACGGCAATGCTGCGCAGGTCAAAGAGACATCGATGTGAGGTCTGTATTCAAGCAAGAGGTGGACATTTTGAACATCTTCTGTAATGACAACGACCTGCGGAAAGAAAAACGTTCCGGTGAATTTCAATGTTGTGAAGGCCATAACTCGGAAATGAAGCATTTCCAGACACATGTTGTAATGAACTGTTTTGATTGTCTACATGTGGGAAATACATACCTGAAATTATACCCCATATTTTTGAAACGCCCTGTATATGGGTGGAAGAGGAGCTGGATATATGGCTATGAGAGCGGATGGATGGAAGAGCGATGGACGGATGGAATAGCGGATGGACGAATGGAAGAACGGATGAGAAAACGGGTAGGATAGCGGTTGGACGGATGGGAAAGCGGATGGACGGATGAGAGAGCGGATGGACGGATGGAAGAGCGGATAAACGGATGAGAGAGCGGAAAGATGGATGGGAAAGCAAATGGATGAATGGGAGAGCAAATGGACGGATGGGAGAACGGTTGAACGAATGGATGGACGGACGGATGGGAGAGCGGATGACGTATGGGAGAGCGGATGACGGATGGGAGAGCAAATGAACGGATGAGAGACCAGATGGATGTTTGGGAGACCGGATGAATATATTAGTTGCATGAATGAATGAATGAAGGAGATACAGTGAATTAACAAGTGAGTGAAAGGATCAATTAATTGGTGGTGAAAGATGAAATGGATGGATGAATAGATGTGTGGGTGAATGCATGGTTAGATAGGTGAATATATTGGGTGAATGAATGAATGAATGAATGGATGGATGGATGGATTGGTGAGTAAAAGTATGGATTAATATGACAGTCAGACAGAGACAGGCAGACAGACAGGATAGATAGATAGATAGATAGATAGATAGATAGATAGATAGATAGATAGATAGATAGATAGATAGATAGATAGATAGATAGATAGATAGATAGATAGATAGATAGATAGATAGATAGATAGATAGACAGATAGACTAATGGAAGGATGGCTGAGTCAGTGAAAGGATTAATCCATTCATTGACTCCCGGATGGATAAAAGAGCGGATGGATGGGTAAATGAGCGAATATACGGCGAAAGAGTGGATAAGTGAATAAATGGGATATATATGAATAGGTGAGTTTATGGATGGTTAGGTGAATAAGTGTTACTTGGTAGAGAGATAAGTATTCAAACGGTCGCTTGTTCTGACCGATAGGTTTATAGATCGCCATCAGTATTATTGACAAGAGCACAACTTTCCCGCTTTGATTTTGTACCAGTGTGGCATATCAAGCGCTCTTAATCTTTTACAGAAGTGATACAGTTAGTTCCTGGCTTATTTTACCCATTGTTAAAGCCGCTTGTGATACGCTACGTCCCCTTTCCCGGTGTTACTTGAAGGACCAATTTTATTACCCTTGGTAAAGCAATTAAACTTATCTTCCAGCTCGCCACACTTCCACGCAGACTGCTTCAAGCCTATTTACGTATCGTTTATTGGTATAAGAGAAGAAGGGTTGTTACAATATACCCAAAGAGCTGCAGATCCGTACGCAATCCATTCCAATGTGAGCTCACTTTCATTAACTCCAGTAAGAGAGCATTGACTTCTTCCTGCTCTCCTATTACACGCAGTTACGTCGAGGAAATTGCATCCCTGTCTTCCCTCCCTGTCCTTGGATTAATTTTACGACACAATAAGTAGAATCTACTCTAGAAACCGGTAAACCGTCAGCTGACGTTGTCTCACGAAACATACCGTGAAATTTCTCGTAGTTATGAAGTTTATATTTTAAATAATTTTATCATTATTGTTATTAATTTACTAACAAAAAAGTACACCGCTGTGGAGTAACGGTTAGCATACCTGATCGTGAACGAGCGGGCCCGGGTTCAAATCCTGGTTGGAACAAGTTAGAGTTCATTTTGAAAGGTTCCAATAAGTACAAATTCAAAAAGGGTGGTATTCAGTAATATGACTTTTTTTAATGTAAATTATACAATTATACGCGTACATTTACATTATATTTAAAACAATTTTGTTAACGCTTTTGCCATTCAGTATGGCATCTTCTGACATTGATAATTAAAGATATCTTGTGAAAAAATATACATTGCATTAAAATTGTAGTAAAGATGTTTACATAATTTCAAAGTACAGACAGTTAATGCCAATATTAAAAACATTAAATAAAGTGAAACACTTAAGTGTTTCAAATATCAAATATGCATATTTAGTCGGAAATAAATTAATTATTGTCTATGCGGATGACGTGAATGTGTTAGGAGAAAATCCACAAACGATTAGGGAAAACACGGAACTTTTACTTGAAGCATGTAAAACGATATGTTTGGAAATAAATCCAGAAAAGACAAATATGTTGCCAGGTGTTCGACAACAAAGCCATTTGACCTCTCGCACTCAAATATTTTTCAAAAATATTATCATGGCCAGCCACTGAAGCACAGATTTTGAGGTGTTCCGAATCCATTTCTTGGTTTGAGTTGCACAATGGGCAGTTAGGGGACTGATATATTCCAATTCTATGCAGGTGTTTGGCCAAACAATCATGGCCTGTTGCCAATCTAAATGCAGCTACAGACGATTTGCGTGGTAAATCGGGAATTAACTGTGGATTATAATGCAGAGAGTTCCATTTTTTTCCCTTGAGACTGTGTTATCAAATTTTGTTTGTTGAAGTCTAAGTATGTACATTTAATAAATCTTTTCAAAGAGTAATACGTAGATTTAGTAACAGGTCTGTAAGTAGCAGTGCTGCCCTTCTTTGCTAAAGCATCCGCATTCTCGTTTCCCAGGATTCCACAATGGGATGGTATCCATTGGGATACAATTCTTTTATTGAGTGATATTAATTGAGAGAGCATTTTAGTTATTTCTGCTGTTTGAGATGAAGGTGTGTGTTTAGAGACTATTGATAGAATAGCTGCTTTGGGGTCTGACAATATAACTCCATTCTTAAATTTATTGATGTAGCATAGAAGATTCCTGAGACTTTCACTTATTGCAATGACAAAATATATAATTATGTCTAGGGACCAGAATATTATACGAAATTGAAATATAAAAAAAATTGGAGATTTATCCTTTGAAGAGGTGGAAAAATTCAAATATCTTGGAGCAACAGTAATAAATATAAATGGCACTCAGGAGGAAATTAAACGCAGAATAAATATGGGAAATGCTTGTTATTATTCGTTGAGAAGCTTTTGTCATTTAGTCTGCTGTCAAAAAATCTGAAAGTTAGAATTTATAAAACAGTTATATTACCGGTTGTTCTGTATGGTTGTGAAACTTGGACTCTCACTTTGAGAAAGGAACAGAGATTAAGGGTGTTTGAGAATAAGATTCTTAGGAAAATATTTGGGGCTAAGAGGGATGAAGATACAGGAGAATGGAGAAAGTTACACAACGCAGAACTGCACGCATTGCATTTTTCATCTGACATAATTAGGAACATTAAATCCAGACGTTTGAGATGGGCAGGGCATGTAGCATGTATGGACAAATCCAGAAATGCATATAGGGTGTTAGTTGGGAGGCCGGAGGGAAAAAACTTTGGGGAGGCCGAAACGTAGATGGGAGGATAATATAAGAATGGATTTGAGGGAGGTGGGATATGATGATAGAGACTGGATTAATCTTGCACAGGATAGGGACCGATGGCGGGCTTATGGAAGAGCGGCAATGAACCTGCGGGTTCCTTAAAAGCCATTTGTAAGTAAGTAAGTAAGTATAACTTGATCTAAAATAAACAAACGTGAATACTGTTAATGAAATACGTGTATGACTTGTATTATCATGTTAAAAAATAATTTAAACGGAATGCAAAAATTGCAATGTAGGCCTATATTTTTTCACAAGATATCTTTAATTATCAATGTCTGAAGATTCCATACTGAATGGTGAAGACGTTAACAAAAATTTCAAAAATATAATATAAATTTATAATTGTATAATTTACATTAAAATAAGTCATATGGCTGAATACCATTCTGTTTTAATTTACCTGGCTGAGGTTTATTCCGAGGTTTTCCCTCAACCTATTAAGAGCAAATTCTGGGTAACTTTCGGCGCTGGATCCTGAACTCATTTCGCTAGCATTATCATCTTCTTCTCACTCAAACGGTAGATAATCATAGCAGCTGATAAACCGTCGTAAAATAACCAATGAAAAAACATAAAACCTTGTGCAATGTCCACAAGATGGGCATAGCAACGAATGTCTAACAGCATGGTTGTCCCAAAATGGATCTTAACAATACGATACTATTGATTCAAGCATCTCGAGTTGTGCTCTAGTGTATCCAAATGTCGCACTGTAGATTGATGAGACTGCTGCTGTTGTTGCACTGACGACAGGTTCGATGTCGACTGTTTACTCCCCAAAGGTGTTTGAGTTCTTGTACTATTAGACGTAAACATTTGCAAATTTAATTGTTATGGGCGTTTTCGAGGTTATGGTTTACTGGAACTGCAATATCCATTAGCAGTTGGTGTTTCATTAACGATGCATTCAACTTCTGAAGATATTCAGCGAGAAATAGACAACAGATTCAGCGTGGATGTCTCTATTAGGGCTTTAATTGGATTTATATTATTTTTGTCACAGTTTGTACTTTTTTGTATTTCTATATGCTATCTGGTAGGATGGAAGAGAAGGCCTTATGGTCTTAATCCTGTCAGATTAAATAAATAAATAAATAAATAAATAAATAAATAAATAAATAAATAAATAAATAAATACATAAGTAAATAAGTAAGAAAGTAAGTAAATAAATAAAAAGTAAATAAGTAGGCCTAAATAAGTAAGTAGATAAGAAAATAAGTAAATAAGTAAGTAAACAAACAAACAAACAAACAAACAAACAAATAATACGCATACTGCAGTTTAAAAAGAACTGGAACATGGCAAAATCTAAACCCGTGAAGGAATACTACTTCCAAAGGAAATGGGAATATGATTATTTTGTTCTTGAAGACGAAAGAATTGCTTGTTTACTGTGTCCCATCCAATTTATTTCCACTCGTCATTTCAATATTAAACTACATTTCAACAAAGTCCATTTTAAGAATTATGGAATACACAAACTTTCGGGTAAGTTCATTATTACGAACTGTATATTGATTATTTATTTATATACCTCAAAATTAAGAACGTCACTCGTTGTGTTCATTTTGAATTGAAATTAATAGTGACTTTCAAGGTTCATTACTTAAATGCCATAAATAAATGTTTCCGTCGGTGATGATAGGAGGAGAGTTTTCGAAAATCTAAAACAGAAGAAATCTCAAACAAACTACCGACAGGAAATCTAGAATAATTGTAAACCTTGAAACGAGATAACGCATTATAAAAACAATGAATTTATTACAATCCTTTTTGAAAATTACATGCCGCCACTGATGGACTTTGACGACATGAGAAGGTAAATAACCCTACGCGGAAGTCGATCATCCCCAATAGAAGTGGAGTGAGACTGGCGTCATATTTCCCCTCCTTACGAGTTCTGTAGGCCTGGTATAGATGAAGATGACTCAGGGTCCTCAAGACTTGAAACTACGGGGAAAAGGAAAAAGTGGAGAAAAGTGTAACAAATATAAATACTTTCCAGCAAGATGTTTTTCTAACAATGTTACATGGACGAATACTGACAGTCATAAAAGTAAAGATATCGTATTAAATTTGAATATGTTTTTACAGTTTCCACTTCTTTCAGTATTGCTGGCGTTACGTTATACGACAGGCAGACGAATGATGAGATTAGGGAAAAATGTGGAGTGCAGGACGTGACAAAATGGATCAAGACTAGAAGAAAAGGATGGCGGGACCATGTATTAAGGATGACGGAAGACCGACTCCCGAAAATCGCAATGAAAGGAAAGTTGGACACCCCAAGACCTTTGGGACGATCCCCTAAACGGTGGAAGGAAAGTTAGACACCAACGTCGGATTAAGACAGCAAAGTTGGAAAATACAGGATTTATCCTAAAACACGAGGAAGAAGAAGAGAATTCTTTCAACGCTTTTCTAACAATATTACATTAAATTAAATAATACCGGTGCTTCTGCTGAAAATAATAAAAATTATAATGTACACTAATTTTAATGCATAGTATTCAATACATTTGTTAGCAATGTATACCCTCATGTCAGCTGTTCGTTACTGCACTCTATCGGCAGCGCGCTCGATTACACGTAAGATGGACAACATGACAACATTGCTCCCCCTTCTCTGTAAGCTGTCAAGCCGGAAGTAGTTTTGGTCACACCATAGTTTAAATGTTCGCCAAAAAGAAAGAGAATAAAAATAATTTCAGTATTGAAATATTTAATTACAATTTCCACATGCAACTTTGATTAAAAGTATAATAAATAACGTACATATAACTTAAAAAAAACTACTTTTAGATGAGTGTCCCCCAGTATACGACATCGAATTAGCAGAATTCTTACCTTCCATATTTTTGTTATCTTTTTATAGAAAATTATCGAAATTCTATTTTCTGCAATTTGAATTTGCTGCGAAATGGTAATAATTAAGCAACCCGTTCTTAAAAAGATGATCACAGTTATTTAGAGCTATTCCATTTCAAATCGACTGAAATATAGAGAAAATTGACCTTACAATTTCTAAATAGAATGAAACTTTTTTTGTAAGTACAGAACTGTGATACAATGCTTTGTGCAAAGTTTGAGGCATGAGAACTTCATAGTGTTAAATTAAACATATTTAAATTTATCGTATTTTCATAAAATTAGCAACTTTAAACTGTTGTAGCTTCGAAACCCTTTCACCCAATGACCAAAATCATGGTTTATTTTGTTGCTGAGAAATGATTAAAGTTTATATTGACATAAAAACAGATTTTCTTACTTTTTATGGAAATGGAGAAATTTAGATTTTTCCTCATTAAGACGGCTTTGCATTGAAAGTACGAATAAACATATATTTTTTACTGATGGTATGTTGATAAGAAAGTATTGAAAATATCAAATAAAGAAAATAAATAGCATACGCGTGAACTAACCAGCTGACTGTGAGACGGGAGCTAGCCGAGACAAGCAAGGCCAGGAGACAAACACGTGATGTACGCTCGCTTATCTTCAGCTCTCGGCCAGTGCGTGCGGTACTGCACCGTTCAAGTCCAGGCGTGTGAAAATAATCTATTTAATACCCTCGAAACTTATTGCCGAGCCACTAAGCAAACAATGCCGAATCCCTCTTAATAATGCAACGTTTTTTCATCAATATTTTTATACATTTTTACAAATTGGCAAAAAGCCTAGATGAAAGTAAAATCAGATTATCTGTCTCTCTGTGTACAATAAAAATAAGGATTACTTCTTAACATAACCTACCAAATGTCAGCTTCAAAATGAGCTCCCGTTCAATGTTCTGCAGTAAATGGTTCCAGAGTTCTGAGCGCTGAAAGAGGCTTGTATTTATAAAATACGCTAAATTTGTCGCTCAATAATACGAAAACCTTTTGACTTTCGATAGTATATTTTTGAAAATGCACTCTTCTCAGCACCTTGTATAAATAGGGAAAACAGAGTATAAAAAATGCGAGGTTTTTTACTGATCGATTTCATATGGAATAGCCCTATACCATCTCTGGGATTAGCACACGATGATCAGGAAAAGCGTTCCAACAGCATTCAGTTCTGTTTCAATCCCGTAGCACATAACCAACCAGCGCATGCGCATAAGATGATCCATGGTTCGTACACGAATTCATACATGAACCGTTTGTTGGAACGAACCTATGGTGTAAAAGGAATAACGACAGTGTTAAGGAAAGTTTTTCTAATAATCTCTACAATGCTAGACTATATTATGTTGTCAAGGGAGACTCGACATGGCATTGAAAAACACATTATACTTGCAGGGATTCGAATTCACGACCGTTGCTTCTATGCACCATTAAAGTTGCAACATAACCGTTGCTGTACCGCGACCGACACAAGGAGTGTGGTTTAACTCGACTGGAGTTCCTTCAAGAATTGCCTCCGGCTGGAAGATTAGATCCATAATCTTCGAGCCCCATTCAGCCGAGGTCCTTTCAACCCAGCTCAATGGCACTCGCCCAACCAATAAATGCGCATTTCATTACCGCCCCTGGGGGTGACATGTTTATAAATAACCAAATTAAGACAACCCCGCGCCTGAGGCCGTTCTGCGTATTCCAGACGCCCTGACGCCTCTTTTCTGAAACGTATCCTGCTTCAAAGAACAGCATTCCAGCTTCCTCTGCTGGTACGAGATATTTCAACAGTAAAGATAGAGCATTCATAACTTCCTGCATTTGACATGCTGCTGCGACTACCAGAATAAAATCGATGTACGCTATGCAGCATTAAAGCAAGGTCCGTATAAATTGCTTCCAACAAATTGGAATTTTCTGCTCCACGAACCAATATTTGCATTCAGGGCCCGCCAAGTTAGCTCTGTGATAGCGTGTCTGCCTCCAGACTAGCCGGTCCGGGTTCGATTCCCGGTGGGGTCAGAAATTTTCTTGTAAAAGATATGACGGTGCACAACTTCTAATCGCTAAATTGTGCACCAGAGGTCTGCATCGGACGTTTTCGCTCGAGCGCCAAGTAGTTCATAGCATAATCCGATAGGTAGCGCACATACATGATGGGTAAAATTGTTGCGAGCGATAAATCCTCGAACGATATAAGCTGAGCGTTAGACATTCGTTCTTGTTACAGTGATGAACTGTGTAGTAACATCATAGATGTTTATCATTTCAAAACTTTGCAGTGTTTAACTAACCTCTCCATAGTACAACTAGAAAACTTGCTTTAAAATGTAATATAAGTGTTGTAGGTAAATGTCCCCCCCCCCCCACACACACACACACACACACACACACACACACACACACACACACACACACACACACACACAGGAGTAATTTTGTTTTTGCCACATCTGATAGATGTTATTGGATGTAAATGTAATTATTATAAAATGAGTACACAATCACGATAATGCAAGAACTGTATCAAGTTTTCTAGTAATAATAATAATAATAATAATAATAATAATAATAATAATAATAATAATAATAATAATAATCTCTAATAATTAGTGTATCAATCTTTGCGTCTGTAACAGTTGTGCAGCATGATTATTCGTTTTATTATATTTTCTGTGACGTTATCTCTGTACTAATATTGTTATTAATCTACTGCTATATCATTAATATTTTGTAAAACGTTTCTACATTGTCGCAGTATATAGGCGGAACACTATGTATGGATCTACCATATTTTATATGTGGTAAATCAAATACTGAATAATTATTAATTAGCAATTATTGTATATCTAAGTTTTTCGTACTATTTTATTTATAACTTCATGTTACTGTTTTGGTATGTTCCATTAAACGTTTGTCATAAATGCAGAAAATAAAGCCTTATTTTTACCGTGTGAGCAAAACATAAGTATATCTTATCTGTCGCCTTCCATACAAGATAAGGCATGTCGGTGAGATGACCTTGTACTGTGCTTCTATTTATTACGAGCGTATCACGACCAATCTTATCACACTCGAGCGTGCGACATTCAACCGAGTTCAAGCGAGCGATTTAACTCCAATGCAGCACTCTGTTGTGCACCAATATGCCTGGGTTAAATCCCAAATCTCTCAGCAGTGCATATGAAGGGAAGGCATGTCAACGTTGGTAGTAATTCGTCCGTCGGATGAGAATGTTAAGCCTGGCGGCCCCCTTGGAGCTCTTCGACAGGAGTAGGCTACGTGCCGGCATCGGGTTTCCCCTTCTTCCTTACTCACTTTCATCATCATCCTCTTCACCCATTCCCTACACTACACTTACAAGAACACTTGACATACATTCACCCTAGTACAAGACATAACTCTTCACAGATACATATCATGTACAGCGTGGCCCGCCGAAATGGTGTGCAATTTGAAAATGGATCGCAGTCTTGCCATCTATCCGCAGTATGCGGAACCTGAATCACGCAAGTGGAGTGGGTAGGCATTGGACCAGACCTGCAGAAACTGACTTAAGAAAAGTGTAAATTTACTGCTGAAATTTCGTAATTTATTCAACATATTAACAATGAGCTGGCCTTTTCCCTGAAGAGAGATATTTAAATTGTTGAAGATTAATAAATTCTAACGTGCCCTACCTCATGTAATAATGCAACTTTCAACTTCTGAATCTTTTTACTGCGATCTTCACCAACAAAACCATCGTATCTGTATGTGTGGACTAGTAATGACGCATTATATTATGTTTTCCTCTTCCTTTCAAACTCTTGTGGCAGATAAGTATTGACTCCAGCTGCTGTGAAAAAATAAGCATTTTCCCATGCAATATTGAAAGAATTTGCCTGATGGTCACTTTTCCGTCTTTTAGATTCCTCCACTATGTAGCTGTAGATAGACAAAGTGAAATAGCTACTGATAATACACACTACACCAGATAGCTGCGTGAACTATCCTCTACCTATAGCAAACCTACGTCATTCCGACGTACCTTTCCGGCGAGCTGTCCCGTTCCGAAGGAGCGGCAGCATTCAATGAGCGCCGTTTGTGCAGGCCTGGCCTATACATTATGTATGTATAGTTAGTCAACAGTCCGAAGACTGGTTGGAACCTAATAAGTGACACAATAAGGCATCACTCATGAGGCAACTAAGACAGGAAATAATGGGGTAGGATAGCCAGTTCCTTTCCCTCTGAATTGCATATATCACTGACTTACTTACTTACTTACTTACTTACAAATGGCTTTTAAGGAACCCGAAGGTTCATTGCCGTCCTAACATAAGCCCGCCAGCGGTCCCTATCCTGTGCAAGATTAATCCAGTCTCTATCATCATACCCCACCTCCCTCAAATCCATTTTAATATTATCTTCCCATCTACGTCTCGGCCTCCCTAAAGGTCTTTTTCCCTCCGGTCTCCCAACTAACACTCTATATACATTTCTGGATTCGCCCATACGTACTACATGCCCTGCCCATCTCAAACGTCTGGATTTAATGTTCCTAATTATGTCAGGTGAAGAATACAATGCGTGCAGTTCTGTGTTGTGTAACTTTCTCCATTCTCCTGTAACTTCATCCCGCTTAGCCCCAAATATTTTCCTAAGCACCTTATTCTCTAACACCCTTAACCTATGTTCCTCTCTCAGAGTGAGAGTCCAAGTTTCACAACCATACAGAACAACCGGTAATATAACTGTTTTATAAATTCTAACTTTCAGATTTTTGGACAGCAGACTGGATGATAAGAGCTTCTCAACCGAATAATAACACTCATTTCCCATATTTATTCTGCGTTTAATTTCCTCCCGAGTGTCATTTATATTTGTTACTGTTGCTCCAAGATATTTGAATTTTTCCACCTCTTCAAAGGATAAATCTCCAATTTTTATATTTCCATTTCGTACAATATTCTGGTCACGAGACATAATCATATACTTGGTCTTTTCGGGATTTACTTCCAAACCGATCGCTTTACTTGCTTCGAGTAAAATTTCCGTGTTTTCCCTAATCGTTTGTGTTTTTCTCCTAACATATTCACGTCATCCGTATAGACAAGCAGCTGATGTAACCCGTTCAATTCCAAACCCTGCCTGTTATCCTGAACTTTCCTAATGGCATATTCTAAAGCGAAGTTAAAAAGTAAAGGTGATAGTGCATCTCCCTGCTTTAGCCCGCAGTGAATTGGAAAAGCATCAGATAGAAACTGACCTATACGGACTCTGCTGTATGTTTCACTGAGACACATTTTAATTAATCGAACTAGTTTCTTGGGAATACCAAATTCAATAAGAATATCATATAATACTTCCCTCTTAACCGAGTCATATGCCTTTTTGAAATCTATGAATAACTGATGCACTGTACCCTTATACTCCCATTTTTTCTCCATTATCTGTCGAATACAAAAAATCTGATCAATAGTCGATCTATTACGCCTAAAACCGCACTGATGATCCCCAATATATCACTGACTAATAACATATTTTATTAATCATAAGCAGGGAACGGATTTATATGGACTAAAAATATATGAAATATGTAAATATATATGTAGTTATTTTTACCAAAATATGGAATTAAATATGGATTTTTACCAAAATATGGAATTAAATATGGACTTAAAATTATAAAAAAATGACTATGTACGTTAAATATTGGTACATTTTAATCAAACTAAACAAAAAATATAATGGACGTACCTTATCTTCCAATGTAGTTTCAACAAAACACAATTTTTATTGTCTGTTACCATAACAATAGGTTACAAACATTTCTTTCAAGTGCTGAAAAGTGAATCTTCTTCTATTGTCTCTGAGGATAGATTTATACTGACTAAAAGAGCGTTCGACGTCACAAGAAGTAACTGGTACATAATTCAATTTCACAATGTCTGCTGGGGATAAGTCCAAGTTAATCTTCACTGTTGATTCACCACTCATCACAGCAACAACCTTTTGTAGTTCTTCATATCCAGGGTTTTTTGAAAGTACAGTGTCCACCTTAGCTCTTACTGCATCTGCAACTTTACCTCTACCACGATTCAGTTGTTCCACAGTACTATTTATAATTTCAAAACTTTCAGATAGTGAAAGGTGCCTATTTTGGAGACTTTTGAGCGTTTTTATGATGCATGAAAATGTATGCTGAATGTGAGCTAAGTCATTCTTCACACTTATGTCACAGGTAACTGTTTTCGCAGTATCAATTGAGACTGCATCTTCAGAGTCCAATGCAAGGAGAACATTGTTAATAGAGTCTATATGTTCGGCATAATATTCAACTGCTTCTAGCCATGTACCCCATCTAGTTAAAATTGGCTTTGGTGGCAATGGAATTTCAGGGTACATTTCTTTCAACACGTTAACTCTACTGGGAGCTTTGAGAAATACTTTTTTCACTGATGAAATCAACAAATCTACTTTAGGGAAATTGTCTCTGACCACTTCTGCCACACGATGAAATGCATGCGCCACACAAGTAAAATGAGTCAATTTAGGATATACAACAGATAATGCTTGTCCAGCTTTGACCATATAAGGGGCAGCATCGCTAATAAAGAATAACACATTATCGTACATAATACCCTTTGGCCACAGGATACCCATAGCTTCGTTGAACAGTTTAACTATAGTTTTGTTATTGCACTTTTCTAGAACATCACAATGTAAAAGAATTCGTTCAGAATATTGTTCACTTAACAAACCGATAACTACATTACCAACAAGTCTACCTTCTTTGTCGGGAGTCTCATCAATGGAAACCCAAATTGAACTATCTTTAATTTCATCTCTTATCTTCTGTATTGTCTCATCGTAGATGGATGGAGCATACGTCTTCCTAAGTGTTGACTCATCCGGGATTGTATGTTGAGTATATTTTTCAAGGAATTCCCTGAAGACCTTATTCTTTAGTTTGTAGAGAGGAATATCAGCAGAGATGAGAGAACGGCACAGGTCGATGTTAAACTCAGATCTTACATTCGATGTTGTTGGTTGTGTTAAAAACAATTGTCTCTGCTTGGAATTTAGTTGTTTGTTGGCCTGATGTTTACTAGTTGTAATGTGTTGTTGCACCAGGAACTTTTGTGTAGATGATACTGCACACTGACACAAATTACAAAATAATATTTTATTGTCAGTTGATAAACCATCTTCTTTAAATTCTGAAATGTAACTTGTTAGTTTTGATTTTAAATTGACTGAATGACGTACTTTTGGCATATTTACCGTCTTTATAGTATGATTTACAAAACTGAACCTATGTGTACTCTGACTGGCATTTAACTGTTGAGCTGCACAACTGAAGTCTGTTAAAAATTTTAAATTAAATTAATACAGTTTTGTAACTTACTTTCCCATTGTTGATAGGACTGCTAATTTTCAAATAACTCTGATGTTAAAGGGATTACTGAACATGTGTTTAAATCTCTATTGTTGAAATGTATTTTTAAAAGTTAATGGAATTTTGTTTTGTTTTATTGTTAAACCTAATATAATATGGACTGTTTTATATGAAATATGGAAAATATATGGAAATTAACGAAAATATGTACTAAACTCTAAAATATGGAAAAATATGGAAAATAAAAGTAGGATTTTTCAACCCTACACATTGTGAAACATAAAGATAATGCAAAATATAAATTATATTAGCTTTATAAGTAAATATGTATTTACATATAAATCCTTTCCCTGATCATAAGGTACGGTTTGTTTATGGCGATCATCGTCGGACGCACATCGCCGGCGATTATAAACGCTGGCGATGATCGCCGAGAAGTGGTTTCTTTATCGACGCACATCGCTGAAGATTCTCATTTGTTTATTCCTTCATCTACTACATATGGTCAAGTAAATTAATGTAGGCCACGGACATAACCTAAAAATTATAATGAATAAATCCAAGATAATGAAGTTGCTATTTATTCTAGAAAAGGGAGATGACGATATCAAAATCTCGCATGCGTATTATAAAAGGAACAAGCTACGGACTAATGAAATATTCAGAAATAGGTTTACAGAATTCTGTTTTAACACATTGATAATGAGACATCTTTATAAAAACGCTACAAAATTTAAGGAATATTTCAGACTCTCACCTGATCAGTTTGATTATGTTTTGAGTTTAATTGAAAATGACAATATCAAATTACCTACAAATTTTGTCAAGACCCCCGTAACTCCAGTTGAAAGATTGGCAGTAACTCAGGTTATGAACTGATTATTATTATTATTATTATTATTATTATTATTATTATTATTATTATTATTATTATTATTATATTGTATTACATTACATGGTGTATTCCAAACAATAATTAAAAAAAAAAAATTGGCTAAACTAGCGCTGAGGTAGTTCCCTTCGTAATCCGCTTATACACTTTACATGTACGAACATGTGATAGGTTAGGTTTGGTTCGTTTGGGCTTTTATTATGCCTTGTATATACGATCAACTACAAAAAAAAAAAAAAAACACGCTATATTTCAGAATAACGCGTAAGTACTTAGGTAGGCCTAGTCACAGAAAACTTACAGAAGAGAGAATTTCCCCCTTACCCAACACTAAACGAAATTCTCTGGGGCTCGGGCGTGATAAAAATGTAATATGTAATAGAGTTGGGTCGATTCGTGAACGAATCGTTCATTCGAACGACTAATAATAAAGAATCGTAAGAATCGATTCGTGGTATCAACGAATCGTTCAAAAGAATCGTAACGAATCGTCATTCAAAAGAATATTAAGGAATCGGCATGGTATCGTAACCCACGATTCTATTCGTTGTTTGATGTAACCTGTCAACGGACATTTCCGAACCGTGTCGAATGCTCCCGAGCGAGAGTGAAATCAAAATATGTACTGCATTTGTTAAGTATGGAAAATAATGAACACAAACCTGAAATTTGCATAGTTAAATAGAGATGTAATGCAAAAAATGTACTTCATAATAAGGTTCAGTTGATAAATTATAATTTAGAGACATTATCTTGGGTAATTTTGTAGACTAATGGAGGTCATACTGAATGGTTCCAGCCAATGAGAAAGAGACAATCCAATGTCTCGCCTCTTATGCCATCTATGAGAGAGATGTAGAACGTTTTTGTTCTACGCATGGTTTGCAAAGGAAAGTGTCTTGCGACGATTCAAAAGAATAGTTGGAATCGCAGACTGGGAAGAATCGTGAACTCGTTGACGATTCAAAAGAATAGTTGGAATCGCAGACTGAGAAGAATCGTGAACGAATCGTTAGAATCGATTCGTAATGTGTGATTGAATCGTTGGAATCGACTTCTGAAAAAGAATCGTGTTGCCCAACTCTAATATGTAATGTAAGGGTTTATTGTTTAATTTGTTTATTAATTCACATGCTCATATTAAAAAGAGCATTATGTTGTGACACATATTCAATAATAATTTCGTCTTCAGACCGCGAAAAATTACAAAACGTCTTGATTTGTTTTGCAGCCAAAACCTACAGACGTGGTTAACGTGTACAGATTAGATATTCGATATTACAACATGACCTTGTCTAAATATCGATTATTGAACACGAATGCGGCGATGTGCGTCCTGAATTTCAGAAGCAACCTCCAGCGATCTGCGTCGCGTCCAACGAACAGCGCTGGCGATCTTCGCTGTAAAGAAACCGTGCGCATTCATTTCAACTGCTAGCAACACCGGCGAGAATCGCTGGCGATGTGCGCCCGGCGATGATCGCCGTAAACAAACCGTACCTATACTTAAGATAAAATTTAACATTATAGTAACAAATTGAAATTTCATAATTTGATTAATCCATGAGATCATTCTCACTACCAAAGGACAAGATTACACTAGGTGCATTGCATTCACATAGTGCATACATTTTATCTTCCACCGCGGATGTATAGAGCGGAAGCGGCAGTGTACAGAACAGCTGCGCATATGCGAGTGGAGGAAGATAAAACGTTTGCACACTATTTGCAGGAATATCTCTTCTAAACACTTTCAACTAATCAGCTCAATATGTGTGAAAGTAATGTTGCTTTATCGCCTAACCGATTAAATCATTGGCCGTATTGTTTTTCGAGGTCACGTGACTATGCGTACAAGTATTCTGAATCTGGTCGCCTTAGTAACTAGCCTTCAGTATCTACAGCATTGACATAATACTCCCTCCTTTCCAAAGTATGGTATAGTAACAAACAAAACAAGTTTGACTATTGCGCATGCGCGCACGAAATGTTTCGCGGTGTGGTATTCTGTTCAGTAGTGAAGGGACTATCAGACAATGCAGTTGTGAATGTTTCTGATCTTCTGTAGTGCATCAAACTATAATATTTAAATAGTTCATTATGAACAGAAATCAAATGGGCACCTGCTGTGGTGTTCCTGTTGCAGAAAACTTAACACCAACCCAGTCAATTTTGAATAGAATATCTAAGACACAACAGTCGTACAAAAACGGGTTGTAATTTATTGCAGTTTTTATGTTAATATGCCTTTCTAAAACAATGTTTGTTTTTTCTTTTATTAATTTGACATCACACAGAATGAAATGTGCCTAATTTTTATGTTTCTCTTATGATAGTAACTGTTTATCGAACAAATAAGTAAAATAAGTACAGTAGAACCTCGATTATCCGTGAACCTATTAATCGATCGACTGTCTTCCTCACGCTTTTTTTTTTTTTGCTGCAGCAGAAATACGAACTTCTGTACATTACGTTAGTACTGTACGTATATATATATATATATATATATATATATATATATATATATATATATATATATATATATATATATTCTCGTACTCTGTTGTAATTTAACATAGGAAAACAAAAACACACACATGATTGCAACATCATTCAAGAAATTAAATTACAACATCGCATACAGAACAAATAATACTCTATAAAAACATCTCTATATTAACATCTCAACACACAAAGACATAAATACAACCACACAAACTCAAATGTAACACCTGCAACAACTTCTACATAGGACAGACAGGCAGATCATTTCAGATACGTCACAAAGAACACAGCATACCCATAACAAAATTACAAAACACTTCCACATATGTAGAACACATCACAAATGCTAACCACACCTACAGAGACATCAACACAGACATGGAAATTCTACACATCCAACCAAAAAGCCAAAACTAAACACACTAGAACAATACGAAATATACAGACACACAAAAACACATCCAAATCAAATTCTCAACACACAACTCAATTTCAGAACAGACACACTCTTTGACTCCACATTACACTACACAAACACACCCCCACAGGAAACAAAACAAAAGGCGCCAAGACCAGCACCGACCAGTTCTGAAGATGGTCAATAGCAGGCCGAAACATGTTACCAAAGTAATATAAAATTTAATACGTGAAAGAAACATAATACGTTTTCCGAAGAGATACAGTGTTAAAAGTTGTGTAATGAAGATGTATACATTATATTGCTGAGAACATTAACAAATGTATACAATATTTTGGAACAAAATTAATGACATCTTTCTATATCATATTTTGGAACAGAAGGAGTAATAATTTACACACAGTACATAATCGATGAAGTTACTTTATCGCCTAACAGCCGATTAAATCATATCGCTTTCGGAAATCACGTCTCCGCGCAGAAATCGGGCCACCTTCGACACTAACTTTCGGTTTAGCATTGACACACAATATTTTCACAATCGATAAATTACTTTACTCCTAATAAAATTGTTTTTATATATCACGTGACTCTATGCGCAAAGGCATTCTGAATCGGGCCGTCTTTGTATCTGTCGTCCAGTACAGCAAGACTGAAGGGGTGGCATGAGCGCTGCATTTGCAATGGGCATGGAGGGAGCGCGGGAGGAACACGGCCGTAGGCGCAATCAATACTCGCGACGAGGGTCGTCCTCGGATTGTTTTTATCAAACCCTCTGTAATTTACACGGGGCGGCAATTAGCTTCCGAACACTGCGTCCAACATCTCTCATCCACCACTTGTTGGGAATCAGGCCCCATTTACAAGCGAAGTTCATTTCAACTTCAAAGAGGTGGCTGAATCTCTAAGGCAGCGTAACAGCTGAAGGCGAGGTTTCACAAACTTCATGACCCTTAAGTAAGACTACACACGCGTTAGCTTCCTACTCCTTGTTTCTACCAAGTTACATCTAAGGAAGACCCCGTTCCTCGAGGGACGACGCAGTATCCACGTTTAAATAGTTCATTACATCTGTACAAATTTCAGCCTGTTCGTATATTTACATTCCTTCTTATTATTGATCATCTTCTTGGTCATCTTTACCATCAGCATCATCTTAATCTCGATCATCATCAACATCAGCTTCATCTTGGTCATTACTAGGCTTAGTATTCCAGCTACCTGAAGACTGAACTTAAAAGACAATTTGGGTATATAGCACGCCGAACACAGGTAATGCTATGGATAAGGATATAAACAAACAGGTCGTCGCTGCATGTTCGTGGAGTACAGTCAACTCCCGACATTCTGAAGCTATACTAGTAAACACAGGCTTGAGCCGTGATGTTCATTTTCGTCGTGATCTTTGCAGTGAATAATAACGTGCATTTGCAAGTTACGGAACTTGAACATATGCGGATGTCACTTGAAATGATTTTACATTGCAAGAAATTCTTTCAATAGCTCGTGACATTGTTGCATGATGTAGTACAAGATATTCCTATTGTCTGATATTTTTTTCATGTTTCTTCAGGATATTGCATATGTCGCTCATCACTGAAAACCCACTAATTTTCTATGCATTTTTCTAGAAATCCCCTGAAATGTAGATTATTCAATTTATTAATTGGGATGTTGGCACTGAACATCATGGTAGGCTACACAAATCCATGCTAAACATCGAGTTAATATCTTCATAATTTTCAGATTTTGATGGTGCTGGTTCTTTCGGACTACGTTCAACACAATTTCGCGCCTTTTGATATAATTGCAGTGTCTTTCAGTGCACTGTTTTTTGTCACTTTTAGGTTTATTTTACACAATGTATATGTAATGCTGTCTATATTGACAGTGAAAACATTAGTTCAAATATCTTCAACTATGCCCTAAAATATTATACGCTTGAGTGTCTTACCTAAGGCATTTTACCTCTGCAATGAACATTTAATCAGCCACAAAGATGTAGTCATTTACATAATACGACTAGTAAGAGCAGAGATCGATAAGACTACTCACTATGACTGCGTCCCGGCTTTGACTTATTATAGCGAAAGGCACAGCGTATACTATTTTGTATACGAACATACCTATACCTGCGCTGTGACGTCACATATACTGCGAATCAAGCAACTTCATTCCAGATTATAGGTAGTTGAATTACGAAGCCTAGTCATTACCATCATCTTCACTTTCACTATGGTCATCTTGGTCATCATCACCATTTTGGTCATCATCATCATCTTGATCATCATTGTCATCATCTTGGTCATCATCATTGTAAGAAATCGTCATCTTGGTCAGCAACATCATATTCGTCACCAACACCATCATCTTGGTCATCTTGATCTTCAGCAGCATCACCATAAATTTCAGTGTTATTTGTGAAACTTCGACTCTCACTCTGAGAGAGGAACATAGGTTAAGGGTGTTTGAGAATAAGGTGCTTAGGAAAATATTTGGGGCTAAGCGGGATGAAGTTACAGGAGAATGGAGAAAGTTACACAACACAGAACTGCACGCATTGTATTCTTCACCTGACATAATTAGGAACTTAAAATCCAGACGTTTGAGATGGGCAGGGCATGTAGCACGTATGGGCGAATCCAGAAATGCATATAGAGTGTTAGTTGGGAGACCGGAGGGAAAAAGACCTTTAGGGAGGCCGAGACGTAGATGGGAGGAAAATATTAAAATGGATTTGAGGGAGGTGGGGTATGATGATAGAGACTGGATTAATCTTGCACAGGATAGGGACCGATGGCGGGCTTATGTGAGGGCGGCAATGAACCTTCGGGTTCCTTAAAAGCCATTTGTAAGTAAGTAAGTATCTTGATTATGTTAATCATCTTGATCATTAGCCTGATCATCACCATATCATCTTGGTTCACCTTTAATTGAGGTTCTGGCTGATATGTACATCTATTATCAGGCAGTACATCTTACTTGACGATATGAATCAGAGGAAGAACAATTTATTCTTGTATGCATCTGAAGTCAGACTAGTGCAATAATGTAACTAATCAGCGATGTATGCAGTGGAGGGAGAAACAAACTGGCCACCATATCCCATTACCTCCTGGTTTAGTTGCCTCATGAGTGATGCCTTATTAATGTCACGAGGTTCAAACATTTCTTCGGACAGTTGACTAAACAACACGTTGGTCATCTTCATCTTCAACATCGTATCTTCATCCTCATTATCTTGATCATCACAAGGGCGCAAATAGCCATAGTAGCTGACGCGCCCTTCTTAAACACTACTACTACTACTACTACTACTACTACTACTACTACTACTACTACTACTACTACTACTACTACTTGGTCATCACCATCATTACCTTTTTTTAGTAGATTATTTTAAGACGCTTTATCAACTGCTGTGGTTATCTAGCGTCTGAAAGATATGAAGATGATAATGCCGGCGAAATGAGTCCAGGGTCCAGCGCCGGAAGTTACCCAGCATTTTGCTCTTAATGGGTTGAGGGAAAACCCCGGAAAAAACCTCAACCAGGTAACTTGCCCCAACCAGAATTCGAACCCGGGCCCGCTCGCTTCACGGTCAGGCAGACTAACCATTACTCCACAGCGGTGGACTCATCTTCATCTTCAACATAACATAGAGGGAAAGGAACTGGCCACTCTACCCCATTATCTCCTGGCCTAGTTGCCTCATAAGTGGTGTCTTCTTGGTATCACTTGTGAGGTTCAAACCTGTCTTCGAAAAGTTGACTAAACAACATCATCATATCATCATCATCATAATAATCATCATCATCATCACATGATTTCTTGTTATTGATAGTCAGAGATAAGTTAATATGGCAGCTATCAATTCTGGCTGAATTTTGTAAGAGGTTGAGTGGACTTCGATCCGTTCTGAAAGTTAAAAGACATCTAGAACGTATGAAAAGCCGTGGGAGGTGCGCAATATTGCGTTGGGAAAGAGTTACGAGGCAACCCTATTGTCTGGGCGAGCTAAAATTATCAGCTACTCAAGATATGTCTTTATTACATACCTGCAGAGAGGTGGGCAGATGATGGATGTCAACAATAAAAAACAACTCGGGAGAGAGGCGGGTCACCAAGTGTGAAATTTGCTAAAAAGTAACTTGTGAAATATAACCTGGCATTAAATTACGTTCAAACTAAAACATGTTAACCTTACAACTAGGTTCATTCACAGCCGCGCTGCTTAAGCAAGATTTAGCGCATTTTTCATCTGGGAAAGGTTTTAATATTTTATTCAGCATTTTATTATTTCTGTGGTGCTCTCAACGTTGCCTAGCAACACCTGTCCCATTCGTGTACTTTAAGTAGAACTAGCGAGTTAACGAAAGCAATAAATTTATATTAAAAGTTGGTGATGTAACAAAATAATTTAATTACATATTTAACACACGTAGAGTTTACAAGGGATGACGCGAACCGAAAATGCCAGGGTTTAATAAAATCTGTATCAACTCTGTAGGATTTAACTGTAGCCGAATTGAATTGAGAGATTCTATTATATTTCGTTCCATCTACGTAAAATATTACTATAATGTAATCAACCCTGGGACAAAACATATTTACAAAGAATCCAACAGAATTCATTGATATGTTCTGCGTAGTTCTAGAGCATGAATAAAATAAAGTCAGTAATTTTAAAGTTTCTGTCAGATGGGTTTCCAATTCACTGTGGGCTAAAGCAAGGAGATGCACTGTCACCTTTACTTTTTAACTTTGCTCTAGAGCAGCCGTGGCGAAGAAGAGTTCTTGCGCCGAGCCACTGTGTAACCTGCAACGTGCATAGCACCTGTGGAGGGAGGTGGACACCCGAAGGAGAAGTGAAGCAACTCTCTGACTCAGTAACGGATTTTCATTTCCTTAAGTCCAGCATTTAAAATATAATTTTATACAGTACAAGGCTACAAACTAATGTTTCGTACGTACAACGAAAAGAGAAATGTACAAGAAAACATAGACCACATTAGGAACCTCCTGTGGACACAAAACTTGAGCAATTTTAATCATACAGGTTTTTAGAAATTCCCCTTCCTGAAATGCAATTTCCCAAGCTACCAAATAACTAGTGTGGTTCTTTTTCTGTGCCATGCTTTGTGTATTACTAGTAGTCTGGGGTTCATTTCTTTCTTTCAATTCCAGCAGTCTATTTGCTCGGTCTATACCTGTTAACGAAATAAGAGTATGACTATTCATCCGCAAATAAAGACTGATAATTATTCCGATAACAATAATAACAATAGTAATAATAATAATAATAATAATAATAATAATAATAATAATAACAACAATTACCTTTCAATGTTTCATAATGTGGGTGACATGTAGTATAATTCCGTTTTATGTTATACAACCGTTTTCCTTGTAATACTTGCGAACAAATTATACATTTAGTATTCTCACCATATTCGCAGCAAAAAAATGCGTCCTCCCATCCTACTTGAAACTTTCTTTTTTGTAGATGTACAGTACATGTATTGGAGAGAGACATTGCGACGATACGCCACTCGCAGATCAGAGGCAAATACAAATGGAACGGAGTTTGACTCCAGTGAGCGAGAGGGTGGGGGTTGTGGGAGGTAGAAATACACAGCTATCTTTGCGAGCCACAATGTGCTCGTGAGTCGCATTTTCGCCGCGTCTGCTCTAGAGTATGCCATTAGCAGGGAACGGATTTATATGGACTAAAAATATATGAAATATGTAAATATATATGTAGTTATTTTTACCAAAATATGGAATTAAATATGGATTTTTACCAAAATATGGAATTAAATATGGACTTAAAATTATAAAAAAATGACTATGTACGTTAAATATTGGTACATTTTAATCAAACTAAACAAAAAATATAATGGACGTACCTTATCTTCCAATGTAGTTTCAACAAAACACAATTTTTATTGTCTGTTACCATAACAATAGGTTACAAACATTTCTTTCAAGTGCTGAAAAGTGAATCTTCTTCTATTGTCTCTGAGGATAGATTTATACTGACTAAAAGAGCGTTCGACGTCACAAGAAGTAACTGGTACATAATTCAATTTCACAATGTCTGCTGGGGATAAGTCCAAGTTAATCTTCACTGTTGATTCACCACTCATCACAGCAACAACCTTTTGTAGTTCTTCATATCCAGGGTTTTTTGAAAGTACAGTGTCCACCTTAGCTCTTACTGCATCTGCAACTTTACCTCTACCACGATTCAGTTGTTCCACAGTACTATTTATAATTTCAAAACTTTCAGATAGTGAAAGGTGCCTATTTTGGAGACTTTTGAGCGTTTTTATGATGCATGAAAATGTATGCTGAATGTGAGCTAAGTCATTCTTCACACTTATGTCACAGGTAACTGTTTTCGCAGTATCAATTGAGACTGCATCTTCAGAGTCCAATGCAAGGAGAACATTGTTAATAGAGTCTATATGTTCGGCATAATATTCAACTGCTTCTAGCCATGTACCCCATCTAGTTAAAATTGGCTTTGGTGGCAATGGAATTTCAGGGTACATTTCTTTCAACACGTTAACTCTACTGGGAGCTTTGAGAAATACTTTTTTCACTGATGAAATCAACAAATCTACTTTAGGGAAATTGTCTCTGACCACTTCTGCCACACGATGAAATGCATGCGCCACACAAGTAAAATGAGTCAATTTAGGATATACAACAGATAATGCTTGTCCAGCTTTGACCATATAAGGGGCAGCATCGCTAATAAAGAATAACACATTATCGTACATAATACCCTTTGGCCACAGGATACCCATAGCTTCGTTGAACAGTTTAACTATAGTTTTGTTATTGCACTTTTCTAGAACATCACAATGTAAAAGAATTCGTTCAGAATATTGTTCACTTAACAAACCGATAACTACATTACCAACAAGTCTACCTTCTTTGTCGGGAGTCTCATCAATGGAAACCCAAATTGAACTATCTTTAATTTCATCTCTTATCTTCTGTATTGTCTCATCGTAGATGGATGGAGCATACGTCTTCCTAAGTGTTGACTCATCCGGGATTGTATGTTGAGTATATTTTTCAAGGAATTCCCTGAAGACCTTATTCTTTAGTTTGTAGAGAGGAATATCAGCAGAGATGAGAGAACGGCACAGGTCGATGTTAAACTCAGATCTTACATTCGATGTTGTTGGTTGTGTTAAAAACAATTGTCTCTGCTTGGAATTTAGTTGTTTGTTGGCCTGATGTTTACTAGTTGTAATGTGTTGTTGCACCAGGAACTTTTGTGTAGATGATACTGCACACTGACACAAATTACAAAATAATATTTTATTGTCAGTTGATAAACCATCTTCTTTAAATTCTGAAATGTAACTTGTTAGTTTTGATTTTAAATTGACTGAATGACGTACTTTTGGCATATTTACCGTCTTTATAGTATGATTTACAAAACTGAACCTATGTGTACTCTGACTGGCATTTAACTGTTGAGCTGCACAACTGAAGTCTGTTAAAAATTTTAAATTAAATTGATACAGTTTTGTAACTTACTTTCCCATTGTTGATAGGACTGCTAATTTTCAAATAACTCTGATGTTAAAGGGATTACTGAACATGTGTTTAAATCTCTATTGTTGAAATGTATTTTTAAAAGTTAATGGAATTTTGTTTTGTTTTATTGTTAAACCTAATATAATATGGACTGTTTTATATGAAATATGGAAAATATATGGAAATTAACGAAAATATGTACTAAACTCTAAAATATGGAAAAATATGGAAAATAAAAGTAGGATTTTTCAACCCTACACATTGTGAAACATAAAGATAATGCAAAATATAAATTATATTAGCTTTATAAGTAAATATGTATTTACATATAAATCCTTTCCCTGGCCATTAGGAAAGTCCAAGATAACAGAGAGGGTTTGGAATTGAACGGGTTACATCAGCTGCTTGCCTATGCGGATGACGTGAATATGTTAGGAGAAAATCCACAAACGATTAGGGAAAACACGGGAATTTTACTCGAAGCAAGTAAAGTGATAGGTTTGGAAGTAAATCCCGAAAAGATGAAGTATGTGATTATGTCTCGTGACGATAATAATGTACGAAATGGAAATATAAAAATTGGAAATTTATCTTTTGAAGAGGTGGAAAAATTCAAATACCTGTGAGCAACAGTAACAAATATAAATGATACTCGGGAGGAAATTAAATACAGAATAAATAAGGGAAATGCCTGTTATTATTCGATTGAGAAGCTTTTATCATCCAGTCTGCTGTCAAAAAATCTGAAAGTTAGAATTTATAAAACAGTTATATTACCGGTTATTCTGTATGGTTGTGACACTTGGACTCTCACTTTGAGAGAGGAACATAGGATAAGGGTGCTTGAGAATAAGGTGCTTAGGAAAATATTTGGGGCTAAGAGGGATGAAGTTACAGGAAAATGGAGAAAGCTACACAACAGAGAACTGCATGTATTGTATTCTTCACCTGACATAAGTAGGAACATTAAATCCAGACGTTTGAGATGGGCAGGGCATGTAGCACGTATGAGCGAATCCAGAAATTCATATAGAGTGTTAGTTGGGAGGCCGGAGGGAAAAATACTTTGGGGAGGCCGAGACGTAGATGGGAGGATAATATTAAAATGGATTTGAGGGGGGTGGGATATGATGATAGAGACTGGATTAATCTTTCTCAGGATAGGGACCAATGGCGGCCTTATGTGAGGGCGGCAATGAACCTCCGGGTTCCTTAAAAACAAGTAAGTAAGTAAGTAAGTAAGTAATTTTAAAATTTGAAATAACAGAAAATATGAGAAGTAGGTCTATCTGCAAATTTCTCTGAAAATATAAGCCTACAGCCGAGAACCTTAACCTACAGCAACGAGATAATGACACGAATGTCCATACAACCATGTAATAATAGGAACCTAGTTCACATGTAGGGCCTATTACATGTTTACATACTCTACTTTAAATTATCGAATTGAACTTACTTTAGCTTTGATGTGATATTAGGCCTAATAAAATAATGATTATGATAATAATAATAATAATAATAATAATAATAATAATAATAATAATAATAATCAGGGAAAGGATTTATATGTAAATACATATTTACTTATAAAGCTAATATAATTTATATTTTGCATTATCTTTATGTTTCACAATGTGTAGGGTTGAAAAATCCTACTTTTATTTTCCATATTTTTCCATATTTTAGAGTTTAGTACATATTTTCGTTAATTTCCATATATTTTCCATATTTCATATAAAACAGTCCATATTATATTAGGTTTAACAATAAAACAAAACAAAATTCCATTAACTTTTAAAAATACATTTCAACAATAGAGATTTAAACACATGTTCAGTAATCCCTTTAACATCAGAGTTATTTGAAAATTAGCAGTCCTATCAACAATGGGAAAGTAAGTTACAAAACTGTATTAATTTAATTTAAAATTTTTAACAGACTTCAGTTGTGCAGCTCAACAGTTAAATGCCAGTCAGAGTACACATAGGTTCAGTTTTGTAAATCATACTATAAAGACGGTAAATATGCCAAAAGTACGTCATTCAGTCAATTTAAAATCAAAACTAACAAGTTACATTTCAGAATTTAAAGAAGATGGTTTATCAACTGACAATAAAATATTATTTTGTAATTTGTGTCAGTGTGCAGTATCATCTACACAAAAGTTCCTGGTGCAACAACACATTACAACTAGTAAACATCAGGCCAACAAACAACTAAATTCCAAGCAGAGACAATTGTTTTTAACACAACCAACAACATCGAATGTAAGATCTGAGTTTAACATCGACCTGTGCCGTTCTCTCATCTCTGCTGATATTCCTCTCTACAAACTAAAGAATAAGGTCTTCAGGGAATTCCTTGAAAAATATACTCAACATACAATCCCGGATGAGTCAACACTTAGGAAGACGTATGCTCCATCCATCTACGATGAGACAATACAGAAGATAAGAGATGAAATTAAAGATAGTTCAATTTGGGTTTCCATTGATGAGACTCCCGACAAAGAAGGTAGACTTGTTGGTAATGTAGTTATCGGTTTGTTAAGTGAACAATATTCTGAACGAATTCTTTTACATTGTGATGTTCTAGAAAAGTGCAATAACAAAACTATAGTTAAACTGTTCAACGAAGCTATGGGTATCCTGTGGCCAAAGGGTATTATGTACGATAATGTGTTATTCTTTATTAGCGATGCTGCCCCTTATATGGTCAAAGCTGGACAAGCATTATCTGTTGTATATCCAAAATTGACTCATTTTACTTGTGTGGCGCATGCATTTCATCGTGTGGCAGAAGTGGTCAGAGACAATTTCCCTAAAGTAGATTTGTTGATTTCATCAGTGAAAAAAGTATTTCTCAAAGCTCCCAGTAGAGTTAACGTGTTGAAAGAAATGTACCCTGAAATTCCATTGCCACCAAAGCCAATTTTAACTAGATGGGGTACATGGCTAGAAGCAGTTGAATATTATGCCGAACATATAGACTCTATTAACAATGTTCTCCTTGCATTGGACTCTGAAGATGCAGTCTCAATTGATACTGCGAAAACAGTTACCTGTGACATAAGTGTGAAGAATGACTTAGCTCACATTCAGCATACATTTTCATGCATCATAAAAACGCTCAAAAGTCTCCAAAATAGGCACCTTTCACTATCTGAAAGTTTTGAAATTATAAATAGTACTGTGGAACAACTGAATCGTGGTAGAGGTAAAGTTGCAGATGCAGTAAGAGCTAAGGTGGACACCCTGGATATGAAGAACTACAAAAGGTTGTTGCTGTGATGAGTGGTGAATCAACAGTGAAGATTAACTTGGACTTATCCCCAGCAGACATTGTGAAATTGAATTATGTACCAGTTACTTCTTGTGACGTCGAACGCTCTTTTAGTCAGTATAAATCTATCCTCAGAGACAATAGAAGAAGATTCACTTTTCAGCACTTGAAAGAAATGTTTGTAACCTATTGTTATGGTAACAGACAATAAAAATTGTGTTTTGTTGAAACTACATTGGAAGATAAGGTACGTCCATTATATTTTTTGTTTAGTTTGATTAAAATGTACCAATATTTAACGTACATAGTCATTTTTTTATAATTTTAAGTCCATATTTAATTCCATATTTTGGTAAAAATCCATATTTAATTCCATATTTTGGTAAAAATAACTACATATATATTTACATATTTCATATATTTTTAGTCCATATAAATCCGTTCCCTGATAATAATAAATCTACATTATTAACATTATAGTTACCACAAACTCTCTTCTTTTATTACTTGAACTGTTTAGAAATCCATATTTATAAAAATTCAGGAACTTCCACATAACATAGTGACATTATTATTATTATTATTATTATTATTATTATTATTACTATTATTATTACTAACTACAGTGATAACGTCTCTTTAAGAAATCTCTTCGAGTGAATTAATTTGGAGCCCTTAACAGACCTAACCAATAATTAATCTAAATTAGTGATGGCTTGATAGTAATAAATAGTAATAAATAATAACAATAACATTATATTATTGACATTGTAATTATCATACGTCAAGATAAACTTGTGAGGCAGTAAAGCAAGTGGACAACTTCAAATACTTGGGGTGTACTGTAAGCAGTAACATGAGCTGCTGCCAGGAAGTCAAAAGGAGGATAGCAATGACCAAGGAAGCTTTTAATGGAAAAGAACATTTTCTGCGGGTCTCTGGAAAAAGAATTAAGGAAGAGACTAGTGAAGTGCTTTGTATGGAGTGTTGCATTGCATGGGGCAGAAACGTGGACATTACGACGAAGTGAAGAGAAGCGAATAGAAGCATTTGAAATGTGTATATGGAGAAGAATGGAACGTGTGAAGTGGACAGACAGAATAAGAAATGAAGCTGTGTTGGAAAGAGTGGGTGAAGAAAGAATGGCGCTGAAACTGAACAGGAAGAGGAAAAGGGATTGGTTGAGTCACTGGCTGAGAAGAAACTGCCTACTGAAGGAGGCACTGGGAGGAATGGTGAACGGGAGAAGAGTTCGGGGCAGAAGAAGATATCAGATCATAGACGACATTAAGATGTATGGATCATATAAGGAAACGAAGATGAAGACAAAAAATAGGAAAGATTGGAGAAAGTTGGGTTTGCAGTGAAAGACTTGCCCTTGGGCAGAACACGAAATGAAATGATTATTTGAAGAGTTCAGAACCATAATGGGCCAAGCGCCATTTACTAAAACCGTATAAAACAAGAGTTAAAATGAAGTTATTACCATAATTCAATGGAAACATATAGCAAGCAATATAAAGTATACACATTCAAACTAAATGATATGTCAATTTTCATTAAACTATGGTATTCACTTAACTTTAACCCTTCCTTTCTCAGTTTTTAATAAATGGCGCTTGGCCCACTAGAGCTCTGAATCGTTCATTTATTCTGTTACTGCTTGGACTGTTTAGAGCTCAACATAATTCAATATTGAAATTACATTAGTGTTCTATTATTATTATTATTATTATTATTATTATTATTATTATTATTATTATTATTATTATCGAACACTGTAAAAAATTTCTGCAGTAAATGAATTTGGAGCCGTAAACAGATTATCTAACAACCTAAACTAGTGATGACTTGTGAATAATAATAATAATAATAATAATAATAATAATAATAATAATAATAATAATAATAATAATAATAACAACAACAACAAACAAACTCTGTCTTTAATTTTTCTGAATTGTGGATGGAAGTAGGTTATATAGACGTCTTTTCTGAGTTGCTTTCGTTAGCTGTGATGAACATTAATGGGATTCTTTTCATTATTGTGAGGATCGTGAAAATACTCCGGAATTTACAGTCTTCCTCATCGTCTTTCTTAATAAGAGCGAGCGTCTAAATATCATTCCAAATGACTTCGGGATCTAGTTTCCTCGTCTCCTTTTTTCTTAATTAGAACAGTTATACGAGTATAATAGTCTGTCACTGCAAGCGAAAGTCTCGTCTGAGTGGAAATAGAATTAACTACAATAAATGACTTCCATTTAGCTTCAGTGATTAGCAGCTCTGGGTGCTAACTCTTCTTTGTGCAGCCTCTACTATTTTCTTACGGCGCTGAGTGACGAGAAAGTCTGTCCCCAAATGAATCTTTCTAAGACCAAAGTTATAGAAAATGTGAACAGCTGCGCTAAGTGGTCAGATCTTCGGTCTGTCACACGAACGGTCCGAGTTCGAGTCACGATAAACGCAATAGGTCTACTATCGCAGTGACCCCTTAACATACATTGTACATACAATCATGAGCGAAGTTATGAGGGGACATGGGGGCACTGTTCCCCCCAAACTTGACCCTTTTTTTCTATTAATATTAGAAAATATTGAATTCAATTTTTTTTTATGATTAAGTTTCTGTGTTTAAATTGGTGAATTAATGTCTTCAGATCATGTGTCTGGACTATAATATTTATTTTAAATTTCTGAATGTATAAGAATTCCTGTACTTCATTTGAGGAATGGAAGCACTGTAATTTTTCTTTTGTAACAGCCTGTACTCATGTGTTAGAAGTCTGCAGGTGTTCAGGCCGCCGCTTGGAGAAATATGAATAACATAGTGCACAACAATGCAGAAAGAAGAAAAGTGATCCCGGTATAATGTGTAAACTTAAAGACGAGATTAAATGAAATAAGTGGCTTAGTGGATAAAGCATCAGCACGTAGAGCTGAAAACCCGGGTTCAAATCCCGGCGCCGGAGAGAATTTTTCTCCGTTCCATCTCTTTTTCATCATGTGATGACGCAGAATATCTGCATGGAAATATCATATGTACTTCGGTACATCAAAATATATATGATATGCGTAATAAATCACTTTGTGATTTAAGACGGCGCCCATACCGTCGGATCCCGGCCAATCAGTCACTCATCTGAGTGCACCTCAACACATGTATGGACTTCGGTCCTGCGTTCATAGACATCTATGACGTAGTGCAGAGGGCGGCCACTAGAGGGAACCCAAGAGATGGAGCTTAATCTGAGACGATTCTAAACGGCGTCGGGATTGTATCCGGCGTGGCTTAGTGGATAAAGCATCAGCACGCAGCTGAAAACCCGGGTTCAAATCCCGGCGCCGGAGAGAATTTTTCTCCGTTCCATCTCTCTTTCATCATGTGATGACGCAGAATATCTGCATGGAAATATCATATGTACTTCGGTACATCAAAATATATATGATATGCGTAATAAATCACTTTGTGATTTAAGACTGCGCCCATACCGTCGGATCCCGGCCAATCAGTCACTCATCTGAGTGCACCTCAACACATGTATGGACTTCGGTCCTGCGTTCATAGACATCTATGACGTAGTGCAGAGGGCGGCCACTAGAGGGAACCCAAGAGATCGAGCTTAATCTGAGACGATTCTAAACGGCGTCGGGATTGTATCCGGCGTGGCTTAGTGGATAAAGCATCAGCACGTAGAGCTGAAAACCCGGGTTCAAATCCCGGCGCCGGAGAGAATTTTTCTCCGTTCCATCTCTCTTTCATCATGTGATGACGCAGAATATCTGCATGGAAATATCATATGTACTTCGGTACATCAAAATATATATGAAATAATTAGAGTTTACATTTCATATGATATCTTCAGGAAGGTAAGCTTCATATAAAAAAAGTTTCTTTTAGCACTGTTACGTAGTTTTATTGATGTATGCATGTGTTTCTTGAGAGAAAAAAAAGGGAGATTGTTTTAAGTTATGCCCTATTATAATTTGTGGTAGACCTACAGTTCAAGTCCTGTACAACTCCGTTCGAAACATTGCGGGTATGGATGTAACACTGTAAGAGAGATGCCCCGAAAATACCTTTATTAAATGATCATATTCCGATATACTGTACCACGGTCAAGCTATAACGGGGGGAGGAGGTAAATAATGTCCCCCATAATCCCATTATATGGGGATTCTATGGTTTTGCTTTGCCCCCCCCCTCCCAAGAAAACCGTTCTCTCTCAGCCTATGCATACAAACATACAATAGATATTGTACGTACAGCAGCGTTGCCAACCGTGGCCGAATTCGGCTAAACGTAGCTTAATTTTTAGTCATGCAGCTTGTAGCAGAATGGTCGTAGCCGAATGTCAAAATGTAGCCGAATTGAGATTCGATCGAGCGACCATCTGTGAATACTCAAATTTTATGTGTAAACACTTTCTTTTAACAAATTTATTTTCTCATACTAATACCCACCAGAATTTCCTCACTTCCTCATTAAAATTACGAAAACATACCGGCAGAAACTTTGTGTCACAGATTGAATTCTGAACAATGTGACCCGCATTTATGGCAAGGATAGCATTGCTATTTTCAGTTTTATTCTCCTATTATGTGAATAGCGCCTATTACCTAACTCACAATTTCTGTACTCGTGAATTTGCAGACACCCGTCAGGGGGTTTATTAGGGGTCGCCTACCCAACAAAAGTAAACAAGTACCCTGACAGTTCCTCTGTTTGTGAACTTCCCGGCACACAGCAGAGTTTTTATTTGGGGTCGCCTACTCCGCAAAAATAACAGTATTCTGACTTCAAAATAACAATGAAACTTAAGCCTCTTAGATTTAAAAAACTGGCCCTTCCCACGCATATCTATCCCAGTGTCCACTTGCTGCGACACGTTGTCGAAAACATTGTAAACATCATAACATTGATCGTCGATGCTATTTATTAGTCAATAACTGTAAATATGTACCTATAAATACGTAGACAAATATGTATAAACACATGGGCACTGTGACTTTTTTGTATACTTATGTTAGCAAGTGTTATCAGAAGGATCAACTGGATTTCATTAGGTGAGTTAATAAATACTTTCCCGTTTTTATATTGCTGCATGGTTTGTAGATTGGGTTGAGCAACGCTTTACTAAATCTATAGACGTGTGTTGATGCTTAGGCCTCTGTATTGATTTTTTGGTTTGTAAGAAATAATAATGATTATTATAAATATTAACATTAATAACCCCATTAATAATAATAATAATAATAATAATAATAATAATAATAATAATAATAATAATAATAATAATAATAATTGTATTCGTAGCTCTTTCGAATTATTTTTATTAAATTAATATAACGGGCAATGAAATCATCGTTAAACGCAGCACATTGAACAACATATACGCAAATTCTTCAAGTTTTGAGCGTAGCTTAATTTCAGTCTTCGTAGCTGAATTTCGGGATGTTTGTAGCCGACTCGCTCGTGTTCAGGTTGGCAACGCTGACGTACAGGGTGACTCAAAAGTCTAACAACATAGACAAACTCCGTTATTAGTGCAGGAAGGAAAAAATGGAAAGAGGGGAAAGTTATTGCAAATATATAGTTTTTAATCCACGTAGAATGCACCGTTGAGATTATACACTGGTACGAAAGTCAATGAGAACAAAAAAATTCCCTGTTGCCACATGCTTCGTCCTTGAACGGCGTATTTATGTTACCACAGTCACCGTAGTGTATATTGGGTAAATTACCAGACCTGAGGGGAAAAATACCTCTGGGGAGGCCGAGACGTAGATGGGAGGATAATATTAAAATGAATTTGAGGGAGGTGGGATATAATGGTAGGGACTGGGTTAATCTTACTCAGGGTAGGGATCGATGGCGGGCTTATGTGAGAGCGGCAATGAAACTCCGGGTTCTCTAAAAGCCATTTGTAAGTAAGTAAATAAGTAAGGTCCTACTGATATATCTGTCCACAATACAGAGTGTTTAAAAAATACGGGGCATAATTTCAGGTATGTATTTCCCACATGTTGACAATCAAAATAGTTCATTACAACATGTGTCCGGAAATGCTTCATTTCCGAGTTATGGCCTTCACAACATTGAAATTCACCGGAACGTTTTTCTTTCCGCAGGTCGTTGTCATTACAGAAGATGTTCAAAATGTCCACCTCCTGCTTGAATACAGACCTCACATCGACGTCTCATTGACCTGCGAACACGATCCCAAACTCCAGGAGTATTGCTTATGTCCTCAGAACATGCCACAATTCCATTCCGAAGGGATTCCAAATCAGGCACCGGAGACGAATAAACCAATGATTTTAAATGGCCCCACAAGTAGAAATCGAGAGGGTTCAGATCAGGTGAGCGTGGAGGCCAAGCAGTTGGGCCACCTCTACCTATCCATCGATCAGGAAACCTTCGATCCAAGTACTGAATGTAACCTTCGCCTCGGAATGAACTGTCAGAGTGCCCTCTTAATGTCTCCTTTGACGGCAACGACCTCCGGAAAGAAAAACGTTCCGGTGAATTTCAATGTTGTGAAGGCCATAACTCGGAAATAAAGCATTTCCGGACACATGTTGTAATGAACTATTTTGATTGTCTACATGTGGGAAATATATACCTGAAATTATGCCCCGTATTTTTGAAACACCCTGTATATTATGTCTTTATTAAAGTTTAAGCATTTGTGAATAAATACGAAGTAAAATGAATATAATTCACAGCTTTGAATTCCAAACAATGTAAATTAAGCCAGGAAGAAAAACAAATCCTCTTTCTATGATACCTTAAGATATTTCTATTTCCCATTATTCAGCGCTGATAACCTTAGCGTCCACACCTGTGGAGTAACGGTTAGCGCCTCTGGCCGCGAAACCACATGGCCCGGGTTCGATTCCCGGTCGGAGAAAGTTACCTGGTTGAGGTTTTTTCCGAGATTTTCCCTCAACCCATTACGAGCAAATGCTGGGTAACTTTCGGTGCTGGACCCTGGACTCATTTCACCGAAATTATCACCTTCATTTCATTCAGACGCTAAATAACTTAAGACGTTGATAAAGCGTCGTAAAATAACCTACTAAAATAAAAAAAATAATCTTACCGGAATTTTAGCAGCTCCGTAGCGGATTTCGTGTTTCTAGAGTTGGACACACTGTCTAATGCAAAGGCAAGAGTCCTTTAAGCAAACTGTAGAGTCAAGGAGTAAAAACAGTGAGACTCTATAGCATGATGTCAACTGATGCCCATAGGAGCAAGCGCGCGCTTTAGAGCCCAGGAGAGCCTGAGCGCTTTACAGCGGAAAGGAAAGAGACAGACGAAAGAGGTAGTATATGCCACTTGATCGAGCTATATACAGGGATGGCCAGCACTGATTCAATGGATAAAGGGAAGAGAACTTATTATAACTGGATCCATGTTAATTTTTAGATTTGTCTAAGAAGTGTAAGTGCATTATAGGAATGTAAGTTCTAATTTTAATGTTCATTTTTCACAAGTTTGCTTTTTTATTCAAAAGGAATATTTTCTCAACTTTTTTTTACAGAAATGTGAAATTTTCAGATATGTTTGTTTAGTAGCCTTACATATACTAAAACAATGTTTTCGTAAATCTAATATATCGTAAATACGTATTACTGAAGATAGTGTATTAAAATGTTTGAAAATATTCTCATGGAAAATGTTTGTAAGGAAATGAATTAACAAAGCAAATACTGTTACATCACAAACAAAAGATATGTGCCTGTGTGTTGGTAAAACGTCAGTTCTATAGCTTCAGCAGATTTCGAGATAATTTAATATTCTGATAACAGAAAGTTGCGCAACAATATCAACTAAAAGCATAATGCGATAAGAGTTTTATTATGTAATATTAGTTACAGTTAAAACATATAGGCTACCTAGACAACTTTGCTGTGTACTATAGGCTAATATTGTTTCGATTACTTTTATAAGGCTAAAGATACCATCAATATCAATTTCAACTTATCATGTCATATTCGGTGTCTTTCTTTGCGATAACATTTTCTTTATGTTTAATTCACTTAGTACAGTATAGTTGTAGTTATTATGGAATTTGTGTGAATATTCCTTCTTTACTCTTTATTATGTTATTAACGTTTAAAACACAACTGGAATATTAGGCTAAGAAATAGATGTTAGTACTTTTGTTTTACAGACAATATAGAAAATAACAAACAGAAAGAAGCCAAATAAAAATAACAACATAAAATTTCACGTTCCGTTTGAAGTTTGTGCACCACTGTTTTCTTAATCCAAGAGGCTGCTTATTCCTCCTAGCATACCTAGCGCTTAATGCCCGCGCACGATTGTCAGAAAAATGCGCTTGCTTTGACATCAGTGCTCTACACTATACCATAAAATGTATATGAAATTGCATTACCGATAACAAAATAACTCAAGATTTTCAGGCATTGAATGACTATGATATTAGTGAGAAATAATCTTCTAATGAATAGTAGAGGGACATCACTTTATTTTTACCAACATTTTTAACATTAACCTGGCTATACTCTGAAACACTGTTGCCCCCTTCCATTACAGGAGTTTGATGTTACTAGTGCAATATGTAAACAAATCATTTTACTAGGTATAGGAGGAGTGGAAAAGTAGTGTATCCATTTATGTTGTAGGGAAATACGATATTACGATTTTCAGTTTGATCATCACTTTTACGGAATTTATCAAAATACAGTAGAGTAGTAACATTTTTTTTTTTTTCAAAAACTCAACTTTTCAGGCGGCTATGTTCGTTATGTAATGTCTACTTTATTTAGCATATCAATTATTGATGTTATCATACAATATAGAGAGTGCATTTAAATGGAGGGGGTCATAAGTAAAGGGCTGTAAGTGCACTTAAGTTACTTTTGAGAAAATGGGGTTTAAATATTTAAGCTTTCGTAAAATCGGTGAAATTTTTTATTTAAATTTTAATGTGTGATGCGATTAAAATATCCCTTTGCCACTAAAATTTTAGATACTTTTGCTTACACTGGATGCACTTAACTCATGTTATTACAAATGTCACTAGCATTCCTTTGCTTCTAGCCACCTCAATTCAAAAAAAGCTAATCTGAATTTTTAAACAAGTTGCTGAAAATGGTTGCCGTTCATTACAATGCAGGCTTCAATTCAGTACGCATATTATTAAAAACATTTTGAAGCATATTCTCTGAAATTGAATTTATCGTTTCTTGAATATAATTTTTTAGTGCGGTATTATTAATATAGGTTCTTTCTTCTATAGAAAACGCAATCATATTTATGAAACACACTATACACTGCAGTGTTTACTTCACTGCTTGAAGACTTCGAATGCAACAGCGGCCATAAGTTTGTGTGTCTGACGGGAGCAAGGACATTAGTGAAGGGGTGAGAGTGAAGTATATTCAGAAATGCAGGTACAATAAAAATGCAAGTAAAAATAAAATGATGTCCCTGTACTAAAGTTACGGAAGGCATTTCTGAAAGACTCGTTAAGTCTTTCAGAAATGCCTCTCTTCTTCTGACGTAAGGAACCACGTAGAATAACTTTTGTACAACCAAATTAACAAAGTAAAATAATATTCATAACTTGAGCAATTATTCGAGGCAACGTTGTCCAACAGGACTTGACATCGGAATAGAATTCGTGTAATGCAGAGCCTGATCAGATGTAATTAAGGGCTCCCTGCAAGGTCACGAAACCTGGGAAAAGAGATGGATCGCGTGAGATATCGCGGTGCCGTGTATCATACAGGGAGTCACAATTAATACGGAGCAACATCGTAAATCAAGTCTCAAGCACGTGCCAACCCTTTGCTGCGTTTGTGTATTCTGGTAGTTCTGAGGTCTTTCGAAATTGTAATCTAACACAAAGGTAACGAGACAGGCTCCATTTTCGTAAGTTTGATGGTTCGATTCACACTGTTGTCAATTCTTAGAAGCCTTTTCTGACTTACTATGATTGAAACTAAAGTGCTAATGATAAAATGTAACAATTCATAAGTATAATAATTGAGGACATGGCCCGAATAATGGCGTTTACAGCTATAGCACAGTCTAGTATACAGTCACGAAGCTCAATACTTACTGAATATGCAAACATAGATAGTTGCTCACCAACAGGATCGCTACTATCGCCTCATCACGGACTCTTTCCCTAGCATACGATAAAATGTATTGTACTTTCGATATCGTGTTCTTTTGAAAAAATTAACACCTTCCTTCCACTATTGAAATATGATATATATAAGGTTTATATATTATTTTCATAAAATATAATATATTACATTCCATAAACTCACCTTCCTGGATCTTTCGGAAGAAGGATAACGCTAACCTATTTCTCTTACAATTTATAGTACTACAAATGTCTCCTTGGCCCATATTATTATTCAAATTATTGTATTTTAGCCATTTACAGTTATTACAAACGATAACGAACATTTCACAGTTTACATAGCTTTTCACAAAAATGCGAAATACGGCACAGTCAATGCCTTTTCGATCTAGACCAGGCCGTAATGTATGTTCGGGTTTTCTATTTCAGTGTATGGAGCTCAGTGAAATATTATATTATAACTTTATTGCGTATCATAGCTAAGCTTTATTTAGTGTAATGTGTCCATAAGTTCCGTTTACTTCTTGTTGCATAATATGTTGCAGAAATAATTACAAAACTGTGTTATTTTAATGTGAAGAGAATTTTACATGTTAACATAATCCGTTCGCGTCAACATTTCAAGTTTAGAATGGAAGCTATTTTGAGGTTTAATAAAAAAGAATTTATATTGTGATTTCAATTTAGCACATCTACCTTCCTTAATTTTAGACAAAACATTTACCATACCACTCCTATGAAATTAGTGTACGTACAATTGTGTTACTTCGTCTCTTAAATAGTAGATAAATACAATAATTCAGTACTCAATTGTAGTATTAAAATACAGACAAATTGAATGTCCGGGGTATCATACATGACATTATGCTTAATTATAATGCATAATTGCGAATTTAGGAATATAAGTTAAATATAGTAAACATAACCTATATTTTCATATGAATGGCAAGGAATTGGAGATCACTAAATTTAGACAGAAAGGGGCAAGTGGTACAGTAAACATAACCTATAATGTCAACATATCTAAATATCCGTGCGGTGCAATTGAAAATTATTGAATCGTGCATAAATGAATGTGCAAGAATTTCGCAATATTTAATCGAAATAAAGGCAGGTATTACACATACGGACAACGTAATTTTCACACCATAAATAATATTATATCTTAACTCGCAAGTGAATTATGTCTGAAATGTCTCATAATCATTGTTTTAAATTTTATTAATGGAATTACACTACATTTTAGAGAAACATATGTTACTGTTTATGCATTCCAACTAATTTATATGGTTGAAACGCCGTCCTTCGTGATCGGGTTAAGCGAGTTACATGGTCAACCTTACGGCATGTATTAGGTCACGATGGCTGTGGCACAGTCTATTGTTCCCAGTACTCACAGCGCTCCAAGCGGCTAGCAACTATCGCGAGAATTGAAAAAAATCATCCCAAGCTTCGTGATTGTATATAGTAGACTGTGGCTATAGTTTATTCCTCAAAGAGTTGGATTTATTTTTCAATTTACTTTATACTTCCTACCGAAGTAAGAAATACGAGTAGTAGACTGTGGCTATAGTTTATTCCTCAAAGAGTTGGATTTATTTTTCAATTTACTTTATACTTCCTACCGAAGTAAGAAATACGAGTAGTAGACTGTGGCTATAGTTTATTCTCAAAGAGTTGGATTTATTTTTCAATTTACTTTATACTTCCTACCGAAGTAAGAAATACGAGTAGTAGACTGTGGCTATAGTTTATTCCTCAAAGAGTTGGATTTATTTTTCAATTTACTTTATACTTCCTACCGAAGTAAGAAATACGAGTAGTAGACTGTGGCTATAGTTTATTCTCAAAGAGTTGGATTTATTTTTCAATTTACTTTATACTTCCTACCGAAGTAAGAAATACGAGTAGTAGACTGTGGCTATAGTTTATTCTCAAAGAGTTGGATTTATTTTTCAATTTACTTTATACTTCCTACCGAAGTAAGAAATACGAGTAGTAGACTGTGGCTGTAGTTTATTCCTCAAAGAGTTGGATTTATTTTTCAATTTACTTTATACTTCCTACCGAAGTAAGAAATACGAGTAGTAGACTGTGGCTATAGTTTATTCTCAAAGAGTTGGATTTATTTTTCAATTTACTTTATACTTCCTACCGAAGTAAGAAATACGAGTAGTAGACTGTGGCTATAGTTTATTCCTCAAAGAGTTGGATTTATTTTTCAATTTACTTTATACTTCCTACCGAAGTAAGAAATACGAGTAGTAGACTGTGGCTGTAGTTTATTCCTCAAAGAGTTGGATTTATTTTTCAATTTACTTTATACTTCCTACCGAAGTAAGAAATACGAGTAGTAGACTGTGGCTATAGTTTATTCTCAAAGAGTTGGATTTATTTTTCAATTTACTTTATACTTCCTACCGAAGTAAGAAATACGAGTAGTAGACTGTGGCTATAGTTTATTCCTCAAAGAGTTGGATTTATTTTTCAATTTACTTTATACTTCCTACCGAAGTAAGAAATACGAGTAGTAGACTGTGGCTATAGTTTATTCTCAAAGAGTTGGATTTATTTTTCAATTTACTTTATACTTCCTACCGAAGTAAGAAATACGAGTAGTAGACTGTGGCTATAGTTTATTCCTCAAAGAGTTGGATTTATTTTTCAATTTACTTTATACTTCCTACCGAAGTAAGAAATACGAGTAGTAGACTGTGGCTATAGTTTATTCTCAAAGAGTTGGATTTATTTTTCAATTTACTTTATACTTCCTACCGAAGTAAGAAATACGAGTAGTAGACTGTGGCTATAGTTTATTCCTCAAAGAGTTGGATTTATTTTTCAATTTACTTTATACTTCCTACCGATGTAAGAAATACGAGTAGTAGACTGTGGCTATAGTTTATTCCTCAAAGAGTTGGATTTATTTTTCAATTTACTTTATACTTCCTACCGAAGTAAGAAATACGAGTAGTAGACTGTGGCTATAGTTTATTCTCAAAGAGTTGGATTTATTTTTCAATTTACTTTATACTTCCTACCGAAGTAAGAAATACGAGTAGTAGACTGTGGCTATAGTTTATTCCTCAAAGAGTTGGATTTATTTTTCAATTTACTTTATACTTCCTACCGATGTAAGAAATACGAGTAGTAGACTGTGGCTATAGTTTATTCCTCAAAGAGTTGGATTTATTTTTCAATTTACTTTATACTTCCTACCGAAGTAAGAAATACGAGTAGTAGACTGGCTATAGTTTATTCCTCAAAGAGTTGGATTTATTTTTCAATTTACTTTATACTTCCTACCGATGTAAGAAATACGAGTAGTAGACTGTGGCTATAGTTTATTCCTCAAAGAGTAGGATTTATTTTTCAATTTACTTTATACTTCCTACCGATGTAAGAAATACGAGTAGTAGACTGTGGCTATAGTTTATTCCTCAAAGAGTTGGATTTATTTTTCAATTTACTTTATACTTCCTACCGAAGTAAGAAATACGAGTAGTAGACTGTGGCTATAGTTTATTCCTCAAAGAGTTGGATTTATTTTTCAATTTACTTTATACTTCCTACCGATGTAAGAAATACGAGTAGTAGACTGTGGCTATAGTTTATTCCTCAAAGAGTTGGATTTATTTTTCAATTTACTTTATACTTCCTACCGAAGTAAGAAATACGAGTAGTAGACTGTGGCTATAGTTTATTCTCGAAGAGTTGGATTTATTTTTCAATTTACTTTATACTTCCTACCGAAGTAAGAAATACGAGTAGTAGACTGTGGCTATAGTTTATTCCACAAATAGTTGGAGTATATTTTTCAATTTACTTTATACGTCCTACCGAAATAAGGAATACTCGTAATAATTATACCACCAACAAAACCAGTGCTTAAAAATAAACCACACCTGGCTTTCACAAATCAATTTTGTTTCAACAATGAATAAATTTCAATATGTTTCTTAGCATCGCGTCTGAGGTTCTTCGTCATATCGACTTTGATGACATCATCAATGCTTTGTCTGTGAAGAAAGTGCGAAGGAAATCTTTATAATTCACAAGTAAGATCCATGTATTTTGATTCCAGTAATTTATCGTTTTCTGAAGTGTAACACTTCATTTAAAACTAATTTAAACTAAACATGACCTGTATAATAGCTGCTCATAAACTGTTTGTGGGAGTTGGAGGGCGGCAAATTTTAGCAATGCCTAGGGGCGGCACTATACCTAAATCCGGCCCTGGAAATATAATTACTATAGTCCTAATTTCTAATTTCCGGCAGCCAATCGCGTTGCATGTCGGCTACATTTAAACGTGTGTGTCTTGTGATTCGCTGAGGAAGACGTTATTAATTTCTTAAGGCTCGATAAATACTTAATATAATCGCCCGCCATTTTAGCTCTTTCGTTGGCGTTCGCAGAAAGCACACAAAGATGTTATTTGCCGCTCAATTATTTGCTGAATTACAGTGCGTTTGATTTATTATCATAGGAGCTACGACATGATAATGTTTAACGGTGTGGCAAATAGATTTCTCGTATGGTAGCTCGGCAACGAAAGAACAAAAATGGCGAACGATACTACCTACCTAGACTTTATTGAGCCTTCACTTCCTAAGACGTAAGCAAAGAGGAGGAGTCACGCCGGGAATAACAGCGTCGCGACTGTAATTCTGAATATAATTTCTTTCATCCAAACTTTTTCAGTCGATACTAGACGTTTCATTTGTCGGTTTTTATGCGCCATAGTTTAGAAGGAAAATCTGTACACAGATACACAGACAGCATGTTGAAATCCACTTTCCTCAGTATCGGAGATTCTAAGAACGTATATTTTTACTAGCATTTGGAAAAATAGTTCCATTTCTTTACAGTTTGCGCAATTATAAAGTAAAGGAAGTCAATATTAAAAAGTAAATACATCTCCCTATTGTAACAACTTCCTATCCAGCAACAATAGACAAGTTACACAATTCCGTTCATGGCAAAAGAACTGCATTACACTATATTAACAGATTTTCTTATTTTCCCTTCTTATGAAGTTACAAAGGCTTTCCTGTACAACAGCATGTTATAGAATACCAGCACCTCTTTTATGACTCACAATCCACCTATCGGAAGTTGAAAAGAATTGTAGTCCGTAGATTTCTTTTGTTTTATTGCCTGGCGTTGCTAGGAACAACTCGCGTTGCATCTGTTTCACCACTGCTGCCAATGTACGGAGTATTTATATTGCTAGAAACACTTTCTATGGCTATAAACATTAATACTACTGCACAAAGCTATAAAATTTCACTAATATTTACCATTTGGTGTAGTTACCACGAGCTGCACCGATGTTCTCCACATTTGTTCTCTCTTTCCCTCTCAGTGTTTTATTTTTATTACGGCCCCCCTCATATTGTTGACCAATACTTCCACTACACAATATTTATTTCATTTCTTTCCTAAATAAACCGTGCAGCATATTGCTTCCCGGATTACATTCCACCCAGCCTATGTTGAACAACAAATACTGAAATAGGAAACACATGGAGTTATGGCATTTCCTCTCCATCGTGTTGTGCTGTACATTTTGGCATGGGCAAGCGAAAATTGTTAAAGCAGAGTTTATTAACGCACGACATAGTTCACCGCTATGTACTAGTGGTAGTGTACAAGGCTATGTTGGGCAAGGTCCCTAATTAGGTTTATTTATTCTGAATTTTCTTCAGATAACAACAAAGGCGTTGGCCCAACAATTTCTTTCGCCGTGATACTACCTTTTCCACTTTATATACAGGTTGAACCGTAAATAATACCATTAATTACTGTGGGTTATTCTTTGAGATAATTCAAACAAAAAGTTTAATTCAATTTTGCTAGTTTTCGCTTCCTTTTCGAGATAAAAATTGTTTTATACAAAACATTTTTTAGCATCTTTTGGGAAATCCATTGATTGAATTCCCAATATGCTCAGTCAATTTAAGAGAGCACTGTAGTTTGATGATAAATGGTTGAAACAATTTTAGTTTTGTCCTTTAAATGTGCAAAAATTTGATCCGAACAAATGTAACATTGAAAAATTCCTTTGTTCGAATCAAATTCCTGCACATTTGAAGGACAGAACTAAAATTCTATCAATCATTTATTATTATAATACACAACTCATAAGTGACAGAGATGATATGTTTCGAGGTGTATTCATTTTGCCCATTGTGCTTCCATATTCTGGGATGAAACAAGAAACCGAGAGAGAAGTATCTGCAAAGATGATGGCAACAACAACAACAACAACAACAACAATAGTAAATAATAATAATAATAATAATAATAATAATAATAATAATAATAATAATAATAATAATATCGGTGGTGGTGGTGATGATGATGACAGATGGTATGATGAATGTGACGAAGACAGTATGTTATCGTGAAGGTGATGACAATCATGGTGGTAATGGTAATGGACATGATAATTAACCATGATGTGCGCGACGATAAGGATGGTGAAAATAGTGGGAGTGGTATTAAAGATGATAATAATGAGGGTGATAAGGACGATAATGATTGTGATAAGGACGATAATGATTGTGATAAGTATGACAGTGATTGTCATGAGGATTAAGGCTGGTTCACAATAAACCGGGAACGGAAACGACAGCAAGAACGAGAACGGAAATATTGTTAAAATAAATGTATTTAAATGTGAACATTCACAATTAACATTCACGTTCCCGTTCCCCGGCTCCGGCAAACTTCTCGTTAATTGTGAATGCTCACATTTAAATACATTTATTTTAACAATATTTCCGTTCTCGTTGTCGTTTCTGTTCCCGGTTTATTGTGGACCAGCCTTTATAGTGATTACGATGAGGATGATAGTGGTTGTGAAGAAGCTTATAGTGATTGTAACGAGGATGATAGTGGTTGCGATGTGGATGATAGTGACTGCGACGAGGATGATAGTGATTGCGACGAGGATGATAGTGGTTGTGATGATGATAGTGATTGTGATGAAGATTATAACGATTGTAACGAGGATAATAGTGATTGTGAAGAGACTTACAGTGATTGTAACCAGGATGATAGTGATTGCAACGAGAATGATAGTGATTGTGAAGAGGCTTGCAATGATTGTAACGAGGATGATAGTGACTGCGATGTGGATGATTGTGATTGCGACGAGGATGATAGTGACTGCGATGTGGATGATAGTGATTGCGACGAGAATGATAGTGATTACGACGAGGATGATAGTGATTGTGAAGAGGATTATGGTTGTAACGAGGATGATAGTGATTGTGACGAGGATGATAGTGATTGTGACGAGGATGATAGTGATTGTGAAGAGGATTATGATTGTAACGATGATGATAGTGATTGTGACTAGGATTATATGGCTGTGGTGGTGGTGGTGGTGGTGGTGGTGGTGGTGGTGGTGGTGATGATGATGATGATGATAGTGATTATGATGACGATTGTAACGAGGATGATAGTGTTTGCAATGTGGAATTAGAATTATGGTGTATTTAACGACGCTCAAACTTCCGAGGTTATATCAGCGTCGCCGGTCTGCCAGAATTTTGTTCCACAGGAGTTCTTTCACATGCTAATAAATCTACTGACATGAGCCTGTCACATATAAGCAAACTTAAATGCCATCGACCTGGGCCGGGACCGAACCCGCAACCTCGAGCACAGAAAACCAGCGCTATACCGACTACGCTACCCAGGCTGACTGCAATGTGGATAATAATGATTGTGACGAGGATGATAGTGATTGTGATAAGGATTATAATGATTGTAACGAAGATGACAGTGATTTCGATAAATTTCGTAAGTATGATGAGAATGATAATGATTGTGATAACGATGGTAATGGCATTATGATGCCTGCAGAAGTAATGCTAATAAATTATTGTAATAACTGTGATATTATGATAACAATAATAATGAAGACGGTGATGATCGTTGATAATAATGTAGAATATCATTATGATGGTTATGATTATGGTTGTGATTATGTAGATAAGGGTGCTGAGGAAGATTAAAATGGTGACTGAAAACAGTGATAGTACATGAATCTCAGAACCTGGGAAGTGATAAAATACAGTAGAGATAGTGAAGAAGAAATGGCTGTGATTGTCATGTGAAACTTAATTTCGGTACAGACTTCATAACAAGGCTCAACTCGTACAGTGATTGCAATCTAATGACGGAAATACGGCATGTGTCGGGAAAGAAAACACAACTTTCAGACAGCGCGCATGTGGCATTAGATCGAAGTGTGTCCTTGTTCCTATGGCAACGCAATCTGTCACACACAGCTGAAACTGTGCATGACAGCGCTGTTATCAAGGGTTTCGAAATTAACACGTCTCCCGGCAGTAACACACGTTTACAGCCGAGATAGCCAAGGCACGTAGCAAGCGAGAATAGCTGTTTATTATGCAGTTTTCATCCATCATTTTATACTTAGTCTGCATTTATCTAAGCCATTACTTTTTTGGTTCCAAAGGTAGAATAATCAACTCTGAATAAAACATTTGACACAATGTTATTTTATTATTAGGCCTATTATTATTACCGCACGCAATGTATTCTTCACCTGACATAATTAGGAACATTAAATCCAGACGTTTGAGATGGGCAGGGCACGTAACACGTATGGGTGAATCCAGAAATGCATATAGAGTGTTAGTTGGGAAACCGGAGGGAAAAAGATCTTTGGGGAGGCCGAGACGTAGAAGAAAAAAAAAATGATTTAACGACGCTCGCAACTGCAGAGGTTATATCAGCGTCGCCGGATGTGCCGGAATTTTGTCCCGCAGGAGTTCTTTTACATGCCAGTAAATCTACTGACATGAGCCTGTCGCATTGTAAACACACTTAAATTCCATCGATCTGGGCCGGGATCGAACCCGCAACCTCGAGCATACAAGGCCAGCGCTATACCAAGTACCTACCGAGGCCGAATCGAGACGTAGATGGGAGGATAATATTAAAATGGATTTGAAGGGCTAGGATATGATAAAGAGTGGCTTAATCTTGCACAGGATAGAGACCGATGGCGGGCTTATGTGAGGGCGGCAATGAACCTGCGGGTTCCTTAAAAGCCATTTGCAAGTTACCACCACCACCACCACCACCACCATTATTATTATTATTATTATTATTATTATTATTATTATTATTATTATTATTATTATTACCACCAGCATCATCATTATCGTATATTTTCCTTTTTTTACTACCGTTTGAAAGCCAATTTTATTTTTTAATTGGTTATTTTATAACACTTTATCAACTACTAAGGTTATCTAGCGTCTGAATGAGATGAAGGTGATAATGCCAGCGAAATGAGTCCGTGGTCGCGCCCGAGAGATACTCAGAATTTGTTCTTTATGGGTTCAGGGAAACCCCTGGAAAAACCTCAATCAGGTAACTTGTCCCAATCAGGATTTGAACCCGAGCCCGCTCATTTCACGGTAAGGCATGATAACCGTTCTCTGTGTACAACGCTTAAAACAGGGGATTTCGTGCGTATAAGTACAAAAAAGCAATTTCCAGTATAGTTACACACTGTTTATACATCCATCGCTTATACATGGTTTATTAGTACGTTTTCTGTCCAAACTCTGCATAAATCTCGTATAAAAATTATATACGGTGTAAGTAGACAGTAAATTTTCAATGGTTCAGGTTTCGTAATACTATCATGGTAGATCGGAAAGTAACGCACACCAATTATTTTACGGAATAGGCTACTATTTTGGTTAGGACGTTCAAAGTTTGCAGATAGTTAGTTTGAATCTTGAGCTACAGAAAGCAATGATTCGATTGGTTGTCACCCTGGTGGAACGAGCTGTAACTACTGAGTAAAAATGGCGCGTTTTCTACCATCGTTCACTTGTGAAGGTCAGCGAGATGTAGTCAGTTGCAGATTCTTCGAAGAAGTCCGCCGACAATCCACGTTCCGGCCGACCAGTGACCGTTGCATCGCCCAATGTCAGAGGCATCATTAAGGCGGCAATCACCCACCCTACAGTCCAGGCCTCTCACCGTCTGACTTTCACCTCTTCGGACCAATGAAGAAATTCCCAGGAGGCCAACGCTTCGGTTCGGATGAAGTGAAATCAGTCGTGCGCAGGTGGCTATACAGCCAAAAAACGCAGTTTTATGAACGAGATATACTGAATATGGTGTCACGATGGGGTAAATATGTCGAGAGACTTGGTTTCAATGTCGAAGAATAGGTAAAACCTGTAGATTTCTTGTGCATTATTTCATTTTGTTTACCCATGAAATACGTTGCAACAAAAAATAATTGTGCGTTACTTTTCGATCAACCCTCGTATTATTACAGAAAGGTTAGACTTGTCTGGCACAGGTCTTCTCCTGATCACATTGGAGATCTTCTGGGAGCGAATAAAAGCAGCAAGCCCTGATATTCGTCATATAGTGATACATGTATCTCTTCCGCTCGATGCCAGAGCACAGTTGCCGTAATCATCAGCGGTGGTGGTTACCAAGACGATGAAGAACTCACTATCAGTCGTATTGCAACGGGAGCATTGCAATCTAATCATTTTGGCGTGTAACGTCTGTATTCGACCTACATTAATAGGAAAAATGAAAGGATTTGGTGCAACGACTTATGCTTACGTCATTCCCGAGGAAATGCTTTCGTTATATGCGATAAACTCAATAGTGTAAATGTGTTTAATACGATACAATTTTGCTCGTTTTTGCTTCCTTTTCGAGATAAAAATTGTTTTATGTGAAACATTTCATAGCATGTTTTGGGGAAGGCGTTGATTTAAGTCCCAATATGCTGTAACATTGTAAAATTCCTTTGCAGAACTGGAAGTTACTTTTGTTCGAATAAAATTTCCGCTCGTTTAAAGGACAAAACTAAAATTATTTCAATAATTTAGTATCATAATACACTGCACACTTAAATTGACTGAACATAATAATTGAGAATTCAATCAATGATTTTCCCAAACACGCTATGAAATGTTTGATATAAAACAATTTTTATATCGAAAAACGATCAAAATTGTACTGGGTATGAAACACTTTTGTTTGAAATATCTCAAAGAATTGCCTCTGAAATTAATGATATTACTTACAGTTCACGGTAATGCTGTAATTGTGCTCTGGCGAACATACGCGTCCACAATACATGCATAACTATATAAAGTTAATACAAGCTTTGCACTATTCATATTTATTTATTTGGGTGCAGTACGTTACAATGTTGAATGACAACATTGACGTCCGGTCATACAGCTATCACTCACTTATCAACATACAATTTTGATATATACGTGTACATAGACCGTCTTACATTGTATGCACACATACATTTTAAAATTTACTTTACATGACTTTTAACTTATTTATTTCCTTCATTCATTTTTCTCTTACTTTCCAAAAGTATGTTCCTAAGGGTTTTATTATCTGGTCATTTTAATTCTTCAAAGTAGTATGGACTGAGATCAGGCGAGTAGGGAGGATGTTCCAATGCACTACCACCTAATGCTTCTCGTAGCTCAGAATGACAATGATGAGCATTTCCGCCACGAAGAGCTGCAATATTCACGTATGACCGCTGTTCAACTCTATTTACATCCATCTTGGAGCACAGCCTGTAGCATATTAACTTTTGCGTTTGCTGTCAACTATCCACCAATGCACACAAGTGCATTCTGGCGGTGCCATCGCGTATAGTGTACGACAGGTTTTCAAAGGTATATACTGAACTAACTACATTTCGGTTATTTCGAAGATATAACATAGTTGCCATGCCTTATGAAATAACCCTCGTATTTAATAATAATAATAATAATAATAATAATAATAATAATAATAATAATAATAATAATACTAATAATAATATTAATAATACATACGAAATTTTCGAAATTATTTTCGTTATCTGTCTCTAATTTAAATGTCTATATATATTACTTCTACAGTTAAGTTTCTCTGAACTATGATAATTTTATAGTTCATACCTAAAAAAATGGAGAATGGGGTTTTAAATTTCTGGTAATTCAATAATTTATTTATTTAGTTATTTATTTATTTATTGATATTTATGTACTGTACAACAGCCATTGGCCAATAAAAGTCCAGCACAGTGATACAATTAATACAATAAAATGAACAACTATGGTGCAACAGCCATTGGCCAATAAAAGTCCAGCACAGTGATACAATTAATACAATAAAATGAACAACTATGGTACAAATAGTTGTTCATTTTATTATATTGATTGTATCACTGTGATGGACTTTTATTGGCCAATGGCTCTTGCCCAGCAAACAAACAAACAAATAAATAACTAATTAAATATATATATATATATATAAATAAATAAATAAAAATTAATAAAAATAAATAAACAAAATACATAAATAAATACATAAACACGTAAATAAAAAAATAAACAAATAAATAAATACACAAATAAATACATAAATAAATATATAAACAAATCTCATTCTCCATTTTTTGTAGGTATAACTATAAAGTTGTCATAGTTCAAAGAAACTTAAATGTAGTAGTAATATATGTATAGACATTTAAATTAGAGACAGACAACAAAATAATTTCGTAAATTTTGTAATAATAATAATAATAATAATAATAATAATAATGATGATAATGATAATAATAATAATGATAATGATAATAATTATAATAATAATAATAATAATAATAATAATAATAATAATACCTGTACCGAGATAATGAGTACCGATAATGGAAGAGCAGGATTGCAGTTTCTCTCTTTTCTGTTAAGCGCACACAGGAAGTCTGACTGTAGCAAACCGTTGTAGAAATTATGCGACTGAATATGCATATTCGTCCACTGTTTAAAAATCCAATACTTGACTCCGCCTCTGCTATTGTGTGAACTGCTGTAGTAGCATAGCCGTCACGTGGCCGGGCTTCATTAATCATACACACGCAACGATTCAATTGGCGTGCCACACAAAGAGGAACCTCGCGTACCAGAGCCCTGACGCTGTAGGCTATTTTCAATTACTTGCCTGTGACCAATTATGATTTTAGTAGAATAACAATGATAATTTTTTTAGTTGGTTATTTCACGACGCTGTCTCAACTACTAGGTTATTTAGCGTCGATGAGATTGGTGAGAGTGAGATGGTATTTGGCGAGATGAGGCAGAGGATTCGCCATAGATTACCTGGCATTCACCTTACGGTTAGGGAAAACCTCGGAAAAAACCCACCCAGGTAATCAGCTCAAGCGCGGATCGAACCCGCGCCCGAGCGCAGCTTCAGACCGGGAGGCAAGCACCTTAACCGACTGAGCCACGCCGGTGGCTAATAATAACAATAACAATAAGTAATAATGTGAAATATCTGCTCATTACTGTCATCGTAGCTCCTCTCGTTGTCCTAGATCATGGATGTCCAAACGCCTATAGAACCAGGAGATATTGCACGTCAAGCATGCTCTGCTAAGGTCAATAACTTTCCATATAAAATAGGAAAAACGACCTTAAAGAATAAGCGCTGTGGGTTGCTTACGCCAGGGGTTACCTCGTACGAGTTACAATTGGACATCTATGTCCTAGATTGTACAGTAACTCGCGGATTCAAACACGACCGCGTGCGATGGATTTTAAGAGTGATCAATTTAATTCCTTAGAAAAACTTTCTTATGAATAAAAATGAATTTGGGATGTCTACTCTACATATTTACGAAACATTAAAGGGCACTTACTGAAACGTTAAGACTCCAAAAAAATTTGCCGCCTGTCATTTTTCATCCACGTCAAAATTTAATTCGGATTGGAGTCGAAGTACGTACATGTAAACTCGATTCTTCCTCCAACTATAATCGTTTCGAATCAATCGATACAACAATGCTGTGAACGAATCGATACAATGCAGTGAACTAATCGATACAACACAGTGAACGAATCGATACAATGCAGTGAACGAATCGATACAATACAGTGAACGAATCGATACAATGCAGTGAACAAATCGATATAACAATGCAGTGAATGGAACAATATAACAATGCAGTGAATGGATCAATATAACAATGCAATGAATGAATCCATCGACCGACCGACCGACTGTAAAGTTCAAACATAAACATTAAACATGGCTGACTAAGAGGAACAAACAAGTTGTCTTTTATTAGACGAATGACAATCACAGATTTCAATTTAGGTACAAAATATTATTCACAGGCAGGGTGCGAATTAACGGGGGAGATGGGGGGGATTTCCACCCTGTTGGAAAGTTATCTCCCCCTCTCATAAATTCATATTAACATCCCTGCCAGGGATAACTTTAAATCCCCTCACAAAATATAATTCTTTTAATACGAGTATATGACTTTATAAATATAAAGTAAGCAAAGAAAATAATACTGATGTATTATCATCACCGGCAAGCTGACAACAATCAATAACTTAGGAATTACACATCTTATCTTAAGCCTGCTCATGGATATAATTATTATTATGATCAAGATGCGAGACAAGCAACTCAGTGCGACGAAGCGTTGAGCCGTATCGGATGAGGATAATAATAATTTTATGTATGGTATTCTCTACCTAGGATTCTATCCCCCCCCCCCTTATCAGAAATCTTAATTCGCACCCTGCTCACAGGTGGCAGGGCAAACAGACTGTAGCGTCAAATTCACTGCATAGATGAAAATAGTGTTTTTGAGAGAAATTTGATGAAAAATTTGACCCTGAGCAAGGAACCAGTTTTATAAAATATTTATCAAAACTTTCATCATATCTACTGTACAATAAATTTAATGACAAAATTAACAGTGAGCAACGGGCATTAGGAGATAAAAGTTTCTCATAGTTCTCCACGAAGTCTGTGTACAGAAAACTTGATATTTTTAAGGAGCTGTCAGCTATTAGAGGTAGATGCGGCCAGAGAACATACTGAGTGTTCAGTTCAAAGTGTGTCATGGCTCGCTGTATGCCGTCATGTGGCTAGCCGATGAGCCTAGAGAATTCAATCTTCCTACACTTCCGCAGAGGTGTATAACCTATGAGGCAGAGAAGTTGCCTAGCAAGTACGGCGTTCATTCTGAAGAGTACGTACCGATACGTACGGTAACGCCGGTAGTGGCAGGAATGTGAACTGTTTGGAAATACGTACTGTCGGGATATGGGGAGAGGGTTAAGACGATTACTTACGTATTTGTTGACATTAACTTCGACGGTCAACATGGACACGGAGCATTTGATTTGTGTTGTGGAGTGTTACCGTACGCAACCGATGATAACAAATACCCTGCGTACGACTTGCCCGCGAGGTTATGGTAGCACACAGACCGTACAGACCGCCATCTGTTGCTACGACGTTCAAGTTATACCGTACACGTTCTCAAGTTCAGATTGAAGAACGCCTTAAATAATAGGCAACTTCTCTAACATATAAGCTGAAACTCGCTTCAAATCGGTGACCCAACAACAGTGACGTCATGACACACTTTGAAATGAACACCCAGTATTTTGCAGCAGCTGCTATGAAATAGAGGAGTGCAACTGTTCATACATTAAAAATAATAAACATTTTCCTGTTTTTCTGAAGTGAAATTATGTCCTATATTTCGCCGGAATGGCGATAGTCATTTCCGCTACAAGGAATAATTACAAGCTGTTGCGTAGCCTAAAAATAACACCATATTAGTCATTCACATAGGATAAAGCAAGGAGAATGACGAGGGGTCAAAATTCCAAGGTTACCGCCACTTAGCGAAGTTCCTTCAGTCTGATATTTATAATTCTCTCTGCTATTACTTCAGGACGTTTTCAGACGCATTTTCTTACATATTGCCTTGGCTTGCCTTTTTCAAGGGCCGGACCCCGGACGGGTACCGGTACTCGTATTTAGGCTTACATTAGGGTGACCAACTTCTGATCACAAAAATACGGGAGATATGGTCACGACAAATTTTAGCGCAAATTTTTTTGAAGTGTGAACCCTGGGTTCATTGATGTAATGGTTTATATTTTAATATAAAACTATCAATTTATCTGTAGTCTAATGCAAATATGATTTAGGTCCCAGCAGTGAGCACTGAATTATATTAATACTGAAAAACAAGAATTTTGCTCCGACTTAAAACAATGTGTCCCTTATGGTTGATGTGCGCTGAATCCGAAAATGCATCTCTTTTCTTCGTATCACGTAAGGTTTTTAAGATATACTATGATTTCACTTTTCGATAAGCGCTCCCCCAGATAACTTCTGGCGCAGGTTGGAGGTAGAAATCAAAACAAAAAACAATGCATTTTATGAGTTTATGACTTATTTCCAATTTCTTACGGTTGTTGTCATTTTCTTTTGTACAGGGACATCATTTTATTTTTACTAACATTTTTAATATTAACCTGGCTATACCTTTCTATTAACGATTGAAACAGGAAACACCGTTTGCTACCCCTTCCACGACTGGAGTTCGATGATACTGGCGTAAAACAGAAACAAATCACTTTACTAGGTATAGGAAGGAAGAAAAGTAGTTAATTCATTTATGTAAACTAGGAAATATCGCAATTTTGAGTTTGATAATTTTCATTAGGTTTTTGTTTAATCGAAATACAGTACTGTATTAACACTTAGTGTTTTTACACACGAATTGAGCTATCCATTCGGACGTATTAATTATGCAGTGTATATTGTACTGTTACAGCACATTAGCGTACAATATAGAGAATGAAGTTAAATTGAAAAATAATCATAATATGGATATTTAAACACATTTTTGAAAATGGTGGCCGTTCATTTCGATACAGGCTTCAGTTCTTTTGTGCATATTATCGCACTATATACTATTGTACCTAATTCCAATTACCAGTTTCGTCCTTCGTACGAGTAACTCATGTTGAAATAATTCTGTACCTACTCTATAAAAGAGTACCTTACGTACTGTAAATTCAATCTTCACTTCCGCCCGATCCGAAAAGATAAAATTACTCAGAAATGCTATCTACTGTCCGTTCAAGTGGTTTTGTCGCAGGGTCGTAGAAAGGGGGGGGGTAATCACGTAGCAGTTAATTACTTAACGAGGCCCTTTTATTTAAGTTATTTTAAACACTTGTATAATATTACGTAGACGTCCAACTCCTAACAGAAATTAGTGTTTTCAAAAAGAGCTAAGAAAGCCCAGCTACTAGACTTAGCAGAGGGGCGAACAGAAGCAGGTGGGGGAAACCGGGATGCGACATAGGGAAACGGACGACAGTACCTGTACGAAAATATGATTCAATATTGAAAGCTCTTTCGTCACTGGAAAAGCGAACATATTTCTGGAACGTACTATACTTACTCAGTACTGCTTACGCGCCCTCGGCTCTGTGTCGTGAACGGTTGGAAGTTTCCTAGTAGAAAGGGTGGGAGTGAAGTACATTCGTACAATAAAAATTGAAGTAAAAATAAAATGATGTTCCTGTACTTCTAATAAATAAACAGATATTGGTCCCTTCTATTAAGTAAATCTCATAACAGTTCAAAGTGAGGTCTATGCTCTGAACAAACAAGGGTGTGACAGACAAAATACCTAACGTGTTGATCTCTTTCTCGTATAGTTTGCTTACGAAAATATGTTACAAATTATTGAATTACTTAGAATATAGTTCCAACATAATGGTAAAGTACAGTAAGTAAATAAGTCATTCAGTACGTAGGATATGGTGATATTTGGTAACAGGTGGCAACACTGACAAGATGGCAATATTTCAGGAGTGGATCAGGACAGCACGTTTGCACATCTCCTTTTTATGTTAGGTTAGGTTCTTTTCAAACTGAAATGACGAGTGAAGCGTAGGACAGTTAAAATTACTCTAACCTAACCTAACCTTTTTATGTTAAGTTAGGTTAGGATAGGATAGGTTAGGTTAGGTTAGGTTAGAGTAATTTTAACTGTACGTTTCACTCGTCATTTCAGTTTGAAAAGAACCTAACCTACCATAAAAAGGAGATGTGCAAACGTGCTGTCCTGATCCACTCCTAATATTTCTTGTTTATGAACTGTTCTTATGTGACCCTCACTATACGCTGATCTTTTCCGAGCTCCAGCGCTACTTTACTGAGTTTTAGGGACAGCTGCCATGTTTTTCCTACTGACATAAAGACAGCCTCTATCTCGTTTTATCTGCAAATGTAATTCCAACATTACTACGTTATAAAATCGCATGATTCTAAGTAACTTCCGTAGTTTATTAGTATCGTTAAACACACAAGAAAGTGAATCAGACATTTTGTTTACCCTATTAGGCAAGAAGTGTGATATCAACGTTCTAGTCTTACTTATACTAACTTATAGGGTTTTTCAAAAGTAAAGCATCATTATTTTAATTGAAATTGGATCAGTGCATTTGGACAAAAAAACTCGAGATACGTCAAACGTTATATTTAGAAAGGAATATTTTATGGAAACAAAATATTTTGCGACTATTGCTGCGAGAGTTATGATGGCAGAAGAAGATATCAGATGAAAGACGACATTAAGATGTATGGGTCATATGCAGAGATTAAGAGGAAGGCAGAAAATAGAAAAGAGTGGAGAATGTTGGGTTTGCAGTGAAACATCTGCGCTTGGGCAGAACACTATGAATGAATGAATGAATGAATGAATGAATGAAGTTTTGGATCGCGAGAGATGGAAAACTCTGGTTAAGGAGACCAGAGGTCCCATCGACCTGTAGCGCGAGGAAGTAAATAACCTTCGGAAGTAACAACCACATGGAAAAGGTTGGTCCACAATAAACCAGGAACGGAAACGACAACGAGAACGGAAATATAGTTAAAATAAATGTATTTAAATGTAAATAACTAATTATTGTGAATGCTCACATTTAAGGGGAGAGGATGGTATTTTTTAAAACTTCTTTCTTATTTTGTGTAAAATATTAATTTTTTCTATGTATAGAGCTCATAGCTGTAGTAACTCAACCAAATATAAATATTTTGAAAAAATTATTTGGGGCCCAGATTAAAAAAAAAGATATACCCAATGTAGGATTTTACTAAAACCGATATATCTAAACCATTTTTAAAGATAGATTCAAACAATTTTTTGCAATTTACTTGAAAAAGCATGCTCTACAATCTATCTGTAACAGAATTTTGATATTAGTCCCTACGTTTGTAAAATAAACAATTAAAATTTAATAACACTCTTTTTATTTCCTTTTTCGCAAAAAAAAAGGGTATATTTTAAAAATGAAATCTATTAACAAAATTCTATTACAGAGGAAAAGTTTCCTAATAGTCTAAAGAATGTGTGTTCTAAATTTCATGCATTTATCTTTAATAGTTCAGAAATTATATCCATTTTTATAGGGGTCGTGTGACTTAAAAATCTATAGCGCAGGAAGTTTAAAATTGGCGTCTCAACATCTGATAAGGGCACAAATACCCACAAAATGATATGCAATGCATTCCACACATAGGCTATCACAGAGTATTCTAAAGATTTTTTTTTGTTGAAAATTTACTCATTTTTTCACCAAAAAATACCGTCCTCTTCCCTTAAATACGTTTATTTAAACATTATTTCCGTTCTCGTTGTCGTTTCCGTTCCAGGTTTATTGTGAATTAGCCTTAACCACGATAAATTGTTAAAGAAAACAATTATTCCAAACAACTAATAGGAAATTCTTCTGTCATTTAAAAATAGACAGAAAAGGCTTCTTGCGAGTTAAATTTCATCACCGTGGCAACTAGGTTTCACGCCGAAGATCAAGAGAGACAGCTGATATCGAAAAGCGGTGGAAATGGACCAGTCCGGTCCTTCACAATCAATGTTGCTGTAGCAATTCACGCGTGTGGAATGTTCAGAGATGTTCTCGGCCTAAATTGCATTCCTGTCAGTGGTATAGTGGTTAGCTGATTGTGTTTTGTTTCATTCTGAGTGCTCATAGCAGCAGAAAATGGAAATGCGTGCTTTTGCTAGACCGACCCGACTAATGTGCAACACATGTCCAATCTAATATTCATCTAACTGCCCACAAGTTGCATCAGAAATAGTGTACAACCCAACATATCCACATTATGCTATTATATGTTCGTATATGTAGAATTAATGAGGGTTCTCTTCTCTCTTTTTTTTTTTTTTAGCATCATGAATATTGGAACGTACCAAGTTCGTATCTGGGCTACTCATATAAGACATTTTTAGAAGAGTTCATTGTAGGGTTCTCGTTATGTTCGACCAAAATGATTCCAAAGTGTCACCTAAGGTAGCATTTTGGAAACCATCTAAAAATAAACATTTAAATCATCAATCATGAGTAAGCCCTTAAGGAGATCTGGTTCTACCACATCCATTATTTTCTATTTATAACCCGGTTTGTACAAACTCAAAAGTATCTATGGATAAATTATTACAGAATGGATAATAGTTATCTTAAGATGACTTTTAGGCTAGTCTATATACAAACGAAAAAGCTGAATTCTTATTCGTACGGGTTATAACCTGTGGATAATTATCCACGGATACGTTAGATCCTAAACCTAGTATTACACCAATTCTAATATAATTAGAGAATCCCTACATGAAAAAGTATATGATTGTGTCTCGTGATCAGAACACTGTACGAAATGGAAATATAAAAATTGAAAACCTATCGTTTAATGAGGTGGGAAATTTTAAATATCTTGGTGCAACAGTAATAAATATAAATAACACTCGAGAGGAAATTAACCGCAGAATAAATGTGGGAAATGCGTGTTATTATTCGGTTCAGAAGCTTTTGTCATCAAGTTTCCTCTCAAAAAAGCTGAAAGTTAGAATTTATAAAATAGTTATATTACCGGTTGTTCTGTCTGGTTGTGAAACTTGGACTCTCACTCTGAGAGAGGAACATAGGTTAAGGGTGTTTGAGAATAAAGTTCTTAGGAAAATATTTGGGACTAAGAGGGATGAAGTTACAGGAGAATGGAGAAAGTTACACAACACAGAACTGCACGCATTGTATTCTTCACCTGACATAATTAGGAACATTAAATCCAGGCGTTTGAGACGGGCAGGGCATGTAGCACGTAGCGAATGTAGAAATGCATATAGAGTGTAAGTTGGGAGGCCGGAGGGAAAAATATCTTTTGGGAGGGCGAGACTTAGGAGGGAGGATAATATTAAAATGGATTTGAGGGAGGTGGGATATGATGGTGGAGACTGGATTAATCCTGCACAGGATAGGGACCGATGGCGGGCTTATGTGAGGGCGGCAATGAACCTGCGAGTTTCTGAAAAGTCACAACTAAACTAAATTAAAATAAACTAAACTAAACTAAACTAAAAACTATATAGGCAAAAAAATAACAACATACGTGTAGCATATTTTGATTAGCTAAATTTACAAATAATTCTGTATTTTGATTTTCTCAGGTTGCTTAGCAAAGAAAAATTCTCTAAGCCACACCGGATTCCCATTCCGGTATCGAATCGAATCCTCTCAGTTTAAGTTACACCTCTTGGGTTCTCTCTGGTGGCCGTCCTTATTAAAGAGCTAGGAATTTTCTTTTCGTATGTTTTAGATCAAGTGTACAATCTTAAGGGAAAAAATATTAACGCTTTATTTAACGTTATATTTTATGTTTCTTAGAAATGTAAATTTATTTGAGAATTGTTTTTTTTTTCTACTTATATAACCGTAGGTAATATCTATAATAGAACAAGAACGTTTTGATAACTAAGAAACTGTTCTGTTTTGTCTTTTTGTCTCAATTAAACATTTATAATGTTATTTATTTCAATGATGTATGTTATTCAAAGTTACGAAATCTTTCCACGCCGACCAAATGCTATTTCGAGAATGATGAGCGAGACTCGAAGCGCACGAGAGTTACGAGACGAGACTCGAAAGACAAATGCAACGAACACAGCGAGCGAGAGCGGCAGTTAGTTTTGTTAATCTCTAGTCACTACAGATAAGTGGAGTACAGTCATGTTTCAATCTGCACGAATTTTTCCTCTAACGATAACAGTGGAAGGAAATACAAAGTAAGATACTTACGAAACTCTAATGTCTATGGAAAGAAATGTTGTAAATAAACTATCGTATTGTGTGTGTATTAAGAGTCCAGCGAACACAAAATAAGAAAGAAACAGAGTCTAGCCTAGCTTGTCAGGCTACCCGCATCTCACAGCGAGGTTGAATGTGATCGGTTTTAAATTGATGCCATATTTGAAACCAGTGTTCGGTGCAGATCGGTTGTCTATGTTATCGTCATTATAAAATTCACTTCTTGTATCATTTGTTTCTGCCCTTAATGCTGAAATTTTAACTATCACTACCCAAAGAGAGAGACAGTTTCAGACGGAACGAAAGTGGTGAAAGATCTGCCATTACTATCGCAAGTTGCAAGACAAATATTGTGTATTCCAGGAAGAAGTGCTTCTTGCGAGATGATTGGGAAATCCTACAGATAGCGTTTTAGATCAGGACATATCGTAGAGACAGCTCTGGCATATATAACTGTAATTAGACATCAGTAGAGTCCGGATTTTTATGCAATATTGATCCTAAAAATATGTAAATAAATATATAACTAGAAACGTCAAAATATGTACCAGATATGTAATATCCAAACTGCACAGGAAATTAAAATAAGTTGTTTATTTTAAAAAATAGTTTTTATTTTAACTAAATAAGATTAATTTCATACAAATGACACATTTATATAGGCTATGTAACGATATACTGGGTGTTCAGTTCAAAGTGTGTCATGGCTCGCTGTATGCCGTCATGTGGCTAGCCGATGAGCCTAGAGAATTCAATCTTCCTACACTTCCGCAGAGGTGTATAACTTATGAGGCAGAGAAGTTGCCTAGCAAGTACGGCGTTCATTCTGAAGAATACGTACCGATACGTACGGTAACGCCGGTAGTGGCAGGAATGTGAACTGTTTGGAAATACGTACTGTCGGGATATGGGGAGAGGGTTAAGACGATTACTTACGTATTTGTTGACATTAACTTCGACGGTCAACGTGGACACGGAGCATTTGATTTGTGTTGTGGAGTGTTACCGTACGCAACCGATGATAACAAATACATACCCTGCATACGACTTGCCGGCGCAAAAAACAGTTCAAAAGAGGTTATGGTAGCACACAGACCGTACAGACCGCCATCTGTTGCTACGACGTTCAAGTTATACCGTACACGTTCTCAAGTTCAGATTGAAGAACGCCTTAAATAATAGGCAACTTCTCTAACATATAAGCTGAAACTCGCTTCAAATCGGTGACCCAACAACAGTGACGTCATGACACACTTTGAAATGAACACCCAGTATAGTTCCGTCGCTCTTATTTCCGGCAGCCAATCACGTTGCAGGTCGACTAAATTTGAAGAGTCCACTGCAAGAATGATGGATGTCATTTGGAATACATTTTGCAGGAGAAGCAATTGAAAGTTTGAAATGCTTAGCGCTCAAAGCTTAACTGTGATTTTCCGATCATTACTGGACAATGACTATCAGTGTTAATGCCATATAACTCTCTATGTACATTCTATATATCTTAAGCTATGCATTGACAGTCTTGGTTCATTTTTGACAAGAAAGTGACATCCATCATTCTTGCAGTGAACTCTTCACTTAAAAGTGTGCGTCTTGTGATTCGCTGATGATGACGTTATGATATGATATGATATGATATGATATATGATATGATATGATATGATATGATATATGATATATTTCGTCACAGCACTTCTTTACTTGTAATGGTGTACCTTACATTTCTGTATCCGGTGCCACCATTAACATATTATTACAATAACACATTATTTGCAGTACACGTCTACACACATACTCCCAATTACGCAATGTACCTTTTTTGTTACTTGGTCAATCTCCCCTTCAGTATTTCCCTATATTTCATTTGCTATTCTCTATTTGTTCATTAATCCTAATATATCTAATATTATATAGCACTTTCACACCCCCCTTATCCTCTAACTACTATTCACTAAAATCTCAATTTCAATTTTTCTCTATAAATTATCATATTGGATTATTTGCCTATTTGTTTTTTTGACCTTTTATTCAATTACTGTTCCAACATTCAAATGTTAGTACTAATTTTATGCTGTCACTTGTTCATTTCTCTAAACCCTTTCTCACTATTTTCACTCATTCCTATTTGCGCTCTCTTTCACTTTCTCACTATTCTGCTTACACCTAAACCATTGTCACTATTCTCACTTCCTATAAATACTTATATTTTATTTTACACATCTGCTTATACACTTATACTTCTCGATCTTTTCCAGTTTCACTTTACTTGCACTTTTTGATCACAACCCCACTTTTTTTCTACACATATCAAATATCTCTGCTAAATCCTCAACTGTCGCAAATTCTGACCTTTCTTTACTGTTCGTCTCTGCCTTATTTCTGACTTTGTCTTTCTTTCTATTTATTTCTTCTTCTATTCCTCTTTTATTTCCCCCCACGCTTTCACTTTCACATACTAGATTTCCACTTACACTTGCACCCTTAATCTTTTCACTACTTTCTTCCCTATTACTTCCTGACTCTTGGTTTCTCTTTTTATCATCCCTCGCCTTTTTTCTAGCGCCGGTGTTGTTTGTTCCGTTATTGTCCGCATTCCGATGATGACGTTATGCAATTCCTAAGGCTCGATAAATACTCAATATAATCGCCCGCCATTTTGTTCTTTCGTTGGCGTTCTCAGAAAGCACACGAGGACGTTATTTGCCGCTCAATTATTTGCTCAATTACAGTGCGTTTGATTTATTATCATATGAGCTACGACATGATAATGTTTAACGGTGCGGCAAATAGATTTCTCGTCTGGTAGCTTGGCAACGAAAGAACAAAAATGCCGAACGATACTACCTACCTAGACTTTATAGAGCGTTCACTTCCTAAGACGTAAGCAGAGAGGAGGAGTCACGCCGGGAATAACAGCGTCGCAACTATAGTTTCTGATACAGTTATAAAGTTAATCAACGCATGAAGCTCAATGTGTCACAAGATATTTCTCCACATTTTCAGGAGTTGAAGTTCCATCGGTGATTGGATAGTTTGTTCTTATACGCTGAAAATGACCTCTCGACATCGCAAGAGGTTACTGGTGCATATTTAAACAAATGGATGTGGCTGACAGATTTTATTTAGATTTAGATTTATTTATTTAACCTGGTAGAGATAAGGCCGTCAGGCCTTCTCTGCCCCTCTACCAGGGGATTACAACTATAACATGAACAATAAGATTACAATTAATATTAAATTTACAATTACAATTACAATAAAAATTAAAGTACGACAAGAATACCTGATTAATGAAAGCTAGACATTTTATCATAGAAGTTAAGAACAAAGAATATTTTTGTATTTATTAAATTACAAATTAAACCTACAATAACAAAATTCTATAGTGATGAAATTACCGGATATTGAGATATTTTGTGGTAGATTAAAAGAACTATTTACAAGAAACCATGTCTGAACGAGTCTCAATTACTGACCAAGTGCCTAGTAAGTTTGCGTTTGAATTCAATTTTATTTCGACAGTCCCTGATGCTAGCAGGTAACGAATTCCAGAGTCTTGGCAGGGCTATTGTGAAAGAGGATGAGTATGAGGAGGTGCGATGGGATGGTATTGTTAGTATTGTTTCATGGCGAGAGCGTGTGTTCAGATTGTGGTGGGAAGAAAGGTAAGTGAAGCGAGACGACAGGTACGAAGGAATAGAAGAGTTCAAGATTTCGAAGAGAAAGAGAAGTGAATGTAAATTTCTTTTCTTATCTAGTTTAAGCCAACCTATTGCTTCCAGGGATGGGGTAATATGATCATATTTACGAACATTGCTTACAAAACGTACACACAAATTATGAGCACGTTGAAGTTTCATTTTGTTGTCGTTGGAAAGGTCAGTCAGTAAAATGTCAGCATAGTCAAAATGGGGAAATACAAGGGTCTGCACAAGGGACTTTTTTAAGCAAGAGGGAAGATGAACATTTATCCTTTTTAGCACATGAATAATAGAATATACTTTTCTGCAGGTTTCTGTGATTTGCATGTCCCAGTTGAGATTATTATCCATGTGAATGCCAAGATTTTTTACCGAAGAACTGAAAGGGATATGCACTGTACTTACTTTAACGGGGGAAATGTCGAGGTGCTTTACAGCGTCGGTTTGCCGTTTGTGTCCTAATATGATTGCTTGTGTCTTTCCAGGATTGATATTAAGATGGAATTTCTTTGTCCATGTCACAATCGAGTCAATGTCTTTGTTCAATTTATCTATAGCTTCATTTATTCGATCTAAGCGGGAAGAGATGTAGCATTGAAGGTCGTCAGCATACAAGTGATAATTACAATGCCTTACATGAGATGTAATATCACTGACATATATCGTGAACAACAATGGTCCGAGTACCGAACCCTGTGGTATACCTGATGTTATGTTAAACCAGGAAGAGCTTCGATTCCCGGATACAACACATTGTTGTCTTTCCCGTAAGTAGGATTCGAACCAACTCACAGCAGTCTCTGACAAATGCAGATTTCTCAATTTATGGGTGAGCAGGTCGAAATTTACAGAGTTGAAAGCTTTGCTAAGGTCAAGAAGTGTTAGTATTGTTACTTTATTAGAGTCGATTGCTTGTCTTCTGGAAGATTCCACGTTTTTATGATGAAGATTTGATTAACAGTAAGTGAACTGATGTAACCTCGATTCCTTTCAACAATGCTTCGAATTTTTCACGACCATCTAAGTAGTTATCTTGTCCTGAATGCTGAAATATGTATCCCATCATGTACACAGTAACATTGTGTTTAAATGTGTATAAATATTTTTATCATATCGTTTTAGTTTATGCTGAAATATTGATTTATTTTCTTTACAAGGGATATAATTTAAAGACATTTGGCCTGAATGTTAATTTTCTGTAAACTTATATAATTATCTTAAAAATATGCACTATAATTTTCGAAATGTGTAAAAATATTAATATTAAAATCTATATATATATATATATATATATATATATATATATATAATTTGAACTGGTAATGGAAATTACGGGAAAACGGCTGAACAGATTTTAATGAGTGACTCCTCATTTTCATGCCTGGCATCCAAGTTTTTCGGAAAAATAGTAGTTTTCAGTGAAATGTCAATTTTTCTACATAATTTTCCTATTTTCCAAAATCCATCTGTTGTCAGTTTTGAAAACTAATTTCATTGAATCACGGCCGATTTGATTGAATTTCAGAACAAAACACACACTACAATAAACAATAGGCTATTACACGAAGGCCATGATCTGCAGGATTGCCGACATATTTAAAGCTCAATTCAATTTGTTATTAAAAACTGATTCTGCAGTGTATAATTTTCTGAGTACAGCTGTGTATTGGATATTCAAATCTACGAAACTTGAGGTGGTTTGATGACATTATTACCATTAGAAATTAAATATTATTATAGTTAATATCATGATGCATATATTTTTCATTAATTGTACATAATATTGATGCTATATTGATGACATGAAAGTGAAACGTTTTGTGGTTATGTAAGTAAATGTAGAGAATATCTTAATTTAGATCTTCATTTCTATAATTTACTGAGTGGCTGCTATATATAACTACAAAACTTAAGTAAGATAACAATATTGTTATTAAAAATCAAATACTTTTATACTTATTAACCCAGGGGGTTGGGTCTTTTTCATATACTTAATGGCGGTGTAGTGTAGATATTGATATGTGTCATTGTCTTCAGTATTGGCTCAAGAGAGCGCAAAAATTACAGTTCCTAAGGAAAGACCAAAAGGTATTACTTACTGATAAAATAAGAGGCCTAGAAAATGTTGTAATCTCCAGATCATTTCAGCAAGATCTCTTAGTAGGATAAAATGATTTTACGCTCTACATTTCAAGTTCTACATGCAGCAGCTATACGAAAATGCTATTGTTCGAAAGCTTAGCAAACCTGACATTTTTTAACTTTTGCCTACAATCCACAATGACCTGAAATAGCTAAGTACTGCTATCGTCCTGACATTGATACTTGCGTTTTCGTGTTGAAACTCAAAAACTGAAGTTGGATAGGTTCAAGAAAAAGTATTTGGCCTAAAAAAATCCATTCAGAGGGAGTATGTTTCATTATGGAAGCAAATAACTATCAAAAAGACAAGAATTCTTCATTGAAAATAAATCTGAAAAATTTTTATTTGAACGTCTAATGAACTTAGTTTGCAGCAGTATTTGCTGCACAAGCCACTAGTTAAATATAATGGTCTTAGCAGCCTAATTCATTAACATTTTTAGTTTTCAGATAGATGCATATGAAGGGAAAAAATATGTAATTACATAAATATCCGAACTGTAGACATCACTGTCCAAATTCTAATACTACAACCCGAACGCCACACACTGCCTTTAACCCTTAAATTGGCAAAACTTCATTTCTCACACAAGCTTATTAAACCGTGCCGGACTGTAAAGAAAACAACTATCGCAATGTCCATTTTTATATTATGTTGTGCAATATTATAGTATTGTGAAATTTTATTTATTTATTTATTTTTTTCATAATCGCCATTAGCGAATTCTTGTCTCAGGGCATGATAATCGACCCCATCATCAGGTTTGAAACATATAAAGGACAGCCTGAAGAAGTACACGAGGAGAAACGAGCAATCTACGTTCCAACCATCCCGTATTATAAAGATAAATACCAACTTCACGATATCAGTGTTACGGGATTGATGTTTGGAGCAAGAGGAACGATACCTAACTTCTCTTCTCAATTCTGTAAGACCCTAGAACTGCACAAATCTTTTCTAAATGAACTGGCCCTCCTCATAATTAGAGAGTCAGTCAAACTCTTACGGAACCACCTATATGGACTCTAATTCAGTGTACTGAAAAAACTGACGCACCATTATAATTTTCCTTTTTCTTATTAGCATCCATTGCTTCTTTACCTGTATGTTTTTTTTAATTCTGTAAACTGTCATTGTTTGTTTGTTTGTTTGCTTGTGTACTTGTTTATCTTTTTTCTTACTCTGTTATCTTTCATAATCTATTTGTTCTTGTTTTGTTTTGTATGCTTTGTTTAATGGCCTCTAATTTGAGGAAACTCTGGTAAATCTATACTAATAATAAATCTGTAGCCGAAATTTTTCTGGTAATTTTCGATTTTCCAAAAATAATTGGTCCTAACATATATAATTAACCACCCTGAAACCGAAAATCGCATTTTTGAAATTTTTGTTTGTATGTCTGTCTGTATGTTTGTTACCTTTTCACGCGATAATGGCTGAACAGATTTATATGAAAATTGGAATATAAATTAAGTTCGTTGTAACTTAGATTTTAGGCTATATGGCATTCAAAATACTTTATTTAAAAGGGGGGTTACAAGGGGGCCTGAATTAAATAAATCGAAATATCTCGCTTATTATTGATTTTTGTGAAACATGTTACATAACAAACGTTTCTTTAAAAATGATTTCCGATACGTTTTATTCTCTACAAAATTTTGATAGGACTGATATTTAATGAGATAAATGAGTTTTAAAATTAAAATAAAGCCATCTAAGACGGTGCATGAATTAAGAACAAATGACTTCGTCTATAAGGGGCCTTGGACAACAACAATCGAAACAGGGGCCTTGGACATCAACAATCGAAAGCTATTAAACATAGCCTATCAGAATGTTTCTGTGTTCGTATGAAGTAATATCAGAAGCAAAATTAACCGATTTGTATAATTAATTATTATTTCACCAATGGAAAGTGTAGTTTCTCTAGATGGACATAATGCTATAATGTTATTACAGTAACGTCTGAGTAAATCGAGGACAGGTAAGATTAAAATAGCTTCTTATGCACAGAAAATTTGATAGGCTATTTTGTACATTCGTTTTCTGTATTTCTTAAAATAATATTTATGTACACACTCATTTTAATCTCAGAGAATTAACGAAGAACGAGAGTGTATTGATTTAGTATGCAGTAATAGTACGTTAGCTCAGCAATCCATTATTTTATAATTCAAATTTAACTATGCTCAATTGAATCGTGTTAAAATATATATGCAATAAATGCAATGCAAAAAAAAATTGGGTAATGAGCGAAGCAGATTATCTTGCGCTGTTGTAAAAGTTGTTCCCTGGATCAAACGTCCTATTTTAATTATGTAATTACTTTATATTTATTTCTAACAGGTGCAGCGGAGCGCACGGGTACGGCTAGTAAATAAATAAACAAACAAATAAACAACAAACAAAGAAATAAACAAAGAAACAAATAAATAAACAAAATTATGGCATATAGCCTATTAATCTGTTGTATCATATAGGATACATTTTAATTAAAGGGTTCTGGTGACATGATCATTCCTCGGATGGTAACGGCACTCACCTCAAGGTATCCTTCGTCCATTATTAGGAATATAATACCATATACCAGCGAGTATTGCTCATTTAGTCTCTCCGTCTGATAGAGATGCACAGTCGTTAGTGTTTCTCGCAGCAGACGAAGTAGTGCATCACTTTGCAAACACCGAATTATAGTCGCGTCGCTATTATTTCGGGCGTGACTCCTCCTCTTTGCTTACGCCATAGGAAGTGGAGGCCATTTTTGTTCTTTCGATGCCGAGCTACCAGACGAGGTATCTACTTGCCACACCGTTAAACATTATCATGTCGTAGCTCATATGATAATAAATCAAACGCACAGTAATTGAACAAATAATTGAGCGGAAAATAACGTCCTCGTGCGCTTTCTACGAACGTCATCTAAAGAACAAAAATGGCGGGCGATTATACTGGGTGTTCATTTCAAAGTGTGTCATGACGTCACTGTTGTTGGGTCACCGATTTGAAGCGAGTTTCAGCTTATATGTCAGAGAAGTTGCCTATTATTTAAGGCGTTCTTCAATCTGAACTTGAGAACGTGTACGGTATAACTTGAACGTCGTAGCAACAGATGGCGGTCTGTACGGTCTGTGTGCTACCATAACCTCTTTCGAACTGTGTTTTGCGCCGGCAAGTCTTACGCATTTGTTATCATCGGTTGCTTACGGTAACATTCCACAACACAAATCAAATGCTCCGTGTCCACGTTGACCGCCGAAGTTAATGTCAACAAATACGTAAGTAATCGTCTTAACCCTCTCCCCATATCCCGACAGTACGTATTTCCAAACAGTTCACATTCCTGCCACTACCGGCTTTACCGTACGTATCGGTACGTACTCTTCAGAATGAACGCCGTACTTGCTAGGCAACTTCTCTATCTCATACGTTATACACCTCTGCGGAAGTATAGGAAGATTGAATTCTCTAGGCTCATCGGCTAGCCACATGACGGCATACAGCGAGCCATGACACACTTTGAACTGAACACCCAGTATTAAGTATTTATCGAGCCTTAGAAAATGCATAACGTCATCACCAGCGAATGACAAGACGCACACGTTTAAATGTAGCCGATCTGCAACGTGATTGGCTGCCGGAAATAAGAGCGACGGGACTATATAATCAATAGATACGAATGTAGAGAGGGTATAATTATTATATTAAGGTGATTTCCCTTTTATAGAAACGAATATTTAACATATGTGCGCATTAATATGAATTTAAGAGGTTATAAAATGTTACCCGATTAACTATTATATTGCATGTCAAAGCGTTAGATTTTGTGCTTCTTATAACTGAAGGGTTCAGAGCCATAGTGGGTCAAGCGCCATGTATTAAAAACGGAGAAAACAAGGGTTGAAGTTAAGTGAATATCATAGTTTAATGAATATTGACATATCATTTAGTTTTAATGTGTATACACTATATATTCCTTGCTATATGTTTCTATTGAATTATGGCGATAATTTTATTTTAACCCTTGTTTTTACGGTTTTAGTAAATGGCGCTTGGCCCACTATGGTTCTGAACCCTTCAAATATTGCACCCACCAGTAATAAAATCTTTCAAATTTTACAATAATGGAGTCGAAACTACTAATGAATTTTCAACATATGGCACAAAATCTGTCACAAATAAAAAACTCCTATTATTATTATTATTATTATTATTATTATTATTATTATTATTATTATTATTATTATTACTAGCCGTACCCGTGCGCTCCGCTGCACCTGTTAGAAATAAATATAAAGTAATTACATAATTAAAATAGGACGTTTGATCCAGGGAACAACTTTTACAACAGCGCAAGATAATCTACTTCGCTCATTACCCAATTTTTTTTGCATTGCATTTATTGCATATATATTTTATGTATTTTAACACGATTCAATTGAGCATAGTTAAAATTTGAATTATAAAATAATGGATAGCTAAGCTAACGTACTATTACTGCATACTAAATCAATACACTCTCGTTGTTCGTTAATTCTCTAACATTAAAATGAGTGTACATATATATTATTTTAAGAAATACAGAAAACGAATGTACAAAATAGCCTATCAAATTTTCTGTGCATAAGAAGCTATTTTAATCTTACCTGTCCTCGATTTACTCAGACGTTACTATAATAACATTATAGCATTATGTCCATCTAGAGAAACTACACTTTCCAATGGTGAAATAATAATTAATTATACAAATCGGTTCTGATATTACTCAATACAAACACAGAAACATTCTCTGTAGGCTATGTTTAATAGCTTTCGATTGTTGATGTCCAAGGCCCCTGTTTCGATTGTTGTTGTCCAAGGCCCCTTATAGACGAAGTCATTTGTTCTTAATTCATTGCACCGTCTTAGATGGCGTTATTTTAATTTTAAAACTCATTTATCTCATTAAATATCAGTCCTATCAAAATTTTGTAAAGAATAAAACTTATCGGAAATCATTTTTAAAGAAACTTTAGTTATGCAACACTTTTCACAAAAATCAATAATAAGCGAGATATTTCGATTTATTTAATTCAGGCCCCCTTATAACCCTCCTTTTAAATAATGTATTTTGAATGCCATATAGCCTAAAATCTAAGTTACAACGAACTTAATTTATATTCCAATTTTCATATAAATCGATTCAGCCATTATAGCGTGAAAAGGTAACAAACATACAGACAGACATACAAACAAAAATTTCAAAAATGCGATTTTCGGTTTCAGGGTGGTTAATTATATATGTTAGGACCAATTATTTTTGGAAAATCGAAAATTACCAGAACAATTTCGGCTACAGATTTATTATTAGTATCGATTGTAGGCCTACACAATAAAATTACCCACAGAAGTTAAAATTAATAAAATGTGGGAGAAAATGTTTTCAGTTTATAATTCGAGAGAGACAATTATGCACTTAAATACACTTTTGTTCTACAAAAATCAAACTGACAGTTTCACGATATGACCATTTACACAATCAACAGAAATACTGAAATTTATGTTGGGACACAAATTTAACCTCTGATACGATACCGAAGTGCATTAAATAAATGCGAATCGCACCGCGCGCCGCAATTTATATAAATGCGTCTGGCGGCAGTGTTTTGTTTTCGCGAGTGATCAAACTGAGTGCAGGAGCGATGTTTAGGTGTGAATGAAGATAATTTATCTCTCTCGGGTGGGAAATGCCAGCTACCGCGCCGTACATCACCCAACGTTCTCCTCGTCCTATCTCTTTCTGTGAATATTCAATTTTACAGCAGCATCAGTTGCGCCAACTCCTTGCGTCGCAAAACTTGCCAGAAGAAAAAAAAATACACTCAACTTCAAGATAGCAGTCGATTGTTGTGAATATTCGGCACAGCTAACAGAGCCATCTGTGGACGGCTGCAGAAACATAACAAATATATATATATATATATATATACAGGGTGTTTAAAAATACGGGGCATAATTTCAGGCATGCATTTCCCACATGTAGAAAATCAAAATAGTTCATTACAACATGTGTCCGGAAATGCTTTATTTCCGAGTTATGGCCTTCACAACATTGAAATTCACCGGAAAGTTTTTCTTTCCGCAGGTTGTTACCGTCAAAGGAGACATTAAGAGGGCACTCTGACAGTTCATTCCGAGGCGAAGGTTACATTCAGTGTTGTGTAGGTACTTACATCGAAGGTTTCCTGATCGACGGATAGGTAGAGGTGGCCCAATTGCTTGGCCTCCACGCTCACCTGATCTGAACCCTCTCGATTTCTACTTGTGGGGCCATTTAAAATCATTGGTTTATTCGTCTCCGGTGCCTGGTTTGGAATCCCTTCGGAATCGAATTGTGGCATGTTCTGAGGATATACGCAATACTCCTGGAGTTTGGGATCGTGTTCGCAGGTCAATGAGACATCGATGTGAGGTCTGTATTCAAGCAGGAGGTGGACATTTTGAACATCTTCTGTAATGACAACGACCTGCGGAAAGAAAAACGTTCTGGTGAATTTCAATGTTGTGAAGGCCATAACTCGGAAATGAAGCATTTCCGGACACATGTTGTAATGAACTATTTTGATTGTCTACATGTGGGAAATACATACCTGAAATTATGCCCCGTATTTTTTAAACACCCTGTATATATATATATATATATATATATATATATATATATATATATATATATGAGAAAAGGTCCGCGTAACTCATCTGTTTTATGCAGTGCTGTTGTCATAAAAACAATAAACAAAAGAGTGGGTCATATTTGAAGCCCAGCTGTGTACTACGGCAGAAACTGCTAAACTTTCAGACTCCGCCAAGAAACGCGATCTACCCTCGTGTTGAAGAATCGTGTGCAGCATTCTACTGTGCAAATAAAAACTGTAATAAGACTTTCCATTATTTATGAACTGGAGCATCAGCTGTTTAATACATTTCTTGTTACACAATGCTCAATGAAAGTTAGTCGTGACAATCACGATGCGATGATAAAAGATCGTGTGTGAAGTATGATGGGCGATAGTCGATAGTACTATCTATACCAGCGTTTCTCAAACTTTTTTGAAGTGGGGACCACTTTTTTAAGTCAGAACAGTTCCGCGGACCACCTTACTCTTGTTCCCTTCCAAAGCAAATTTATCATTTTTGTAGTATATTTTAATATCAATATACTTATATTTTAAAATATAATAAATTAAAATTAATTAAATTAAATTAATTTTATATTAGTATTAGCTAATTAAGCTAATGTTAATAGAAGAAAATTCATTTGTTTCTTTAATAATTCAAGGCTATTAAAGTTTGATAATCTTTAACTTGTCAACTAAAAAAGAAATAAATGTTGGTACTCACATTAATGAGATGGATGAGCTTGCCAATTCTTGCACAGTTGTTCTATATTTGTACGTATGCTGGTAAGCTTAAGTCTGAGATCGTCACATACATCGAGTCGATTTCGGTAGCCTACTTCGTTTTTATTAGAGTTAGTGATGAAAATCCTTCCTCATACAGATACGTAGAAACAAATTGAATTATAATCTCTAAAGCACCATTGTACAGTTCACTGTATTCTATTTTCACTTATGATGCAGTCCAGAAATTAACCATACCTTCCGTTTGGAATTTCATTTTAAGTCCGGTCTCATTCGATAGTTCAATTAACTATTCTCTTTCACTCAATGAAAGTTTGTTAGTTTCAATATCGCAATGAAAGTGATCACGAAGCCACGAAAATTCGTCACATTGACTTTCGATAGTTTCCGTGGACCATAGTTTGAGAAACGCTGATCTATACTATCGACAGTTATAACTTCAACTATCTATAGTCAAATTGTTTTCAATACTATCGATACTTCTGGCGACTATGGAAAGATCAATCATAATATTATAATGGTTTCAAACTGAAGCTGGGCAACATTATTATTTTTCAGCAATTCAATCACACATTACGAATTGTTTGTAACATTCATTCACGGTTTGTTCAGAGCTCATCCCAATCCATGATTCCAAGTGTTCTTTTGAATCGTAAACGAACGGTTCTTTACCTGTGCAATCATGAGTACAATAAAAGCGTTCTACATATCTCGCATAGATGGCTAGGAAAGATACGGTCCCTTTATAATGATAGTTGAAACATTGAATTGTCTTTTTATGATTGGCTCGAACCAATTTTGAAGACCTCCATTAATCTACAAAATTATGGAAGATAAATATCCTCAGTTATAATTTATAAACTCAAACTTACTATCAAGTACAATTTTTACATTAAATCTCTATTTAAGTACTACGCAAATTTCAGGCACGCAATCATTATTTTCCATATTTAACTAACAAGCAAACGTTCCAATGGAGGCAGATAAAGTTATTTTTTTTTCCTCCACCATGTTAATAATGTTAGAAGAAGTGTATATACAAATTTTGGCCACTCGACCGCAATTACGAGGCCGTCCAGAAAGTGATTTTCCCTGGGGCCGTTTATAGAAAAAAGCACAATTGCATAGAAATATTTATTGAAACAGATACAGTAATTGTTGCGCTATTTGTCAACCTATCCCATACTGGAATGGAGACATTTGCCATACCATAGGATTAACTTTTGTGTAGTAGAAGTCAGCCGCCTCAGATCGGAACCAGCGTTTGACTGCGTCTGCACCTCTCTCTATCGATCCCATGATATGAGAAATGTCTTAATTCCGATGGAAAATATGTTGAAAAATAGCTCAACAATTGCTGTGTCTGTTCCAATAAATTTGTTCAATGAAATCGTATTTTTTTTCCTGTTAGCGGCCCCTGACGAACTTGTTTTTTTACGGCCCTCGTAATTGCGGTCGAGTGGCCAAAATTTGTATAAGCATTTCTTTTGACATTATTAACATGGTGGAAGAAAAAAATTTAACTTTTTTATCTGCCCCCATCAGAACGTTTGCTTGTAAGCAAATCCAGACCCCTGCGGTGTTGAGTGGTCAGACCTTTGACCTGTCACGGAGGCGGCCGGATTCGAGTCCCGGTGAGGTCTGGGATTTTTCATTTGAAAAATCCATAGTGATACTTGTGGCTGACAAGGTCGCAGTTGGGGTTTTTCTCGGGGTTCTCCCGTTTTTCCCCATTTTAGGCATTTACACCATTCCATCACCATTAGGACAATTCCTTCAGTAGCCAATGAGAAGCCCACATTCGTACCACTTTCCCCATCACGCATCGCGAATTCAACATGGCTGATTGTTTATATAATCGGTTTGTTGATTAATAAGTACTGTTTTACGTAAATTTGCTTTGAAACTGTGTTAGAAGAGATTTAGATTCAAAAGTAGACAATTTCGCTTTAAATATGGCTTCATTTGGTTTCAAAAACAGACAACTCCATGACTTAGTTTCAGAGATGGACAACTCCACTTTTTAAACTTAAATTGCGACCTGAATATTAATTTTAATCACATTTTGAGACTGAAAAAATGTTTCTATGATCCATGAGAATGTTTAAAAAATGTACGTATAACGGTAACATTGGTTTCTAAAGATCTAGTTTTTCGCCTCTCCTGTAAAAGATGCAAAAGTGGAGTTGTTCAACGTTGATACCAAGCTCCTCATATAGGTTTAACTATAGCAATTTTATTTTCCACCTTTGCTTATCTTAATGTTTTTAGTTTACATTAACGTTTTCGATACTTTTATTGTATCATCTTCAGATGTTAGGATGTTATGTCAACATATGTGATGAAAACCTAGCCTCATATTGTGTTGTGGGTTATTCAAATGCATAGAACATGTCATAATTTCCTAGTCTGGCTAGAGTTGGTCGTGTTGTGAATTAACCTGATTCAGTGTCTCTAGTTACTTGTTAAGATTCTGTTAAAATTCACTCTGAAGGCCCATGTAGGACAGTGTAAAATTATGTGAGAACAACAATATAACATATAAATATAAACCAGGTAAAGTATACACTATAAAACACTAAGAAACACTATAAAACACTTTGAACACTTATATGGTTGGCCGTGTTAGCCTGTTGTGTCGTTGAATTGGGCTGCTTCTGCTGATCTTAGTTAAAATCACTGTCTTAATAGCACACTTTTTTATTCACTGATTTATCTATAGTTTTGGCACTATGTGTTATTGGAGTCTTTGTAGCCCTCATATAGGGCTTGTGTTCAGGTAACCGATTATAGATTTTGATTTAGGTTTGCGTGATATTGGTGATTGAGGCGATGATGAATCATGGTATGTAAACTTTCAGTCTGGCATTTGCTTTTGTAACTTAGGGAACCCATGAAAAACTTAAGTCAGATGTGCCGGGTTTGAACTCGGGACCTCCCCGAATGCGAGTCTCAAATGCTACCGTCTCAGTCAACTCGCTCGGTTAATCGTTTTTGTCTGCCTACTTAATTAACGTCGTCTAATCTCTCCCAATCTCCTTTCATTTATTATTAACCTTCTTTAGCCTCAACATCCTACTCATTCAATTCTAGTCGTTTTTCAACCCTATTTCCCATTCTTCTTTTTCTTATTATCTAATTTTCCTCAATATTTTTAGATCTCCTCTTCTCCTCACCTCTCTCTCCTTTTCTTCAATGTCCCTCTTCTCTTCATTCCCCTCTTCCTCCTCTTCTTCTTCCACTTCTTATATTCTTTCTATTCCAACAGAATTCGTGGAGCATTAACAATCACTACGGACTTCTTCCTGGACTAGAAATCACCATGACAACATATTCAGTATAGGTAGCTTTTAATTGCCTTGTTTAATTTTCGTCACAATTTCCTTCAATCGTTTTGTCTACGTGTTGGATGCCGCCTTTCCCACACAGTGTGGCCTGATCACTTAAATCCGTCGTGCACAACAAGGACATCGGACCTAGAGGAAGTGAGAAGGTCACCCTCACATCCGCACTGCCAGCCAATGACCTGCCTTCTATGACGGCAGGTGCCAGCGACTTGCAAACCCGGCAGGAACTTGCAGTCGCAATATGCTTATTGTTACATATTTCAAATATACACTTCATCCGTGTGTTGTCGTCCGATCTGATATTGCCACATTTCCACAAGGCCTTAAAGTATATCTCTAGAAAAGACTCGAATGTAATAAATTATAAAGATAGACAGACTGATATAGTCAGAGATATATATAGTTAGATAATAGATTAGATACATTAAATTAGACAGATTAAATGAGATAGATTAGATTAGATTAGATAGGTAGATAGATGGTAAGATAGGTAGAAAAAATTAGTCTATTTAACGACGCTCGCAACTGCAGAGGTTGTATATCAGCATCGCCGGTTTGCCGGAATTTTGTCCCGCAGAATTTCTTTTACATGCCAGTAAATCTACTGACATGAGCCTGTCGCATTTAAACACTTAAATGCCATCGACCTGAGCCGGGATCGAGTCCGCAACCTCTAGCATAGAAGGCCAGCGCTATACCAACTACGCTACCGAGACCGACAGATAAGATAAAATAAGATAAGGTAGGTAGCTAGACAGAAAGAGATAGAGATAGATAACATTAGATAGATGAGATAAGATTAGACAGACAAATAAAGATAGATAGATAGATAGATAGATAGATAGATAGATAGATAGATAGATAGATAGATAGATAGATAGATAGATAGATAGATAGATAGATAGATAGATAGATAGATAGATAGATAGATAGACACAGGCAGGCAGATATAGTCAGATAGACATACGACAGAAGGTAAGTAAATAAATAAATAAAACAAACAAATATATTACGGTTTTTAAGATTCTTTCCCTTTAAAAAGCTTTCAGACTCTGCTTTCGTTGTTCAACAACACGTACCGGTAAGAAATGTGGTAAGTCCTTACAAGGGATAGTATAATCAAAAGCGTTTAATTCATACCTAGCCGGATTCAAAGACAACGCCTTCCTTTGAAGAGATAAGATACGAGTTTGTTTACTGATTAGGGCTTGTCAGCTGCTGCTCCAATTACAAGGAACGGTAACATGATGTTTTAGCATGTGTAATTGACGTGCCGGTATCATCTCCAAGTGGAATGTGGAACAACATTGATTGATGACGACAAAAACTGTTAGTAATTTTAATTCACATTTTAATGAAAAGCAATCTTATAGCTTAAAATGTATTGCCTATGGATGGTAATGGTAGCAATCAATGTACTGATGTCGGTATAAAATAATTTGTACAATGAAAATGTGAAAACACGCTTAACATTACAAGCATTGACGCGTGCAAAAAACATTCAACAAACAACCTGAGGGCAGGCTATTAATTGAACGATTTTACTATAGCTACATTCTTAGAAAATAAGCCCGATCTTCCCTCTTCTCCACTATACTTGCGCTGCTGTGTAAGTTTGGCCTTCAGAACTTAGAAAAGACCCAACGAAAGGCAATAGTAATATACGTTACAAGAGCGGTTTGTTGACGTTTTCATGGTCGAGGAAAAGATTGAAAAAGCGAAACGTAGTTGAGCTTTTTTAATTTCCGAGAACATGAAAAGAAACATACCGCTCGTGTATCGTACATTATTTTGTGCGAAGATAGTTTATTACATACTTGAAAGACGAATTTCTAATTAGTTGCAATGAAATCTCCATGTTGGTTTCTGTTTAATGACGGCAACTTCGGAAAACCAAAATATCTTTCTTCAACATTGTTGCTATAAAATGTTTTCTGTGTTTACTATACTCCAGCAGGCCGTGATATACGTCTGTCTTTTTTTTTTCCCCAGTCTATAAATGCGAACTTAAAACAAACGGTAAGGTTATGTAATGATTTATTTTTCATTTTAATATTTTAATAATATTATTTACATAACATATTGCAGTAATAACATCGGCATCTGGAATCTTGTTCATTTTTTCACGGCTTCCTTAATGTTACTTGTATCAGGAATGCAATAAGTTTCGTGCAGTAGTAGACTTTACTTAATTTTTGCAAATATTTAAAAACAAAAAATAACATTGCAATTTAGGTGAAATTGAAGTGGTAAGTTTCCAATTTATAATTATTACTATGTTAAACGTCTCTAAAATAATATGTTAAAAGCCTAAAGCAGTAAAATGAATGTCGCGCTTAAGCGGTAGGAAGAGGGAAATTGTTATGTGTGTTACGTTGGGAATACTGAATGTGGTATTTCACACTTACCGCGTATTGGTTCTGTGCGGAAAACAAGCAAATACGCACGATCTCGCACAAAAATAGTTGTTTATGATAATTTCTCTTGATTAAGCACTTTTCTGTAGATACTATGTAAGTCAAGCCTGTCCAAACGGTGCTCATTGAAGGAGAGCACTGAGCTGAAGGAGGATTCGGAGAAATAACTCGCGAGCGCAAAGTAGGGGTGGTATCGTTGAGGTGGAGGAGGTGCTCTAGTTAACTGTTCAGAATTCTTCAATATTCTCTTGTCTCTTGAGTTGTAATTACCTGTAGTGCATAATGAACGTAGGAAAACGAAAGAAACGTGATCACCAACCATGTTCTTTTCATATGTTATGGGAAAGCTGTTATTTTTTGTAGCAGCTGGAGAACATTCTCAGTGCCTTATATGTCTGAAAATTATAAAAGGAAGACGAAAGCATAATATAATGCGCCACTACGACACCATACATAAAGCTATGTATGTATGTATGTATGTATGTATGTATGTATGTATGTATGTATGTATGTATGTATGTATGTATGTATGTATGTATGTATGTATGTATGTATGTATGTATGTATGTATGTATGATGATTTTGTTGGCGAAGATCGCAAAAGAAAAGTTGACGAGATAACACTATCTCTATACCCTGAGGTAGGTTACTAATGACGGTCACATGTTGAATGGTTTTAAGCATTTAAAATATATATTTTAGTTTTATTTATGAAATGCTGCAAAATTAAAAGCACACAATTCATTTTATTTAGTAATGCTATATTACAATTTTAAAATATTGTAATAGGCCTATTTATTAATTTCAGTGCAATACGTTTCTACAGTTCTAAAAAAATGATTTAATTCAGAAATGCAATAGTTAGAAGCAGACACACCACGACCACCACCACCACCACCACCACCACCAATAATAATAATAATAATAATAATAATAAAAACAACACCGCAATGGCTCTGTGCATAGCGTATGCGCTTCCCATCCAAGCTTTTCGTGGTTCGATTCCAGGCATGAGTAAAGGAAGATAGTTATCTTCCGTTCACGGGACTGGGTGTTTGTCTTCTGTCTCAGCGATGGTCCTATGCAGTGCTGACCACACGAGAGAGGTCCGCAATGTGTACCGTCAGGGTAGATTCACAAAAATAAATAATAGACTACCCCCCCTACACACCAATGTTATCAGTGGAAGAGAGAAAACATGAAAAAAAGAAAGAAACAAACAAGCAAAGGAAGGAGAGAAAGATGGAAAGAAAAAAGAAAGGAAGGAAGAAAAACAAAGAAAGAAACAAAGAAAGGAAGGAAAAAAGAAACAAAGAATGGAAGGAAGAAAAAAAGAAACAAAGAAAGGAAGAAAACAGAAAGAAAGAAAGATAGAAAGAAAGTAAAGAAAGAGAGAAAGACAGAAAGAAAAAAGAAAGAAAGAAATGAATAAAGAGAAAGGAAAGAAAGAAAGGAAGGAAGAAAGAAAGAAACGAAGAAAGAAAGGAAAAAAGAGAATAGAAAGGGAGAAAGAAACAAAGAAAGGAAGGAAAAAAAGAAAGGAAGGAAGAAACAAAGAAACAAAGGAAGAAAGAAAGAAAGAAAAAAGCAAAGAAGAGAGAAAGAAACAAAGAAAGGAAGGAAGAAAGAAAAGAACAAAGAAAGGAAGGAAGAAAGAAAAGAACAAAGAAAGGAAGGAATAAGGAAAGAAACAAAGATAGGAAGGAAGAAAGAAACAAAGAAAGAAAGAAAGGAAGAAACAAAGCAAGAAAGGAAGAAAGAAAGAAATGAAGGAAGAAAGAAACGAAAAAAGGAAGGAAGAGGGAAAGAAAGGAAAAAGAGAGAACGATAGAAACAAAGAAAGGAATAAAGAAACAAAGGAAGAAAGGAAAAACAAAGAAAGAAACAAGGAAAGGAAGGAAGAAAGAAAGAAGCAAAGAAATGAAGAACGAAACAAAGAAAGGAAGGAAGAGAGAAAGAAAGGAAAAAAATAGAACGATAGAAATAAAGAAAGATAGAAAAGAAGAAAGAAAAACAAAGGAAGGAAGAAAGAAAGAAACAAAGAAAGGAAAGAAGGAAGAAAGAACGAAACAAAGAAAGGAAGGACGAAAGAAACAAAGAAAGGAAAAAAGGAAGAAAGAAACAATGAAAGGAAGGAAGAAAGAAAAAAAGAAAAAGAAAGAGAATTTATAATTATATAATTAATAAATAAATAATTGTATAATAATATATTCCTCTCATGAAGTTCATTACTTTTAACTTGAAAGCCTCGCTAATAACGGCTCATTAGGAATAATGCGACGCGCTGTTGAGGAGATCCAAGATGAACTGTGACAAGACATGACCTAGAAAAAATGTGTTTTCAGCTGCTGTAATGAATACCAGGCAGAACGGGGTGGGAACAGAGGATTGTTTTGCTTTAATTTCGCTCAAGTGATGTCACGCCCCCTGGCCTAGACAAACTGAATAAACAAGAGGAACATTCACCTGCTTCTTTTCTCAACGATTTCCAACAATCAGTGTCACTAGTCATGTAAAGAAAGAAAGTACGACAAACATCATTACATCAAGTCAGTGGCGGCTCTGCACTACGCCGAGCAAGACGGCCTCGTCTCGCAGGATCCTAGTAAATGTATAGTGCTGCGTAATTTACGTGTAAAACTTAACTTTAATCTACATGTAAAGCATGTACACTGTATTTTTAATCCTGATGTCAAGAAATGCACGTGTACCTATTCCCTTGTCATTGGTGGAATGATTCTGCGAACAACTTATTAATATGGCGCGTAAAATTGTAGTTCCGTGACATTGGGTCAGAGAGATTGGGCGAGTCTTAGTTTAATGCAGTGATTTCCAAAGTGGGAGTCGCGATCCCTTGGGGGATAGTGTAAAGAGTTGAGGGGGGGTCGAGAGATGATTTACAATATAAATTAAAAACCGCATTATTAACGTACATTTATTTTGTATTTAGAAACATAAAAATATACAACGCTCAACATAAAAAGTAAAAAACAGTAGTTATTAGTTATTAAGTAAACAATAATTACACTATTTCGTTTATATGACATCATTCCATTTTCGACCAATGAAATGTAATGAAATTTTGAATTCCAACCAATCACGGTCATACATCGCGATAATTTCTGCAGCTTGATTTATCACTATCAATTTATCGCACGGTCGTTCTTTTGTTTAGTCAGTGTCGCCAACTGTTTCCACGTAAATCGATGAGCATGAATCCATTGTACTAAATAAGGTGCGAAATCCTACTTACACATCTACATCCTCAGCTTCTAATTCTATGTCCACTGTATCTAAAGAAAATGACACTCCTTCATAACAATTGTTCACTTACAGTCATACTAATAAACCGTGAATAGTTTTTATACGAGACTTATGCAGAGTTGAAACAGAAAACGTTACTAATAAACCGTGAATAAGCTATGGACGTATAAACAGGCTGGAACTATACAATGGGAATTGCTTTGCAGTAGTTATATACACGAAACCCCTTGTTTAAGCGTTGTATATAGCGAAAAAATGGCCGCCCCTCTAACAGCTGTTCGTATCGACTGTCATTTTATGATGATGTTTACCTTGTAACCACAGAAGAACAAACCAAAGATCATAGAATTATTAGAATAATATTGCTGTAGCTTGTACTCGTTGACCAAAATGTAGTGTGGTAATCGATTAGAGCCAGTTGTACTATCGATATTCAACACGCCACACTAGAGCGCTCTACCGGATCCAGTAGAGAACTTCAGATGTTCTATTACCTTTCGTAACGAAGTAATGACGAAACTATGATGTAGCTGTGTAACTGTTATACACGACGTATGTAGTGATTATTAGTAAGGAATTTACACACGACTTATAAACGAGCTACTCATTGTATAAGTATTAAACAGTTAAACGTCTGTATATAGAGTTTTTATTAGTAAGACCGTTAATGTATTTATCAGGTTATTTGTAATTATACTATAAAATGTTTAAATTAAATGATTTCAGCAGATAATTAAAACGTATATTTCTGTTATAATAACAAGAGAAAAGCGCAGTACATGTGAAATAGTGTTGTCACTTCAGAGCAATATACTGTAGTTTTGTTAATTCGGCCACAGAAGACGGTGATATTATTTTAATCCTACAGAGAATGAAATTCATGACCGTAAAAAATGCTGCTTTGAAGCAACATCTTTTAAGTAGCAAAATTTGATTTGTTATATTGAATTATTTCAACGTTACAATTGCTTGTTTGTTAAAATGTGTATACGATAACGTTATGCAATTTGTGTTCTTTTGTTTTGTGTGGTTTTGGAAAATATAATTTCAATTAATGCTCCGCCATAATTGTTGTAACTAAAACCTTGTGCATCCCTCGTGTTTATCGTACGCCTCGTCCCCCCCCCCCACACGTTACCTGCACTTTGTTTACGTTTTCACTGTGCCTAAACGAGACGCTTTACTGTAACATATTTCTAAAATATGATACAAGGAATAAAATAAGGAGGAAGGCATTAAATGAGAAAGATCTCATTCATCGAAATATAATTAGGAAATGATCCCAAGATGGAGGTAGCATTCCCTTGCTGAACCGAAATTCCAATTCGTTGACAAAGGAAATTGATACATCTAGGATTGCCGGTACGGGACAGCAGGCGTGTACCAATTTGGGTGAGTAGATCTTTAGCGTCTCTACACCACGGACCAAAGGTCTCAACTGCAAAAGCGACGAAGATGTAATTTGATGTTAAATGTTCATATTTACGTCGTTTAGCATGATAAGCGGATTCAGCAGCAGATCCGGCACAATTGACAGAAGATTTTAAATGGGAAAGGACCAATGTGTCTACACATGTAAAATCCCAGATGAGTGATTTACCTTTGGACCAAGGAATTAATGTCAAGCCATCAGGTCGTTTACGATCCGACTAATACCAGATGGTTCAAGCAGAGTTGGAATGTCACAGGAGGTCAAAGATCTACTGATGATGTTATTAATAGCAGAATGTCTAGGAATACGACCTTTACTTCTGGCACAGCTCAAGGCATGATGTCCAAAAGAATCCACAGTCCCTCCGCATATACATTGGTGTATATGACAAATTTTGCAGCCCAGATACAATGCAATATACATCAAATATATTTTAAGATAGATTGCCTGTCAAAATGTATCATAATAAAAAATACTACCTATTGTAAAATTGTTTAATTCCTATTTACCTTAGCTATGATCCTAGTATGAGTGAAGTGAGTATATATTGTAATTTTATAACATTACTATTTGTTGAATTTTGTTTAGGAACATCTTTCAAACCTTTGGCTTCGGAGCTTAAATAACTCTGTGATACATACAGTAGCTGACATATGAATTTAATGCAGTAGGGTAAAGTTGCCGAATTCCGTGATACTCCTAATTCCGTGATACGTTTTTTCTACTGAATGTCATGGGGTTGGGTATCTTGCTAGGAAGTTCACTGATGTCTCAAAAGTAGGCGAAAGATGCAATCTTTCGAGAAATGTGTCTGGCGCTATGGTCAAACGGTAAAGGTTTGACCGACATTCAATTTTACAAAAAGTATCACGGGATTAGGGGTATCACGGAAATAGGCAACTTTACCCTACTATCCAGTTTTAATGTATGAGTACTACTGAAGTCGACTAGTTTTTAACGATGGAATTATTTTTTAGTACAGTCGACTCTACAAGCCAAAACAATAACTATCTTCTTGTTGGTTCACAACTGATTTTAAAATTTCCTTTGATGTCCAGTGGCAATGGCCTCATTTTTTTTTTTACTTAATTTGTCGACTTCAAAAAGTTAAAGAAAAACCGGTTCAAATAACCTTCCCTTCCCTATTCATAATACAGCTGTCTTTGATAGCTAATAGATTATGTCTAATAAAATGTGTGGCCACCTCGATCCCCAGATTTAACCCCTTGTGTTTGTTCATGACAAACTCCCATAATCTGCAATACCTGCAGGAACACATATGTCGACAACACTGTAACACGAGAGCAATTCTACTGGATAATAAAGCATTTTTTTTTCAGATGTCCAAACCGTGTGGATGTCAGGGGACAAATATTTTCAGCATGATCGCTAAGCCTGGTGAATGTTTGTAAATAAAACTATGTATTTCATTCTTATTTTTAATATAATAACAATTAGTGGTAATGATGACTATCCAAGAGATTCTTCTGCGACCATGTACCTTGGTACCCGTATAACAGAAGATAATAAATTGCAACTGCGATAGCCTAAGTTTCCGATTGACTGTAATCAGGCACACACCAGTATTGTACGTGCTTTTGTTTTTCTTCAGTTCACAAACGTTTTAAAATATAGAGTCGGAAAAAAATCTGGTTGTATCATGAGCTTAATATCATATCAGATACAGCTGTATTAAACGTAATAACAACAATTAACTCTCTCTCTCTATCCTAAAAGCTGTTGGGGGTCACCAAAAAGAGACTTCATAATAACCCTCTGCTTGTCCACATGTCGACAGAATTAAATTCTAAACGCGGAATCAAGTGGAGAAGTACACACAAACTATTATCGAATTATCCCCATATCCCAAACGTGTCGCTTTCAGACAATATTCCGGATTAAACACGTTGTCATGGAAACAGCATCAATCTGCGATGCGAATTTGTTGGCCCATAACAAAACCAACGTTTTCATCACTGAATTGCAACTCTGTTAAACAAATTAGATATACATACACGATGAGGTTCAAGTACTAATGTTTTCCAGGTTACACAGCCGCCGGACCCGAGTTCAATGCCCGGCTAAGTAGTGGGTTTTATATTCCTCACATAGGAACAGAGAAACTGTCGTTTTTGTTGTGTTTATTCCGTATTTTCTTCAAAAGAACATTATTGAAAACTGTAAAAGACATATACCTTCGTGTAACATTCAATTTCAAAAACCTTAAGTAGCTACAGGCCTGGATTGTAACTTACATATTAAATACATTCTTATTTTCTCGTAAGATACATAGCCTACAGAAAGTTTTGTGATGACACAATGAATGGATTTAGTGATTTACAAGGAAATAGGTGTTTTCAGCATCTTTGATACCGAAAATATAATTTGAACATGTTTAGTGGGTAACTTTACGACGCTGTACCAACATCTTAGTTTATCTAGCGTCTGAATGAAATGAAGGTGATAATGCCGGTGAAATGATTCCGGGGTCCAGTACCGATAATTACCCAGAATTTGCTCATATTGGGTTGAGGGAAAACCCCGAAACAAACCTCAACCAGACAACTTGCCCCGACCGGGATTCGAACCCGGGCCACCTGGTTTTGCAGTCAGACACGCTAACCGTTAGTCCACAAAGAAATAGGTGTTTTCAGCATCTTTGATACCGAAAATGTTATTTGAACATGTTTAATGGGTAATTTTACGACGCTTTATCAACATCTCAGGTTATCTAGTGTCTGAATGCAATGAAAGTGATAATGCCGGTGAAATGAGCCTGGGGTCCAGTACCGATAAATACCCAGCATTTGCTCATATTGGATTTAGGGGAAAACCCCGGAGAAAACCTCAACCAGATAACTTGCCCCTGCAGGAAAACACATTCTTACCAATTAGTTTAACAAGAGGTTAATAATAATAATAATAATAATAATAATAATAATAATAATAATAATAATAATAATAATAATAATAATAATAATATTATTATTATTATTATTATTATTATTATTATTATTATTATTGTTATTATTATTATTATTATTATTATTATTATTATTATAGTACATAGCATTGTGATTTTATCCCCTTTGGTGATATTTGGTATTAGTTGGCAACGCTGAAGAGACGGCCAAATTAGCGTTTAAGGAACTGCTCTTACGTGATCCTCACTATACAACATATGAGAAAACCCATGTCACCTTCGTCACTACTTTTTAGTATTATTTTCTGGTTTGTAAGTATTAATGATCCTGTAACTTGGTGCATATAATGTGAACCCTTTGTTACACGGCATTCATGAAGACGACGATATGAAATTCTTGCCACACTATCTCCAACTTATCTCTGTTTATGGATGCAATTGCACTAATTATACAATCTTACTTCTTCAAGGTCTTTGGATGGAGGTGGCACATAAAATGCATCATTCTTTATTTTTCTTCTCACCATCAATTTCGCGGTTCATTTTCAATAACAACTAAAAAATAATTGCCAAAGAGATCGTAATATTGCACAGCTTTTCTCTATGCGAAGCGGACGAAACGCGTTCAGACAAACTTTGGTTCTGAAAAGGTCTCCCTGATTCATATTATTCCAAATTTTCGCGACAGTTAACAAAATGTTTGTTACCATCCATCTAGAAATCGTGGGGGGAACGGAAATGCAAGAAAGAATGTTAACACAACTGTTAAAATTTTAGCATGTGTTAACAAACAACGTGTTAGTGCAATTTTAACATTCTGTTCATGAAACAGGCCCCTATCTACTATATAGAGGTACAAAAATGCGATCATTCGAACTTAAAAATCATGTCCGGTATAGGGGCTGTTTAGGCACTACAGGCCTACGCCTAAGTCTACGAAAGGCTGCAGTGATAACCTTAGCAAAAAAAAAAAAATGGTTGCGTCACTGGCTGAGAAGAAACTGTGCTTACTGAAGGATGAACTGGAAGGAATGGTGCACGGAAGAAGAGTTCGGAGCAGAAGAAGATATCAGATGACAGGAGATATTACGATAAATGGATCACATGCGGAGACAAAGAGGAAGGCAAAACACTATGTAGATATACATGTATATACTACAAGCAATACAAATCCAACAACGTTCACTTTTCAGCAAGATAAAGTACAATCATCTCTCTTAAGGAAATGTGTGTGTGTGTTCTTGAGAGAACGCAGTTCAGACGCTTTGACAGCCCTGTAATAGAGAATGGTAGATTCTTATTTACTTACATACAAATGGCTTTTAAGGAGCCCGCAGGTTCATTGGCGCCATCGGTCTCTATCCTGTGCAAGATTAATCCAGTCTCCATCAAATCCATTTTTATATTATCCTCCCAACTACGTCTCAACCTCTCCAAAGGTCTTATTCCCTTCGGCCTCCCAATTAATATTTCTGAATTCGCCCATACGTGCTCCATGCCCTGTCCATCTCTGGATTTAATGTTCCTAATTATGCCAGGTGAAGAATACAAAATGTGCAATTCTGCGTTGTGTAACTTTCTCCATTCTCCTGCAACTTCATCCCTCTTAGTCCCAAATATTTTTCTAAGAATCTTATTCTCAAACACCCTTAACCTTTGTTCCTCTCTCAAAGTGAGAGTCCAAGTTTCACAAACAACCGGTAATATAACTGTTTTATCAATTCTAACTTTAAGATTTTTTGACAGCAGACTAGATGACAAAAGCTTCTCAACCGAATAATAACAGGCATTTCCCATATTTATTCTGTGTTTAATTTCCTCCCGAGTGTCATTTATATTTGTTACTGTGTTCCAAGATATTTGAATTTTTTCACCTCTTCGAAGGATAAATTTCCAATTTTTATATTTCCATTTCTTACAATATTCAGGTCACAAACTTAATCATATACTTTATCTTTTCGGGATTTACCTCCAAACCTATCACTTTACTTGCTTCAAGTAAAATTTCAGTGATTTTCCTAATCGTTTGTGGATATTCTCCTAACATATTCACGTCATACGCATAGACAAAAAGGAGATGTAACCCTGTCTGTTACCCTGAACTTTCCTAATGACATATTCTACACTTAAGTTAAAAAGTAAAGGTGATAGTGCATCTCCTTGCCTTAGCCCGCAGTGAATTGGAAAAGCATCGGACAGAAGTTGGCCTATACGGATTCTGCTGTAAGTTTCACTGAGGCACATTTTAATTAATCGAACTAATTTCTTGGACATACCAAATTCAATCAGAATGTTATATAAAACTTCTCTCTTAAGTCATATGGCTTTTTGAAATCTATGAATAACTGATTTAAGCTACTGTACCCTTATACTCCCACTTTTTCTCCATTATCTGTCGAATATAAAAAATCTGATCAATAGTCGATCTATTATGCCTAAAATCGCACTGATGATTCCCAATAATTTCATCTAGATTGTAGACTAGATCCTATTAAAACTAAAACAATGCATATTACCTGTTGTATGGATAATATAAATTAAAATTTTGCAGACTTCACAGAAAATTTTAGATTTTTAGAATTCCGTATTTTGCTTACGTAAAAAATATTGCAAGGTTCTCTTGTCAAAATTTCTCTCGTCAGTGGACAGCCTGTAATCGTAACTTGGACGAAGTTCCTGTTTGACTAATTGATGTGTTGATTACAAAAAAGGAAATAATTCAATTTCTGATTGATTGTGGTAACAGTGCTCAGGAACACAAAGTACGGCGCCAACACTGATTTGTGTGGTGAACAAATCATGTAACACAATCAGAGAATTACGACACAGAGTCCAAATTAACACAATTACATTTTCTTCGCGTCCTGCACAGGCACAAAACGCAGTGTGGGATCTGCGATCGCGGTCAAATGAAGAGTAATTTGACCAATTTTCGAGAATTTCGAGACAAATGACGGTAGAGTGCGAACATGTACATAAAAGCTTTTACAAATGACGCATGATATAATGCTGGATCCAGAATTCATTGCGCTCAATAGTGCGGCTCGAAGAGACAATGAGGACGTGCGGTATTCCATATTTCAGTTACAAGCTTACAATTACTGTTACATATCGATATGTTGCCTATCGATTGAATGACACAAAACAAGAGTTTAATAATAATAATAATAATAATAATAATAATAATAATAATAATAATAATAATAATAATAACAATAACAATAATAATAACAATAACAATAACAACAACAACAACAATAATAATAATAATAATAATAATAATAATAGTAATAATAATAATAATAATAATATTGAGTATCGTACAGTCAGTGAACACATCTGTGCAATTCACAAAGTCAAATACTTACTTACTGGCTTTTAAGGAACCCAGAGGTTCATTGCCGCCATCACATAAGCCCGCCATTGGTCCCTATCCTGAGCAAGATTAATCCATTCTCCATCATCATATCCCACCTCCCTCAAATACATTTTAATATTATCTTCCCATCTACGTCTCGGCCTCCCTAAAGGTCTTTTTCCCTCCGGCCTCCCGACTAACACTCTATATGCATTTCTGGATTCGCTCATACTTGCTACATGCCCTGCCCATCTCAAACGTCTGGATTTAATGTTCCTAATTATGTCAAGTGAAGAATACAATGCGTGCAGTTCTGTGTTGTGTAACTTTCTCCATTCTCCTGTAACTTCATTCCCCTTAGCCCCAAATATTTTCCTAAGCACCTTATTCTCAAACACCCTTAACCTATGTTCCTCTCTCAAAGTGAGAGTCCAACCATACAGAACAACCGGTAATATAACTATTTTATAAATTCTACCTTTCAGATTTTTTGACAGCAGACTGGATGATAAAAGCTTCTGAACCGAATAATAACAGGCATTTCCCATATTTATTCTGTGTTTAATTTCCTCCCGAGTATCATTTATATTTGTTACTGTTGCTCCAAGGTATTTGAACTTGTCCACCTCTTCAAAAGATAAATTTCCAATTTTTATATTTCCATTTCGTACAATATTCCCGTCACGAGACATAATCATAAACTTGAAAGTTTATTAATTAAAATTTTATGGTCAATTTTATCAAACGGTTTGGAAAAGTCAAGGTATATCACGTCTAAATTTCTAAGATTATGCAAAGTATTAAATGCCTTTTGTGTAAAATTAATTAGATTTGTTATGGTAGACCTATGGTTATAAAATCCATGCTGATTTATATCAATTGCATTATGTCGCAATAAGACCGGCGAAAACGTTTATACAGCGACATCATTTTATTTTTACTTCAACTTTTATTGTACTTGAGTTTTTGAATGTACTTCACTCCCACCCCTTCTACTAACGAAGTTCCAACTCTCCACACAGAACCAAGGCCGCAGTACTGAGTTAGTGATTATAGTGTGTTTCAGAAATATGTTCGCGTTTTCCAGTGACGAAAACTTCCAATATTGAATCATATTTTCGCAAAGGTACTGTCGTCCGTTTGCCTACGTCGCATCCCTATTTCCCCCACCTGCTTCTGCTCGCTCTACTGTAAAGACTAGTGGCTGGGCTTTCTTAGCTCTTTTCTGAAAACATTAATTTGTTAGGAATTAATTGGACGTCTACGTAATATTATGCAACTGTTTAAAATAACTTAAATAAAAGGGCCTCGTTAAGTAATTAACTATCACGTGATTCCCCCCTTTCTACGATCCTGCGACATAACCACTTGGACGGACAGTAGATAGCATGTCTGAGTAATTTTATCTGTGCGGGTCGGGCAGAAGTGAATACTGAATTTACAGTACGTAAGGTACTCTTTTATAGAGAAGGTACAGAATTATATCAACATGAGTTACTAAGTACGAAGGACGAAACTGGTAATTGGAATTAAATGCAATAGTCTATAGTGCGATAGTAGGTAAAAAAAAACTGAAACCTGTATGGAAATGAACGGCCACCATTTTCAAAAATGTGTTTAAATATCCATATTATGATTATTTTTCATTTTAACTTAATTCTCTATATCGTACGCTAATGTGCTGTAGACAGTATAATATACACTGCATAATGAATACGTTCACATGGATAACTCAGTTCGTGAGTAAAAACACTTATTGTTAATACTGTACTGTATTTTGATTAAACAAAAACCTAATGAAAATTATCACACTCAAAATCGCGATATTTCCTACTTTACGTAAATGGATGAACTACTTTTCTTCCCTCCTGTACCTAGCAAAGTGATTTGTTTGTATTTTACGCCAGTATCATCGAACTCCAGTCATGGAAGGAGGTAGCACACTGCGTTTCAGGGTCTCAATCATTAATCCAAAGGTATAGCCAGGTTAATATTAAAAATGTTAGTAAAAATAAAATTATGTCCCTGTACAAATAGTTAACTATGTAATATAAAGGAATTATGCCTTGCATATGGCATGTTAAGTCACAGAATGAAAAGTAATAAAACTATTTAATTCTTAGCCTTGGCTTTGTGCACCATAAATATAATTCTGAATCGCTGACATTTGAACTCGGGTTGGCGTTCACCGTGAGGTCGGCGCTCTATCAACTGAGGTGCAAAGCAGGCTAGACATATAATTGTTTCTATCTCAAAAAAGAATCAACATTATAATATAACGCCCAAAGTCGTCTCAAGAATTCTTTACAAATGAAGAACATAAAGAACCGATAAAGGTTCATTACACTCTCAAAGAATCACGTGCATACAAAGATGCAAAACAATTGCGGAAGTGTTGGCACAGATGAAATACGTTGCTATCGTCTCATTTTGTACAGTTGGGAGGCATGTAAACAGACACCATATGTTATTAATATCAATTCCTCAAACGAATCGCACGGCAATCAACTAGAAAGTGCTGTGAAGTAGATGTACAACTCCGTGGCATTTGGCGGACGCAAAGAGCGTAGAAAGTGTGTTCAGCACAATCCACTGACCATACTTCATGGCACGTTCCATGCGCATACCGTTAGTGACTGAAAAAAATGAAAATAAAAATATGGTGATCATGCGAAATTACACTTCCAGGATGCTCAATCTGCGAGAAAATTACATTTTGGTGCATCATTTGCAGCAATGACTCTTCGTATCAAACTTTTAAGCACAATAGTAAATCATGAAATGTACAGAGTATTCCAGAAATACAGACGCAACAGTTTGACATCGGTACCACATATCCGAATATATAGTTAGAACTTACTTACAAATGGCTTTTAAGGAACCCGCAGGTTCATTGCCGCCCTCACATAAGCCCGCCATCGGTCTCTACCTTGTGCAAGATTAATCCAGTCTCTACCATCATATCCCATCTCCCTCAAATCCATTTTAATATTATCCTCCCATCTACGTTTCGGCCTCCCCAAAGGTATATCCGAATATATAAATAAACAAAATGTAATGTTTTGACTAAGGGGGCGGTTATTGATGACCTAAAATCTACTTAAAATGATCAATAAAATGTCCTTAGAGTCATGGAAAAAGTACATAAAATAAAAAATGACAATTAAATATTATTCAAAGTACTCGCATCACAACTTATTAAAAATTAGTCACTTTGTTTCAATGACTGTCCTGCAAATCTCTGAGAAAAGAGGCAACTTTCTGGAATTTAATTAATAATAATAATAATAATAATAATAATAATAATAATAATAATAATAATAATAATAATAGTAATGGTTTATTTAACCTGGGAGAGTTAAGGCCTTCTCTAACACTCAACCAGGAGTAAAACTGCGTTACAAAAAGCACTACAAATTTACAAAGTACACTACAATTTTACACACAAAACTGAATAAGATAATAATAATAATAATAATAATAATAATAATAATAATAATAATAATAATAATAATAATAATAATAATAATATAATGTAAACTACAAGTGAAATCAGACATTGTTTAAGATCAAGGAAGAGGACATGCAACGAAAGGAAGGTATTAAGGGAAAATCATAGAATTTAATTGGGGGTTTACAATGTGCTTCAATCAAGGGTGGTACATGCCACTGCCTTCATTCTGTCTACTACAGTATATCCCTTCCGAACCATATTGGGGACACAACGTCCTATTATCTCATACTGACAAAAGAACAGTAGCGGTCAAAGCCCCCACTTAAACTAAGCTGTTGTCAAGAATTTTATATTACTTCTGTTGTGCGAGGTGAAGCCTTCAGTGGAATGAGAGATGAACTATAGAGTTGTACCAAACTATAAAACTCAAACTTAACTGTTATTTACTTATTCAGTAGGTAATTCTACTGATCTACTTGCTTAGAAAAATATTTGACAGGCCTATCTGTAAAGAAAAAAGTAAAGTGTATTCCAAATTACCTAAAAGTTTTTCAAAGTATTAAAAATTACCAAAAAAAACCGAATAAAATAAAAATGACCTATTAGTACAAAAATGTAAAAAAATGCAATAAGAAATTATTTTTTTACGTTGATATTAACATAGAAAGAGTTTCTATATTAATAGGAATCATCCTAATGAGAAAAATAACACGACTTTTCGTCAACGTCTGCCCCTTTGTTATGACGTAGTAGAGACATGAGTAGGCCTACTGGATATGACGTAATATATTACATGATTGCTAAGTAACCGTTTCTAACACAATGCTATTTTGCTGTTGTTTTGAAGCTTTTTCTTATAGGTACGTTGTATAAAATATTATATTGTGAAGGCGGTGATGTCATGGAATAATAGTTGCTAGGTATCCTTTACTGGCACCAGAATTGGGCCAATTTTGCATGATTTATAGCGTCATAACAAGCGCATTTTAATGCTAGGATTGCATAAATACATAGAGTGAGTCAGGAGGAATGGTACATGGTTTCAGGAATGATAATATTGGTGATACTGAACAAAAAAGTTTATATGAACGTATGTCCTATTCTTAACGGTTTCGGAGAAAACTAATGGAAACAATGAGGAACGGGTAAAGTGCAGGTGATAGTAAATTAAAACATTGTTACGTTATGTTCTGGTTAATTGTGTACTCTTCTTTACAGAAGATGTTCAAAAAGTCCACATCAACTTTAATGCACATTGCAGCTCTTGTAGACAACTGCTATGAGCTGATTGGGATATTCCTTTACTTGAGCACAAGCTTGTAAAATGCGAGCGAGAATTTCCTCCCTTGTTTCCACTTTGCTCTTGTAGACTTCGTCAACCTCACAAACAGTAATCCAATTCAGTAAAGTCCGGTGACCTCGGTGGCCAGGAAATGACTCCACCGCGACCGATCCAATGCCCAGGATACATTTCACTGATCCTACTATAACAATGTCGTTTTGTTGCATCCGCACGTGAGTGCTGATGAAGAACATTAGACTAACTCCAGTGATTTTCCAACAGCTGTATATCAGATACTGTTAGGAACAAAGCATATGTTCATACATACTTTTTTGTTCATAATCACTAATATTATCACCCCTCATACCATGTACCTTTCCTCCTGACACCCTGTATTTAAAGACTTGCAGAAGATCAGTTTTGTTCACCACACATCTTTACAAATTTTCTTTCTTTGAATGAAATTGAACATAATTGAAATAAATCTGAGCACTGAAAAATGATTTACATAAAAAACTGAAATAAATTTACTTTTAGTACATCACAATGCTACGCGGCGTTGTCTAACAAGACAATAAAGGAAAACACTTTTGTGAAATAGATCCATAATGAAATTTCGGAAATATAAAATTCGGTCGATTTTATTTCCCTTGCCAATTCATCTGTTTCAACGATGCTCAATTAAATAACGAGCTAATGTTTGTAATTACGATTCACTGTATCCATGGAGACCAACCAATAATTACTTTTTAATACCGGATCTATATCACCGGCCATTTTCAAACTCCGGAAAGCTTTCATATGTTTTCCTCCATGTGTAATAAGTCTCACGAATAATTAGAGTTATACAATCCCACACCCTCCCTCAGCAGGGGATGGAAGAGTAAGGTTAGACGTCACTAGTATTTACACTTGGAATTATAAAGGCGATAAAACACAGAGGAACACTGTGTGTGCTTATAGCTACATGCTTAATGCATTAAATGGATTATCCATTCTAGACTGCCCCCATGTCTGCCCAATTTAGCATCTCCCATAATGGAATAAACAAGTAAATCCTTTTTAACGGCAGGAATTTCTATGATTAATACACATATGGACTGGAGTACGCTAAATGAGGTGGAAAATGTAACCTTTGCTGAGTTCTGCAACTTTTACAGCTATAAGTACGCATTGATCAAAAGACTGGACAATTGACTTTCTGCGCTGCAGACCGGTCTTCAAATTCCAGCGGGTCCAAAGGAAATTTATGCTACAAATTTCATGTGTTTGAAAATAGGACTATCCCAGGTTCTTAACACTTTCTTAACCGATGTTCTGCACATAATTAATAAAGCTTCGGTTCGTATACACCAGTGTCGTGCATTTCAAGCTCTATGTTCGGTTCAAGTTTGTCGAGTGTGACAAGAACCGAAGTCTGCTTTGAAGAAGCGGATGTGTCACCATTCGCTCGGACTAGCGCCTTGTATGATCTGTGCCAGAGATGGGCATCGTGCCTCACTTGAGAATTTGTGCCTCACTGACCTTCACAGAGCTTATCGCTCTGAGTGACATCTTCACAGTCCCCGTTCCTCCCTCACGTAGCTCCTAGGCGTGGGCAGGTTGTATATCACTTTCATAAGCAATATCAGTGGTACGATGAAAGAGTAATGGAATGGAGAAAAATTCTCTCCGGCACCGGGATTTGAACCCGGATTTTCAGCTCTACGTGCCGATGCTTTATCCACTAAGCCACACCGGATACCCATTCCGGTGTTGGAGAGAATCGTCTGTTTAAGTTCCAATAATAAAATAAAAAAATAATATATAAAATAAAATAAAATATCAGTGGTGGCATAATGGCATTATCAAAGCAGTGTGTACGCGTTAGAAAACGATTATTTCATGAGAAATGGGAGGAAGAGTTTTTTGCTGTTTAGAAGGGGAGAACATACGATGTATGTTATGCTCGAAAATCCTATTAGGCATTAATAAATTTAATATACAACGACATTACTCTTTATGTCATAAAGAGCGTGCTAAATTAGAAGGTAAGACAAATTAAATGTTATTTTTCGTACTATTCCGAAGAAGATTTATGATCTTAACATTTGCATAGTATACTAAATACGACATTAAACCTTAAACACGCTGCATTAAAAGGTACGAGGAGTTAAATGTTGTTTGTACGTATTATTTCCAAAAAGAAATTTATAAAAAAAATATCAAATGTGTGTAGAAAACGAAATATGATTTTCTGAAATTATTTTAGGTCGAGAACGTGCAAATCTATTAAGTAATCTTGAGAAACGCCAGAATATTCAGGAAAATAAACGTAGACAACTTGATGGAATATTATTGGCTAGTTACGCAATTTCTCGCCTGTGATTTAAATCAATTCAGCTATGGAGAAACAGTAAAGAGGTTTATCATTAAAGCTGCCGAATAAAAGTTTTCGAGTCTCTCACGTTAACCAAGCGCTCCGAATAATTCGCCACTGACCGTCTTAGCGATTACGATAAGGTGACGCAGGTTACAGCAGTTTATATTTCCCATCCTACTATGCAGTCTCCTCTTCTAATAAACAAACTATTTCAAATCGAGTGCCTCACGTAACCGAAAATTGTGCCCATATATGATCTGTACCCTTGACATTCGCTGGCCTCTCCTACCCTCCCCTTCCAACTCTTCATGCTTTTGGTTGTGTAAGGAAGGATTTGAGAACAAATCTTGTGACGTTTCATTTAGATATAAAAACAGGTAATTTTTATTACAAAAATGTGATTAAACATCCACAGAAATATACATTCAGATGTACTCGCCACAGATGAGGCAGAAGACATCTGGATGGTTGAAGCATTTTTTTCTTGAGGATGCCATGGCATTTATTCTGTGTGCAACGAAACACTGATCATAGTAGTTTCTATAGCTGTACCTAATCTCATCCTCGGTTAAGAGGGAAGTATTATATGATATTCTTATTGAATTTGGTATTCCCAAGAAACTACTTCGATTAATTAAAATGTGTCTCAGTGAAACATACAGCAGAGTCCGTATAGGTCAGTTTCTATCTGATGCTTTTCCAATTCACTGCGGGCTAAAGCAGGGAGATGCACTATCACCTTTACTTTTTAACATCGCTTTAGAATATGCCATTAGGAAAGTTCAGGATAACAGGCAGGGTTTGGAATTGAACGGGTTACATCAGCTTCTTGTCTATGCGGATGACGTGACTATGTTACGAGAAAATCCACAAACGATTAGGGAAAACACGGGAATTTTACTGGAAGCAAGTAAAGCGATCGGTTTGGAAGTAAATCCCGAAAAGACAAAGTATATGATTATGTCTCGTGACCAGAATATTGTACGAAATGGAAATATAAAAATTGGAGATTTATCCTTCGAAGGGGTGGAAAAATTCAAATATCTTGGAGCAACAGTAACAAATATAAATGACACTCGGGAGGAAATTAAACGCAGAATAAATATGGGAAATGCGTGTTATTATTCGGTTCAGAAGCTTTTATCATCTAGTCTGCTGTCAAAAAATCTGAAAGTTAGAATTTATAAAACAGTTATATTACCGGTTGTTCTGTATGGTTGTGAAACTTGGACTCTCACTCTGAGAGAGGAACATAGGTTCAGGGTGTTTGAGAATAAGGTGCTAAGGAAAATATTTTGGTCTAAGCGGGATGAAGTTACAGGAGAATGGAGAAAGTTACACAACGCAGAACTGCACGCATTGTATTCTTCACCTGACATAATTAGGAACATAAAATCCAGACGTTTGAGATGGGCAGGGCATGTAGCACGTATGGGCGAATCCAGAAATGCATATAGAGTGTTAGTTGGGAGACCGGAGGGAAAAAGACCTTTGGGGAAGCTGAGACGTAGATGGGAGGATAATATTAAAATGGATTTGAGGGAGGTGGGATATGATGATAGAGACTGGATTAATCTTGCACAGGATAGGGACCGATGGCGGGCTTAAATGAGGGCGGCAATGAACCTTCGGGTTCCTTAAAAGCCATTTGTAAGTAAGTACCTAATCTTATCAGGGACCCACAATGTCCATTAACGCTCTCAGCAGTCATTGTATAAAATTTGTAGTTCACTATTAAATTATAACTTCTGCTCACCAGCATCTAAGGTAACTTAGCTCCATCGCCAAAACTAGAGCTGATAGGACAAAACTGATGCTGTTTTTGGATTCAGCGGTACTAATATACCCAAGAATAGGTCGAACCTGCAAGGCACCGAAAAAATGTTATTTATTTATTTTTTTTTGGGCTGTGTAATGAATACATTCTTCGCTCACAAAACATAAATAAATAAACCTGGGAACAGCCAATGAAAAAACTAAAATCTATTATTGACTACGTGATTATCAGAAAGAAAAAAAAATTATACAAGATGTTAAAGTGCAACGAGGAGCAGAATATGGCTCTGATCACCGACTGGTGGTTTCCAAAATAGACTTTCCAAAAAGATACAAGCTCAGACAAAATGATTCTCTTAGTGATGGAAAAGAGATAGATGACCCAAGATATATAGGGTGTTTCCGAGGTGTGTTACAAACTTTCAGGAATGGTGGCGAAGGGCTCATGTATCAATTTGAGATAAGGAACCCTGGTCCGGAAATGACCGAGTCGAAAGTTACAAGCAAAAATAGTTCTGTGGAAATGGAATAATTTTATTCCTCTGTACACCTTATTTATGTGTATTATCTGTACATCTTACACATACTGTATTCATCTGACGTTGTGTACGTTGTCTGCTTATAGTATTCCATTCAGTGCGCTGTCTGAGGGATGGGGACAGGAAACTACATTAAAGCAATGCAGATAGCGTAATGTGTAACGGTCCTGATATGCACGTCTGTAGACAGCAGTGTATGTGTACAAGTTGCAGTGACCAGTCGATCAGTCCTAGTGAAATGGAGGAGTACACGAGAGCGGAATAAGCAGATCTGCTTTTCGAATACGGATGAGCCAATGGAAACAGTAGAAAAGCTCACAGATTGTATCGGGGCAAGTACCCACGTAGGAGACATCCGGCCCATACCATCTTTCCATGACTGTCCTAAGGTTAAAGGTAGGAGGGCACATGGTGCCAAATTACAATTCCATTTCCACACAACTGTTTTTGCTTATAACTTTCGACTCGGTCATTTCCGGACCATGGTTCCTGATCTCAAATTGATACATGTGGCCTTCGCCATCATCCCTGAAAGTTTATAACACCACCTCGGAAACACCCTGTATGTTAAGTTTGCTACAGGATGGAAGTATCCGGGAACTTTATTAACGTAGATTGAAGGAAAAGATTATGTTAATGAAGATTGGTCTCCTATGGTACTATATGATAATCTAAAAATATGGATTCATGAAACTCAGCAAACATGAACCGAACATAAGGTCTTTATCAGTTTTCAATGGACTCTTAGTTTACATGCTTCGCTTCCACGTACTGTTGGGATGCCTATAGAGTAGGGCGAAGTTTGTAGTATCTTGATATTCACTCTCATGTTCGAACATTACACGACGTATACACTATATTGAGTTGAGTGCTGGACGCTGAGATCGTAGTCATGGTTACTATCAATTACAATAAATTAACGAGACTTTTATTTGCAAAGAACTACGCTGCTGCAGATCATTTTGGCGACAGGCGCGGTCTAGGACATAAGCTATGGTTCCGCTATGGCGATCATCGCCGAGTGTACGTCAGCTGACAAGCGAACATTCCCATGGGAGCAGAAAAAAGGTTAATTTTTTCTTCCACCATGTTAATAATGTCAAAACAAGTGATTAGACTGTACAAATTTTGGCCACTCGAGCATTATTACGAGGGCCCACCCAAGAAAGCAAGTTTCCCCGAGACCGTTTACAGCAAGAAAACACAATTTCATGGAAAGATTTATTGGAACAGGTACAGATATCGTTGAATTATTTTTAAACATATTCTCCGCCGGAAATGATATATTTTTTTGTCATACCGCTTTCTAATCTGCACTCGTTTTCTCCCTTATATCGAATTATGAACACTTCATCTCCATATTATTTATTCCCTCGTTTTCATACTCTCTCTCGCTGTCATAATATTGATACTCGATCACAACGCGATAACACGCTAGAAATTCCACTTCACACATCATCTCTGTATTCCTCATCTTTCACTGTTGCTACCTCTCGTCACTGGAACTCTCTGCCGCCTGAAGTCAAGGGCTGCCGAAGATTGAAATCTTTCAAATCCAAGTTAGAAAATTATCTTATGACGAGTTGTCAAACTGACTTACTATTATGACAAGTGTTGTATTGCATGTTTCCAGGTATTCACATTTTTTTTAATCTTATAGTGATATTTAACCTATTTTATATTTTTGTTTTCATATTCTCCGATAATGGTATATCTATAATGTGGTAAGTTGAGCTATATATAATCATAATTTTCCTTACTGTGTGTACTTAAAATATTGTATTCATTGTATGCTTTGTACTGCACAATTTTATTATTATTATTATTATTATTATTATTATTATTATTATTATTATTATTATCAATAATTGTCTTATTTTTTTTATAATTTGTATGTCTCATTTATTTTGACCTGCTGTTCACATTTTATTATGCTTTTTTCTTTCTTTCTCTATGTTATATATTATGTCTGATTTCTACTTACTCGTTGCTTACATTTTATTATTATTATTATTATTATTATTATTATTATTATTATTATTATTATTATCTTATTCAGTTTTGTGTGTAAAATTGTAGTGTACTCTGTAAATTTGTAGTGTTTTTTGTAACGCAGTTTTACTCCTGGTTGAGTGTTAGAGAAGGCCGTATGGCCTTAACTCTGCCAGGTTAAATAAATAATAATAATAATAATAATAATAATAATAATAATAATAATAATAATAATAATAATAATAATAATTATTATTATTATTATTATTATTATTATTATTATTAATTGTCTTATCTTTTATACTTTGTATGTCTAATTTATTTTGACCTGCTGTTCATATTTTATTATGCTTTTTTCTTTCTTTCTCTATGTTATATATTATGTCTGATTTCTACTTACTCGTTTATATTTTATTATTATTATTATTATTATTATTATTATTATTATTATTATTATTATTATTATTATCTTATTCAGTTTTGTGTGTAAAATTGTAGTGTACTCTGTAAATTTGTAGTGTTTTTTGTAATGCAGTTTTACTCCTGGTTGAGTGTTAGAGAAGGCCGTATGGCCGTAACTCTGCCAGGTTAAATAAATCATTATTATTATTGTATCCATATGTCTTAGAAATCTGCCCCCTGGGATCGAAACCAGTGTGTGACAGCAGTCTGCACCTCTCTGTTGATCACCACTAAGTGGGCTGGTACTTGCCCATGTCACTTTTCGAACGGCGCCGTTCTAAGCGAAACCTGTTTCCAGGCGTACAATTGTTAGCAATGAAAGTTAGATCCACAGCCAAATATTATGTAGTTCAAATAAAGGCATGCAAAAATGTAATTAAGAAATACAATGTTATCGAGTCATTTTGGTCACTTTAGAGAAATATTAAATTTATGATTTCTGCATTTAAGTGCCCTGTGCCATCGCAATTGATATCAATTTAAATTATGTCCTATTATCAATAGGTTAATTAATATGTCTATTTTATATAAACTTTATTAACTTACGTGAACCCAGTTTAAACTTCCCTATTCTGAAGATATACTGTACGGCATTACCTGAAAAGAATAAGAGAGCTTTGTTACAACAATGATTACAACTAAATCATGCAACATAAGTAGAGATTAACTTTCCAAGTAAGCCTCTGCTAAGCGAAATATAGTTAAGATAACTTGAAAACTTTCTACACCGTAAAAAAAAGGAACTAAATATTTTGTAATTATTTAAAAGTATGACAAAATACTATACTGAAATACAGAAAGCGGTGAGACGGAAAATGTATCCCTTTTAACTTTTTGTATAAATTAAAAATAAAATTTAATTCATTAAAATAATAAGAAAACAACTGAAAGTAAATCTCTTATTATAACGTAACGTTTGAAAAAAATGTTAGTATATATACAGTATATATATATATATATATATATATATATATATATATATATATATATATATATATACACACACACTAACATATATACATATTTATATTGTAAACAATAGAAATTAATTCATGTGTAAATTGAATGAACCTTTCAACTGATTTCAAATCCAACAATGTGTTACTTCTTTGTACCTAAAGTAAAATCATTCACTAACCTCAGAAAAAAACTAAAAATAAAAACGAAACAATAGGTACCGCTAGGTTACTTATAAATCAAAATGCAGTTCACTTAACCAACCTCACAGACATTACTTAAGCTGTTGTAACCGCCATTACAACTTTAAAGCCTATTTCAAAACACGTAAAGATAATTCTCCAAATTCTAATCCAACAAACAACTTCCTTCTTACAATGTAACGACACTTTATTTAAATCCTTTTCTGTATTCATAAGATTATTGCGCATGCGTGGTATTACAGCCTTGTATCGTCTCTCCAGTCTAAAAAGCTGCATGGATAAAAGGACGATTAGAAAAACTGATTACAATACTACTCGTCAGGCTTGCCAACAGAATAAAATATTTATAGTGAACGGAAGATCTAAATATACTGTATTACAAATTCGGTAAAATTACTTTTGTTTCCGTTGTAGGCAAATATGTCCACTTTACTTGGCAGAAGAATAAATTTAGAGATTTTTTCCTCAATTACTTGACGTTTTCTGATTTCACATCATTTAACAAATTCTCTGACATTTCCCGGTTTTCCATACGGGTAGACGCCTGACCAAGACTCCTTCCTAAGGGTGCTATGCATAGACATTTCGCTAGCCCGCGCTACGAGCGTGCTAAACTAGCCCCGGCTATCTACTGGTTACTTGTACAGGATTCATATCATATCATATCATATCATATCATATCATATCATATCATATCATATCATATCATATCATATCATTCTATGCCCAAGGTTGCGGGTTCGATCCCGGGCCAGGTCGAAGGCATTTAAGTGTGCTTAAATGCGACAGGCTCATGTCAGTAGATTTACTGGAATGTAAAAGAACTCCTTCGGGACAAAATTCCGGCACATCCGGGGACGCTGATATAACCTCTGCAGTTGCGAGCGTCGTTAAATAAAACATAACATTTAACATTCATATCATATCATATCATATATCATATCATATCATATATCATATCATATCATATATCATATCATATATCATATCATATCATATCATATATCATATCATATATCATATCATATCATATCATATATCATACCATACCATACCATATCATATCATATATCATATCATATCGCTGACAGCAGAAGTAACCGCCATGATCTCAGGCCGTGGAAAAACCAAGGCATACCTACACCGTTTCGGGATCAAAGACGACTCAACGTATTCATGCCTTCAAGAAGCACAAACGGTAGATCACCTAATGTACTAGTGTGTCAAATTGAATAAACAAAGAGATATACTGAAGAAGGGAATATATAGAAATCAAGATAGATGGCCAGTGTCACATGAGAAACTATTGTTAAAACACTATAAGCAATTCAGAAACTTTGTTAAATCAATAGATTTCACATCACTGTAAATATTGTGAATAGTGAAAATACTACTCCACTTAAAAGTATTATTAGTATTCAGTAGCAGTAGTAGTTAGATATGTTATAATAATTATAAGCAATTCACCACCTTTATTAAGTCAATAGACTTCACGGCAGTGTATTATATTGTAAATAGTGAAAATACTACTCCAGTTAAAATGGTATTAGTATTAATAATTTTAAATAATTCATTAACTCTATTCAGTCAGCTGCCTTTACATCCTTGTAAATATTGTAAATAGTTTACTATTACTTGTGTTTTAGTTTAGACAGAATGTAAAAACAGTGTAGCAACAAGTGTGTAGCATTGCATTACTGCAATGGAGCATACTGAATAAAAAGGGGATCATATCATATCATATCATATCATATCATATCATATCATATCATATCATATCATATCATATCATATCATATCATATCATATCGTATCATATCATATCATATCATATATATCGCTAACACTGGTTTATGAATACAAAAAACGTTAGTTCGCTGATCACCCACCGGAAGCACGCGCTAATAATGTATTTTATCCACATACAAGAAAAAAACGTGTTTTGACAATGAACACGTACTCCCCTGTTCACTGCTAGACATGAATGCTTTGTTCTGTATAATAATAATAATAATAATAATAATAATAATAATAATAATAATAATAATAATAATAATAATAATAATAAATGAAGATACTCCAAAACAACACTTTTAACAAAAATGGCTTTTAGTGCGAGTTCATTTTTAACATATATAAGCTACTATAGAGAAACCGCTATTAAAATATTATAAACTAGCCGTACCCGTGCGCTCCGCTGCACCGATTAGAAATAAATATAAAGTAATTACACAATTAAAATAGGACGTTTGATCCAGGGAACATTCGTGTTTGACAGAAGGATAAATCGTTTAATATGTTATTTAATTTAAATTGTATTTAAAAAAAATAAAATGCGATCATTTTGGTCCAGAGACCACTAATTTGGTGCAATGACAATTACTTTAACATGTTTCTTAATTGTTGTTACATGCAACCATAGTTTAATGAAGATTGACATATCATTTAGTAATTAATTAGCTTCCGATATTACTTCATACAAAAACAGAAACATTCTCTGGAGCTCTGTTTAATAGCTTTCGATTGTTGTTGTCCAAGGCCCCTTATAGACGAAGTTACTTGTTTTATTTCATTACAGCGCCTTAGATGGCGTTGTTATCTTAATTTTAAAACCCATTTATCTCATTAAATATCAGTCCTATCAATATTTTGTATAGAATAAAACTTATCGGAAATCATTTTTAAAGAAACTTTTGTCATGTAACATTTTTCAAGAAAATTAATAATAAGGGAGATATTTCGATTTATTTAATTCAATCCCCCTTATAACCCCCCTTTTAAATAACGTATTTTGAATGTTATATTTCCTAAAATCTAAGTTACAACGAACTTAATTTATATTCCAATTTTCATATAAATCGGTTCAGCCATTATCGCGTGAAAAGGTAACAAACATACAGACAGACAGACAGACAGACAGACATACAAATAAAAATTTCAAAAAAGATTTTCGGTTTCAGGATGGTTAATTATACATGTTAGGACCAATTATTTTTGGAAAAGCGAAAATTACCAGAAAAATTTCGGCTACAGATTTATTATTAGTATAGATGTTACTCAATAAGTGACGTATATGCCTACGAAATTATGATACCGCACCTAACAGCATTGGACTTTAAACATTCAACACGCTCTCCTGTAACATACTGTCTCTGTGGCTTAGGACTAAACCATTCTCATCTCTTCATATTCTAGTTAAGTGTTAGTCTGTCGATAACAATTGATTCGTCTCATTTCTCAGTTTGTTCAACGTAGTATAAATCAAAAAGAAAAACGGCCGATTATTCTTCAACGTTAGTCTTCTTTTTATTTCAAATAAGGATGCATTCTATTTTCACTGAAAATTATTACAGTCCATGTGCGTTATTCTCAAAGAAATTCATTCGTACATACTGATTATGAACAAAATTTAACCAAAAAGTTAGTTTTTATTTTTACTTTAATTGGTTATTTAACGATGCTGTATCAACTACTCTGTTATTAAGCATCGAAAAAAAATGTTATGTTTTATTTAACGACGCTCGCAACTGCAGAGGTTATATCAGCGTCGCCGGATGTGCCGGAATTTTGTCCCGCAGGAATTCTTTTACATGACAGTAAATCTACTGACATGAGCCTGTCGCATTTAAGCACACTTAAATGCCATCGACCTGGCCCGGGATCGAACCTTGGGCATAGAAGGCCAGCGCTATACCGACTCACCAACCAGGTCGACTTTAGCATTGATGGGATTGGTGATAGCGAGATGGTACTTGGTAAAATGAGGCCAAGGATTCGCCATAGATTACCTGACATTCGTCTTACGCTTGAGGGAAACCTCGGAAAAAACCCAACCAGGTAAACAACCCAAGCGGGAATCGAACCCACTCTCGAACTTAACCCCGGCCGACTGTGTTACACCGTTGGCCCAAAAGTTTAGTAAAAATTGTTGTACACAGAAAGACAAAACGATCAAGACTATTCTCGGTATCATAGACTGCGGAAGTGTACGGTAATTCCATGAAAACGTCGAATTATCTTTTAGCATCACAATGCTTTCTCTAATGAGATACGTATTAATCATTACTTCCATTACGGTAGAAATGCGTATTCATTTAAAACCTGTTTATGTCTGTAACGTTTGTTCACAGGTGAACAGATAAATAAACATTTTAGTTTTCACTGATTAATTACTTGAATTGCGTTGAGTGGATGAACCTTAATATTTGAGGAGAAAAATTCGAACCCGGGTCCTTGGTTCTACGTATCAAGCGCTCTCACCATTGAGCTACGCCGAAGTCCAATCCCCTCCTCCAGTGTTGTTTCCGTTACTTGCCTGACTCGAAATTGGGCATATGTGTTGACGTATACATTCAAGTCAACTGCCATTATATAAGGAGCGCACTCAGCTGAGTGACTAATGGCCGGGATTCCGCAGTAAAGTGCACAGCAATCTGTACAGAAATATGCACTGTAGCTAGACGAATTTACTAAAGATGTTTTATTATTTTAATCCTACAGAATAATATCTGTAATGGTAACAATTAATTGGATGAACCTTGATTAATATTAAGTTATGAAAAACGAAAAATTCACTTTAGTTAAATTTCGACAATTACCTAGATAAGTGGTTCCCAACCAGGTTTCCGCGAGCCCATGCTAGAGATGCCGCGAAAATCCAAACTGTTATATTGACAAGATTTTAGTAGATTGGAAAACTAGTGATTAAACGTTATTGCTAGAAGATGAAACAAGATGTATAGGCCTACAACTTGTTACCTTCTCATTTAGAGTCTCTGTGATTATCGTGGGATCGTTGTCAAAGAAAAAAGTGGTAACTCGAAAATATGAACTTAAGAGAGGTCGCGATTTGTACCTGTGGTCCGATATATTTCTTCTTACCAATGATGCATACCCAAAATTTGTTTTCACTCTACCGTACATTATGTTTGGTTATCTGAAATGATTCGACACAGAAATTGGAAGCCAATGGTTTCAAATGGTGATAGCGATGAACCTTTGAACTTTTAAACTCAATATGTATAATCTCTCTTATGTTGATAAAGTGTTCTTGACCTATGCATTCAAAATGTTTACTGTCCATGTGCACTAGACATAATACAGCAGACAATGTTATCAAAACTATCAGTCTGTACGAAACAAATTTAATAGAACATGCAGCTTTACATTGTTGAAGTAAGAATTACTACAAATGATGTAGAAAATTAAACACATAATATATTTAAGTAAGAGTCAGAGACAGCAAGAGTGGCTAATGATCAAAAACAAAACTCAATTATACAAATCATAGTTTCAGTTACCAATATTCTAATGGTACCAACCGAGCCTATAAAAAGAAAACGTGCTCTATACAGCTCACATCTCAGTGGAATTCCTCAAGGATCAATATTAGGTCCCCTCCTTTTTCTAGTGTTTATAAATGATCTTGCCCCCCTAATAAAAGATGTAGGTCATCCCATATTATTTGCAGCCAATAACTCCAACACATTCCAATATTCAACAGAGAAAATTCTCTTCAAAATATGTGACTGGTTCTCAGTCAATAAATTGGTATTAAATTGTAACAAAACTAACATAATTCAATTTAAATCCTGTGCAAAACCTCGCAAACTTCTAGCGCAATAATTAACAACAGATCCCTATTAGAAACAACGACAACCAAATTTCTTGGCTTAAAAATGGATAATGTGTTAAATTGGAAAAATCATATTAAAGAAGTTACCCCCAAACTAAATTCAGCTTGTTTTGCTATTAGAACTATGCAAAAGATAGTAAATACCAATACCTTAAAAACAATATACTTTGCATAGTTCCACTCGGTAATGAGTTTTGGAATAATATTCTGGGGAAATTCCACAGATAGTAACAGTATATTTCTATTACAAAAAAGAGTAATTAGAATAATAGTAGGTGCCAAATCTAGGGAATCTTGTAGGACTATTTTCAAAAAATTACAAATAATGCCCATGGCTTGTCAGTATATCTTTTCATTAATAGTCTTCCTCGTATGTAATCGTGAAAACTTTGTAACAAATTCAACAGTTCATAGCATAAATACACGTCAAAGAAATTACTTTCATACTCCATCGGCAGGTCTATCGTGCTATCAAAAAGGAGTGCGTTATATGGCAGTAAAAATTTTTAATAGCCTCTCTATCGATATAAAAAATGAAACTCAAAACATAAAATTATTTAGGGTCAAATTAAAGAAGTACCTAATTTCTCACGCCTTCTATTCTGCAACTGAATTCATGACATTCAATAACACTTCATGAAATTGATACTAAAACGATGTGTTGTACTAGTAGACTATATTGTAAATCTCGTCTGTATATATATTTCATCTAGACTGTGACTATAAATTAAGACTTTATAATAGTATTAAGTTTTTTGACTTGTACCATATTCTAGCTGTAAAATAATGTATGAATACTATGGAATGTTAATAAATACAATACAATACAATACAATACCAACTGAAGCTAAAATATAAAAGGAAAGGTGCTTTATACAATTAATTTCTCAAAGATATCAACAGATGCTATGATGTAAAATAAAACGAACTCTATTCAGTTATCTAAATGAAATCAACAGATCGTATGGTATAAAAAGAAACGTGTTCTATAAAGCTATTTCAGTGATATCAACAGTTGCTATGATGTAAAATAAAACGTGTTCTATTCAGCTATCTAAATGATATCAACAGATCGTATGGTATAAAAAGAAACGTGTTCTATAAAGCTATCTCAGTGATATCAACAGTTGCTATGATGTAAAATAAAACGTGCTCTATACAGCTATCTAAATGATATCAACAGATCGTATGGTATAAATAGAAACGTGTTCTATAAAGCTATCTCAGTGATATCAACAGTTGCTATGATGTAAAATAAAACGTGTTCTATACAGCTATCTAAATGATATCAACAGATCGTATGGTATAAATAGAAACGTGTTCTATAAAGCTATCTCAGTGATATCAACAGTTGCTATGATGTAAAATAAAACGTGTTCTATACAGCTATCTAAATGAGATCAACAGATCGCATGGTATAAATAGAAACGTGTTCTATAAAGCTATCTCAGTGATATCAACAGTTGCTATGATGTAAAATAAAACGTGTTCTATACAGCCATCTAAATGATATCAACAGATCGTATGGTATAAAAAGAAACGTGTTCTATAAAGCTATCTCAGTGACATCAACAGTTGCTATGATGTAAAATAAAACGTGCTCTATACAGCTATCTAAATGATATCAACAGATCGTATGGTATAAATAGAAACGTGTTCTATAAAGCTATCTCAGTGATATCAACAGTTGCTATGATGTAAAATAAAACGTGTTCTATTCAGCTATCTAAATGATATCAACAGATCGTATGGTATAAAAAGAAACGTGTTCTATAAAGCTATCTCAGTGATATCAACAGTTGCTATGATGTAAAATAAAACGTGTTCTATTCAGCTATCTAAATGATATCAACAGATCGTATGGTATAAAAAGAAACGTGTTCTAAAAGCTATCTCAGTGACATCAACAGTTGCTATGATGTAAAATAAAACGTGCTCTATACAGCTATCTAAATGATATCAACAGATCGTATGGTATAAATAGAAACGTGTTCTATAAAGCTATCTCAGTGATATCAACAGTTGCTATGATGTAAAATAAAACGTGTTCTATTCAGCTATCTAAATGATATCAACAGATCGTATGGTATAAAAAGAAACGTGTTCTATAAAGCTATCTCAGTGATATCAACAGTTGCTATGATGTAAAATAAAACGTGTTCTATTCAGCTATCTAAATGATATCAACAGATCGTATGGTATAAAAAGAAACGTGTTCTATAAAGCTATCTCAGTGATATCAACAGTTGCTATGATGTAAAATAAAACGTGTTCTATTCAGCTATCTAAATGATATCAACAGATCGTATGGTATAAATAGAAACGTGTTCTATAAAGCTATCTCAGTGATATCAACAGTTGCTATGATGTAAAATAAAACGTGCTCTATACAGCTATCTAAATGAGATCAACAGATCGTATGGTATAAATAGAAACGTGTTCTATAAAGCTATCTAAATGATATCAACAGATCGTATGGTATAAATTGAAACGTGTTCTATAAAGCTATCTAAATGATATCAACAGATCGTATAGTATAAATTGAAACGTGTTCTATAAAGCTATCTAAATGATATCAACAGATCGTATGGTATAAATTGAAACGTGTTCTATAAAGCTATCTCAGTGACATCAACAGTTGCTATGATGTAAAATAAAACGTGCTCTATACAGCTATCTAAATGATATCAACAGATCGTATGGTATAAACAGAAACGTGTTCTATAAAGCTATCTAAATGATATCAACAGATCGTATGGTATAAATTGAAACGTGTTCTATAAAGCTATCTAAATGATATCAACAGATCGTATGGTATAAATTGAAACGTGTTCTATAAAGCTATCTAAATGATATCAACAGATCGTATGGTATAAATTGAAACGTGTTCTATAAAGCTATCTAAATGATATCAACAGATCGTATGGTATAAATTGAAACGTGTTCTATAAAGCTATCTAAATGATATCAACAGATCGTATGGTATAAATTGAAACGTGTTCTATAAAGCTATCTCAGTGACATCAACAGTTGCTATGATGTAAAATAAAACGTGCTCTATACAGCTATCTAAATGATATCAACAGATCGTATGGTATAAATAGAAACGTGTTCTATAAAGCTATCTCAGTGATATCAACAGTTGCTATGATGTAAAATAAAACGTGCTCTATACAGCTATCTAAATGATAACAGATCGTACGGTATAAATAGAAACGTGTTCTATAAAGCTATCTCAGTGATATCAACAGTTGCTATGATGTAAAATAAAACGTGCTCTATACAGCTATCTAAATGATAACAGATCGTACGGTATAAATAGAAACGTGTTCTATAAAGCTATCTCAGTGATATCAACAGTTGCTATGATGTAAAATAAAACGTGTTCTATACAGCTATCTAAATGATATCAACAGATCGTATGGTATAAATAGAAACGTGTTCTATAAAGCTATCTCAGTGATATCAACAGTTGCTATGATGTAAAATAAAACGTGCTCTATACAGCTATCTAAATGATATCAACAGATCGTATGGTATAAAAAGAAACGTGTTCTATAAAGCTATCTCAGTGACATCAACAGTTGCTATGATGTAAAATAAAACGTGCTCTATACAGCTATCTAAATGATATCAACAGATCGTATGGTATAAAAAGAAACGTGTTCTATAAAGCTATCTCAGTGATATCAACAGTTGCTATGATGTAAAATAAAACGTGTTCTATTCAGCTATCTAAATGATATCAACAGATCGTATGGTATAAAAAGAAACGTGTTCTATAAAGCTATCTCAGTGACATCAACAGTTGCTATGATGTAAAATAAAACGTGCTCTATACAGCTATCTAAATGATATCAACAGATCGTATGGTATAAATAGAAACGTGTTCTATAAAGCTATCTCAGTGATATCAACAGTTGCTATGATGTAAAATAAAACGTGTTCTATTCAGCTATCTAAATGATATCAACAGATCGTATGGTATAAAAAGAAACGTGTTCTATAAAGCTATCTCAGTGATATCAACAGTTGCTATGATGTAAAATAAAACGTGTTCTATTCAGCTATCTAAATGATATCAACAGATCGTATGGTATAAAAAGAAACGTGTTCTATAAAGCTATCTCAGTGATATCAACAGTTGCTATGATGTAAAATAAAACGTGTTCTATTCAGCTATCTAAATGATATCAACAGATCGTATGGTATAAATAGAAACGTGTTCTATAAAGCTATCTCAGTGATATCAACAGTTGCTATGATGTAAAATAAAACGTGCTCTATACAGCTATCTAAATGAGATCAACAGATCGTATGGTATAAATAGAAACGTGTTCTATAAAGCTATCTAAATGATATCAACAGATCGTATGGTATAAATTGAAACGTGTTCTATAAAGCTATCTAAATGATATCAACAGATCGTATAGTATAAATTGAAACGTGTTCTATAAAGCTATCTAAATGATATCAACAGATCGTATGGTATAAATTGAAACGTGTTCTATAAAGCTATCTCAGTGACATCAACAGTTGCTATGATGTAAAATAAAACGTGCTCTATACAGCTATCTAAATGATATCAACAGATCGTATGGTATAAACAGAAACGTGTTCTATAAAGCTATCTAAATGATATCAACAGATCGTATGGTATAAATTGAAACGTGTTCTATAAAGCTATCTAAATGATATCAACAGATCGTATGGTATAAATTGAAACGTGTTCTATAAAGCTATCTAAATGATATCAACAGATCGTATGGTATAAATTGAAACGTGTTCTATAAAGCTATCTCAGTGACATCAACAGTTGCTATGATGTAAAATAAAACGTGCTCTATACAGCTATCTAAATGATATCAACAGATCGTATGGTATAAATAGAAACGTGTTCTATAAAGCTATCTCAGTGATATCAACAGTTGCTATGATGTAAAATAAAACGTGCTCTATACAGCTATCTAAATGATAACAGATCGTACGGTATAAATAGAAACGTGTTCTATAAAGCTATCTCAGTGATATCAACAGTTGCTATGATGTAAAATAAAACGTGCTCTATACAGCTATCTAAATGATAACAGATCGTACGGTATAAATAGAAACGTGTTCTATAAAGCTATCTCAGTGATATCAACAGTTGCTATGATGTAAAATAAAACGTGCTCTATACAGCTATCTAAATGATATCAACAGATCGTATGGTATAAATAGAAACGTGTTCTATAAAGCTATCTCAGTGATATCAACAGTTGCTATGATGTAAAATAAAACGTGCTCTATACAGCTATCTAAATGATATCAACAGATCGTATGGTATAAAAAGAAACGTGTTCTATAAAGCTATCTCAGTGACATCAACAGTTGCTATGATGTAAAATAAAACGTGCTCTATACAGCTATCTAAATGATATCAACAGATCGTATGGTATAAAAAGAAACGTGTTCTATAAAGCTATCTCAGTGATATCAACAGTTGCTATGATGTAAAATAAAACGTGCTCTATACAGCTATCTAAATGATATCAACAGATCGTATGGTATAAATAGAAACGTGTTCTATAAAGCTATCTCAGTGACATCAACAGTTGCTATGATGTAAAATAAAACGTGCTCTATACAGCTATCTAAATGATATCAACAGATCGTATGGTATAAATAGAAACGTGTTCTATAAAGCTATCTCAGTGATATCAACAGTTGCTATGATGTAAAATAAAACGTGCTCTATACAGCTATCTAAATGATATCAACAGATCGTATGGTATAAATAGAAACGTGTTCTATAAAGCTATCTCAGTGACATCAACAGTTGCTATGATGTAAAATAAAACGTGCTCTATACAGCTATCTAAATGATATCAACACATCGTATGGTATAAAAAGAAACGTGTTCTATAAAGCTATCTCAGTGACATCAACAGTTGCTATGATGTAAAATAAAACGTGTTCTATACAGCTATCTAAATGATATCAACACATCGTATGGTATAAAAAGAAACGTGTTCTATAAAGCTATCTCAGTGACATCAACAGTTGCTATGATGTAAAATAAAACGTGTTCTATACAGCTATCTAAATGATATCAACACATCGTATGGTATAAATAGAAACGTGTTCTATAAAGCTATCTCAGTGACATCAACAGTTGCTATGATGTAAAATAAAACGTGTTCTATACAGCTATCTAAATGATATCAACACATCGTATGGTATAAAAAGAAACGTGTTCTATAAAGCTATCTCAGTGATATCAACAGTTGCTATGATGTAAAATAAAACGTGCTCTATACAGCTATCTCAATGATATCAGCGGATGCTATGATGTGAAATGAAACGCAATCTGTGGCGAATCCTTGGCTTCATCTCGACAAATACCATCGACGCTAAGTAACCGAGTAGTTGATACAGCGTCGTTCAAAAAGCGCGCCGGTTTTTTATATATTGGTTGGGTCACTGGCTGAGAAGAAACTGCCTACTGAAAGATGCTGGTAAAATTCTTGTTTGGGAATAATAAGTTTGTAACAATATATCGCTGCAATCGAAAAGTATTGGGAATCAATTTGAATAAGGAACAAAAAAAAAAGTTTCCTTCCCAGGCAGGATTCGAACCACGGAAGTCTTAGTTACCAGTCTATCGTGCTCTGGAGTGAACAAGGCTCTGAAATCAGCTATGAGGGTCCGTCCGTTTTTTTTTTTTGCCACTACAGTACTGTACCCGAAACTGCTTTTTCGATATCAGGGATGGTCAAAATGTGTAGTCCTATTTCTATAAAAATCTGTACACCAATTGAATGCAGAATTACAATATTTTCTCTCATTTATTTTAAAGTAAAACATTTTATCTTCATATTCTTCTCATGGTGTGGGCAACAAAATTCCAAGAACTCTTCCAGACTTTCTTTGATTCACAACTGCAGTTTCTTTTTTTAGAGTCTTTTATTTCTTCTACGCAACGATGCTGTAAGCGCAGCAACATAATGCAGGCTTGATCTCGACAAATACCATCGACGCTAAGTAACCGAGTAGTTAATACAGCGTCGTTCAAAAAGCGCGCCGTTTTTTTTATATATTGGTTGGGTCACTGGCTGAGAAGAAACTGCCTATTGAAAGATGCTGGTAAAATTCATGTTTGGGAATAATAAAATATCGCTGCAATAGAAAAGTATAGGGAATCAATTTGAATAAGGAACAAAAAAAAAGTTTCCTTCCCAGGCAGGATTCGAACCACGGAAGTCTTAGTTACCAGTCTATCGTGCTCTGGAGTGAACAAGGCTCTGAAATCAGCTATAAGGGTCCGTCCGGGTTTTTTTTTTTTTGCCACTACAGTACTGTACCCGAAACTGCTTTTTCGATATCAGGGATGATCAAAATGTGTAATCCTATTTCAGTAAAAGTCTGTACACCAATTGTTTGCATAACTACAATATTTTCTCTCATTTATTAGAAAGTAAAACATCTTATCTTCATACTCTTGTCATGGTGTGGACAACAAAATTCCAAGAACTCTTCCAGACTTTCTTTGATTCAGAACTGCAGTTTCTTTTTTTAGAGTCTTTTATTTCTTCTACGCAACGATGCTGTAAGCACAGCAACATAATGCAGAGGAAAGTAAACATATTGTTTTGTGATAGAACAATCGGGTTCGGAATAACACCACGTATGCCTGAATGGATCACGCCGTGCTTGTATTATCTACACTTGTTAAAGTACTGCCGAGATTCCAGTCTGACATGAATAAAATTCTGAAAGCACAATTTAAATAACAATGGCATGGTTATGTAAATTACAGACCAAAAAACTACAACCCCCTCCCTCCCAATCTTCAATTCGACAACGCTGTATACAAGTCCACGAGGTATGCGCTGAATCCTAATCGAGGAGCACGTCGGACGTGCTGGAGAAGCCAGGGCACAGAACACCTTGTCTTCCCCAAATACAAGAGCAGTACTGCTGCGAGCCGTTTGAAGTCGGTAAACACGGGGGAGCATCCCTGTCCAAACATGTCGCCGTGAACCGACCGACATGACCGAAATAAAGCTGATAGGCGAGTGCCCTCTTATTACACGGGATGATATACATTACAGAATTACAACAGAGTCTTGGCATTGTAATAAAGCTGGGTGCCAACATTTTAGATGTTGACTAATTGAAAATTTCAACACTGGTTATCTTTAAAATTACACGCGCAATTCAGAAGTAGAGATTCCAAATATAGAATCTGCTAGATTCGACTTCGATTATCGATCAGAACATGATACTTTTCTCCTATGAACAGGAGTCGAACATTTTGTAACACGAATCTTAGTAAATATATTTGCCAGAAATAAATTTCAATAACATTTAAATAATAATAATATTAATAATAATAATAATAATAATAATAATAATAATAATAATAATAATAATAATAATAATAATAATAATAATAATAAAGGGGACATTTCCTGAGACGCCGCTCAGAGATTTAAATTGTTATTTTTAATCTAAGTAACAATCTGCAAGTAGGTCACATTACGATGGGTAGTAGTAGCAGTTGCAGTAGTAGCAGTAGTATCAGCAGTAGTAGCAGTAGCATCAGCAGTAGTAGCAGCAGCAGCAGTAGTAGTAGTAGTAGTAGTATTAGTAGCAGTAGTAGCAGCAGCAGCAGTAGTAGTAGTATTAGTAGCAGTAGTATCAGTAGTAGTAGTAGTAGTATTAGTAGCAGTAGTATCAGTAATAGTAGTAGTATTAGTAGCAGTAGTATCAGTAGTAGTAGTAGTAGTAGCAGTAGTATCAGTAGTAGTATTAGTAGCAGTAGTATCAGTATTAGTAGTAGTAGTATCAGTATTAGTAGTAGTACCAGTTGCAGTAGTAGCAGTAGTATCAGTAGTAGTATTAGTAGCAGTAGTATCAGTAGTAGTATTAGTAGCAGTAGTATCAGTAGTAGTAGCAGTAGCATCAGCAGTAGTAGTAGTAGTAGCAGTAGTAGTATCAGCAGTAGTAGTATCAGTAGCAGTAGTATCAGTAGTAGTAGCAGTAGCATCAGCAGTAGTAGTAGTAGCAGTAGTAGTATCAGCAGTAGTAGTAGTAGCAGCAGCAGTATCAGCAGTAGTAGTAGTAGTAGCAGAGTATCAGCAGTAGTAGTAGTAATAGTAGTAGCAGTAGTAGTTTTAGTAGTAGTACCAGCAGTAGCAACAATATCAGTAGTAGTAGTAGCAGTAGTAGTATCAGCAGTAGTAGTAGCAGTAGTAGTAGTAGCAATAGCAACAGTATCAGCAGTAGCAGTAGTAGTAGTAGTAGTAGCAGCAGCAGTAATAGCAATAGCAGTAGTAGTATCAGCAATAGTAATAGCAGTAGCAGCAGTAGTAGTAGTAGTTGTAGTAGCAGTAGTAGTAGTAGTAGCAGTAATAGCAATAGCAGTAGTAGTAGTAGTAGTAGTAGTAGTAGTAGTAGTTTTATTTTGACTGGTAGAGTTAAGACCATAAGGCCTTCTCTTCCAGTCAACCATATTTGAATAATATACATGAAATATATAATTATGTAGTAGTAAGTAAAATTGAGGGTGTCAGAAGAAAGGGGGTACAAGTGACACTTCTAAAACACATGGTTAAGTGCATCCAGAATAAGCTAAAGCACAAATAATTTTAGTGGAAAAGATATATATATTTTAAGGACATCACACACATAAAAAAAAATTAACGGAATTTAGGGGAAAGCTTAAACATTTTCAATCACGTTTGATCAAAAGTAACTGAAGTACACTTATATCCCTTTGCTTCTGACCCCTTAATTGTAAATTATGTTTTATTTAACGATCTTCCCAACTGTCGAGGTTGTATCAGCATCGCCGGTGTGCCGGAAATTTTGTCCCGCAGGAGTTCTTTTAAATGCCAGTAAATCTACTGACATTTAAATGCCACCGATCTAGCCGATCGAACCCGGGCCGCCTACACGCAAGTCTAGCACTTTAGCCACAGAAGCGGCTCGTCATATCCTTCACACCTCGATGAAGCAGCAGTACGCTCTTTTCGGTCGTATACAATTTTAGGATTCGTATCATTGCACTGGACTGTCAAAGAGCCTAAAGTGTGTTATAAAAACAAAAAGCTTATATAAAAACTTCAATAAATATTTCATTTTTATACTGTTTTGCTATTATTGCTCTAAAGAGCTTATGTCGTTCTAAGTCAACACTGTTCACGAGTTTATGGACCGTTAATAAGTTGCACTTTGTGATCATACCCGTGAACTTATTGTACAAAAACCCACATTAAACGGAGACTAAAAATAAAAACAGAAGAGATAAAACCACGATATAGCTGCAGATATCGTAGCAACGGGCAAAAGAAGGGGAAATGATTAGCAACAGTTGCCTCAATCCTATAAGAAGAAAATATTCCAATAAATAAGGCTGAAAAAATTTTGAAATATAAAGTTCCAATGGTGAAATTCAATGCATGGCAACATGCAAGAAAAATATTATATCGCAAATGATTGCTTCACGTGAAAATATAACATTTTGTTCACTTCAAAATTATCTGGGGAAAAAAAAAAAAAAAAAAAAAAAAAACTGCATCACGGAATTGGAAAAGAAATGCTTTTCGAGATTGCCTCCGTGGTCTGTTGGTCAGCACGATAGCTTCCAGATCAAGGGGTGCCGGGTTCGATTCCTGGTCTCGGCTCTCGGTGGATTTTTCTTGAAGAAGAAGAATTCCCTAGGTGTCTAAAGTCTGGAAATTTGTATGATTGTGAGTGTGCCGGGTTAATATCAATTAACCAATCATCACAAATATAAAAATACATCAGGACTGTCGCTGGGCAGTAACCTGAACACACGTTTCAGCGTCACATTGTTGACAAGTAGCTCCATCTGTTAGCATAACCATAAAGCATCTAATCGATGCTATAGAGTTACCAACAACGGGGAATAAAAAAAATATATCTTTCCGAAAAACTGTACATATTAACAAAATTGTTAATAAAAATAAAATTTGTATTGTTTAGGTAAGATTAATAATAATAATAATAATAATAATAATAATAATAATAATAATAATTTTTTACTGTTATTTATGCTCGTTGTAACATTTTTGGTCATATCGCGAGTTAATCTTTTAGGTGAAATCCGAAGGCCTGTGTACTATTGTTGAGACTGGTTCTATTGTTGTGAACTAGATGGCGACTGTAGATGTTTACTGATTTGTTATGAATATGATTTTGATTATGAATGAAGCCGGTGATATTCAGGGATGTTGTGGCCCGAATTTCCTGACATTTGCCTTAGAGTTGAGGGAAAACTCTGAAAAACCTCAACCCAACCGGGAATCGAACCCGGGTCCTCTGCGTAAGAGACTAGCATGCTGACCCCTATACCAAAGAGGTGGTGAAAATTATTGAAATCCAGAACTATAGGCCTATATAGATCTACCAACATCGAGAAAGACTAGACGATATAGAAGAAGCACAGTCTACTATATACAGTCGCGAAGCTTGAGGTGATTTTTTGCAAATCTCGTGATAAAGCGCTCCAAGCGGTTAGCAACTAGATACAATAGACTGTCCACGGTCGACTTTGGACTGTGTCGTATTTCCATCGAGTGCTAGCTCGTTGCGTATTTCACATTGATGCTTATGAAATGTTCGTTATTGGTTGTAATGAAAATGTTAATGGCTAAAATACAATAATTGGAATAATAATATTTTACTAGAGACGTAGAAAAATTAAGTTTGTTTTAATGAAATTTATTGATCGCGTTTTATTTTCAATTCTGGTGGGATTATTATTGCTTAGGCCTACTTTTTTTTTTCAAAGGATATGTTTTTAATTATAGCTGTTAATTTTGTTGTTATTTTTATTTGTTGCTTTACTAGAAACGTAGAAAAAGTCTGTTACAATAAAATTTATTGATCACGTTGTATTTCCAATTCTGGTGTGATTATTATTGCTTAACCCCATCCCACTTTGTTAACTACGTAAGCCTACACTACAAGTACCGGTACACGTAAGTTACTCCATTAATTCATATTTCCATTATTATTGTTGTAAAGGGAAATGCAAATTAATATTTATTGATTTCATAGTTAATTATCGCTACAATCTTGAATGAGTGAAGCGATTATAGTAAATTTCAGTTCGTTTTGCACAAACAAAAATAATATTAACGTATTTCTTGCAGGTATCTTCGAGTTTATGGTGGAATTTAATATACTTCATTAAAATAATAAATTAACTTTATGCATTTAATATTTCAATAACGGAAGGAAGGTGTTAATTTTTCCAAAAGAACAGAACGAAAGTGTAACATATTTTGTCGTCTACTAGGAGAGAGATCTGCGATGATGAGGCGATAGTAGCGATCCTAGTGGTGGGCAACTACCCATGTTTGCATTTTTAGTACATATTGAGCTTCGCGACTGTATATAGTAGACTGTGGAAGAAGCATCTCAGTCCATTCATTGGTTTTGGAAATATTGAATCGAGGACTATTTCACACTCGATTTGATGATTTACATCAGAACGAAAAGAAAAGTCCCCCCCCCCCCCGTAGTTCGACATGTTTAAGAAATCATTCCAAAACCTTCTAGCTGAAATTACCAATTGGGGGGGGGGGAGGGGAACACGGGGCACAATAAGCTGTGTACTGTAGTGACATTGTAGGGAATTCGCGGTCCAATAATCGTCCGTTAGCAGCGCTACCATCGCGCCACTAAAATAGGGTTGTGGCTGTGGCACCGTGTGAAATGCAATTGAATTCCTGGTAAAGAGAACTCCTGTATATAATTTATTTTACCACAAATTTCGCTAGTTTAAAAATAGCTACTACTACAATTTTTACTACACATTTATTAATAACGTATCAGGGTGTAAGTATCTCGTCCTTCTTTGACAAATATACTCTGAAAACATTCTTCCAAACTATTTAAGAAATTCTGAGGTAGAAAATACCCAATTTAACACAATATAATAACCGCAGGCGTAGCTCAGTCGGCTAAGACGCTTGCCTGCCGATGCGGGTTTGTGTTCGGGTGCGGGTTCGATTCCCACTTGGGATGATTACACGATTGTTTTTACGAGGTTTTCCTCAACTGTAAGGCGAATGTCAGGTAATTTATAGCAAATCCTCTGCCTCATCTCGCCAAATACCATCTCCCTATCACCAATCGCATTGACGCTAGATCACCTAATAGTTGATACAGCTTCGTTAAATAAACTAAAAATAAAAAAAAAACACCGCACTGTACAATAATAAAATTATGAAAAGAAACGACAATTTTTAAATTATTTCGAAAGTAAAACCGAACATGAGTAATTGTTTCACAAGTTTCTAGCAATATATTTAATGCCACAAATTCTTCTTTCCGTTAGAATACATAGACCTGCAAGTTGTATAATATGAGGTACTAGAGACAGGCCTGGTGCTGTTTTAACAACGGTCGACGAGCGACGAGAAAGAGGGTACTGTACATACTGGATTTGCAGGCTGAGAGAGGCAAACCAGCACAGCGCGAGGGCTCTCAGGTGCCTCTTACTGTCAAAACATGCTCCACAGCAATTATTACAAGAGCGGCAGCAAAAATAACTGCAGTAATGCGTGTCAAAAAGCTGGCTAAAAACTCTAGCATTTATTACGACGCGCCATCTTCTTTAACTTAATCCATACGATAGTAAGTTCCGCATGTTACCCACAGATTCTGTCGGTGTAGTAATAATAATAATAATAATAATAATAATAATAATAATAATAATAATAATAATAATAATACCGAGCGAGTTAGCTCAGACAGCGTTTGAGATTCGCACCAATATCATAATAGTACATTATGCAACGAGCCTATAATAAAGGTAATTAAGAAGCGAGTATGGATATTTATGAAACGAGCGCAAGAGAGTTTCATAATTTTCATACGAGCTTCTTAATTACCATTGTAGGCGAGTTTCATACGACTTTTTATGCTCGACCATATTTCTAACTTGATATTATTAATTTTCTTTGTATCTGACCTTGGCCAATGTCCCGTATGTTGTGAGATGTGCGCAGACGCGAAAGTATTGATTTTTTCCGAGGAACAGATGTTCACATTGACCTTGCTAGGCCATAAGAACCTACAGAGATAACATTGAAATTAAATTAGACATTGAAAAACGAGATGACAAATTGAATTTATTTGAATATTATTTACAATTAACGCTAATTATTATAGTAACAGAACATAACCTTCTGCGACAGTATTGGATTTCCAGCCTCCGTGACTTTTCGCTAATTCTCTTTCGATTGCATATCCGAGAATAATCGATACTCGCGGTTTTATAACGGTAGAAAGCTGACCTGTCATTGGCTGAACAGTTGTAACCTGAGTCGTCATTGGCTGAAAGACCTGGCCTTTAATGAGTAGATGTACTTTAATGACATGCATTAAAGGTCTGCTACCAGGTGTATAATTACTACATTTCGGCATGGTCGAGCATACAAACATTAATCAAAATCTATAACCAGTTACATGAACACGAGCCCTATACAACAGGAACTCGACAATAGAAACAACGGCCTACTGGTATAATCACAGATCCTAAACATGCGATATGACCACAGATGTTGAAGTGTGTATAAATAAATTTAACAAAATAATCATAAGAATAACAACATTTGTATTTATACTTGTATTTTTTTTTATTTTAGTAGGTTATTTTACGACGCTTTATCAACATCTTAGGTTATTTAGCGTCTGAATGAAGTGAAGGTGAAATCAGTCCAGGGTTCAGCACAGAAAGTTATCCAGCATTTGCTCATATTGGGCTGAGGGAAAATCCTGTAAAAAAACCTCAACCAGGCAATTTGCCCAGACCGGGAATCGAACCCGGGCCACCAGGATTCGCGACCAGACGCGCAAACCGTTACTCCACAGATGTGGACTTACACTTGTATCTTGCATTTGTATCCCTTTTTCATGTTATCTCCAATTTTACGTTCTAAGGAAATATTTGTACTGTCTATTGTAATTGAGGCTTTGCCTTGTTATAGACATAAACTAATAAAAAATAAATAAATAAATAAATAAATAAATAAATAAATAAATAAATAAATAAATAAATAAATAAATAAATAAATAAATAAATAAAATAAATAAGTACATTTTTAACGACGCTGTATCAACTAGGAGGTTATTTAGCGTCGATGGGATTGTTGTTAACGAGATGATAGTTGGCGAGATGAGGCCGAGTACTCGCCATAGATTACCTGAAATTTGCCTTACGGTTGGAGAAAAGCTCTGAAAAACTCAAACAGGTAATCAGCCCAACCGGGAATCGAATCCGCGCCCGAGATCAACTCCGGATCGGTAGGCAAGCGCCTTAACCGACCGAGCTACGCCGGTGGCTAATAAGTATTAATAATACATACATGTACATATATAGTGTTCTACCCAAGGGTAGGTCTTTCATTGCAAACCCAGCATTCTCAAATTTTTGCTATTTTCTGACTTCCTCTTAGTCTCTGCATATGATCCATTAATAATAATAATAATAATAATAATAATAATAATAATAATAATAATAATAATAATAACAACAATAATAATATATTAATAATATTAACAACAATAGTAACCGATCGTGCTAGCGGCGTGGTAGAGGGCTGGCCTCGTATTCGGGAGGTCCGGGGTTCGATCCCAGGGGCCGGCAATCCTCAGTTATTTCCAGGCAAATGCAATTGTACCTCTTGAAAGTCCGGCCATGGACGGTGATCCTTCCCTGGCCTTCTATGCCCAAGGTTGCGGGTTCGATCCCGGGCCAGGTCGATGGCATTTAAGTGTGCTTAAATACGACAGGCTCATGTCAGCAGATTTACTGGCATGTAAAAGAACTCCTGTGGGACAAAATTCCGGCACATCCGGCGACGCTGATATAACCTCTGCAGTTGCGAGCGTCGTTAAATAAACCATAACAACATTTCCTTCCCTTAATCATTTCATATGTGTCTGAGTGAATGCTGTGTAATGTCTTAAATGTTTGTGTTGTATCGGAGGTGGCCCTGGCATAGAGCTGATCCCTCATCCGGGGAGGCCCTCCATGTCCTGGATATTAATAATAATAAAATGTAATAAAATACCAACTTATTATTATTATTATTATCATTCTATCACATTATGACATGAGTAAATCAAAACTGAGTATTAAAGCCTTTTGAGTATCCGTTTGTATAGGCATATATATTCAGGATTCTACAGGTGCTGCCGTATTTCTGTGCCAATCCTCTAAAGCCTTCTATCTTGTGCGTCTTCAGTCCTCAACCCCCTCTTGTGCATGACCTCATTACTTCGTTGTCCCAAGTTCATTTTCGTCTACCTCTTCCTCTTCTTCCTAGAGGTTTCCACTGGTAAATTTGTTTAGGCCATCTATCTTCGCCCATTCTCATCAGATGACCAAACCACTTCAAATTCTTATTTTCTATTCTATTTAACACTGTCTCTTCAACATCCATTCTATGCCTAATTTCTTCATTTTTAATGTGGTCCAAGCGGGAGACTCTAGCACTTCGTCTCAAATAATCCATTTCTACGGCCAAAATTATTTTTTTTCTATAATATGCATTCGTTACCCATATTTCACTTCCGTAGTTTAATACAGATTCAACTAACATATATTTTTTGGTATCCTTCCAAAGATCTTTATCCCACCATATAGAATTTAAACATGTTATAATTTTTTTACTTTGTTCAATTCGGTTTTTTATTTCCTCTTCGCCAATACCTTCTGCTTTAGTTATAATTGTACCTTGGTTAACTTGTTTAATTTCAATTTCATCATCTATAACAATATTATCACTACTTTTAGTAGTAACGGCCAAATATCCTGTCTTCTTATAATTTATAGAAAGACCCCAGGATTCATAAATTTTGTTGAATCTTTTGACCATAAATTCTAAATCAAAAAGATCTTGGGCAATCACTACTTGATCGTCTGCAAATTGTAAATTAAATAGGAATTTATCTTCTATTTTTATTCCCATTCCTTGACAGCTTTGTTTCCATTGTTTCAGTACCTGTTCGATGTATATATCGAACAGTATTGGTGATAAACTACAGCCTTGTCTCAACCGCGTATCCGTTTATTATTATAACTAGCCGTACCCGTGCGCTCCGCTGCACCCGTTAGAAATAAATATAAAGTAATTACATGATTAAAATAGGACACTTGATCCAGGAAACATTCGTGTTTGATAGAAGGATAAATCGTTTAATATGTTACTTAATTTAAATTGTATTTAAAATATTAAAATGCGATCATTTTGATCCAGAGACCACTCATTTGGTGCAATGACAATTCCTTTAACATGTTTCTTAATTGTTATTACCAATTATTTTTGGAAAAGCGAAAATTAACAGAAAAATTTTGGCTACAGATTTATTATTATGTTTATATTATATTATATTATGTAAAAAGTGTGTTGATAACGGATGTACTCGAATTAGAAAGTTTTAAATTTGTTGTGGGAGCTCTTGAATCTCAGGAGGAACAGCTTTTACAACAGCGCAACATAATCTGCTTGGCTCATTACCCAATTTTTTTGCATTGCCTTTATTGCATATATATTTTATGTATTTTAACACGATTCAATTGATCATAGTTAAAATTTGTATTATAAAATAATGGATTGCTAAGCTAACGTACTATTACTGCATACTAAATCAATACACTCTCGTTGTTCGTTAATTCTCTGAGATAAAATGAATATGTTCATAACCATTATTTTAAGAAATACAGAAAATGAATATACAGAATAACCTATCAAGTTTTCTGTGCATAAGAAGCTATTTTAATCTTACCTGTCCTCAATTCACTCACAAGTTACTGTAATAACATTATAGCATTATGTCCATCCAGAGAAACTACACTTTCCAATGATGAAATAATAATTAATTATACAAATCGGTTAATTTAGCTTCCGATATTACTTCATACAAACACAGAAACATCGTCTGTAGGCTATGTTTCATAGCTTTCATTGTTGTGTCCAAGGCCCCTTATAGACGACGTCATTTGTTTTTTATTTCAATACACCGCCTTAGATGGCAGTTATTTAAATTTTAAAACTCATTTATCTCATTAAATATCAGTCCTATCAAAATTTTTCAAAGACTAAAACTTATCAGAAATCATATTTAAAGAAACTTTTGTTATGTAACATTTTTTCACAAAAGTCAATAATAGGCGAGACATTTCGATTTATTTAATTCAGGCCCCCTTATAACCTTCCTTTTAAATAACGTATTTTGAATGCCATATAGCCTAAAATCTAAGTTACAACGAACTTAATTTATATTCCAATTTTCATTGAAATCGGTTCAGCCATTATCGCGTGAAAAGGTAACAAACATACATACAGACAGACAGACATACAAACAAAAATTTCAAAAAAGCGATTTTCGGTTTCAGGGTGGTTAATTATATATGTTAGGACCAATTATTTTTGGAAAATCGAAAATTACCAGAAAAATTTCGGCTACAGATTTGTTATTAGTATAGATTATCATCACCACAACAATCTATTAAAATCAGTTTTCTTCAGTCAATTATTGTCATCTTGAGTGGCCTAGTAGTTACCATGATGTATGTTGGATCCAGGGTTCGTGGGTTCAAACTCTTCCTGAGAACGATGAATTTTAAAGAGAGCGAAAGTCATCGGTAGGGCTTCCTCCCAAAAGAAAGTAAAGCTTGTGTCGCCAGTGTCGTAGATTTGCAGCATTCGTCTCCCTTTCTTGATACAGGGCTCTCGGCAAAATCTGTCTGCGATTTCACGCCCGAATTGAACTTCGATTCCGAATAACCTTTGCAGTTTATGAAAAACGTCATTACGTAAAATACTACTACTATCGTCTGTTTGAATCATCATCGTCATCATCATCTGTTATGCCAATTTCATTTCAAGTGCTAATTCAGATGGTGGCTCCGCGACGTATTCACTTCACGTTTTTTTCTTTTTACAATCCCACAATTTTCGCATCCCACAATTTTCGCTTTATGCTGAGTTTTAAATATCGATTTGGAGTAAATTCTGCTACGAATATAAAGCCACACAGGTACCAAAAATATGAAGCATTATTATTTCAAGTCCGAAATTCTGTTTTTATTTTCTGCGTTTAAACAACTTTACTAACAAGCAGAGACCGGAAGTTTACGTATTATGAATAATTGAAATAGGCAGGCAAAAGGCATCATAAATAGCTAAAATAGGCAGGCAAAAAGGCATCATAAATAGCTAAAATAGGCAGGCAAAAAGGCATTATAAATAGCTAAAATACGCAATAAAAGGCAATTACAAAAGCCTTGCACTAGACCCACAAAGGGATTTCGGCAGCAAGAAAAGCTTTACACAAGTCGAATGCAAATTGAGATTTTCGACTCGATGTTGCAATTACTGTTGGAAGCAAAGAAATCTTCTTCCCAGTAGTCTTGGAAAGTGCATTTTGTGTTTGGTTGTACTGATATGTTGCGATATGAAATATTTAGCTAGCTACAACAACGTCGCAATGAAAACTGAAAGAAAAATGACGTTAGACCCGCACTCATTGTTGCCTTGTCAAATAAACACAAGCGATAATTAAAACGCTTACTGTTATACATTTTTGCACGGCAGCACTCATTGTTGCAAAGAGAATATGAACTGACTGAAAGACAATAATATTGTGAATTTTATTTCCAACTCAACAATAGGATTTTATTCTTCCAACAATAATTCCTTTCTACAATTCGCCTTAAACGCTCTCGTCAACAATTGGATTTTCACTCAACACAGTATTCGTTATAGCACTCCACCGACGACAATGACAATTTACTTGGAGTAGTACGAACAACAATGAACTGTTAATCTTAACTAATATTTACAAAGCACTATTTACAAATCAGAACTATCAGTTCTCAGTTCACAGTTCTTCTAGCTCAGTCACTCGAGTTCACAATATCTCGAACCACAGACTTTCAGAGACAGTCCACTGTACTCGAACTCAGGTCCCTCCAACTGCGGTCCACTGCACTCGAACTCAGGCCTTCGGATGCTGATACAGTTGCGGACGCACACTCGAGTCGAACTCTGGCTTGCTTGCTCTGGCTTACTCACTGACTGAATAACTGAAAACTCTGCTCGAGTTCGCTGGCGCTTCTTCTTTTATAGCAAAATCATAGTTGCGAGAAATTTCTACAGGTGTGTAGAGAATTATCTGGATATCTCCACTTCGACGGACTTCTCGAAGAGTCGGGAAGGTCCGTTCCCCATTCACTGCGTACGCAGCAGTTGCGCGCGCACTCTCGCTCCACTCTCTCGCCGCGTTGGCCCTTTCCCCCCTCCGCCGCGCGCCATTCCTCCGTGCTCCGTGCGATCTGCTTTCTTGCGGGACGCTGGTCGTGAGTTCGAATCTCATGTCGCTGTCACAATATACATTCGGTGAAGTCACTTTCATTGTAGCGGTTATAGAAATAAATTAAAATATACCTTTAGACAGGGTTGCCAGATTTTAGATATACCAAGGAGGGACATCTTTTCTTCATCATATACAGCATTTACGTTTTGTTAAAAAAAGGAATAAAAATTATCCGTCTACACGCAGTTGAAGTGATTAATATGAATCCCAAAATTGCAATTTTAATAAAAGAATATATTGTAGGTATAGGTTTCTAAGTACAAAACAATATTTTTTATCTGGCTAACTTACAGCCAAATAAATATTGTTTTGTACTAGTACATCGCGTCTTTCTGAAGGGCTTGTGGCACTAATATGTCATGCCAAATTATTAACTTTATAACTTAATAATAGTTCTGTCTCATAGATTTCTCAAACTGTTTATCATGGATTGTAAAGCACAAATTACAAAAGATGGAATCACATGGACAAAAAATATTAAACTTCAGTGTTTAATAATTGATTACAATGGCATAAAATTTATTGATATTTAAATTCATATTTATTTTGTGACTTAATATATTAGTGCTCCAAGCCCACCATTTGACATAAGTTACAGTATACATTTTCGGAGATTATATACATATTTAGCCAGGGGCGGATGCAAGGGGGGGGGGATTAAGGGGATATATCCCCTCCCGAAATTTTGAGAAAAAATACGAAACAAGAAATAAAAATAATATTAATTTTAATTCGTGAATGTACATAGGAATTCGAGAGTTTTCCACGTAAATTCTCTTTGCTAAAGTGTTAAATTCCAAGAACTGCAGGAAGACAAACACAGCATTCTTATTTCAAGACAGAGAGTCATGAAGAGCATTTTAGGCTTTTAATTTTCCTTCTCTTCTTAGACTATTTCATTGGTCAGCTCAAGGACAGTTTTTTAAATCATAAGGGAATCCTAAAGTCCATACAAACTTTTCTGCCTAAAAACATAGTGCGAGCATCAGATGAAGATTTAGAAACTGCTGTTGAGGCTATAGTAAATCAGTGGCCCAATGATGTTGATGCATCACCAGAGTCTTTCTTCAATGAATTGAAGATGTGGAGAAGAAATTTCCTTCATCAGAAAAATCTTCACCTAATATCTACTGATTTTATATCATCTTTGAACAGGTGCAATGAAATTATTTTTCCCTGCACTCGCAAGGCGCTGAAACTTTTCTGCACGTTGCCTGTAACTACAGCAACACCAGAACGGTCGTTCTCAACATTGCGGTATTTGAAGACTTACTTGAGGAGCACGATGGGAGCAGACAGATTAAATGGACTGGCCTTGATGTATATACATAAAAATGTAGAAGTAAAAGCTCATGAAGTACTGGATGAAATGTCTAAGAAGCCTCGTCGCCTTCTTCTGCAAATGTCATTCTGTCATTGTTTTTGTATTGTAGTCATTGTAAATGTTAAAATAAAAAAATTATGGTTTATTTAACAACGCTCGCTATTGCTGAGGTTATATCAGCGTCGCCGGTGTGCCGGAATTTTTTTCCCCTCAGGACTTCTTTTACATGCCAGTAAATCGACTCATATGAGGCCTGTCGCATTTTAACACACTTAAGTGCCATCGCGCTGGGTTGGGGTAGAACCCGCAATTTCGAGCACAGAAAGCTATACTGACTACGCTACTCAGGCCAACTTGTAAATGTTTGTGACTCGGAAACAAATTGTGAGTATATACTTATTTCTTATTACTCCATTTTTACTATCTCCTCAAATCCCTCCCCGAAAAAAAAAAATCCTGCGTCCGCCCCTGTATTTATCGTTGGACTTCAGCATTTTCAACAAGTTCCCCCCCCCCCAAGGCATTTCTGATGAACGTCTCGTTTTAAATGTTAAGAAATATATTCACCATTGAATTCGCTGTCACAAACCCTACACTTGCCAAAATATTCTTTTTTTTTTTTTCAATGTACAAACCTACATTGTTAAGAAAATTAATTTAAATTTAATTTAATTATTTAGACCTAGAAGAAAATAGTTACTAGGTAATGAGCAAATTATACAAGTGATGTTAATTTTCTGAAGGGGGGACATTTTGCGTCCCGCCTCGAATCGAAGCGGGACTCGGGATTTTTATTTGAAAATCGGGACATATCCCGCCAAATCGGGACATTTGGCAACCCTGCCTGTAGGTAATTTTTAATAATAAATTAATAAATAATAGATAAGTAATGAAATAAAGGCAAAAAAGCATTTATTTTGTACATTAGGCATTTATATTAAAAAGACAGAAAAGGGCAACATAAAACTGTGACTTTTCAATCACAAAGGTATAATTCGTACAGATACTTTCAAAATGAAGGTAGATTTAACAAATTTAAAAAGGCATTCTGCCAAAGTTCCGGTCTCTGCTAATAAGATATTTAAAAAATACTCTCTTAATTTGCATTCTTCGAGTTAGTAGTTTGTTAACAATACAGGAGTAAAATACAAAAGAGAACAGAAAGGGAAACGTCTGAAAATGTTCACTGTAGGGTAATTCTCTTTGATGTCTGCTTGTTTCAAACAAACAATTGTTTAGTTAACATATTTTCTACTTGGAATTATGAAAGCCATTAAAAGTTTATACGCAGGGCTTTCAGTGATTTCCACCGTCCTCATCATAACGAGGAGAAGTTTTTAAATCTATTCTGGGAAGTTCACAGTCTGGTATGAAAATACTTTCAGGATAAATTTGTTGGAAAATGTTGGTTATACAGAACTCGTTCTATCATTTGTTCCCACCACTTCCTTCCCCCTCCCCTTTTGTAAATGATGTATTCTGTATATTATTCCTCTCCCTATGGACTCACGATGTTAACATGAACTGTTGAATATACATTTTATATATGTATAACTTTCAACTACAAAAGCAAGAGTGAGTGTCATGAAAACGACACATACTTTCTCACTACACGTTTTCCATATTTAGCAACAATTCAGTTCCTTTAGCATAATGCGAATGTTACTGACGTTTATAGCTATTTTTCTTGAATATTATTCAAAGGTCGTACACAAATAATTTAATATACGTACAGAAATAAAATACACTTTTGTTTTCCGAATTACACACAAATAGGCCTACAGGTCTACATACATATTTTATCCAATCACTTCTATTTTTTAAATCGTATCCTTTTTTCTTTTGAAAGCCTGCGACAGACAAAATTTAAATCACGCTGGCGAATAACATCGTTAAATCCAAAATAACTCAGTACTCGTAAAAGTAGTGATGTCGGATTTAATCGATTAGTCTAATTGATTATCATATCCCTCCTCCCTCAAATCCATTTTAATATTATCCTTCCATCTACGTCTCGGCCTTCCCAAAGGACTTATTGCCTTTGCCCTCCCAACTAACACTCTATATGCATTTCTGGATTTGCCCATACGTGCTACATGCCCTGCCCAACTCAGGATTTAATGTTCCTAATTATGTCAGGTGAAGAAAAAAATTCATGCAGTTCTGTGTTATGTAACTTCCTTCATTCTCATGTACTTAATCCCTCTTGGTCCCAAATATTTTCCTAAGCACCTTATTCTCAAATACCCTTAACCTATGTTCCTCTTTCAAAGTGAGAGTTCAAGTTTCACAACCATACAGAACAACCGGTAATATAACTGTTTTATAAATTCTAACTTTCAGATTTTTTTAGAGCAGACTGAATGATAAAAGCTTCTCATCCGAATAATAACAGGCATTTCCCATATTTATTCTGCGTTTAATTTCTTCCCGAGTGTAATTTATGTTTGTTACTGTTGCTTCAAGATATTTGAATTTTTCCACCTCTTCAGAAGATAAAGTTCGTATTTTTGTATTTCCATTTCGTACAATATTCTGGTAACGAGACATAATCATATACTTTGTCTTTTCGGGATCTACTTCCAAGCCTATCTCCCATATTTATTCTGCGTTTAATTTCTTCCCGAGTATCATTTATGTTTGTTACTGTTGCTTCAAGATATTTGAATTTATCCACCTCTTCAAAGGATAAAGTTCGTATTTTTGTATTTCCATTTCGTACAATATTCTGGTAACGAGACATAATCATATACTTTGTCTTTTCGGGATCTACTTCCAAGCCTATCTCCCATATTTATTCTGCGTTTAATTTCTTCCCGAGTATCATTTATGTTTGTTACTGTTGCTTCAAGATATTTGAATTTTTCCACCTCTTCAAAGGATAAAGTTCGTATTTTTGTATTTCCATTTCGTACAATATTCTGGTAACGAGACATAATCATATACTTTGTCTTTTCGGCATCTACTTCCAAGCCTATCTCTTTACTTCAAGTAAAATTCCCGTGTATATAACTAATCTGATTAAAAGATAAAAACCGAGTTCCATTTTTATCCAAGCTTGTACAAACGTAACACACCCCGCTGAACTAATGCACAGGTTTGAACCCAGACCCTATCGATTGGCTGAAAGACCAACACGTCAGACGGTAGGTCAAGCATGAGTTATGGACAGGGGAAGACTGACTGTCTTGCGAGGTGATGGAATCACCCAAGCGTTGAGGACAGGCGCGCCATCTTCGTCTTGCAGAGTTACCCGAACGTGCCAATCCAATTTTACTACCCATTACTGTGGCACCTCTTGGCTAGAAAAGAAAATGCGAAAGGAAACGCGTACTCTGAAGAAGATCGATTTAAAACAAAGAAACGAAACCCAAATAGAACGAATAATAATAATAATAATAATAATAATAATAATAATAATAATAATAATATAATAAATTTTGCATAAATCAACATCATCATCACTATTAATAATCGTTTAGCATTCATTCTGCAGTTACAAATTATTTCTCGAAGCAAGCCTACAAACTCAATCTTAAAAATGAATTTAGCTAAGGATTTTAAGATGTCCACAAGAAATGTGAAACAGATATTCATTTCATTCTTACTTTTTAATATACCGTATGTTCATTTCAAAAGTTTCCACACTGAATAATTTGAGATGTGTACTGTCCAGGGTATACGACTTTGAGGGAAAACACTTCGATTCCATTTTCGAGAAAGAAGTTCTAAAAACCAATGATGTTTGAATTTCCTGTTCCACCTCTTCATCACCACTCACCCCACACTTTTGAAATTCAATTTGCACTACTATCTTCAAACATATCATTTTAAAGGTGATGATAAATATTATCCCACTGAAATAATAATAATAATAATAATAATAATAATAATAATAATAATAATAATAATAACATGGACATTACAACGAAGTGAAGAGAAGCGACTAGAAGCATTTGAAATGTGGATATGGAGGAGAGTAGAACGTGTGAAATGGACAGACAGAAAAAGAAATGAAGCTGTGTTGGAATGAGTGGGTGAAGAAAGAATGATGCTGAAACTGATCAGGAAGAGGAAAAGTTATTGGTTAGGTCACTAGTTAAGGAGAAACTGCCTATTGAAGGATGTACTGGAAGAAATGGTGAACGGGAGAAGAGTTTGGGACAGAAGAAGATATCAGATGATAGATGACATCAAATATATGGATCATATGAGGAGACAAAGAGGAAGGCAGAAAATAGGAAAGATTGGGTTTGCAGTGAAAGACCTGCTCTTGGGCAGAGCACTATGTATGTATCATTAGCAGCTTCTTCTCTATACGTAGAATAAACATTGAGAAGAAAATCTTGCCGAATATCTTCAAATTTTTATGCATAACGTCTATATTTTGCCCTACATTATTACGAAAAAAAAAAGAAAAGAAAAAGAAAGGTTCTTACTTTGTCATTCGTCTTTGGTCGTCTTGGAAAATGCTTACGTTATAATATGCGATAAACTCAATATCAACGGGTCCATTCCTATATAGAGGAAAAGTCCGCATATTAGATAGGCCTACATAACCTATATGGAAGTATTTATTATATGTAATTCATGGGAGGCAGTAGCAATATATTTTAAATGATAATCGTATTCACATTTGCTCCAATATGGACGCGAAACGAACACGCACACAATACATGCGTAAGCATCAAATGACATTACACACATCATAGGGATTTCCTCATTTCCTCTGTCACTGTTTTTACAATGACGAATAATTTTAGGGTCCATATTTCAGTTCATTGAGAGTTCTGAAACATCTCAGCGTACAGGAACAATTTCAACTCAAGAAAAGTGTGAATTTCTGTTTGTTTATTTATTTAATTTGCCACAAGAACAATGGCGAAACAATGTAACAACAACAACAACAACAACAACAACAACAACAATAATAATAATAATAATAATAATAATAATAATAATACAAATTTATTGCTACAATAAAGATACATATTGTTTTTATATAATAATCAATCAATAGCACCCCCAGAAAAGAGTAAGTTACATACTCGTGCTGAAGGGGCATTCCACATAATTTTAAGACATTTTATTAAATAACAGAGTAAAAGAAAAACGCAGATATCAAAATAACTGTAACTTTAAATTTTCTCTCTAAACAGTAATTTTTAAACTGATTTTTAAAATAAGGAACATTAGTAAATTATATGTTTGGGAATTTAGCTATTATCTTGTTATAAAGCTTTGATATAAATTGAAGTTTCTGCTAAGATTCTGAATAATTCTATAGGCTATTTAAATTGATCACACCATAAAACGTTTTAGTCTTATTTAACGATGCTGTATCAACTACTCGGCTATTTAGCATAATGAGATGGTATTTGACGAGATGAGGCCCAGAATTAGCCATAGATTACCTTACATTCGCCTTACGGTTGGGGAAAACCTCGGAAAAAACCGAATCAGGTAATCGTCCCCAGCGGGAATCGAACCCACCGTAGAAGTCTTATTATTATTATTATTATTATTATTATTATTATTATTATTATTATTATTATTATTATCATCACTATTATTATTATCATCATCAATACTGGTCCACACCTGTGGAGTAACGGTCAGCGCGTCTGGCTGCGAAATCAGGTGGCCCGGGTTCGATTCTCGGTCGGGACAAGTTACCTGGTTGAGGTTTTTTCTGGGGTTTTCCCTCAACCCAATGTGAGCAAATGCTGGGTAACTTTCGGTGTTGGACCCCGGACTCATTTCACCGGCATTATCACCTTCATCTCATTCAGACGCTAAATAACCTAAGATGTTGATAAAGCGTCGTAAAATAACCTACTAAAATAAATCATCAATACTATTATCATTATTATCAATACTATTATCATTATTACTTCTATTATTAGTACAAGTTCACACTTCTATCAAACAGTAGTACAAACTACAGCAAAACTCCATTGTTCAGTATTTCAGCGACTGAAATGTTGAATCAATTAGCCCCCCAATCAAGGAAAATATTTAAAATATTCGAACAATGCAATAAATAAAGTTCTCGCTCTCTTTTTTATTTTTAGTTGTAGCGTGATTGAACTAAACAAAACGCACTTCAAAAGGACAATGCCGAGCTGCACAAAAGGTACAACTAAACAACCGCAAGCGAAGAGCGGCGTAACTCCGAGCGGTTGGCGTTCGATGATTAAGCCAGTGGAAATGGAAAGCTTCCGCAGTGCTCCATGTTTTCATTACAAATCGCTGCCTGCGTTCTGACTGCCTTTGCCATCTGGTCGTTTGAAGCAGCGTTTAAATACAACGCTTAATATTACTGAAATTCCTTCCCTATCTCAAAACTGTATGCCACGAAATTTTTGAACATAGTCATTGTCATAACTGTGGTAACTTTCGAGGAATATCACTTTTGTTGACGTCGTACAAAATTTTGTCCAATATTCTTTTGAGAAGATTAACTCCGTACGTAGATGAAATTATTGGGGATCATCAGTGCGGTTTTCGGCGTAATAGATCGACTGTTGATCAGATTTTTTGTATTCGACAGATAATGGAGAAAAAATGGGAGTATAAGGGTACAGTACATCAGTTATTCATAGATTTCAAAAAGGCATATGACTCGGTTAAGAGGGAAGTATTATATGATATTCTTATTGAATTTGGTATTCCCAAGAAACTAGTTAGATTAATTAAAATGTGTCTCAGTGAAACATACAGCAGAGTCCGTATAGGTCAGTTTCTATCTGATGCTTTTCCAATTCACTGCGGGCTAAAGCAGGGAGATGCACTATCACCTTTACTTTTTAACTTCGCGCTAGAATATGCCATTAGGAAAGTTCAGGATAACAGGCAGGGTTTGGAATTGAACGGGTTACATCAGCTTCTTGTCTATGCGGATGACGTGAATATATTAGGAGAAAATACACAAACGATTAGGGAAAACACGGAAATTTTATTTGAAGCAAGTAGAGCGATCGGTTTGGAAGTAAATCCCGAAAAGACAAAGTATATGATTATGTCTCGTGACCAGAATATTGTACGAAATGGAAATATAAAAATTGGAGATTTATCCTTCGAAGAGGTGGAAAAATTCAAATATCTTGGAGCAACAGTAACAAATATAAATGACACTCGGGAGGAAATTAAACGCAGAATAAATATGGGAAATGCGTGTTATTATTCGGTTGAGAAGCTCTTATCATCCAGTCTGCTGTCCAAAAATCTGAAAGTTAGAATTTATAAAACAGTTATATTACCGGTTCTTCTGTATGGTTGTGAAACTTGGACTCTCACTCTGAGAGAGGAACATAGGTTCAGGGTGTTTGAGAATAAGGTGCTTAGGAAAATATTTGGGGATAAGCGGGATGAAGTTACAGGAGAATGGAGAAAGTTACACAACACAGAACTGCACGCATTGTATTCTTCACCTGACATAATTAGGAACATTAAATCCAGACGTTTGAGATGGGCAGGGCATGTAGCACGTATGGGCGAATCCAGAAATGCATATAGAGTGTTAGTTGGGAGACCGGAGGGAAAAAGACCTTTAGGGAGGCCGAGACGTAGATGGGAGGATAATATTAAAATGGATTTGAGGGAGGTGGGGTATGATGATAGAGACTGGATTAATCTTGCTCAGGATAGGGACCGCTGGCGGGCTTATGTGAGGGCGGCAATGAACCTTCGGGTTCCTTAAAAGCTATTTGTAAGTAAGTAAGTAAGTAGTCATTGTCATCTTTAAAGGTCTTGATCCTTTCCCTCATATTACCTCTCCCGTGAGGATTTTGAACCAACACTAATCATCAATGTACCATACATCCCGTTAAGCTGGAGATTCACGAGGAAAAAGAACAGCATTTCCCAAAATTAATGCCAGTATTTGAATAGCATGAAACTTGTTTACAATTAGGGACCGGATTTTTTTATAATATCAAGATGTGAAATATGTACATATTTATGTAAGAAAAATAAGCTGAATATATACCAAAATATGTAAAATCATGAAAATATTTTATATCAATATCTGGCAGGTATACGATAGGTAAGACTCTCCAGTTATGATTTCATAGAGCATCCGACTTTTTTACAGCAAACTTGACACATTATTATTTTTCCATCTGTAGTGAAAGCTGTTAGGGTTGAAGATACAGGGACCATTTTAGTTAGTTAAAAGCAGTAGATAAACTCACTTGCACTTTATAGGTACCAGGTGGCGAATGCTGGTCACGAAAGTTAGGCTTGCTCTTTTATTGATGGGGGAAGATGGGAGGATACAATTCTTCTGGTTTGCAGACTTTTCGTGTCTTGTAATAGACAATGTTAAAGTATTTAAATTGTCAAAGCCAATTTTACATCATACACTGTTATCTGTAGAAAATAACAAACACGGCCAACAAAACAGTTTATTCAGTTTTTTTTTCGACCCTGCCAACCAATGCGTATTGTTGTATTGAGATACTGAACGAGCGCACATATTCTCTATTTTTCTCCTTATGCTGTCTTTTTAAATCTGGGAGTTTTTTGTGGTCTGCCGTTCTTTATAATGTCGGTCTTCTCTTGAATAGTCCTCCGGGAAAATGGATTTGATAATAAAGTTTTAATAACACACATTTCCGAACTCATTGCAACACTTCAAATTAACGTTTAAGAACTAATAATACATGCAGCAGCTAACATATGCACTCCGCTCATAAAATTACATTACACTCGCAAATCAAGCACATTCACTGGTAAAAACTGCTGCCAATCTGTGTCGCCAACTCGATTCTTAAACATCCGCTGTGAAGCCTTACAGAAATTGATAAATTGCTATATTGTCAATGTCAAATTATATTATTTTGCCGCTGAGTGCTAAAAATACCCGCTAAATCTCTAGATCAGCAATACAAGTTTCATAAATTTTACCCGCTAAACTAACGCCGAAAAACGCTAGATCTAGCGGGAAAACCGCTGAATTGGCAACACTGCTGCTATCTGTGTAACGTTAAATAGTTGTTTGGTGTAGCTCTCGGACCAGAGCTTCATACAGCATATAATACAAGCATGTGCGACTGGGACGTTCTAGGAGGAAGGCACTTGCGCGCGCATCATATTCTCACTGTTTCTACGTCTTTCCTGTAGCTCCGAGATACGAGCAAGCGATGCGATCTTGCGGTGTGCAACCTGCGGATGGTATTATGCCTAGACATTATTATAAAAATCAAAAGAAATTTTAATGTACATAATCCCATTTTGAGAAATACACATTCTACGAAAATATTGGGCTTGCGCAGCAAGCATAGCATGCCATGAGAAATCGCCCCTGATAGGTACTGTAAGTACTAAAACTAGAAAACTGAGTGAAATGAATGACAAAACAGTACAGCAAGCACTGTTTCGCTTTACTGGATTAGGAGAAAATAAGAGGAGATATGGAACACATGCATTTTAGCTGATCCCTGTAAGAAACAAAGTACCTACTAAAACCTCTAACTGTAGGCATTTACAAACTGTTGTTTGAAAAGTAACATTTCTGTCTCATTCAGAAGGGTAGGATTATTCCAGCCAAGAACCATACTTTCTAATTGCTCGGAAAACCCCATTTCCGTATAGATCTACTAAATTTAAAATAAAGAGTTCAAGCAATAACCTGAAAGTCTCATGTCAGACTTGACACGGGTTTTCCCTGGAATAATTATAGGAAGAGGGGGGAGTAAGGTTGCAAATTGCATGGGAACGGTTTGTTAAGACGTGTGCAGAACAATTATACTTCGAGACAAATCATGTCGTCCTCGTCCCATCCATCGCACGAAGCCAACGCTACTTTCTGAGTGATTTCTACAGTACAAGGTAGTTGTATGAGGAAGATTGCCTTTTGTTCACACATATTTACAGTGGGTGGTATGGGGTGAGTGCCTCTATTACTTCCTGGAACTAAGGACGTTATGTTTCGTCCCGAAATATATCCTTTCTTGGGTAGGTAAAAAGACTTTTTAAATCTATGTATTTCAAATTGTAAATTTCCCAGCAGAAGTTTTTTTCCCCCTTTCAGAGAAGTAAAAATGAAAAAACCCTTAAATATGTAGATTTATGTAATACCAAGCCATAATATGTAATGTGGGGTAAATAAGTAAAAATATGTAGTATAAAAATTTAATATATTAATGGTAATTACAAGATTCGCAAAGATTTTTTATTTATATACAGTTAGGTTGAAAGGAATATAATATGTAATTACATAAAACTCCGGTCCCTATTTATAATGTTATAGTTTATTGCGTGAGTCAATGTTTAGGAAACAAGCGAATTATCTTCTGTCCAAAGCTATAGCTGGGATTGTGCCCAGCGTATAGATAATTATACAGTATGGACACTTCGCGTCGGTACCTCTGATGTAGCAGGACTGATTGCAATGACCTTCAAACCAGTTTGAGCGTGAGATTCTGCTGTCTCCCAGGAGTTGGCACTGAGATCACACCAGCTAGCAGTCGACACAACGGAAATATAACAGATACAATTAATACATCTAGGTACATTATGTACTAAAAATAAATTGGACCCATGAAATAATAAATCCGTCATTATCTGCAATGTCTAGACTCTAGAGTTCCTTTATAATGATAGTTGAGACGTTGGTCCCACCAACAATTAAAATATGTAATGATTTGATAGCGTTGCAAATGGGAAAACTAAACTCCTATGAGAAGTAAAAACCATATACCTATATTATATTGAATGCAAATATTAAACGAATTTGATACATGTTATACTGTATTATATTATCTTATAATTATTATATCTAAAATATAAACAATTTTTACAACTACTTTGTCAGTGAGAAATAAGGAAAAGCTGTTAACTTGAATTTATTTGAAGCAAAGCGTTACTGGATTATGCAATAAGGTAGGCGATGTTTGGATCCTGTGTCTCAACTCTACTCTCAATTATTATCTTTGCGTGTGCTCGATTACACTAACCTCTAGCGCTTGAAAGTGGAACTAAACGCCGGCGCATAGAGAAACAAAACACAGGAAAATTCGCTCAGTGTCCGTTCTATATAATCCGTATTCGCTGTTGTGCCGGCTGACAGTGTGAAATTTTTCCAATGTAGATGGACAAAAATCAAATTTCAAGTTGTTTAGGTGGGCATAGATGAATATGACTTCATGTTCCTTAAAATCTGGAGAATGTTGTAAGGAATAGCTTTTACTGTTTTATCTGCAGCAAGCTATTTCTAGAAGGGTATAAACAATGAGTACTTTCTAAAGGTAAGCGTTCACTACATCGTATCGCACTCCTCGGACGAATCGCACGCAACGGATATTTTAAGTGAAATGCGTTCATTGTAACGGCTTTACCTCATCGTCTCATCGGATTCCCTATCAGCTGTTTAAAACATATGACGTACGATATTGACATTGCTGAAAACAGACGAGTTTTGAGGTTAGGTCTATTAATCATGAGTGTTAGCGAATAAGAATTTGTAATTGTTTCATGCTTCTTAATTGAAGAGGAAGAAACGAAAGAGATATTGGTTACATAATATGTATGTATGTATTTATTCACACTGCAAATTGGTAAATACCCGGTGGCAGTGGTAGCTAATTACACTCAATAATAACAATTAATAATGAACACAATAATAACACTAATAATAATTAATAATAATAATAATAATAATAATAATGAGTATCCTAAATTAAATGAAGCACTATCACTTAAAGTAAATCTAATTTGTATCTTAATCCTAAGTTCGAACTAAAACCTACGAGTATGATATGTTCATATCTGCACAAGTACCTTTCAGCACTACACTCATTTCGCTGTCAATTCACTCACTGCACTGGAACTACGACACATTTCACTGAGACTATCCTGATTTCACTAATACTTCAAAAACATTTCACTGTTCAAATAAGACAAATTTATTATATTTTATTAATAAAATTCATACATAAAAATCGAAAATTTTGAATTGTATTCTCATAATTATGAAACAAAAGGTATGAATTCTTTAAGATTGTTTGAACCAAAATGCAACACTGTTACAGTATTTAATCATAGTAGTAATTTAGGCCCAAGAATATATAACAAATTTATATTTAAATATCCTAATCTTGTCAATTTTAATAGTTCTAGTATTAAATTTAAAAAGTTATGTATGGATTTTTATAAAAATTGAAAAATTGTTAATTTAAATTTATATATTCTAAATGCATAGAAGACATAGGACAAATTGTATTGTATACTTATTAATTTCAATTCAGGAATCCGCCCCTGAGCACGAGTTCTACTCTTTCAGAGGCGAGCTAATGTTTTTCTGTATATATTATATTTTATGTTACAATTATTAGCAAAATAAATGAATAAACGAATAAACGAATGAACGAATAAATAAATAAATAAATAAAAAATAAATAAATAAGTAAATAAGTAAATAAATAAATAAATAAATAAATAAATAAATAAATAAATAAATAAATAAATAAATAAATAAATAAATAAATAAATACTTTGCATTAACACTATAAACTATAACACTTCACTGACACAAACACACACTTCACTTACACAACACACTTTTTCACTGTTACAACACTTCAAATAACAAAATATCAATTAAACCATTTAAATAGTCTGTATAAATACTATCATCTATTAGTAAAGTCCTTAAGCCTATTTTAAATACATTTTTGGTTATTAGTAAAGCCTTTAGACTTGATTACTGTAATGGGAGTGCCTCAAATTATATAATTCTTCGCAGTTTTTTTTACAAGCGAAATAAGTTTTCCGTCTGCCATTTTGGAGCGACACTGAACATGGCACAACATAATAGTAACAGTTGAGCAATTAAAACTGATTTATTAAAGAAGGCCATGATCGCACGCATCGGAAAAGTTGCTCATCCGAGAAACGTGGACGGATTTACCGTGAATCGATGCGTGCGATACGATGTAGTGAACGCGGTTACGTAACAATTACAGCATAGATGGTCTTTTTCCGATCCGTGCGATTCGTCCGATGAGTGCGATACGATGTAGTGAACGCTTACCGTAACACTTCGCGCTCCTGTTCATACTTAGACAGAGAGGCTTACTATGTGAGTGAAAAAAGTCAGCTGTTAGTGATTTACTGTGTTGTGACAGGTATGTCCTTACTAAATACCTTCAATTTCAAGTTTGTAAAGTATTCTATAACTCTTCTTATAGTAGAGTTTAAATATTACAATTGGAAAACATTTTTTTAAAGTTCTTCAAATATAATGCGAGTTTTTATACAAAGTGTTTAAAAAAATGCGTCTCATATTTTTACAGGAAGTGGCATAGGTATGTTTTTTTAGAGTGGATAGCATCCCTCAACAGAAGTACACAGAGAATGTAGTAGTAAACAAAGATCCAGGATACTGCGGAGTCCATCATTTTACTTGTGTTAGTATGTAGGTACAGTATTCAGTGGTGTAGGCTGCCTTTCTGTTTATATACGACGGGGCATCACCCTATTTTCTACGCCTCGTGCAACAATAATAATTAACCTGGAGGTTTAATGGGCGATGGATTGGTCGAAGAGATCCAGTAGCATGGCTTCCCCGATCACCTGACCTAAATACTTTGGATTTCTGGCTATGGGTACATTTAAAGACATTGGTAAATGCCACACACATTTGTCTCTAAAGAATGCAGAGGTACCTCGAGTTTACAGAAGAAGCTACTAAAGTTTTTATAGTATTCGCAAATTCATATTTATGCAAACTAAGTTCCTAGTCTATGACTGCCATCAAAACAAAAGCGACAAATTGAAAATGACAATAGTTTGTAAATATAGACTTCAGATTTAAGAAGCTATTTTCTTAAAAACATGCACAATTATAGCAATTTACAGTTTTTTTACTTTATTACTATTGACAACTTTTTATTCTTATGTTCAACGTTCTTATGTTTCTGAGGCGTATTTTTCTTTGTTTTCTAAATCATCTCGTGACCTCCCTCAGCTCTTTGCACGACCCCCACTTGGGGGACCTCTGCTCTACACATCTGGTGCTACAGATTCTTACACACGAGTAAATTTCCGCTGTACCTTCACAAATGGTTTTTAAAGAACCCGGCGGTTCATTGCCGCCCTCACGTAAGCCTGCCATCGGTCCCTATCTTGAGCAAGATTAATCCAGTCCCTATTATCTTATCCCACCTTCCTCAGATCTATTTTAATATAATCCTCCCATTTACGCCTTGGTTTCGCCAATGCTCTTTTCCTCTCATGTCTCCCAACTAACACTCTATATGCATTTCTAGATTAATTCATACGTGTTACATGCCCTGTCCATCTCAAACGTCTGGATTTAATGTTCCTAATTATGTTAAGTGAAGAATACACTGCGTACAGTTCTGGATCTTTGACAACAGATTTAAATTTTGCACATCACGACGAAGTTTTGTTTCGCTGCCCAGACGTACAGTAGTGGCAAAAAAAAACCGGACCGACCCTTGTAGCTGATTTCAGAGCCTTGTTCACTCCAGAGCACGATAGACTGGTAACTAAGACTTACGTGGTTCGAATCCTGCCTGGGAAGGAAACTTTTTTTTTGTTCCTTATTCAAATTTATTCCCAATACTTTTCGATTGCTGGTAAAATTCATGTTCTGGGAATAAGTTAATTAAGTAGCAAAATATCGCTGCAATCGTGCTCTGGAGTGAACAAGGCTCTGAAATCAACTACAAGGATCGGTCCGTTTTTTTTGCCACTACTGTACAATGACAAGTACAAAAATGATTTATTGTACCCATGAAAAGTTAGGATGAGCACACAATCTTAGCCATATAAACTGATGGTGGTTTCTCTGCTATAGTTCACCATTACAAGTTCCTTTCTCTCGCTCCGTTTAAATGCTTTGAGGTTATGAATGTTCAAATTTAGTGTACTAAGAATATTGTATTCATTTACTAATGCTGAAGAATACACCTGAAGTATTATTTCAGCCATTATTTTAACTGGCAGTATAAAAGTAAAAAACGCTTTGATTATAAAGTAACATTTTTCAAAACTCAGAACTAGGTTTGACGTAATATTCAATTAATCTCTTTTTTTTAATTGGAGCAAAACATGAAAAATAATTTTTACATGAATACGTCTAACTGCGAGGTATAATTTAGATTTCTCTGTAATTATCCATAGCACAGCAACGATATAAGCTAGAAAGGTGAAACTTTAATGTAAAATAAAGTAAAGAACTTTAAGGTTATTCAAGTTGCGTTATTGTAAATACAATACAGCAGTGGTTCCCAAAGTGTTGGTCGCGATCCCCTGGGGGATCGTGTGAAGAGCAGAGGGGGTCGCGATATGGTTTACAAAATAAAACAAAAAACGCCTTATTAATAACACATTTATTTTGTACTTAGAAACATGGACAATCTTGAACATAAAAATAAAAAAATGTTTGAGTAGCTGTGTAGAAAATAATTAATGTGATACAAGCTTGTTTTTGAAATGATAGCTTCCCAAACTCTACACTCGATACAGACATACATACACACAAACTGGTAGTGTTTTCAATTTTGAAGATTTTTCGCTTCTATTATGGTGACAATTATGGCGAAAACTTAATTTTCATGAATACAAGTTTGCAAATGCTATAACAAATTCAAAAACTTATTTTAATCTCGAGGTGTTCTTACATTCTTTTAATTCAAAACTGCTCAAAGCTCTGCCAAAAAATATAGAGTATTCCATCAGCAGGTACATATTTCAACGAGTCTTTTCTTAATACTGAATTTAAGCTAGTTGGATGCAACTGTCTAAAAACAAATTCAGTATCCATCTGGGACTGTTGTATTTATTTTGTTTCCAGTTTCTTCCGGAAAATATATTAAAGAAAAACTTCGGAATATGTATGATAAGAACTTTGTGTTAAATTTTAATGTACCTTGTTAACATGTTTCGACCTATTTTGGGTCATCTTCAGAACTGGTCGTTGTTGGTCTTGGCGCCTCTTGTTTCCTGTGAGGGTGCGTTCGTAGTGTAGAGTCAAAGAGTCTGTGTGTTTTGAAATTGAGTTTGAGTTAAGAATATCGTTGGGGTGTGTTTTCGTGTGTCTGTATATTTCATATTGTTCTTGTGTGTTGAGTTTCTGGCTTTTTGGTTGGATGTGCACTATTTCCATGCCTGTGTTGATGTCTCTGTAGGTGTGGTTGGTATTTGTGATGTGTTCTGCATATGTGGAGGTGTTTTGTAATTTTGTTATGGCTGTGATGTGTTCTTTGTAACGTGTTTGAAACAAATGCCAACCACACCTACAGAGACATGGACATACTGCACATCCAACCAAAAAGCCAGAAACTCAATACACTAGAACAATATGAAATATAGAGACACACGAAAACACACCCCAACTATATTCTCAACACACAACTCAATTTCAAAACACATACACTCTTTGACTCTACACTACGAACGCACCCTCACAGGAAACAAGAGGCGCCAAGACCAACAACGACCAGTTCTGAAGATGACCCAAAATAGGTCGAAACATGTTAACAAGGTACATTAAAATTTAACACAAGAAAGTTCTTATCATACATATTCCGAAGTGATACAGTGTTAAAAGTTATGTAATCAAGATGTATAAAAAACTGTTATTCCAAACTGTGTAAACTTAACTGTATGGACGCAAAAACAAATTCAGGATTTGTTGTAGCCTATCACAAATTTTTCATGAATTCTTTAATACATTGGAATGAATAAAATTTATTTTTGTCAAGTGATGTTTACCTAAAACCAAGTTTCCTTATAAATCACTCGACTGTATCTCTTGCTGTTATTATGTCAACATCTTGGCCTTGCAAACTACTGTTCAAAGTTTTTTAAGTGTTCGAAATATATATCAGCAAGCAAGGCCAGTCTAAGAAGCCAAAGAAAATTGGAAAATGTTTTGCATATTCAGATTTCTCGTTTTACATTTATCGGTACACTAGAAGTTGGTTGGTACGCACTGATTTTGAGTAAGATTGTCGTTTTAGATTTGACAAGGATTTGTTTTGAATAATTTCAAGGGAAAAATTGTTCCGGGGCCGGGTATCGATCCCGGGACCTCTGGTTGAACGTACCAGCGCTCTTTCCAACTGAGCAACCCGGGAACTCCACCCGACACAGTCTCAACTTTTCCCTTTATATCCCCACGACTCGCGAAGGCTGACGAAACGCCAGAGACCCACATCGAGTGCACACAAACTCTGTGTGACTTGGAATTGTGGTTTTCTGTTAACGTACACAGTGAAGTATATATTATGCAAATCTAGTCTTTCAGGTGAGGCTCCCTGTAAAGCAGATTTGAATAATTTCAAGGGAAAAATTGTTCCGGGGCCGGGTATCGATCCCGGGACCTCTGGTTGAACGTACCAGCGCTCTTTCCAACTGAGCAACCCGGGAACTCCACCCGACACAGTCTCAACTTTTCCCTTTATATCCCCACGACTCGCGTGGGCTGACGAAACGCCAGAGACCCACATCGAGTGCACACAAACTCTGTGTGACTTGGAATTGTGGTTTTCTGTTAACGTACACAGTGACTTATATATTATGCAAATCTAGTCTGTCAGGTGAGGCTTCCTGTGGATATAAAGGGAAAAGTTGAGACGGTGTCGGGTGTAGTTCCCGGGTAGCTCAGTTGGAAAGAGCGCTGGTACGTTCAACCAGAGGTCCCGGGATCGATACCCGGCCCCGGAACAATTTTTCCCTTGTAATTATTCAAATCTGCTTTACAGGGAGCCTCACCTGAAAGACTAGATTTGCAAGGATTTGTTTTCTTTTTAATGGAATTAAATATCGGTACGGCAATGAGGGGAAGGGGATGGTCGCAAACAAATGCCTTGCACTTTGAAAACGTTTGGGAACCACTGCAATACAGCAACATTATTGCCGATTCTTACAAGTTTAATGTGTGAAATTTTACCAGAATAAATGGTAAGAAATGGACTGACATATTGTCTACGAAACACGTTCAATTTTAAGAGATTTCAGTTAAGTTAATGAACATGTTTACTGAACTCAATAAGAACGGCATGTACGAGTATATTATGCTTGGTTGTTATCTAATGAATGGGTTGTCATACGCTGTGACGCAACACCATCAATATGACTGATTCAATAGCTACATTAACAAAACACGCAGCTTATATGCCAGAATAAAGAAAGGGTAAAAGAGATTTAAAGCTAACAGAAACACCAAACTTGTTAAATCAGGTGAATATAGGTTAAATGGGTCCGTCTTCTTGCTTATCAAGTAATGTATAAAAACAATTTCAAGGGAAAAATTGTTCCGGGGCGGGGTATCGATCCCGGGACCTCTGGTTGAAAGTACCAGCGCTCTGCCAACTGAGCTACCCGGGAACTCTACCCGACACCGTCTCAACTTTTCCCTTTATATCCACACAACTCGCGTGGGCTGACGAAACGCCAGAGACCCACATCGAGTGCACACAAACTCTGTGTGACTTGAAATTGTGGCGATACCCGGCCCCGGAACAATTTTTCCCTTGAAATTGTTCAAATCTGCTTTACAGGAAGCTTTACCTGAAAGATTAGATTTGCATAAGTAATGTATAGTTTTGATTATTAACTGTCACATTTATTGAATTGGATTAACGTTTTCGGCAATTATTTGGCAACATCAGATCATCATAAGTATCACGTTATACATACTGAATACTGAGTTACGAAATTAAGTGGAATGAAGAAATATTCGGACAAACAAACATGGTTTCCACTTGACTAGATAAATGTTACATTATAATTAGACGTACACTGACTCAGCTGTTTACATGAACAATATCATAATGTTAAGATTAGACACAAATGGAATTATGACGTGCAATAATTACATATATTATTAAATATTCATGTGGAAGTACTGTGTTCCATATAATACATAATTAAACTAGCAAGTTACGAACATGCTTGATGCTAAATGATTACTCTGCTTGAAAATTATGCTATTGAGGAATACGTGTACATATGTCAAGATATCACCCTGTGGTATTGCATTTTATCATAAATGTTAAAGATTGAGCACAGAATGAAATGTGAAAACAAAATGACAATATGCTATTGACTGTTCATGTGGAAAATATTATGTTCAATAATAATAATAATAATAATAATAATAATAATAATAATAATAATAATAATAATAATAATAATGATAATGTTTTATTTTCGCTGGCAGAGTTAAGGCCATAAGGCCTTCTCTTCCACTCAACCAGCCTTAATCAATACAATACATATTTAAATTACAAATATTTACTCTACACTTAAAAGGTTCTCCAGCAATATTCTTCAGTTTTAACGACTAGTAGACTACATATTTATTTAAATTTAGATAAACCTATAAGGTAAAGTAGTAACTTAATTTATGAGCTAATTTAATTCAATCAATTATAATTAATTTAATATTTGAGATAGCTAGTAAAATGATGAAAATTAATTTAATATAAGCTTACTAGGACTATGTTACAGGGAAAATATATGTATATATATATATATATATATATATATAAATCTAAAATATATTTCTATAATGAGAATATTAATGTAATTGCCATTAGAGGTTTTGTAAATCCATTTAGAGAAATTAATGATAATAATAAGAATGGACAGATGTTAGTTTCATTATAAGTAACAAATATTAATCAGTAATTAATCTGTTAAGTAAGAATTTATGTAATTTTGACCTAAATGAAGTTATTGTCCAACAACCCCTTACATCACTCGGAAGCGAGTTCCAATTTCTAGCAACTGAAACTGTATAAGATGAAGAATATAAAGATGTCTTGTGGTAGGGTATAATGAGTAAATTGTTATGATGAGATCTTGTACTTAGCTGATGATATGCGGATAAATTTTGAAAACGAGAAGCCAAATAGATTGGGGTAGCGGTGCGCAGAATTTGAAATAAGAGAACAAGAGAATGCAGGGCTCGTCGATCGCTTAGCCTTAGCCAAGACAGAGTTTGGAAAGACGGGGAAACATGATCATACTTACGAATATTGCAAATACTGTATAACGGACGCACGCATTATGCACACGTTGTAGCCTGCTGCTCAAATTTGCATTGAGGATACTTAATATAACATGGCAGTAGTCAAAGTGTGGCATCACGAGTGTTTGTACAAGGATTAATTTTAATTTATCTGGAAGAAAGTGTTTCAGTCGCTTTAATGAGTGAATAATAGAAAATATTTTTTTGGAAGTGTGATTCACTTGTTCATTCCATTCCAGGTGACAATCCATATAAATACCAAGGTTCTTCACAGTCGAGCTGTATGGAATAGTAGTATTATTTACAATTATCGGTGGCAAATTTTGTTTGTCACACTTCGATCTTTGATGTTCTATTAAGATTGCCTGCGATTTACTTCCATTTAAATTAAATCCGTGCGTTTTCGACCATATGGATATTGAATTCATGTTATATAAGTTGAAAACAAGTAAATTAAGAGCATGCTTGATACAAATGATTGCTGTGTGTTAAAAGTCTTGCTGTTAAAATTGCATTTACATATTCTAGTAGTTACCCATGGTAGCTTGACATGAGAATTAAAATAGTAATAAATACTAAAATGTTAAATAAATATTTAAAATACAGCTGAGGTAGGTTAAATGTGGTACAAATTTGGCTGTCACGTCCGAAGATCAGTCAGCTGGTTTCGGTGCTGTGTTGGTTGTTCACATGATGTGATCAGGTCGGTTGTTCAGCTGTTAAATCAGATTATGCGCGGGCGAAAGAATAAAGAAAGCAAAAACTAGCGTAACTCCTTCTCCTTCTGCTCTTTTTTTTTTGGTCTTATTTAACAACGCTGTATCAACTGCTGGGTTATAGAGCGTCGATGAAATTTGTACCATAGAGAAATGGCATTTGGTAAAATAAGATTGAGAATTCGCCATGTGATTATCAAACAATCACCCTACAGTTGGAAAAAAACCTCGGAAAAACCCAACCCTGTAATCAGCTGAAGCGGGAATCGAACCCAATATTAATCGTAAATATGATTCGTCACACATTACATTTTCGTCACAGGATAGGTCACATAATAGAATTTTGTCACAGGATTGAACCGGTATGTCACACGATACTCGTTTCTAACGTTTCCATTGCATTCAATTTTATATCCCATAACATTTCCAAGTTCCCATTTATATAGCATAGGAAAATGTTTCCTTGGTTTTTATATTTATGGTATAAAGCATTATCATGGTTTTATTTTTATAATACTGTGATACATTTCCATGGTTTTTATTTTTATAATAGCGTGATACATTTCCATGGTTTTTATTTTTATAACATCGCTCATTTCCATGGCTTTTATTTATATAATACCGCGATGCATTTCTATGGCTTTTATTTTTATAATACCGTGATACATTTCCATGGTTTTTATTTTTATAATACCGCACAACATTTCTATGGTTTTTATAACACCGCACAACATTTCCATGGTTTTTATTTTTATAATAGCGTGATACATTTCCATGGTTTTTATTTTCATAATACCACACAACATTTCCATGGTTTTTATTTTTATAATAGCGTGATACATTTCCATGGTCTTTATTTTTATCATACCGCACAACATTTCCATGGTTTTTATTTTTGTAATACCGCACATTTCCATGGTTTTTATTTTTGTAATACCACACATTTCCATGGTTTTTATTTTTGTAATACCGCACATTTCCATGGTTTTTATTTTTGTAATACCACACATTCCCATGGTTTTTATTTTTGTAATACCGCACATTTCCATGGTTTTTATTTTTGTAATACCACACATTTCCACGGTTTTTATTTTTATAATACCGCACAACATTTCTATGGTTTTTATTTTTATAATACCGCACAACATTTCCATGGTTTTTATTTTTATAATAGCGTGATACATTTCCATGATTTTTATTTTCATAATACCACACAACATTTCCATGGTTTTTATTTTTATAATAGCGTGATACATTTCCATGGTTTTTATTTTTATAATACCGCACAACATTTCCATGGTTTTTATTTTTATAATAGCGTGATACATTTCCACGGTTTTTATTTTTGTAATACCGCACAACATTTCCATGGTTTTTATTTTTGTAATACCGCACATTTCCATGGTTTTTATTTTTGTAATACCGCACAACATTTCCATGGTTTTTATTTTTGTAATACCGCACATTTCCATGGTTTTTATTTTTGTAATACCACACATTTCCATGGTTTTTATTTTTGTAATACCGCACAACATTTCCATGGTTTTTATTTTTGTTATACCACACATTTCCATGGTTTTTATTTTTGTAATACCACACATTTCCACGGTTTTTATTTTTATAATACCGCACAACATTTCTATGGTTTTTATTTTTATAATACCGCACAACATTTCCATGGTTTTTATTTTTATAATAGCGTGATACATTTCCATGATTTTTATTTTCATAACACCACACAACATTTCCATGGTTTTTATTTTTATAATAGCGTGATACATTTCCATGGTTTTTATTTTTATAATACCGCACAACATTTCCATGGTTTTTATTTTTATAATAGCGTGATACATTCCACGGTTTTTATTTTTGTAATACCGCACAACATTTCCATGGTTTTTATTTTTGTAATACCGCACATTTCCATGGTTTTTATTTTTGTAATACCGCACATTTCCATGGTTTTTATTTTTGTAATACCGCACATTTCCATGGTTTTTATTTTTGTAATACCACACATTTCCATGGTTTTTATTTTTGTAATACCGCACAACATTTCCATGGTTTTTATTTTTGTAATACCACACATTTCCATGGTTTTTATTTTTGTAATACCACACATTTCCACGGTTTTTATTTTTATAATACCGCACAACATTTCTATGGTTTTTATTTTTATAATACCGCACAACATTTCCATGGTTTTTATTTTTATAATAGCGTGATACATTTCCATGATTTTTATTTTCATAATACCACACAACATTTCCATGGTTTTTATTTTTATAATAGCGTGATACATTTCCATGGTTTTTATTTTTATAATACCGCACAACATTTCCATGGTTTTTATTTTTATAATAGCGTGATACATTTCCACGGTTTTTATTTTTGTAATACCGCACAACATTTCCATGGTTTTTATTTTTGTAATACCGCACATTTCCATGGTTTTTATTTTTGTAATACCGCACAACATTTCCATGGTTTTTATTTTTGTAATACCGCACATTTCCATGGTTTTTATTTTTGTAATACCACACATTTCCATGGTTTTTATTTTTGTAATACCGCACAACATTTCCATGGTTTTTATTTTTGTAATACCGCACATTACCATGGTTTTTATTTTTGTAATACCACACAACATTTCTATGGTTTTTATTTTTATAATACCGCACAACATTTCCATGGTTTTTATTTTTATAATAGCGTGATACATTTCCATGATTTTTATTTTCATAATACCACACAACATTTCCATGGTTTTTATTTTTATAATATCGCACAACATATCCATGGTTTTTATTTTTATAATAGCGTGATACATTTCCATGATTTTTTTTTTTCATAATACCACACAACATTTCCATGGTTTTTATTTTTATAATAGCGTGATACATTTCCATGGTTTTTATTTTTATAATACCGCACAACATTTCCATGGTTTTTATTTTTATAATAGCGTGATACATTTCCACGGTTTTAATTTTTGTAATACCGCACAACATTTCCATGATTTTTATTTTCATAATACCGCACATTTCCATGGTTTTTATTTTTGTAATACCACACATTTCCATGGTTTTTATTTTTGTAATACCGCACATTCCCATGGTTTTTATTTTTGTAATACCGCACATTCCCATGGTTTTTATTTTTGTAATACCGCACAACATTTCCATGGTTTTTATTTTTGTAATACCGCACAACATTTCCATGGTTTTTATTTTTGTAATACGACACATTTCCATGGTTTTTATTTTTGTAATACCACACATTTCCATGGTTTTTAGTTTTATAGTTTCAAACATTTCTTTCTCCAGGATGTACTGGAAATTATTAATAACAAATATATCACTTAAACACGGAAAAAAAAAATGGATATCCTTGTGACGTGCCTGGTACTGAGAAGCATCACACTTGTGTGACATAAAAATCTGCGACAAACTGTGACGAATCATACTGATAGTTTGTGACGAAAATCCTAAATCCCTTTTGTAACCGTGGTTTTATTAGCAATTTTCCAGATTTTATAGTTTTCTTTGGGAAAAATAAAGTCGCATCTTAAAAATGTCTAGACAGAATTCTAAATAAAAGAAACATAAGTGTCATGAATAGATTAAAGTTGAGACGGTGTCGGGTAGAGTTCCCGGGTAGCTCAGTGGCAGAGCGCTGGTACGTTCAACCAGAGGTCCCGGGATCGATACCCGGCCCCGGAACAATTTTTCCCTTGAAATTATTCAAATCTGCTTTACAGGAAGCTTTACCTGAAAGATTAGATTTGCAGATTAAAATTATGTATATTCATTACAGTGGTTAGGCCCACACTTTCCTCTTTACCCGGCAAACTGTAATTTACGAACAGTGTTTCAAATAGTTTACAAGTATCTCTCGTTTATGTATCAAACAAAAACATACTTTCCTATGCATCCAAATTACAAGATAGCACATCTCACAAACTAAAGTAAACATAAAATTAAATGCATGAATAAGCCAGTAATTCCCGCTGTTTTGGCTGCAGTATCTCTAATTTACGCTTTACGAATGTGGGGGATAATTTTCAAGCTTGCACTGAATGTTGGGCACAACAAAGAGGACCCGCTGTTATACAGTGTGGGCGAGAAGTAACTAGATGGCTGTAGAATTCTTAATATCCATGGAATCGTAATGAAAATACTGCGTACACATCGTCGCTTCAGTTCTTAATGGTTCTATCTCCATTTTTTTTAAATTGAGTTAACTGTAGAATGTAATTCTTATGGGCAGTTTTTCCAAGTAATGTTTAATTTGGCTTAACAAATGTTAAATTAACAACTGGTTTATTTTTAACGTTTTGTTAAGATGTTTTCCATTTTTTCAACATAATTTTGTTTAAAATAACCAACACTTAACTTTAACTGTCGTTAATACTATTCTAACTACTCAACAGCAGTTGGTAATGATTTTGCATATATAAGACAACTTCTTATTGGCTGATATTATTATTTAAATTCTGTACTGTAGAGTAAGTTATGAAACATGTGTAAAATCATAACCTGTTACAGTAGCCATGATTCATACAGTACAGAGTGTTGATAAAGGAAAGTTGCATTGACTATTATTGAATAATAATAATTATTATAAGTATGGTTATATTTTATAATGCTAAATATGAATTTCTGTTTAGAAAAATCTCAGCATTATGACCACCAGGTGACAATAATTACACGAATGTGTGTGTAATCAACTGTACACAAAACCCCGAGGAGAATTCCGTATCATATAAAATTCTCTAATTCAGGTCCATGTATAAATTATCCTAATTTCGTCCTAAAGAAGCAATTGCTGCTGAAACATTTTATTATTTACTCACTGCGTATTTTGAAGTACTATTGACATCGGCTATAGTTGAAGAGCCAGTAACATAGAATCTAGAGTTAATAGTAGCTGGTGAATTGGAAGAAGTGGCCTATTTCTGTTTGTAGGATATTCAAATATGACTTCAATTTCTTGCCACGTTGAGATCGCACATTTTCTCAATATTAAATGGATAATAGCTCAGCATCGAGATAAGCGTCAGTATGAGAATCAGTTGACTTATAAAGATTATCTTCCCTAAATTAATATTCCAAAATATCTTTTAAATTATATATTACCAGTCTTATGGCCGGTTTCACAAAGCTTGATTAAGGTTTTAATGATTTATTAATTTATTTACTGGTTCGTTAAATCATTTTTATATCTCACCAAGCATCTTTAGCCTAACGAACCAGTAAAACTATCACTAAATTTAGTGATAGAAATTTTCGTCTTTAAATTTTTAATTATTCATTAGTTGCAATATAAAATGGCGGAACGTTTCGACGCAGAATTGTTATATCTGGAACTGCTCGAAAATTAAGAGTCAAATGGAGATAATGTTAACCTTTTAAAAACCGATAATTTTGGAAATTTGAAAATTTGAATGGCACAAAAATTCACAAAAGATACCGCGTCACGAAGATCGTGGTACCGGTACTAAAAATTTTAGAAGAAACTGATCATAGGTTAGAATATCATAAAAACGGCTGAGACAAAGCTGAAACTAGTCAACTAGGTAACATACAACTTGAGTTTTATTTTAAGACATGAAAGTGATTATTATAACTACATACCGGTACCCAAGAAATATTAGTAAATTAATACATAATGTGCATTCAAACATAACAAAACTTAATTGGTATATTAACTTTCATTTATTAGAATTATATTATAGCTAGCGATAAGATATGTTTGCACTGACTTTAAAACAGAAGCGATAGAGCTGGATTCTTGGAATTTATAATCGTTTTCTTTCCGACGGAAATTTAATTTTCCAGCAGGATAATCACCCCGCGCACTCCGCCATATACGTTCAAAGACGGTTCACGGAAAAACATGAAAAAGAGGAGGATTGACAAATATCGAGACATCCCATCTCAAAATCCAGATCAGTTCTGGGATCAAGTTCTGGCTACCTGGAAACATTATGCTAAGGACCAGAACTATTTCCACGATCTGGTAGACTCAATGCCCCGATAGACGCCGGTGGCATGTGGACAGTGTATTAGATCCACATGTGTATTTCTTTTATTTTTCTTTAATTTGTTTGTTTATCTTCGTTTTATTTCGGGAAGAAAATTGATCTCCCAAGAGTTTTTTAAATTCTCCTAGTGGAGCCAGAGTTGCGAAATAATTCGTTCCACTGCACAAAATTAAAAAAAAAACGAAGAAAGATAACATGTATAAAAATTAGTTACGTTAATAAAAAAAAAAAGTTATCGCCGAGAATCGAACACGGGCCCCAGGGATGGCAAGCCAACTCGCTTCCGACTGCTCCATCAGAGAACTATAACGTAATCAGCGCGACGAGGCATATATAGCTGCTCGGCTTGAAGTCTACGGAGACAGCGCACATATAAACGAACTCGTGTAAATATTTTAATGTCCAGTACTAGTTAATGTTTCATTTGGACTGATTTACTGAAGCTTGGTGAAACCGGCCCTTACTCTAAACATTCCTCAAAGAGAAACATAACATATTATTTTCACAATTTTGGTCTGAACAGCTGTGGTGTTATCCGCCATGTTTAACCGTTTGTTAAATGAGTTAACGGCCTGAAATCCTACATTTAAAGTTAACAAACGGTTAAAATCTGTTAAGCCAAACTGGTGTTGAACAAATGGAAAAACTGTATTTAACAAACTGTTGAAGGTTTAACAGTCGTTAAGTGTTCTAACAATACTTGGACAAACCAGCCATTACTGTTATACATTTTCTGGATCTATCATAATATGCTAAGAACTGTGGACAATAAGACAAAATCAACAATTCTGTTTTGTTCTAACTCCATAAGTGTGGTGTTATTCAGTTCTTTTTAGTTCTATGCCCATAAGCCAATCAAAATGATAGAATCACATCATGCACTACAATTGGATATACACCCAGTGGCAGTGATATATAATATACAATAATACCATGACAATAATACAATAATTACAGCAATAAAAAATAAAATAAAATAAAATAAAATAAAATAAAATAAAATAAAATAAAATAAAATAGACGTAAATTTATTTCTAACTATAAATAAATAGATGCAATAAACCTAGGACTATAAATAAAAACTATTCTATAATAACGCCTACTACACGTGCTTGGACAATGCCCCAAAGGCGAGCTGCTGATCAATGCTAGACATCATCGTGTACGACATGCTTTGGCGACATCGTTAAAAACTTTAAATTGGGAAATTCATGAGGAAGTACATTGTGTATCAACAGATGGTTCTTTTAGACGGGCAGACATTATTGCTATCAACGGACACTTAAAACGGGCTCTTGTTCTTGACCCTACTATCCGTTTCGAAAGAAACCTAAATCAGGCCACCGAGGTTGATATTGAGAAGAAGTCCATGTATGAACCTTGTCTGCCGTATCTTTCTCAAAAGTACAACGTCCCTCCTCTGTCATTGGTTTGCTGTTTGGCAATAGAGGTTCAATTACAAAATTCACATGGAATTATCTTAAGGAATTTCACATTCCTTTTGATTATGTAATGTCTATTCTTATAAATATTATCAAGGATTCTCTTCAAATATTACATCATCTCTATTTCAATTAATCAACTTATATTTGCCTTCAACAATTAACTTTCTTTTTTCTTTAATGTATCACATCACATTATTGTACATGTTTATTGTATTCAGGGCCCTTGTGGTCACTCAAAATTCTTTGAGCTGATGTCTATAATTTAGAAATGTATTTAACTTATGAGTACTTCTATTTCACCACACTATTACCAATTTAAGTAATTACATATCACCTTAATTAATTACATATCACTTTAATTCATTTACATATCAACTAAATTACGTATCATCTTAATTAATTACATATCAACTTAATTAATTACATGACACAACTTAGATAATTACACTGCACCTACACTTACATTTTCAATCTAATCTTCTCAACCTTTCCTTAAATGTATTGATTTTGAGAGGACCACCCTGAAAGAGTATAAAAAAATGAACATAAACCAGGACTACTGTTCGCTTATCAAGTTCAGGGTTGGCTACTTGTCTGACACAGTACTCTCTTCTGACTGGTCAACCTTCACCGGGGTGTCGTCTGCGATGTATTTGGTGAGAGAAAAGGGAATGGTCTGCGTAAGATTATAAAAAATTGAATAAAAACCAGGACTACTGTTGGCTTATCAAGTTCAGGATTGGCTACTTTTTTGACTGACGACACACTTTACTGAACGCCCACGATATTGCGACACACTTGTTTGATTTTATTAATAGTAATAATAATAATAATAATAATAATAATAATAATAATAATAATAATAATAATAATATAACCACTACTTTTCTTCTGGAGAAAAAGGTGGTCGAACTCTGTGTAGAATATTTTATAGCGGACGGGGAGATGGGGTGTCAAAATTTTCAAAATTAGTCCTGAACTGTGTGAAAAATAAATTTTAGGATCAAAAGACATTACTGTTCACTGCACGGGAATTTTTTCATTTTTAACCTCCTTTTCGTCCAACTAAGACTTCCAAGATCTAAGCGGAATTCAAAGAAGAATTATATTAAAAACATAGTTATTCACACATATTTCGGTTCCATGATGAAAAACGCAACAAAAAGGTGCCATTACAGCTCGATCCGCCAGAAAAAGCCACTGATAACTTCTATGTAGTGTCGGACATCCAGTGTTGTAGATACTGTAGGTTGATGTTAACACGCAATTGAAAATTCTAAAAGAACAAGCAGAAACTTGAGTGGCATTAGAAAAAAACAAAAATCCCAACCTATCTATGCAGGATGTCCGATAAAAGATTTTTTATTATCGTTTTTGAAAACTCGCCTATTTAAATTAACGTGAAGTCTGCGCTTGGTGGGTTGCACAGAGTTTCTCTATACGTGGCCTTATGGTTGAAAAACTGAACTGAGCACTGTTGCAGGTGTTCACGTTTCATTGGTAAAGTCTGTCTCAAAATAAAATGTACCATATCAAAGACTTCGTTGCAAATAAAAAATGCGTTTTAAAAAGACTGTCAATGCAATAAAATTTATTTTTCAATTCCAAAATTTCACGACACACCGATTGGTAACTCCTGCTTTACGGGGTTGGGCAAAATATGAGGTGCACCGGACGAAACCTCGCACATTGGAGGAATTGAAAGCACGAATTCGTGGCTTAATCAACAATATTGCACGCAACTTCCTCCAGAAGACTGTGGATTCCATACCTGGCCGCTTGAGGAAACTGGTTTTTTTATTGTATTTTAGTAGGTTATTTTACGACGCTTTATCAACATCTTAGCTTATTTAGCGTCTGAATGAGATGAAAGTGATAATGCCGGTGAAATGAATCCGGGGTCCAACACCGAAAGTTACCCAGCATTTGCTCATACTGGGTTCAGGGAAAACCCCGGAAAAAACTCAACCCGACCGGGAATCGAACCCGGGCCACCTGATTTCACAGCTAGACGCCCTAACCGTTACACCACAGGTGTGGATCAGGTGCCTACGTTGTATTTTGAGGTATCCATCCCTATTCCCATTTAATAATCTATACTAATAATAAATCTGTAGTCGAAATTTTTCTGGTAATTTTCGATTTTCCAAAAATAATTGGTCCTAACATATATAATTAACCACCCTGAAACCGAAAATCGCATTTTTGAAATTTTTGTTTGTATGTCTGTCTGTATGTTTGTTACCTTTTCACGCGATAATGGCTGAACCGATTTATATGAAAATTGGAATATAAATTAAGTTCGTTGTAACTTAGATTTTAGGCTATATGACATTCAAAATACTTTATTTAAAATCGCTTATTATTGATTTTTGTGAAACATGTTACATAACAAAAGTTTCTTTAAAAATTATTTCCGATAAGTTTTATTCTTTACGAAATTTTGATAGGACTGATATTTAATGAGATAAATGAGTTTTAAAATTAAAATAACGCCATCTACGACGGTGCAATGAATTAAGAACAAATGACTTCATCTATAAGGGGCCTCGGACAACAACAATCGAAACAGGGGCCTTGAACATCAACAATCGAAAGCTATTAAACATAGCCTACAGAGAATGTTTCTGTGTTTGTATGAAGTAATATCGGAAGCTAAATTAACCGATTTGTATAATTAATTATTATTTCACCATTGGAAAGTGTAGTTTCTCTAGATGGACATAATGCTATAATGTTATTACAGTAACGTCTGAGTAAATCGAGGACAGGTAAGATTAAAATAGCTTCTTTTGCACAGAAAACTTGATAGGCTGTTCTGTACATTCGTTTCCTGTATTTCCTAAAATAATTTTTATGACCAAATGAGTGGTCTCTGGATCAAAATGATCGCATTTTAATTATGCAAATACAATTTTATTTAAATTAAGTAACATAATAAACGACTTATCCTTATATCAAACACGAATGTTCCCTGGATTAAATGTCCTATTTTAATTATATAATACTTTATATTTATTTCTAACGGGTGCAGCGGAGCGCACGGGTACGGCCAGTTTACACATAAAATTAATTTCAATAAATCAGCGTTGTAAATGTAAATTTTATACGCCTTTTTTAATACCTAGTTACTTCCCTCCCACCCTACAGATTAAACCATCATGATTAGGTTTTCACATATGGGAATAGGACAGATACACTTCTGAAAATATACAAAAACAAAGAATAACCGCCATTCTGTTTGGCTTTCACCTTATCACCTGGAGTGATGACACCTACCTTATAGGTGCCCCACCTCAGGAATGGATCCCACACCGCCTAGTAGGATTTCAGAATGTATTAGGAGGTAATGGAAAGTTTAAACAAAGAATATGCGCACAGAAAATAGCGAATAAACAAGACAAATTTCCACGACAACCGTTTAAACAAATGAACCCTAATCTTATATCACAGTTTCATGCTACTTTGCACTGTTTTAAAAACTGGCCGCTATGGATATAGTCGAGGGCCGCGTTATAATCTCGTGAACAGTAAGTGCATTTTAATGTCCAGCCTCTGTTATGACGGGTTTAATCCGAAGCATCCTGCCATCACCTTATCAAGACGGCTCACGATTCGAATCATGCGATGCAGTTATATTTAAATACCGCAATTACACTTGTAATGGCATACTCGCTAAATAAATTTGTGGGCGAAGCAACCATTATCAAGTTCGTGACACTTTTATAAAAGCCAATTTAACATTTCACCATCGCTGCTCCGACTACGAGCAGCTGTGCAACATTGCCGTACTACTTGGAACAAATGACATTCGACAATTTTGGCAAGGCTTTATGCTATACCCTTTTCATTCGCGATTACATAAAGATACGACGATTTTGCACAAATTCAGATAGAATAGCTTCGTAGATTGTAATATTTGCTTCCTAATTACGGAAATTGGTATTTAAAAGTGAAATAGGTGTTCAAAGTAGGTTATGTGTAGAGACTGGATGTTTAGGCATTTATAACAGCTAAAATATACAGGCAAAAAGGGCAATAAAACGTAAAAAAAAAGGCACAATAAATTTTGAAAAAGGCATTACAAATTTTATAAAGCCATAATATAGGTCATATATCAACATAAATCACAACTTTACTTCCTAGTTGACAAATGTTGACTTATAAAATACTTTTTCTTCGTGATTCACTTCTGTTATCGTTCTTTAGCGTTATAAATAATATTCAAATTATCATTTTAGTCTGTTATCGTTCTTTAGCGATATAAATAACATTCAAATTATCATTTTAGTCTGTTATCGTTCTCTAGCGATATAAATAATATTAAAGTTATCATTTTAGTCTGTTATCGTTCTTTTGCGATATAAATAATATTAAAGTTATCATTTTAGTCTGCTATCGTTCTCTAGCGTTATAAATAATATTCAAGTTTTAATTTTAGTCTGTTATCGTTCTCTAGCGATATAAATAATATTAAAGTTATCATTTTAGTCTGTTATCGTTCTCTAGCGTTATAAATAATATTCAAGTTATCATTTTAGTCTGCTATCGTTCTCTAGCGTTATAAATAATATTCAAGTTATCATTTTAGTCTGTTATCGTTCTTTGGCGATATAAATAACATTCAAATTTTCATTTTAGTCTGTTATCGTTCTCTAGCGATATAAATATAATATTAAAGTTATCATTTTAGTCTGTTATCGTTCTCTAGCGTTATAAATAATATTCAAGTTATCATTTTAGTCTGCTATCGTTCTCTAGCGTTATAAATAATATTCAAGTTATCATTTTAGTCTGTTATCGTTCTTTAGCGATATAAATAACATTCAAATTATCATTTTAGTCTGCTATCGTTCTCTAGCGTTATAAATAATATTCAAGTTATCATTTTAGTCTGTTATCGTTCTTTAGCGATATAAATAACATTCAAATTATCATTTAAGTCTGTTACCCTTCTCTAGCGATATAAATAATATTAAAGTTATCATTTTAGTCTGTTATCGTTCTTTTGCGATATAATTAATATTAAAGTTATCATTTTAGTCTGCTATCGTTCTCTAGCGTTATAAATAATATTCAATTTATCATTTTAGTCTGTTATCGTTCTTTAGCGATATAAATAACATTCAAATTATCATTTTAGTCTGTTACCCTTCTCTAGCGATATAAATAATATTAAAGTTATCATTTTAGTCTGTTATCGTTCTTTTGCGATATAAATAATATTAAAGTTATCATTTTAGTCTGTTATCGTTCTTTTGCGATATAAATAATATTAAAGTTATCATTTTAGTCTGCTATCGTTCTCTAGCGTTATAAATAATATTCAAGTTTTAATTTTAGTCTGTTATCGTTCTCTAGCGATATAAATAATATTAAAGTTATCATTTTAGTCTGTTATCGTTCTCTAGCGTTATAAATAATATTCAAGTTATCATTTTAGTCTGCTATCGTTCTCTAGCGTTATAAATAATATTCAAGTTATCATTTTAGTCTGTTATCGTTCTTTGGCGATATAAATAACATTCAAATTTTCATTTTAGTCTGTTATCGTTCTCTAGCGATATAAATATAATATTAAAGTTATCATTTTAGTCTGTTATCGTTCTCTAGCGTTATAAATAATATTCAAGTTATCATTTTAGTCTGCTATCGTTCTCTAGCGTTATAAATAATATTCAAGTTATCATTTTAGTCTGTTATCGTTCTTTAGCGATATAAATAACATTCAAATTATCATTTTAGTCTGCTATCGTTCTCTAGCGTTATAAATAATATTCAAGTTATCATTTTAGTCTGTTATCGTTCTTTAGCGATATAAATAACATTCAAATTATCATTTAAGTCTGTTACCCTTCTCTAGCGATATAAATAATATTAAAGTTATCATTTTAGTCTGTTATCGTTCTTTTGCGATATAATTAATATTAAAGTTATCATTTTAGTCTGCTATCGTTCTCTAGCGTTATAAATAATATTCAATTTATCATTTTAGTCTGTTATCGTTCTTTAGCGATATAAATAACATTCAAATTATCATTTTAGTCTGTTACCCTTCTCTAGCGATATAAATAATATTAAAGTTATCATTTTAGTCTGTTATCGTTCTTTTGCGATATAAATAATATTAAAGTTATCATTTTAGTCTGCTATCGTTCTCTAGCGTTATAAATAATATTCAAGTTATCATTTTAGTCTGTTATCGTTCTTTAGCGATATAAATAATATTCAAGTTATCATTTTAGTCTTATCGTTCTCTAGCGTTATAAATAATATTCAAGTTATCATTTTATTCTGTTATCGTTCTTTAGCGCTATAAGTAATATAAATTTAATGTTAGATTTGAAACAATATAGTTAAATAATACTAGTGTTAGTTGTTCTGCTTATATTATTACATTATACTATCCTGTAACACAATAAAATGAAAATGAGTGACGAGGATTTGAACCTAAGACATTGACATCTACATCCCAACGTTCTTCCGACTGAGCTATGAGGGCATAGGTGGAGAAGCATATGCTGAAATATTGGCCCAATCCCCCTCCAAGACGTCCTGATGATTTATGGAAACTCGTCATGGGATGCCGAGGTTGAGAACTGAAAATACTAGTCGATTGCATGCCCACTCGACTGCAAGATGTGATCGAGATGGGAGGAAGATGAACTAAATATTGAATCGTGGCTTTTTGTTTTGTTTTTTGAACTTTTAATTGTTTGAATGTTCTAAGGCAGACGCCGGTGGCTTTCTTTTGTTTATGTCACGAAATATATTTTTGTTGAGATTATAATATTTCTTTCTTTACATTTGCAGGCATGATGTCATAATATATAATGACAAAGTTATATCATAATACATTTATGAATCTGATGTTAATTACTAAAACAGTCATAAAAGAGACAAGAACAATTATATTTTCTCTCTCTCTCTCTCTCTCTTAAAAAAACCATAAAAGAACTAGGTTGAGTTTGAACGCACGACCTCACGAATATCAGCCCGCAACGCTACCATTACGCTACAACAGTAAGACGAAGAATACTTTAATTTTATTATAATTGTACAGGGACATCATTTTATTTTTACTGACATTTTTAATATTAACCTGGTTATACCTCTGGATCAACGCCGTTTGCTACCTCCTTCCACGACTGGAGTTCGATGATTCTGGCGTAATATACAAACAAATCACTTTACTAGGTATAGAAGGGAAGAAAAGTAGTTCATCCATTTACGTAAAATAAGAAATATCGCGTTTTGAGTTTGATCATTTTCATTAGGTTTTTGTTTAATCAAAATACAGTACAGTATTAACAATGAGTGTTTTTACTCACGAACTGAGTTGTCCATGTGGACGTATTCATTATGCAGTGTATATTATAGTGTCTACAGCACATTAGCGTACAATATAGAAAATGAAGTGAAATTGAAAAATAATCATAATATGGATATTTAAACACATTCTTGAAAATGGTGGCCGTTCATTTCGATACAGGCTTTAATTCTAATGTGCGTATTATGGCATTGTAGATTATTGTACCTAATCCCAATGACCAGTTTCGTCCTTCGTACTAGTAACTCATGTTGATATAATTCTGTACCTACTCTATAAAAGAGTACCTTATGTACTGTAAATTCAATCTTCACTTCTGCCCAATCCGAAAAGATAAAATTACTCAGACATACTATCTACTGTTCGTCCAAGTGCTTATGTAGTAGGGTCGTAGAAAGGGAGGAAATCACGTGACAGTTAGTTACTTAACGAGGCCCTTTTACTTAAGTTATTTTAAACAGTCGTACAATATTACGTAGACGTCCAATTCCTAACAAAAATTAATGTTCTCACAAAAGAGCTAAGACAGCCCAGCCACTAACTGGCGAATAAAAGCTGGTGGGGGAAATCGGGATACGACGTAGGCAAATAGACGACAGTACCTGTGCGAAAATGATTCAATATTGGAAGCTCTTTCGTCACTGGAAAATGCGAACATATTTTTGGAACGTACTGTTTACTATGACTGTAAGGCTACTATGACTGTCAATGCAGTCTTGGATCTGTGTGGAGGACGGTTGAACTTCATTAGTAGAAGGGGTGGGAGTGAAGTACATTAAAAAACACAGGTACAATAAAAATTGAAGTAAAAATAAAATGATGTCCCTGTAGATATCAGGCAACGTAGTCCAACAACATGTAACATCGCCCTTCTCCGAATTGTAGCGGAGTTTCTCGAAGGAAACTTTGTTTCTAGACAGCGGCCACTTCTTATTTTGACAGCTGTACAAGATTAAATAAACGTGCATTTCCGTGAAAATCTAGAAATCGGTTTCTGTAGTATACCTGTTACAATATTATGTGCTTTCTACTTCATATAATAAAAAAGAAGACAAACCTGCGTTGAATTCCGAATATCGAAATGAATTTTTTAGCATAGCAATACTCTCTCTTTGTACTTCGTAACAACAGAAAGTTATAAAAAATATCTCGTGTATACCGTATTACCCAGCTTTCCTTTAAATATCTGCTCGATAAACGCCGCTACACAACTGCGTCAGTCTATTTCTGCCGTATAGTTAGCTGGTTCAGATGTTTCAGGACGGATGGTTTCCATGGAGAATCGAAATCCGATTAGCGTGACAGGTATTATGAGAAATTCTCGGCTGCTAAGTACAGAATCGAGACCACCGCATTGTTGCCATATCGCCTGACAAAATCTATGAAACGGCACGAAGAGCGCTACCGATTATGGCTATGAAGAAAGTTCTCAGTATAATTCGAAGTAATGACACGTTTCAATATCGTTCGCCAGATTTCGCTCAACATCGTCGAACTAACAACCATTGACATTTAGCTGTGTGTGTGAACCAGACCGATTCATCAAAATCAATGAAAAATTATTACCCGTCAGATTATTTTGATGGCGTTTGAGTAAAGGGAGATGAGTCATAAAAATGAGTATTGAGTTAAATGAAAATTAAACATCGAACCCTGCAAATTCTTTTCTACATAAATGAAACGTCAAATTATAGTATTACTAGCCGTACCCGTGCGCTCCGCTGCACCCGTTAGAAATAAATATAAAGTAATTATATAATTAAAATAGGACATTTGATCCAGGGAACATTCGTGTTTGATACAATGATAAATCGTTTATTATGTTACTTAATTTAAATTGAATTAAACAATTAAAATGCGATCATTTTGATCCAGAGACCACTCATTTGGTTATAAAAATTAGTTTAGGAAATGCAGGAAACGAATATACAGAATAGCCTATCAAGTTTTCTGTGCATAAGAATCTATTTTAATCTTACCTGTCCTCGATTCACTCAGAAGTTACTGTAATAACATTATAGCATTATGTCCATCTAGAGAAACTACACTTTCCAATGGTGCATTAATAATTAATTATACAAATCGGTTAATTTAGCTTCCGATATTACTTCATAGAAACGCAGAAACGTTATCTGTAGGCTATCTTTCATAGCTTTCTATTGTTGCTGTCCAAGGCCCCTTATAGACGAAGTCATTTGTTTTTTAATTCATTACACGGCCTTAGATGGCAGTTATTTTAATTTTAAAACTCATTTATCTCTTTAAATATCAGTCCTATCAAAATTTTTCAAGGAATAAAACTTATCGCAAATTATTTTTAAAGAAACTTTTTTATGTAACATTTTTCACAAAAATCAATAATAAGTGAGATATTTCGATTCATTTAATTCAGGCCCCCTTATAACACCCTCTTTTAAATAATGTATTTTGAATGCCATATAGCCTAAAATCTAAGTTACAACGAACTTAATTTATATTCCAATTTTCATCGAAATCCGTTCAGCCATTATCGCGTGAAAATGGTAACAGATTCCAGACTCATCATAGACTGGGGGGGAAAAAAAGACAGACGTATATCACGGCCTGCTGGAGTATAGTAAACACAGAAAACATTTTATAGGAACAATGTTGAAGGTAGATATATTTGTTTTCCAAAGTTGCCGTCATTGAACAGAAACCAAGATGGAGATTTCATTGCAACTAATTAGAAATTCCTCTTTCAGGTATGTAATAAACGATCTTCGCACAAAATAATGTACGATACACGAGCGGTATGTTTGTTTTCATGTTCTCCGAAATTAAAAAAGCTCAACTACGTTTCGCTTCTTCAATCTTTTCCTCGAACATGAAAATGTCAACATACCGCTCTTGTAACGCATATTACTATTTAGTAAGTCATGAAGATTTTAATAACAAATTGAATTTGAACTCCAAATATGTTAGCAATCCTGCAGATCATGGCCTTCATGTAATTGCCTATTGTTTATTGTAGTGTGTGTTTTGTTAAATTCTGTAATGCAATTAGTTCTCAAAATTGACGAAAGTTGGATTTTGGAAAATAGGAAAATTATGTAGGAAAACTAACGCTTCACGGAAAGTTACTATTTTTCTGAAAAACGTTGGGTTCCAAGCTCCAAAATGACGGGCCATTTATTGAAATCCGTTCAGCCATTTTCCCGTAATTTCCATTACCAGTTAAAATTATATATACAGATTTTTTTTTTGCACATCCACTTACAGAATTTAACTTGTGTATTCCTTGTGTATCCTTCCCCAACCTCTAAATAGAGCCAGGTCCCGTCCGCGTACGAGAGTCTGATGAGCCCCAGTGGCCCGGCTTAAGAATTTGTCCGTGAGGATGAATTTTAGAAGCAAGAATTTGTTCCACCCCTCCCAGTTTTATTCTTCTCTTGATCTCGTCTGAACTTTCTTGCATGATTATAACTCGGCCCAGAAACATGCTATTATTACGTGAATACTCGTGTTAAATTATGAAACCAACGCTTGTACTCCGTATATGAAACTGAGTTACCGAATTGCCATTTATTTTTTCCTCCATTGGCAAAACAGCTAATGTCTTCCAAAGCATATGCCATAAATTATAGAATTACTGGATATCACGATATGTGAGGACCTCGAGGATTCTGGAAGGCAATGTATCCATTCCGAATACGGGACTGGAAAAGCCAACCAAGTAGGCTATACAGGGTGGAAGTGAAATAATCCTGCAGATTGAAAGGGATGATAGGATACAGTTGGATTAATAAAAAACCTATATTGCCTTTTGTGATTAAATTCACGGTTAATTAGAAAATTAAGTTGGTAGTTTCAGCAGTCTGGCAACATCGCCGCTAAAATACACATATTTCTTCTGCTAATACAGATGTTGAAGATCAACCAACTTAGGTCTGTCTCACTACATAAGGCATGCCAAAACCCTGCACACTGTGCACTTGTCTCTGTGTCTGCCTGCCAAAGAGCTGGAATTTTTGTTATTTATGGCCTATTTAGGAAGACAAGTCACCATTGCTCTTCCCACCCCACTCTACCCTTGAGGCCGGCCCATGGATGATAGGATTGAAACCTGACCAGGCCACGAGGCCAGACGAATTGTGCCTCAGCTACAACGTTTTAAGCGTAACCTCAAAAGCCCGCGAAGACACACGAAATGCAGAAGCAGACCCGGCACGAGCGATCCTGGCCTCAGGAACAAATTTTACTGCAAAACAGGTCTATCTAGATCACAAAGTTTTCAAATGCTTCTACAGCGATATATGCTTCATTCAAATAACTACATAACTACATTCAAATAAATACATTACATAAAAAAAAAAACAAAATTTGATTTCAGTTAAGCCAAGTGACTGAGGCCCGGCCTCACTTGCCTCAGTCAATCAGCCGCCACTGGAGCATTGTATGGGGCAGAAACATGGACATTACGACGAAGTGAAGAGAAGCGACTAGAAGCATTTGAAATCTGGATATGGAGAAGGGTGGACCGTGTGAAGTGGACAGACAGAATAAGAAACGAAGCTGTGTTGGAAAGAGTGGCTGAAGAAAGAATGATGCTGAAACTGATCAGGAAGAGAAAAAGGAATTGGTTGAGTCACTGGTTGAGAAGAAACTGCCTTCTGAAGGATGCACTGGAGGGAATGGTGAACGGGAGAAGAGTTCGAGGCAGAAGATATCAGATGATAGACGACATTATGATATATGGATCGTATGAGGAGACAAACAGGAAGGCAGAAAATAGGAAGACTGGAGAATGCTGGGTTTGCAGTGAAAAACCTGCCCTTGGGCATAACACAATGAATGAATGAATGAAACATTAGTAATGTCATGTTAAAAGTCTACCTCCTTTATAAACCAACCACTTTATAGGATCTTTCATTGTTCGAAACTCGTTTCCTTTTAATGAGCAATTAACATTAGTTACGGCTAGGTGATAGCTACTGTAACAATGCATCAATTTAAGCGCAAAATGGGATGTCATGATTTACAGAAAGGAAACAATTAATGAAAAATGTCACCGTACCAATGTTTAAAACAATTACCGTACGTCCACATCGTATTTGTAAAGCTTCAGTGGGAAAAAGTATATAGGTCATGCGTGACGTACAAAAAATCTGAAGAGAGGGAATTTTAACTTTACTTGGATTAACCTAGAAACAACGTAGATAACCGTCGTAGAGCCAACATGAGTATTCTATCTTTATACGGTCAATACAACTGAAAACAGGGTCAAACTGTACGTCCTTCATAACAACTCGGCGCGACCTTCCATCAGCACTAAATTTCTGAACACATGACGAACGTAAGAGACTTGGCTAGACTACGTGCTTAAAGTCGCAATAAAAGGGAAATAAATACCCTACAAACTACGGCAATCGGAAAGGATTCGCAGGGTTGAAACGCTATTATTGACTGTTCATCGTCATCCTTGTCTTCACCATTGCAGCTCTGGTCTATGTCGAATTTCCTCCTGACCTCTGTTTTCATGTTAGCTAATTTCCAGGTTTAACTATAAGAGTGGCGAAGTTTTTATTGGAAAATTTTAATTTTATTGTTGGTAGTACAGCTGTCAAAAAAAAAAGTGGCCGCACTTGTAAACTGCGAATATTTTCTAAGTCCACTTCGGGTTACGGCGATGCTACACGATGCATGTGCTTGTAGAAGCAGTTCCGGAACTATTGAATTGTTCCATGTATACGTCTCGTAAACCAGCGGTAGAGTGCTCGCTTAATGATTGTGAGTTCGGGCCTTGTTCAAGTTTTCGTTTTATTTTTTAATCGTTTAATATTATAATATTCAAATGATCATTTATATTCTGTTATCATTCTTTATCGATATAAATAATATTGAAGATATTTATATTTTGTTATCGTTCTTTTAGCGATGTAAATAATATTAAAGTTATAATTTTTTGTATTATGTTATCGTTCTTTAATGATATAAATAATATTCACGTTATTTATATTCTGTTATCGTTCTTTAGCTTTATAAATAATATTCAAGTTATTGCCATTCTGTTATTGTTCTTTCGCGATATAAATACTATGTAAGTAATTATTATAATATAAATAACCATTTTTCTTTGTAAAATAATTATTTAAATAAAATAACCTAATTATTATATATTATATAATATTTTATATTAATTAAACAAACCGATTTTTATCATTTATAATCTAATGTTTTATTTTGAAAAAAAAAAATACAAGTTATGGGTATTGAATCGATGTGGTCTTGTCTGGGTAATAAGCTTAACTAAAATTTGCAGCACTTACTGATAGAGATATCAACTGTAAATGAATGTTTTTCAAGGTGCTACTGTTGAAATATTTTGAGAGCCTGCACCGTTAATTCCAGAGCCCAGAATCAAGGAACGTTTTACTCTGTAGTACTATATTATTTCTGCTACTTATTTTTAGTACGTAGTTAGAGTTAACAATTAATCTTACAGTTCAAGTGCATATTTTGACTTTAAAATGTCAAATTGTTTTGAAACTGAAAAAATGAAGGACCTTAACTCACAAGCAAACATTCTGATGGGGGCAGATGAAAAAGTTATTTTTTTTCTTTCGTCATGTTAATAATGTCAAAAGAAGTGCTTATACAAATTTTGGCCATTCGACCATAATTACGAGGGCAGTAAAGAAATAAATTTGCCAGAGTCCGTTAACAGAAAGAAAACACAATTTCATTGGAAAAATTTATTGCAAGAGACAAAACAATTGTTGAGCTATTTTTCAACATATTTCCCACCGGAAATGAGATATTTGTCGTATAATGGGATCGACAGAGAGGTGTAGACGGCTGTCAAACGCTGGTTCTGATCCCAGGCGGATGACTTCTACGACATAAGGATACAAAAATTGATCCCATGGTATGACAAATGTCTCAATTCCAGTGGGGGATATGTTGACAAATAGAGCAACAATTACTGTATCTGTTTCAATAAATATTTCCATGCAATTGTGCTTTTTTTTTCTGTAAACGATCCCAGGGAAAATCACCTTACTGGACGGCCTCGTAATTGCGGTCGAGTGGCCAAAATTTGTATGAACACTTCTTTTCACATTATTAACAATGTGGAAGAAGAAAACTTAAGTTTTTTTTTTATCTGCCCTCAACAGAATGTTTGCTTGTCAGTTGTAACAACCGTGACATGGAAGAAACAGCTATCAAATATTTACTGATTATGTTTTTGTAAACTAATTTGTGGCCATGAAATTTCCGTAGCTTTCACATGGACATTACGACAATGAACCTCTTTTTGCTTGAGTCAGAAATCTGAGTTTTACACTTTTTGATAATAAGGTGTGAAGTGAGTTCACAAATCCTGTAACATCCGTGACGGAACCTTTTCTTTATTTTCTGCAATAATAATAAATTTTATTCAACAACTTTTTTTCTGCAAAATGATACAGATCTTCTAAACTGAGACGGTGCCTGGAAAAAGGGAACATAGGCCTATGTACCCTTTCTCCGCCAATCGGCTTAAATGAATCTCCATATTTTGTACTATAATCTCTGCAATTTTTGTTGCAAAAAATTAACACCAGGGGTCAGGAGTGCAGTTTAAAGGAAGTAGTGCACAGCTGTTTCCTGTATATTGTTGTAGAGTATGTGTTGTAGCCAAATTCTGGCGAGTACTAAATATGTAATTAAAATTTAACTATATAATTAATTTCAATTTTTTTTTTCATTTTTCATTTTGATCTATTATAGTTTATTTTTCAAATTTCTAATTTGAAATGCATCGCAAGATTGTATAACATGGTCAAGTATAAATTTATATAATAATACCGAACAAAACATATAATACAGAATAATACATCAGACTACAGAATATAATTACAACAATACAAATAAAATAATACAATCAATATAAAAAGAGGACACAATAATATTAACAAAATTTGAGGACCGAAAGAGCAGCGCTCGTGTTCGGTCGCAGTTCAGATATATTATTAATATAAGAGGAATATAGAAAATAAAATAAAATAGGAACTAAAATTAAAATTACAGCTACAATGAAATTATATAATATAATATGATATAATATAATAGGCCTATAATATAATATAAAACATAATATAATATAATATAATATAATATAATATAATATATAATATAATATAATATAATATAATATAATATAATATAATATAATATAATATAATATTAACATAGAGAAGAATAATCTATACTAATAATAAATCTGTGGCCGAAATTTTTCTGGCAATTTTCGATTTTCGAAAAATAATTGGTCCTAACATATATAATTAATCGCCCTGAAACCGAAAATCGCTTTTTTGAAATTTTTGTTTGTATGTCTGTCTGTCTGTCTGTCTGTCTGTCTGTATGTATGTTTGTTACCTTTTCACGCGATAATGGCTGAACCGATTTATATGAAAATTGGAATATAAATTAAGTTCGTTGTAACTTAGAATTTAGGTTATATGGCATTCAAAATATTTTATTTAAAAGGGGGGTTATAAGGGGGCTTGAATTAAATAAATCGAAATATCTCCCTTATTATTAATTTTCACGAAAAATATTACATAACAAAAGTTTCTTTAAACATAATTTTCGATAAGTTTTATTCCATGCAAAATTTTGATAGGACTGATATTTAATGAGATAAATGAGTTTCAAAATTACAATAACGCCATCTAAGGCGGTGTAATGAAATAAAAAACAAATGACTTCGTCTATAAGGGGCCTTGGACAACAACAATCGAAAGCTATTAAACATAGCCTACAGAGAATGTTTCTGTGTTTGTATGAAGTAATATCGGAATCTAAATTAACCGATTTGTATAATTAATTATTAATTCACCATTGGAAAGTGTAGTTTCTCTAGATGGACATAATGCCATAATGTTATTACAGTAACTTCTGAGTGAATCGAGGACAGGTAAGATTAAAATAGCTTCTTATGCACAGAAAACTTGATAGGCTATTCTGTACATTCGTTTCCTGTATTTCCTAAAATCGTTTTATGACCAAATGAGTGGTCTCTGGATCAAAATGATCGCATTTTAATTTTTTTAATACAATTTAAATTAAGTAACATAATAAACGATTTATCCTTCCATCAAACACGAATGTTCCCTGGATCAAATGTCCTATTTTAATAAAATTATGCAATTACTTCATATTTATTTCTAACGGGTGCAGCGGAGCGCACGGGTACGGCTAGTATCGTGAATAAAGTAGGACAATTTAGGAAAATTATATATTCCGAAATTATAGAATACAAATATAATATAGGCTGATTAATTCATACACATAGGCTATAAATAAATTTAATTAAAGTGAAGACATTAACACGTTTCTAATAAATTTATAGCCTATGTGTATGAATTTATTAGAAACTTGTTAATGTCTTCAATTTGATTAAACAAATTCATAGCCTATATAATTAATGCATAATTTGTAATTTCTGAACAATAAAAATAATAATTAGTGTTTTATGAAAATAATATATAATACATAAATTCTGAACTTAAAATTTATTTTACAGGAAATGGAAATACATTCTAACGAGGAAGATTCAAATGAATCATGCAATCATTCTGTGCAGACTGGTGAAAGAAAGGCTGTAAGAAGAGAATTTAGAGTTAAGGAAAGCAGAAAGATAGCAAGAAATTCTTAAATTTATTTAATATGCCTATATTAAAATCATTCCAACATTCTGATCGTAACACGTTGTGATTAAGAGTCAAAAAGTAAAGGGCATTCAAGATTTGTATCAGTTTATTGATGAAGAAAGGACTGTAGACATCAGGTACAGATAATTGTCTGATATTGGTGCGTATAATATGTAAAGTAATCGTTATAGTTTACTCTGTGTTGCTGTTAATTATTCAAGCTCTCGTGTTTTGTGCTTCTAGTATGTATTAAACAAATATTTACTGAAGTGTTGGTTGCTTAATTCGTACCTTTCGTAGTTGAGCAGAAAAAGGGCACATACTGCTAATATTCTGTAAAATTGTTTAAACAATTTAACGTATACTTGTCCAATAAAAACAAATATATAATAACTGGGAAAGATTCAAATAAATTGTGGGGTGTGAGATCATGTTACTATTTATTTTTATTTCTCTGCAGAGAAAATAAAACTTCAAAGCTCTGTATCTCAAAACATGAGTTCTGCTTTTTTGAGCGAGTCTAGAAATTCTCGTCACCGGATATGTCGTCATTATTCCTTCTTGTCACCGACTACATTTCAGTCACCGGCGTTCTCGTCACCGATTACATTTAATAATTTATTAATGTTCTATTGAAAAAATATAATGAGATTTAAGTGTCATTGTAGGTTGTTTCCGTGGTTACGCATATAAGTATAATGAGATTTAAATGTCATTGTAAGGTTGTTTCCGTGGTTACGCATATAAGTATAATGAGATTTAAATGTCATTGTAAGGTTGTTTCCGTGTTACGCATATAAGTATAATGAGATTTAAATGTCATTGTAAGGTTGTTTCCGTGGTTACGCATATAAGTATAATGAGATTTAAATGTCATTGTAAGGTTGTTTCCGTGTTACGCATATAAGTATAATGAGATTTAAATGTCATTGTAAGATTGTTTCCGTGGTTACGCATATAAGTATAATGAGATTTAAATGTCATTGTAAGGTTGTTTCCGTGGTTACGCATATAAGTATAACGAGATTTAAATGTCATTGTGAGGTTGTTTCCGTGTTACGCATATAAGTATAATGAGATTTAAATGTCATTGTAAGATTGTTTCCGTGGTTACGCATATAAGTATAATGAGATTTAAATGTCAATGTAAGGTTGTTTCCGTGTTACGCATATAAGTATAATGAGATTTAAATGTCAATGTAAGATTGTTTCCGTGGTTACGCATATAAGTATAATGAGATTTAAATGTCATTGTAAGGCTGTTTCCGTGGTTACGCATATAAGTATAATGAGATTTAAATGTCATTGTAAGGTTGTTTCCATGGTTACGCATATAAGTATAATGAGATTTAAATGTCATTGTAAGATTGTTTCCGTGGTTACGCATATAAGTATAATGAGATTTAAATGTCATTGTAAGGTGGTTTCCATGGTTATGCATATAAGTATAATGAGATTTAAATGTCATTGTAAGGTTGTTTCCGTGGTTACGCATATAAGTATAATGAGATTTAAATGTCAATGTAAGACTGTTTCCGGTGGTTACGCATATAAGTATAATGAGATTTAAATGTCCTTGTAAGATTGTTTCCGTGGTTACGCATATAATAAGTATAATGATATTTAAATGTCATTGTAGGGTTGTCTCCGTGGTTACGCATATAAGAATAATGAGATTTAAATGTCATTGTAAGGTTGTTTCCGTGGTTATGCACATAAGTATAATGAGATTTAAATATCATTGTAAGGTTGTTTCCATGGTTATGCATATAAGTATTATGAGATTTAAATATCATTGTAAGGTTGTTTCCATGGTTATGCATATAAGTATAATGAGATTTAAATATCATTGTAAGGTTGTTTCCATGGTTATGCATATAAGTATAATGAGATTTAAATGTCATTGTAAGGTTGTTTCCGTGGTTATGCACATAAGTATAATGAGATTTAAATATCATTGTAAGGCTGTTTCCATGGTTATGCATATAAGTATAATGAGATTTAAAGATCATTGTAAGGTTGTTTCCGTGTTACGCATATAAGTATAATGAGATTTAAATGTCATTGTAAGATTGTTTCCGTGGTTACGCATATAAGTATAACGAGATTTAAATGTCATTGTAAGGTTGTTTCCATGGTTATGCATATAAGTATAATGAGATTTAAATGTCATTGTAAGGTTGTTTCCGTGGTTATGCACATAAGTATAATGAGATTTAAATATCATTGTAAGGCTGTTTCCGTGGTTACGCAAATAAGTATAATGAGATTTAAATATCATTGTAAGGTTGTTTCCATGGTTATGCATATAAGTATAATGAGATTTAAATATCATTGTAAGGTTGTTTCCATGGTTATGCATATAAGTATAATGAGATTTAAATGTCATTGTAAGGTTGTTTCCGTGGTTATGCACATAAGTATAATGAGATTTAAATATCATTGTAAAGCTGTTTCCATGGTTATGCTATAAGTATAATGAGATTTAAATATCATTGTAAAGTTGTTTCCGTGTTACGCATATAAGTATAATGAGATTTAAATGTCATTGTAAGATTGTTTCCGTGGTTACGCATATAAGTATAATGAGATTTAAATGTCATTGTAAGGTTGTTTCCGTGTTACGCATATAAGTATAATGAGATTTAAATGTCATTGTAAGATTGTTTCCGTGGTTACGCATATAAGTATAATGAGATTTAAATGTCATTGTAAGGTTGTTTCCGTGGTTACGCATATAAGTATAATGAGATTTAAATGTCATTGTAAGGCTGTTTCCGTGGTTACGCATAGAAGTATAATGAGATTTAAATGTCATTGTAAGGTTGTTTCCGTGTTACGCATATAAGTATAACGAGATTTAAATATCATTGTAAGATTGTTCCCGTGGTTACGCATATAAGTATGAGATTTAAATGTCATTGTAACGCTGTTTCCGTGGTTACGCATATAATAAGTATAATGATATATAAATGTCATTGTAAGGTTGTTTCCGTGGTTACGCATATAACTATAATGATATTTAAATGTCATTGTAGGGTTGTTTCCGTGGTTACGCATATAAGAATAATGAGATTTAAATGTCATTGTAAGGTTGTTTCCGTGGTTATGCACATAAGTATAATGAGATTTAAATATTATTGTAAGGTTGTTTCCATGGTTATGCATATAAGTATAATGAGATTTAAATATCATTGTAAGGTTTTTTCCATGGTTATGCATATAAGTATAATGAGATTTAAATATCATTGTAAGATTGTTTCCATGGTTATGCATATAAGTATAATGAGATTTAAATGTCATTGTAAGGTTGTTTCCGTGGTTATGCACATAAGTATAATGATATTTAAATATCATTGTAAGGCTGTTTCCATGGTTATGCATATAAGTATAATGAGATTTAAATATCATTGTAAGGCTGTTTCCATGGTTATGCATATAAGTATAATGAGATTTAAATATCATTGTAAGGTTTTTTCCGTGGTTACGCATATAAGTATAATAAGATTTAAATATCATTGTAAGATTGTTTCCATGGTTATGCATATAAGTATAACGAGTTTTAAATATCATTGTAAGGTTGTTTCCGTGGTTACGCATATAAGTATAATGAGATTTAAATATCATTGTAAGATTGTTTCCGTGGTTACGCATATAAGTATAATGAGATTTAAATGTCATTGTAAGGTTGTTTCCGTGTTACGCATGTAAGTATAATGAGATTTAAATGTCATTGTAAGGTTGTTTCCGTGGTTACGCATATATGTATAATGATATTTAAATGTCATTGTAAGTTTCTTTCTGTGGTTACGCATGTAAGTAAAATGAGATTTAAATGTCATTGTAATGTTGTTTCTTGTTTCAGTGGTTATGCATAAAACGTAAATATTTGGAAAAAAATTTAGGTTTAAGGTGACATTCTTACTTATTTTAGCTGTTATCAAATTTATTGTACTGATGGAGCATCACGAAGGGGAATTCCGATTCACTCGATGTAGCAGGGGCTTTAGGGTTACTGCGAAGGTCGCTCCCCACCCCATAAAAAGAAGAAAGTGAAGGATTTATACAGAAGAATTAGTGGGATGCAGAACGATACCCTGATTATAAAGATCATGTTCTTACATACCTCAGAGCCATCAGACACAATTTGGGTGGCAATTTTGAAACATAAATCATGTAACATTTTATGCAGTGTGGCAATTTTGAAACATTAATCACATAACATTCTATACAGTGCACCTATGGATATTTTTGCTTGTCAAAATAAATTATTATTTTTAAGAAAATGTGTACTGGCGACAAAAATATCGGATGACCAAAACGTCGAAGGGACCAAAACACCTGATTACAAAATTGCAGTGACTAGATGGGACAATGACGAGATTTCCGGTGACGAGAATTCCGCTTCCCTTTTCCAGCCACCACCTCAATTGATTTTAATAATAAAAGTTCGCAAAAGTCATTCCATTTTCAATATAGGCCTATAGAGTTTGAAAGTAATAAAAATGTTACATCTGTGACAACTAGAATGACTAATAAGAGGATACTAAAAATAGTGCTTTAAGAATTAGACATAGTAAAACAAATTAAGCACGATTAGAGACTTTCACGGTGTTCAGCGCGGTGTAAGTTAAGAATTTTTTAGTATTTGCACAGTGTCAGATGTCGAGACGTCAACATTTCGGAGTTGCATATAAACTGCATGATCCGGGAACGAGGGGAAGTGGAACCAATCTACTGATCAGTTACCAAGAGCTATTTTCCAGGACTGGACGTCACACTGCAGACACACGCCAGATATTGACTGTCGCGCACCATACTACTATTATTAGACATCTGGACATACATGTATGGACCTGTCAGGCCACTTGAGTGCTCTGACCTTTATACTTCCAATATTGCAGAATCCACCGCTGTGGAGTATCGGTTAGCATGTCTGACATGAAATTTGCATAGCTTTCACATGGACACTGGTCCAAATCTTGCTTGGGACAAGTTACCTGGTTGAGTTTTTTCCGGAAATTTTTTCTCAATTCATCAAGAGAAAATGCTGGGTAACTCCTGGCGCTGGACCCTGGACTCATTTCGCTGGCCTTACAGTAAAACTCCGATTATCCGTCACCGTATTAACCGACTATCTTTCTCTTTCAATCTTTTTGTTTTGCATAAAAAATATGAGTACTCTACATTAGATATATTACCACGAATTTTTTTTCTATAGAGTGCTTTTACAAACCTTTACCCTTACGCATTATGAACTGCCGAAGCAGAGGTGGACGATCATCCAACCAGAATGGACGTATCGTGTGATTAGCACGATGATCCCTCCAGCCGTTATAGCTGGCTTTCGTAACCGGATTTCGGTAACCATCGTACTCCCCAAGTGTATCACGATGCTGGGTGGGCACCGGTCTCATACAATGACCTAAATTTCATAAGAAAATTTCTGCTCCCATGAGGACCCGATCCAGCGCGCATTCCGTAACGCGAGTCCTAGACAGGATGCCTTAAACCACTTTTATTGTATCAGAGTACTTTATTTCTTCTAATCTTAATAATAATAATAATAATAATAATAATAATAATAATAATAATAATAATAATAATGGCTTTACTTAACCTGGCTGAGTTAAGGCCGTAAGTCCTTCTCTTACACTCAGCCAGGATTAAAACTTTCTTACATAGTTGTATATACAATTGGATCGGAATTAAGTAATTACATACATACTGATACAATTTAGGTACATAATGAGATCAAAAGAGGTAGTTACATAAAATTTACCACATAAAATAAAAATAAACATAGTGGAATACATATTAATGTTGTTAGAATCAAATACGAATCGCATAAAAACAGAAGCCGATAATTCAATAAAAAATGTACACAGTAAAAATAAAAATAAACACATTAGGCCTAGTATACAAATTAGTATTAGATTAAAAGTAAGTAAGTAGGATTCACGTAATTAAACTAGAAACCGACAATTGAATAATATGTACACAATAAAAATAGATTAATAATAATAATAATAATAATAATAATAATAATAATAATAATAATAATAATAAAACAACACAGTGGGATACATACTGGTGTTAAGTGATAAAGAAACACGATTTACATGATTACCAGGGAACGGATTTATATGGACTAAAAATATATGAAATATGTAAATATATATGTAGTTATTTTTACCAAAATATGGAATTAAATATGGATTTTTACCAAAATATGGAATTAAATATGGACTTAAAATTATAAAAAAATGACTATGTACGTTAAATATTGGTACATTTTAATCAAACTAAACAAAAAATATAATGGACGTACCTTATCTTCCAATGTAGTTTCAACAAAACACAATTTTTATTGTCTGTTACCATAACAATAGGTTACAAACATTTCTTTCAAGTGCTGAAAAGTGAATCTTCTTCTATTGTCTCTGAGGATAGATTTATACTGACTAAAAGAGCGTTCGACGTCACAAGAAGTAACTGGTACATAATTCAATTTCACAATGTCTGCTGGGGATAAGTCCAAGTTAATCTTCACTGTTGATTCACCACTCATCACAGCAACAACCTTTTGTAGTTCTTCATATCCAGGGTTTTTTGAAAGTACAGTGTCCACCTTAGCTCTTACTGCATCTGCAACTTTACCTCTACCACGATTCAGTTGTTCCACAGTACTATTTATAATTTCAAAACTTTCAGATAGTGAAAGGTGCCTATTTTGGAGACTTTTGAGCGTTTTTATGATGCATGAAAATGTATGCTGAATGTGAGCTAAGTCATTCTTCACACTTATGTCACAGGTAACTGTTTTCGCAGTATCAATTGAGACTGCATCTTCAGAGTCCAATGCAAGGAGAACATTGTTAATAGAGTCTATATGTTCGGCATAATATTCAACTGCTTCTAGCCATGTACCCCATCTAGTTAAAATTGGCTTTGGTGGCAATGGAATTTCAGGGTACATTTCTTTCAACACGTTAACTCTACTGGGAGCTTTGAGAAATACTTTTTTCACTGATGAAATCAACAAATCTACTTTAGGGAAATTGTCTCTGACCACTTCTGCCACACGATGAAATGCATGCGCCACACAAGTAAAATGAGTCAATTTAGGATATACAACAGATAATGCTTGTCCAGCTTTGACCATATAAGGGGCAGCATCGCTAATAAAGAATAACACATTATCGTACATAATACCCTTTGGCCACAGGATACCCATAGCTTCGTTGAACAGTTTAACTATAGTTTTGTTATTGCACTTTTCTAGAACATCACAATGTAAAAGAATTCGTTCAGAATATTGTTCACTTAACAAACCGATAACTACATTACCAACAAGTCTACCTTCTTTGTCGGGAGTCTCATCAATGGAAACCCAAATTGAACTATCTTTAATTTCATCTCTTATCTTCTGTATTGTCTCATCGTAGATGGATGGAGCATACGTCTTCCTAAGTGTTGACTCATCCGGGATTGTATGTTGAGTATATTTTTCAAGGAATTCCCTGAAGACCTTATTCTTTAGTTTGTAGAGAGGAATATCAGCAGAGATGAGAGAACGGCACAGGTCGATGTTAAACTCAGATCTTACATTCGATGTTGTTGGTTGTGTTAAAAACAATTGTCTCTGCTTGGAATTTAGTTGTTTGTTGGCCTGATGTTTACTAGTTGTAATGTGTTGTTGCACCAGGAACTTTTGTGTAGATGATACTGCACACTGACACAAATTACAAAATAATATTTTATTGTCAGTTGATAAACCATCTTCTTTAAATTCTGAAATGTAACTTGTTAGTTTTGATTTTAAATTGACTGAATGACGTACTTTTGGCATATTTACCGTCTTTATAGTATGATTTACAAAACTGAACCTATGTGTACTCTGACTGGCATTTAACTGTTGAGCTGCACAACTGAAGTCTGTTAAAAATTTTAAATTAAATTAATACAGTTTTGTAACTTACTTTCCCATTGTTGATAGGACTGCTAATTTTCAAATACCTCTGATGTTAAAGGGATTACTGAACATGTGTTTAAATCTCTATTGTTGAAATGTATTTTTAAAAGTTAATGGAATTTTGTTTTGTTTTATTGTTAAACCTAATATAATATGGACTGTTTTATATGAAATATGGAAAATATATGGAAATTAACGAAAATATGTACTAAACTCTAAAATATGGAAAAATATGGAAAATAAAAGTAGGATTTTTCAACCCTACACATTGTGAAACATAAAGATAATGCAAAATATAAATTATATTAGCTTTATAAGTAAATATGTATTTACATATAAATCCTTTCCCTGATGATTACACAATAAAAATACGAAAAAAAAAAATACAGTGGAACACATTTCATTAAATATTTGCAACTCATCTTCTGTTTTTATCACCTCCCTACCATTTGTTTCTTTGTTTACCAACATTTCAAACTGCAAATTTTTTACGGTACTCGTATAAAATATGCTTTACGATCGTCATTTGTTTACCGCACATATATTTAACTGAAAATTGCGGCTCCGTTGAAACGTTTTGGTGAAGCTAACGTTAGTGAAATAGAATTTTAGCAAGTCAATTAATATCTTATTGTATTAGAGTACTTTATTTCTTCTAATCTTTATATAGGACTACTTTCTTCTAATCTTGTAATAGTCAATTAAAGCCCAGTCGAGTTTTGATTTTCTCTAGATTCTGTGACTGGATATTTTGTTTCGGATCGTATTTGTAGGTCGCATTTCTCCCGCTTGAGGCAAAGCAGAAAATTGTCCCTAGTGTGTATTAAAAATGATAAAGCATAGCGACGGCAGAATCTGAGGTGTCGCTGCGTAGAAATGTCACTTGACTGCGGAGCTATTACTTCCAGGAGAATTTCTACTGTGCGATTACGGACCCTTGGGGAAATGAAGGACCTCACGACGACGTCGACAAGGGTCTGCCGTAATGAGGGCTCGCACTGCACGCGCCGGAATCGATTGCAGCGCCAGGCATTTCAGACGTTTCATGCACTTTCTCGTGCGACATGTTAATTCTTGGCCCCCTCTCATCCATTACTGAACTTCAATGTCACGTCCACAATGGAATACATTATATAACGCTATCGTGCCACGACGTAATCTCAATTCATAAGCTATCCCCATTCCACGGTATATGAGCTCCAATATCCAGCAGAACCAAAAGTTAAAGTTAACTTTTATACTTGGGTTCAGGCGGGACGAAGTCTAACTAAAGAAGGAGACTGGCTTGAAACTGATTTATTGACTAACACAAACACAAAGACACACTTCACAAAAAGACAGAAACAGAAGATGAGGGCTGAAGAGAAGGAAAGTATGTAAATGAAAAATAAAGACGAACAAATAAAATAGTGATAGCTTATCACGAGAGCGATACATTATTTTTCATTATACAGGGACATCATTTTATTTTTACTAACATTTCTAATATTAACTTTTGGTCCAAGAATTAAGAACCGGAAACACCGTTTGCTACCTCCTTCCAAGATTGGAGTTCGATGATACTGGCGTAATATACAAACAAATCACTTTACTAGGTACAGGAGGGAAGAAAAGTAGTTCATCCATTTACGTAAACTAGGAAATATCGCGATTTTGAGTTTGATCATTTTCATTAGGTTTTTGTTTAATCAAAATACAGTGTCAGTATTAACAATGAGTGTTTTACTCATGAACTGAGCTTTCCATGCGGACGTATTCATTATGCAGTGTATATTATACTGTCTACAGCACATTAGCGTACAATATAGAGAATGAAGTTAAATTGAAAAAATAATCATAATATGGCTATTTAAACACATTTTTGAAAATGGTGGTCTTTCATTTCGATACAGGCTTCAGTTCTAATGTGCATATTATCGCACTATAGACTATTGTACCTAATCCCAATTACCAGTTTCGTCCTTCGTACTAGTAACTCATGTTGAAATAATTCTGTACCTACTCTATAAAAGAGACCTTACGTACTGTAAATTCAATCTTCACTTCTGCCCGATCCGAAAAGATACTCAGACATGCTATCTACTGTCCGTCCAAGTGCTTACGTCGCAGCGCCGTACAAAGGGAGGAAATCATGTCACACAATTAATTACTTAACGAGGCCCTTTTATTTAAGTTATTTTAAACAATTGTATGGGTATAATATTACGTAGACGTCCAATTCCTAACAGAAATTAATGTTCCCAGAAAAGAGCTAAGACAGCCCAGCACAAGCATTTACAGAGAGGCGACTAGAAGCAGGTGGATGCGATGTAGGCAAATGGAAAATGATGCAATATTGAAAGCTCTTTCTTCACTGGAAAACGCGAACATATTTTTGAAACGTACTGTTTACTATGACCGTAAGGCTACTATGACTGTATATGCGGTCTTGGATCTGTGTGGAGGACGGTTGAACTTCATTAGTAGAAGGGGTGGGAGTGAAGTACATTCAAAAACTAAGGTACAATAAAAATTGAAGTAAAAATAAAATGATGTCCCTGTATTTATACCCGTTTCACTGTAATTCTGTTTCTGTTGGTAATGATATCACTATTTGAAGTATATTTTCTTGAACTATTATTCAGAGTAGGCCTATTATTATTATTATTATTATTATTATTATTATTATTATTATTATTTTCATTTATTATTATCATTATTATTTTCATTTACTATTTTTGGAGTCCATAATCGTATCTATCTTTAAAAAGGGGGCAACACTAACTATAGTAACTTTCGAGGAACAACTTTTGTTGACGTCGTACAAAATTTTGTCCAATATTCTTTTTGAAAAGATTAACTCCCTATGTAGATGAAACTACTGGGGATCATCAGTGTGGTTTTGGAAGTAATAGATATACTACTAATCAGATTTTTGTATTCCGCAGATATTGGAGAAAAAATGGGAGTATGAAGGTACAGTACATCAGTTATTTATTGATTTTAAACAGGCATATGACTCGGTTAAGAGAGAAGTTTTATATAATATTCTTACTGAATTCGGTATTCCCAAGAAACTAGTTCGATTAATTAAAATGTGTCTCAGTGAAGCGTGCAGCAGAGTCAGTATAAGCCAGCTTCTGTCTGATGCTCTTCCAATTCACTGCGGGCTAAAGCAAGGAGATGCACTGTCACCTTTACTTCTTAACTTCGCTCTAGAATATGCCATTAAGAAAGTTCAGGATAACAGGCAGGGTTTGGAATTGAACGGGTTACATCATCTCCTTGTTTATGGGGATGACGTGAATATGTTAGGAGAAAATCCACAAACTATTAGGGAAAACTCAGAAATTTTACTTGAAGCAAGTAAAGAGATAGGTTTGGAAGTAAAACCCGAAAAGACAAAGTAGGCCTGTATGATTATGTCTTGTGACCAGAATATTGTACGAAATGGAAATATAAAAACTGGAGATTTATCTTTCGAAGAGGTGGAAAAATTCAAATACCTTTGAGCGTTATTTTTCGATATCGACTTTCGTCGCATGACAATAATTTATCTAATGATAAGAAAGAAGAGCGAAAGCATGAAAGATAAAGAATGTATGTAAGTGCAAAAAGGAAGGAAATACAGTAACAATAAGATCACACTAAAGAGCGATATACTGCGGCAAAAAAAAAAAAGGAAAGAAAAATAAATAGGCCTAGAAATAAGAAAGAACAAAGGAGGAAAGTGATACAGAAAGAAAGGAAATGAAGGAAATACATGAAGGAAGATAAAGTACCGGTAATGAAAAAGAAGAGCATGATAGGAAGATAGAGAGTGGGAAGAATGGAAAAAGAAAAAAGGAAGCAAAACCGAAAAACGATCAGTACTACAAACGAAGAAAGTAAATAAAGTGAAGAAAAATGGAAGGAAAGAAAGAAAGAAAGAAAGGAAGAAAAATTCTTAAAATATGAAATTATGGAAGAAGCAAAAAAGACTAAGAGTAGAGCGTAAGAAATAAGAAAAAAGGAGCGAGAATAAGCGTGGTTTAAAATAGAAAGGGGGGAATAAAAAAGAAGTAAGATATAAATAGAAAACGAGAAGAAGAAAAACTGAAGTACCCAGTCTGATTCATGGTGTAAGGGCTGGGATGAATACTGCAAGGCGAGAAAATACAGCCATTCTCGCGCCCTCGGCGGCAAGATGTAATCCTGCTACATCCTACCTCCCGCATATTCTACGTAATATTACCTACTGTTCCTTTCGCAGCGCCAAATTCTGACACACATTCCATCTGAAACTGTATTTAAAGTTCTGCATAGCAGTCTACCTCGGGTTGCGGCGGTTTGTTTGAGTGATGAGCAAGAATTTCGAAGACTGAAAGGGATGGTACAAACTAGAAACGAGGTATTTAGAGGTAAATTTTACGCTTATAGCAAGTCAACTGCTGACAATAGCTAATGGCTAGCGTCGAAGACTACGAGAAGTCGTGGGTTTGAATCTCATTTTAACAATAATACTGCAATGATGTACTGTCAACATTCCAACAAAGAAGAGAATTTTTCATTTTGTTTCGAAAACATTTAAAATAAAGAACATTAGGGTGTTATTCATAGACATTTCGCAGCACGCGCTACGAGCGTACTAAGCTAGCCCCGGCTATCCACTGGTTACTAGTACAGAATTCAAATCATATCCTATCGCTAACACTGGTTTATGAATACGAAAAACGCTGATCATCCACCGGAAGCCCGCGCTAACAATGTCTATGAATACGGCCCAATAAGACAAAAGTCGATAGAAAATACAAATATGCAGGATGTTATAATATTTTGCGACACAAAGATAGTAATTGTATTTATAACAGATAGGGTTGCCAACTTTTTCTGAAGAAAATACGGGAGATTAAGGAATCGACAAAATTTCATATAGAAAATTGACAAATTATTCCGTTCAGTTATTAAAAAACAACTTTACTCTACATTTCGCCAGCTAGGCTTAAATAAAAGTATTTTCAGAAGATTTTGTCTCGCGTAATAGTTGAATTAGACTACAGTTTGTAGCTCTAATTTGATTAGCTGTGTCGTGCTCCTGTTTCAAACATCTGTCCAATTATTGTTCACGAGATGAAACATCCTCTTTGTATGAGCATTACTACTGGGTATGCTTAGAACAAAACTAGCCAAAGTTATAATATTAATAGACTATTGTTTGATTTTAAACAGGCGAGTACTAATTTTGTAGTTAAAAATCGAAAAAAAAAAAAAAAAAAAAAATTGTACGAAGCAATTATGGAATTCACAACACAATTTTTAGCTTCAGAATACTAGCTAATTAAAGAAATGATACTCCTGAATAGTTCATTGTTTATCCGTAATATTCTTTTACCCTTGAAACACAAGAATAATGGTATTTTACAAACAACTTCAAACTAGTGTAATTCTGAAAATATTGAGACTAGGAAAAATGGTTATATGATATTTTTTACTCAGAATGTCTTCGGAAATAAGCTCCGTAAGGGACGGTAAATCCTCGTGAATCACCCTGTATGTTACGTGACGGAATATAACTGTTACGTATCCCAAAACATTTCCTCCTTTTCATATCGGCATCGACTTAATGTGAATTTTGTATGCATTTAATATAATTATTATGTCCCTTAAGACTGCAGCGTTTTGCTAGTCATATATGAAGTTCTCACATTATGGCGTGAATACGCATATACAGCTATTACTCCTTTTCATGCGACTTCGTTCAAGGAGGTGGCGGCCGGCTTTTTAGCTGCCCAGAACAACACAAGTCATTCGCGCTTACGCAACGCTGCCTAGTTGTGATGTTTTCGCGCTTAAGCAACGCTGCCTAGTTGCGATGTTAAGACTCGGTCGCTATTTGTTATGGTAAGTTAAATATTACGTACGCCCAGACAAAATATTGTAACCACAAAGGAGATGAGACGTATGAACTAAATCGCGAAAAAAAAAAAACATAATTTTAAGGAAGAATTACAGAAAAATGGTGACATTAAATACATACTCAATTACTTAGCTGTATACTGGGTGTTCAGTTCAAAGTGTGTCATGGCTCGCTGTATGCCGTCATGTGGCTAGCCGATGAGCCTAGAGAATTCAATCTTCCTACATTTCCGCAGAGGTTGCCTAGCAAGCACGGCGTTCATTCTGAAGTGTACGTACCGAAACGTACGGTAACGCCGGTAGTGGCAGGAATGTGAACTGTTTGGAAATACGTACTGTCGGGATATGGGGAGAGGGTTAAGACGATTACTTACGTATTTGTTGACATTAACTTCGACGGTCAACATGGACACGGAGCATTTGATTTGTGTTGTGGAATGTTACCGTACGCAACCGATGATAACAAATACATACCCTGCGTACGACTTGCCGGCGCAAAACACAGTTCGAAAGAGGTTATGGTAGCACACAGACCGTACAGACCGCCATCTGTTGCTACGACGTTCAAGTTATACCGTACACGTTCTCAAGTTCAGATTGAAGAACGCCTTAAATAATAGGCAACTTCTCTGACATATAGCTGAAACTCGTTTCAAATCGGTGACCCAACAACAGTGACGTCATGACACACTTTTAAATGAACACCCAGTATTATTAAACATTTTCAACGAAAATATTTTTTCTTCCCTCTCTTCAATCGTTAATGTACAGAAAACGCGAATTTCGTAAAAAAAATGTAAACGAGATGCCATTTATAAATTAAATGCATATTATTATTATTATTATTATTATTATTATTATTATTATTATTATTATTATTATTATTTTAAATTTTATTTTAGAAACACTTGAATTTCTATGTCTTTGTAGCATTTCAAGTCATGACGTAAATATTTACACTTAATGCCTTATGGAAGGTGATTAAAAGACGATTCATTCATTCATAGTGTTCTGCCCAAGATTAGGTCTTTCACTGCAAATCCAGCTTTTTCCAATCTCTCCTATTTCCTGCCTTCCTCTTAGTCTCCGCATATGATCCATGTCGTCTATCATCTGATACTTTCTTCTGCACCAAACTCTTCTTCCGTTCACAATTTCTTCCAGTGCATCCTTCAGTAGGCAGTTTCTTCTCACAAGCAAACATTCTGATGGTGGCAGATAAAAAAGTTAAAGTTTTTTCTTCCATCATGTTAATAATGTCAAAAGAGGTGCTTATATAAATTTTGGCCACTCGACCGCAATTACGAGGCCGTCAAAAAAAGTGATTTTCCCTGGGACCGTTTACAGAAAAAAACAAAATTGCATTGAAAGATTTATTGAAACAGATACAGCAATTATTACGCTATTTGTCAACATATCCCCCACTGGAATTGAGACATTTGTCATACCATGGTAACATCTGCGTATCCTTGTGTCGTATAAGTCAGTAGCCTGGGATCGGAACCAGCGTTCGACAGCCGTCTGCAACCCTTTGTCGATCCCACGATATGACAAATGTCTCAATTCCGGTGAGGAGCATGTTGAAAAATAGCTCAACAATTGCTGTGTTTGTTCCAATAAATTTTTCCAATGAAATTGTGTTTACTTTCCGTTAACGGTCCCTGGCGAACTTATTTTTTTACGGCCTCGTAATTACGGTCGAGTGGCCAAAATTTGTATAAGCACTTCTTTTGACATTATTAACATGGTGGAAGAAAAAAATTTAACTTCTTTTTATCTGCCCCCATCAGAACGTTTGCTTGTCAACCGATGACCCAACGAATTCCTTTTCCTCTTCCTGATCATTTCCAGCATCATTCTTTCTTCACCCACTCTTTCCAACACAATTTCATTTCTTATTCTGTCTGTTCACTTCACACATTCCATTCTTCTCCACATCCACATTTTAAACGCTTCTATGCGCTTCTCTTCACTTCGTCGTAATATCCACGTTCCTACCCTCAACAATGCAACACTCCACACAAAGCACTTCACTAGTCTCTTCCTTAGGAAAGATGATTAGCAGATTTGTTTTCATAAAGTTTTGCAGTAATTTTTCGAAAATACATTGGCTTCGTAGTTTAAATATAAAGGAAACACGCTCTTAATAAAATAATTTCATGTAACTTGAAATGCGTTTTATCACAAATATTTCAATTGAGGCGGTCAGATGCATAGGGGTGTGACATTTACAAAAAAAAAAAAAATGAGTTAAGTGCATCCAGAGTAGACCCAAGCTCATAAAATTTCATTGGCAAAGGAATATATCTTTTAAGCACATAACACATTAAAATTTAAAATTAAAACTTTACGGCATTTACGAAAACTTCTCAACTTTTAATCACTTTTCCTTTAAAGTAACTGAAGGGGTTAGGTACAGCTTACAGCAGTAAATTTTTTTGGAAATATTCAACATTTTTTCCCTCCATTACTGTATCTTGTACAATAATGAAAATTGGTATGTGTGAAACACTGTCCTTCTGCTATGTGAAAAAATATATATTTTTACGATTAATTTTTTTTTTCAAAATTCAAAATGGTGGCATTTTACTCTGCAGTGATGAAGCTTTTCCCTCATAACTCATAAACTTGTTAACTTTTTCATGTTCTCTCTCTTTTATTTTATTGCTGAAACTCACGTTTACAATATCATGCTCTTTCAACTACATTCCTTAATAAATAATATTTTTTTTTTATTTTGTGTTAGAAGAAAATACTTATATTTGACCATTTTTTAAAATGAATTAATTTTTTTGTCAGAGAATCTATCAAAGATAGAGAAGTGTTCTTGCATCATATTGTAGACATGATATGCATAAAGACACACAACAAATTTCATCACAGAATGTTGGATAATTTTTGAGTTATGTGGGAAACTCTTCATCACTGCACAGTGAACTGAATTTAAAAAATGAAATTATTTTTTAAATCGTAAAACTATTTTTTTTCATATAGCAGAAGGACAGTGTTTTACATATAGGCTACTAATTTTCATTATTGTACAAGATACAGTAACGGAGGAAAAAAAATGTTGAATATTTCCAAAATTTTACTGCTGTAAGCTGTACCTACCCCTTAAGTGCACTTACACCCTTTTGCTTCTGACCGCCTCAATTTGAATAAGCTAACTCTTCTATCTTAAACATAGCAACCTTTCGAATTTTTATTTTTATTAATGATATCCTAGCGCAGCAATTTGCACCGATTCTTTTGGAAAGAGTTTTAGACTAACTTGAAAAAAAAATTGATACAGTATATGGAGTATTGCAAATGTTATGTAGTCAAATACGCATATGTCACTCAAGGACGACCAAGTCAGACATCGGTACTGAATCAACAGAAATGATTATTTCTCGGTAGCGTCATCTGTCAAAGAGACGACCATGTGACATGAAACAGATGTGAGTGAAGGTCGCTTCTCTGCGATTCACATCTCAACACGCGTTTTTATGCATCGACTGTAAACTTAAAACAGATCAAAGGTTGCGCAATTTTTTGCTCCCAAAATATTATTTGTTTTATAAAAACTCATTAGCTACAAAAACTGACACAAATCTTGGAGTCAAACTTAAACATTTGTGTTCACATAAACACTTTTTTAAGTGACACTGGGGGTTAAATCTGCTCGTGTTTACGTCTATTAACGTTAGTTTACGCACAACGTCTTGCACGCTTGGAGTGAACTTAGCGTCCTATTAAAAAAGCAATTGTTCCACACAGAAATGAGTTACTCTAATACCACACTGACTTCAGTTACATGACAATTAGCGTCGAGAAACTGTTATTGAATAACATAACTAAAATCAAAACGGTAATAAATACAACAATCATCACAGATTAGTACAATAAATACGTTGTTTATTCGGTAGTTCATACATACACAAGCTACTAAAATTGATAATATATTAAATAAATTTATTAAAATTAAAATAGGTGTTCCGCAAGGAACAGTCTTTGGACCGATTTTATTTTTAATATATACTAATGTAATGACCTTTTAATGATAGACCTTAAAGAATATGAAGGTGATTTATATTCGTATGCTGATGATCCTGTTTTACTTTTTAGTGGAAAAACTTGGACCGACGCTTATTATAATGCAAATTGCGGCTTAAAATTAATAAAAAAATGGTTCGGTTTAAATTCACTTGTAATTAATAAAGATACAACAATAGCTATCCCATTTTCTTTAAATAATAAAGGTAATAAACCAATTTCATCTATACTACAAATTAAAATGCATAATTCTGATTGTTCCGATATAAATTGCAATTGTTCAGTTATTAATGAAGTTAATGAGGTTAAATAATGAGATATAATTTTTGATAATCATTTAAAAGGGAATAATCATATTCATTATATTTGTAATAAATTACGTAAAACATCGTTACTTTGTTATTCTAAGAAATACTTTGTCAATTAACTGTTTACGTGTAATTTATTTAGCATTACTTCAATCTATATTTATGTATGGTATTATAGGTTGGGGTGGAACTTATAAATCCAACCTTTATCCGTTAATTTTACTAAAGAAAAAAGTATTAAAAATTTGTTTAAAAAAGCAGAAAGATTGCTCAACTGAATTATTGTTTATACATTTCAAAGTTTTCAACATTAAACAAATGTAATATTTTATTTTATTAAAATATTTTCATAGAAATTTTCATAACTTTGAAAGGTATATACATAAATATAGAGCTAAAAATATGAATTCTCTGCATTTGTCTGAACCAAAATATAAAACCAATGCAGCTTTTTATCATAGCATGAGTCAAGCTCCCAGATTATTAAACAAATTTTATTCCAATAATATTTCAACCACGAATCCTGTTCAAATTAATAAAAAAAATTGTATTGGATTTATAGTTTGCGTTTAAACATATTAAACACTATTTAATCTGTATTCACTCTCGATTTTAATTTTATTTTTGTCTGTATTGGTATCCCCTCCTGAGCACGAGTCTTACTCATTCAGAAGTGGGCTAGTTTATCTTTAATTGTATTTATTAACTTGTATTCATTTCAAACTTACTAGCAATAATAAATAAAAAAAATAAATAAATAAATTGTGAAGTATTTCAGATTTTCATGACTTGACATGTAAAATATCTGTGCACGTTAGTTTACGCACAACGTCGTGCACGTTTGGAGGGAAGTTAGCGTCCTATAACCAAAGCAATTGTTCCACACACAAATAAGTTACTCTAATACCACACTAACTTCAGTTACATGACAATTAGCGTCGAGAAACTGTTACTGAATAACATAACTAAAATCAAAACGGTAATAAATACAATAATCATCCCAGATAAGTACAATAAAACTGTTGTTTTGTCAGTAGGTTACACATAGACATAATTGTGAAGTATTTCTGATTTTTATGACATGACATGTACAATACCTGTGCTGAACATCGCAGGAGGCCCTGGAACACTGCATAATAAACAGTTCCACTTCAAACCCTCACTGTTCACCTTACATCCCGCATTTCATCATTTTATATGAAAACATTTTCACTACACACAAAATAAACACATCTTTAATTTATAATAGCTTCCTCTTCCGTTTCATATTTCCCTAATCCCGAGGACATCTTTCAGAAAGATAAATAGCAGTTGAACGTCGCGTTGCGAATTCAATTGTTTCAACACATTCCGCTGTTTTCCAGCATGAAGTTACGAGTTACAACGCAGAACATCCGTTTATTACGGATTCCGAAACCCGACTGCCAGCCAGCAGCAGGACTGTCATTGCATGGGGCTCTTCGCGCACAACCAACGGGTTGCCTGCCTGCCGAGCGTAGGTCAGCGCCACCGTTTACGAAGCGGCAAGGTGCGGAAGTACAGCGCGACATAGTCTCTTTATGTAACACCACATCGAGTATGGTTTTATTAGCTCTGTTATTATTTAAGATCTCTTGAATAACACCACAATTTTCTACACGGCCGTCATCAATGCTAACTTACCTATAAAAGAGAGAAGTGCTACTTGTTTTGCTTTTAAACTTCCTTTAGAAGTAACTGAAACTTCAAAAGCTAAAAAGAAATATACACGCTGTTTCACATTCAGCAACATTGTGTCCAAAACAGTGAGGCCACTACAAAGCACGTGCTGCATTGCACAAAAAACCGGAGCAGAATCACAATGAGACGAGATGTACTAACAATGTTAGATCTACGTACAGCACAAGCACAAATTCTTAAAGATTCCCTGCAAATTATACAGTTCCATTTATACCACTCAGAAGGCCTTAATTAAGGATATGCTAATTTTAAATAAAATATTTTATTTATAAGTATAATTTTATAGTCATCTTCTAAGATTTTATTTTATAATTGATAATCAATGGTGTTTAATTATTACCAGGCTTCGAGACTTTGGACCCGATACAATACGTTTACTGTGCTTGTACTATAGGTTGTTGACTCGCTGCAGGTAGTGAAAGGGAGAGATGTGTTGAGGTAACAACGTTGCTATTTAGAGTAGAGTACGGTAGTATGGGGAAACACACGCATATGCACATTCTGAAATGTTATGTTTTATTTATGTACATTCTGAAAGTAAATATACTTTACACAATGATAATGTCAAAAGAATGTGAAAAGCATTTATTCTCCTGTCTTTTTATAAGCATTTGTGTTTAATTACACACAGTGTTAATGATGGAAATAAACATGTAGGAATTTTAATTTATTCATTTATCCTATTGGTCGTCTTTAGGAAGTGTAGTTACAGTACCGAATTGCAATGTACTACAAGATACATTTTCATTGTCTCAAACGTAAATCTTTTTCAGTTGTCTACCAAACACAGTTTGTACTGTGAAAAGATGTGCTCTACTGTACGTCGCATGACTTTATAGGAGCAAAACGGAAAAACCTAACATCATTGCAGTCTCTAAGAGGCAGTCCTTCATTCTCGGGTGACTCTATGTCCACTAATTTGCTGTTTATATTAGGACACAATGCTCCATATCCGTTATTTTTACATAAAATTGATATCTACTTGTGTTTTACCCGTTCAGTAACCGGCGTACTTGGTGCCTCATTAATTCTCTGTGTCATTTCCTCAACTAATTTGAGGGCTTCCGGCATCTCTTGCTCTGACTTTTCTAACCGTGTAATAGTTTCAGACAGTTTGAAAATAGGTTTGTATGAAAACCAAATTATTCATCAGAACCTTCAAATTCAGAGCGTTTTTCTTTGCGTATTTGTTGGCATTCATTCTACAGTACCCCCACCCACTGTACGCTTTACTAGTATACTCAGTACGTCGTTATGCAGATTTCCCACTGAACTACTCTATCGGGTCCAAAGTCTCGAAGCCTAATTATTACATTTTATTTTTATAACAATATTCATATTTAATTAATTATATTTATATGCTATTAATTTCCGGATCCTCGTGGTCATCCTTATTAAGGCCGGACGAGTTATTTCCCTCTCTCTCTCTTTTATAAATAGTTTATTTTGAGACGCTTTATGCACTGCGATGGTTATCTAGAGTCTGACTGAAATGAAGGTGATAATGCCAGTGAAATGAGTCCAGGGTCAAGGGCCGGAAATTACTCAGCATTTGTTTTTTAGAAAATCCCGGGAAAACCCCCCAATCAGGAAACTTGCCCCAATTAGGATTTGAACACGGGCCCACTAGTTTCACGGTCAGACATGCTAACCGCTACTCAACACCGGTGGATATCAGTGTTGTAAAGATAGAAATCACTCACTACATATTGAACAAGAAATTATATAGGCTATATATATAACCCTCTAAATCCATTTTTTCGTGGACCTGGTTGGCGAGTTGGTATAGCGCTGGCCTTCTATGCCCAAGGTTGCGGGTTCGATCCCGGGCCAGGTCGATGGCATTTAAGTGTGCTTAAATGCGACAGGCTCATGTCAGTAGATTTACTGGCATGTAAAAGAACTCCTGCGTGACAAAATACCGGCACATCCGGCGACGCTGATATAACCTCTGCAGTTGCGAGCGTCGTTAAATAAACCATAAAATTAACTCCACTTTTTCGCCAAATGATTTTTATCTCTTATTGACTCTCATATCAATAATGTGCCAAAGAGTTCTCTCGTCAACTCAAAATAAAAACAAAAGCGGTAAAACTTCTTTTTCGTTTATTGAAAAATATGCTCGAATCGATTTAGAGGACTTTGGAACTGCAAGCCTCATATACATATAGACCTACATATACAGGGTGCGTCAGAAAGAACGGATGGATTTCACATGGCAAGAAAATTGTAAAGATTCATCAAATAAAAAATTTATTGTTATCAACATATTCACTAATACATGCAGTTTATTTATGGAAAACAACATTATCCATATGATGTCCTTGGCTTTCAATACAGGCATTGAGGCGTTTTCTGATGTTCGCCATCACTTTCACAGTCATAGCTGGTGCAATTGCCACGATTTCTTCGCGAATCGCTGTCTTCAGTTCGTCCAGTGTATGTGATCGATGTTTACAAACTTACGCCTTCAAATGGTCCCAAAGAAAGAAGTCGCAGGGCGCGAGATCTTACCGTAGCCTCGGACAATCTCAGTGCAATAGAATTTCGTCCAGGTGATTTCTTCTTTAATGTTGAACCTGTGATACGAAATGAAGCCACCCACCGCAAAATTGTATTCCGAGTTGGAATCCTAGCGTGACATCTGATGTCGAAATGCTGAGTGGCGATCACAGACTCTTCATTTTTCAAAAATGTCTCTACGATGAAAGCACGTTGTACACCAGACCAACACCATATTCTCAACTGAAACTGCATTCTATGGCTGACCCAACAGTCGTGGTCCCCCTCACTATATCTCTCTCCTCGTTGCGTATCGATAGTTTGAAATCCATCCCTTCTTTCTGACGCACCCTTTACAAAGTATTAAAAAAAAAAGTATCCAGTATTTTAGGAGGCGATAGCATGCATAAAAACAAGAAAAAAGTCTAATAAATATGGGTCCTAAAATGCATACTTTCTGAGATCTGAACACTTGTTCATAGGAGGTGCTCAATGTGACGTCCATTCATGACAGTGGATTCCTGTGCCTTTAGAGTAAGGAATCACGCACTCTTTGAAACTGACCCGGTTGTTCTTGATACTCAAAAGTCTAAGGGATTGAGATTTGGGGAACGAGCAGGCCAAGATGTGGGGACTCCCAATCAATTCAGCGGTCCTGAAATGTCAGCGTCAGGTGTTAACACTCATTGCGGAAAAAATGTGCTGGTGTGCCATCATGAATGCTGACATGATACATTCTCCAGCAAGGTAGGCAATACCTTAAAAAAAAGTCCTGATAACGAGCCCCAGTTAATCTCTGTGGCAGCACGTATAGCCCTTAATCTATCGCCAAGAACGCCTGCCCATACATTGATTGAGAATCGGTGCTGATGCCTTGTTTCTTCAACTGCATGGGGATTTTCATCAGCTCACACATGCTGATTACGAAAATTCACAACATCATCTCTGCTGAACCCCGCTCATATCCGCAACCAGACTTTTATTTTCAGTATTCCTTGTGACATATCAGTATTCCATGCCAGGGGTGTCAACTACGGTACGATTATCTGGTAGCCTGCTGTATTGTAGGGTAGAAAAATGTATTGCCATAAATGGACGTCACATTGAGTACCTCCTATGAACAAGTGTTCAGATCTCAGAAAGTGTGTGTTGTAGGATCCATGTTTACTAGACATTTTGTCTTGTTTTTATGCATGCTATCGCCTCCTAAAATACTGGATACTTTTTTCAACACCCTGTATATACATATGTATATAGACGCCCTGGGTGGCACAGACGGTATAGCGCTGGCCTTCTGTGCCCGAGTTGTATGTTCGATCCCAGCCCAGGTCGATGGCATTTAAGTGTGTTTAAATGCAACAGCCTCATGTCCGTTGATTTAGTGGCATGTAAAAGAACTCCAGACAATCCAACAAGCTTATATTAATTTAGAATTGCTTCCTTGATTACCTTGATAACAAAGAATAATTGTTTCGTGATGATCCAAATTCGCGGCACCAAGGCCGGGCGCAAACGGGGCCGCTAGACACCGTACTGTTCTTTTCAGACGTTTCAGAAACACCCTGTAAATTATGTACGAGTCGTCATATTCCGTTCACACAACCAGGAATCTGTGGACTCTCCGATTGCACTTGCATTGCCCCTGCGATGGCTGAGTGGTCAGACCTTCGGCCTGTGACGCAGGTGGTCCGAGTTCGAGTCTCGGTCTGTGAAAAATCAATAGTGACATTTGTGTCGGACGAGGTTGGGGTTCTCCCGTTTTCCCATAGACTATTCTGCATCTACATCATTCCAACATATTTCTAAATTTTGTCATCATTCCATAGCAGCTTCCGACGCATGAAAGGGGCTGGCCTAGTGACGAGTGGGGTTGCCTGCTCGAAACTTTGGTATGAAGTGAACCTTACTGTAGTCAACAGGTATAGATAGACCAATTAGTAGAATTAATAAAAGTATTGTTCTAATAATTGTTAATAAATAACTTAGATTAGCCTAACAAAATAAACCAGATATAGAAAATATAAATATAAAACATAAAATAAATATTTAGGTTTCAGAATGCGCCCAGCTTGAGGGTTAGCGCAATAGACCATAAAAGCCGTAGTGCTGGGTCACATTGCCCCTCCTGAAAATTCCATTCCATTCCAATCTGGGTACGCAGCGAACCTTAGTGCAGTCAGCCGGTGTGTGTTTGAAAATGCGCCTAGCTTGAGGGTTAGCGCAATAACCATAAAAGCCGTAGTGCTGGGTCACATTGCCCCTCCTGAAAATTCCATTCCATTCCAATCTGGGCACGCAGCGAACCTTAGTGCAGTCAGCCGGTGTGTGTTTGAAAATGCGCCTAGCTTGAGGGTTAGCGCAATAGACCATAAAAGCCGTAGTACTGGGTCACATTGCCCCTCCTGAAAATTCCATTCCATTCCAATCTGGGTACGCAGCGAACCTTAGTGCAGTCAGCCGGTGTGTGTTTGAAAATGCGCCTAGCTTGAGGGTTAGCGCAATAGACCATAAAAGGCGTAGTGGTGGGTCACATTGCCCCTCCTGAAAATTCCATTCCATTCCATTCCAATCTGGGTAAGCAGCGAACCTTAGTGTAGTCAGCCGGTGTGTGTTTGAAAATGCGCCTAGCTTGAGGGTTAGCGCAATAGACCATAAAAGTCGTAGTACTGGGTCACATTGCCCCTCCTGAAAATTCCATTCCATTCTGGGTACGCAGCGAACCTTAGTGTAGTCAGCCGGTGTGTGTTTGAAAATGCGCCTAGCTTGAGGGTTAGCGCAATAGACCATAAAAGGTCGTAGTGCCGGGTCATAGTGCCTCCCTCGCGAAAATTCTACTTCATTCCATTTCAACCTGTGTATGCATCGAACTTTAATGTAGTCAGCCAGTGTAGGTTTGCGAATGCGCCTACCTTGAGAGTCAGCAGAATAGATCTTGAATGGTCGCAGTGCTGGGTCGTAGATAGATAATTTAATGTCTTTCAGCAAATATACAGCCCATAGACAACGTCAAAATACAAATATATAATACATGGCCTACAATAATATGGATAGATATTGAAATCAAATCAAACTAAATATACAATTACCAGACAATTACAAAAACAGATTAAAAGTGTTAAAAGAAATGGTATAAGATCAGGTTAAAATGTACAAATGTGTCATTTACATGAGGTTAAAACAATAGTATCTAAAACGTAATGTTCCTAAACTCATTGACAGTGTAGAGTGGATTCGCCATCAATGCCTTTCTCACTAACCTTCTGAAAGTAAAATATGACATATCTTATAGGTCTATTCATGGGTAAAGAGTTATAAAGTTTATATGACATGAAAATAAAACTATTGCTTGTAGTACTATATTTGTACTTGGTTAAATATACTCGTATATCAAGTTTGGAATAGGTTGAATAATTATGAATAGATGAACAAATAGGAAAATTATCCACATTACGTTTAGCATACAGAAGGCAGTTGAGAATAAACATTGACGGTAACGTAAGTATTCCTAGTTGAACGAAAAGCGGTTTACAAAGAGTTCTAGAAGACACACTACAGATAATTCTCACCTCTCTCTTTTGAAGGAAAAACAACTTGGAAACCGAAGTATGGTTACGTCACAAATGGGTCCCATAACTTAAGTGACTATAAATATGGGCATAATAAACCGTAAATAAAGATTTATACAACATATTGTTTGTCTGAGGATTCGTAACATGAAAATTCCTTTATTAATTTTATTAACAAGATATTCAATGTGTATATAATATTTAATGTGTTATATTACCGGTTGTTCTATGTGGTTGTGAAACTTGGACTCTCACTTTGAGAGAGGAACATAGGTTAAGGGTGTTTGAGAATAAAATGCTTAGGAAAATATTTGGGGCTAAGAGGGATGAAGTTACAGGAGAATGGAGAAAGTTACACAACGCAGAACAGCACGCATTGTATTCTTCACCTGACATAATTAGGAATATTAAATCCAGACGTTTGAGATGGGCAGGGCATGTAGCACGTATGGGCGAATCCAGAAATGCATATAGAGTGTTAGTTGGGAGGCCGGAGGGAAAAAGACCTTTAGGGACGCCGAGACGTAGATGGGAAGATAATATTAAAATGGATTTGAGGGACGTGGGATATGATGACAGAGACTGGATTAATCTTGCACAGGATAGGGACCGATGGCGGGCTTATGTGAGGGCGGCAATGAACCTCCGGGTTCCTTAAAAGCCAGTAAGTAAGTAAGTACACTCCAGCCCAGACCAGCATCGAGGTGAATGCCTAGAAATTTAACTGAGGAAAGCAAGTTAGTAATATTTCTGTTAAAAGAAAAGTTAATATCTACAGTCTTATTAGAGTTAATGCTGAGTTTATTGGCATCACACCAGTCGTTTATCGTAGTATCGTAGTATCCACTTCCCGAAATTCAATTCAATGAAAGTATACGACATTGATGGTTTGCTGATTTGTGGACTTCTTTACTTAAGGTTCCTCAGTTCAATTGAATTCAATTCAGTTTACGTTTTTCAATGTAGGCTAGTATGCGCCTGATAAATTCCGCACAAGCACAAGGAGTATACTCCACAAAATGAGAATATACTGAACTCTCTTCTTCGGTTATGTTATTGTTATGTCACAACACGTTAAGGCCACGTCTCTTCCCATTCACTTTCAATTTTATGACGCGTTATTTACACTAAACTCTAATAGCGAGTACAGGAGGCAATGATGCGGAGGTAAATTAAAGGCGATTAAGTCCGTGGAGAGGAGAGAAATTCATGTCATGCTTCAGCGTGTTTCGTTCAGTTATGTACTGAACATCACAGAATACTGTTTAAGCCTGTAGATTGCAGATAGTTGAAACAACAGTTGACATGAATCTAGGCTGAATATGGATAAGACCATTAACAATCTTAGTTTTAGAGGCCTAAATCTTTATATTCATTGACGTCAACATTAAAATTAGGGACAGCTGGGCCAATAATAGTCAACTTCTGAAGAAGACGGTTGGTTTAGTATATCGAATATTTATGTCACGTGACTAACTTTTCCCTCTTACTGTTCCGAACGCACCGTAGCCTGAAATCGTATTGTGCTTATCAGTTACTTACAAATGGCTTTTAAGGAACCCGCAGGTTCATTGCCGCTCTCACATAAGCCCACCATCGGTCCCTATCCTCTGCAAGATTAATCCAGTCTCTATCATCATATCCCATCTCCCTCAAAACCATTTTAATATTATCCTCCCATCTATGTCTCGGCCTTCCCGAAGATCTTTTTCCCTCCGGTCTCCCAACTAACACTCTATATGCATTTCTGGATTGGCCCATACGTGCTACATGTTCCACCCATCTCAAACGTCTGGATTTAATGTTCCTAATTATGTCAGGTGAAGAATACAATGCGTGCAGTTCTGCGTTGTGTAACTTTCTCCATTCTCCTGTAACTTCATCCCTCTTAACCCCAAATATTTTCCTAAGAACTTTATTCTCTGTTCCTCTCTCAAAGTGAGAGTCCAAGTTTCACAAACATACAGAACAACCGGTAATATAACTGTTTTATAAATTCTAACTTTCAGATTTTCTGAGAGAAGACTAGATGACAAAAGCTTCTCAACCGAATAATAACAGGCATTTCCCTTATTTATTGTCGACCTTGTTGGTGAGTTGGTATAGCGCTGACCTTCTATGCTCAAGGTTGCGGGTTCGATCCCGGACCAGGTCGATGGCATTTAAGTGTGCTTATATGCAACAGGCTCATGTCAGTAGATTTACTAGTATGTAAAAGAACTCCTGCGGGACAAAATTCCGGTACATCCGGCGACGCTGATATAACCTCTGCAGCTGCGAGCGTCGTTAAGTAAAACATAACATTTTAACAACCCATATTTATTCTGCGTTTAATTTCCTCCCAAGTGTCATTTATATTTGTTACTGATGCTGCAAGATATTTGAATTTTTCCACCTCTTCGAAGGATAAATCTCCAATTTTTATGTTTCCATTTCGTACAATATTCTGGTCACGAGAAATAATAATATATTTTGTCTTTTCGGGATATACTTCCAAATCTATCGCTTCACTTGCTTCAAGTAAAATTTCCGTGTTTTCTCTAATCGTTTGTGGATTTTCTCCTCACATATTCACGTCATCCCCATAGACAAGAAACTGACGTAACCCGTTCAATTCCAAACCCTCTCTGTTATCCTGAACTTTCCTAATGGCATATCCTAGAGTGAAGTTTAAAAGTAAAGGTGATAGTGCATCTCCCTGCTTTAGCCCGCAGTGAATTCGAAAAGCATCAAATAGCAACTGGCCTATACGGACTGTGCTGTAAATTTCACTGAGACACATTTTAATTAATCGAACTAGTTTCTTGGGAATAAATTCAATAAGGATATTACATAGAACTTCTCTCTAAACCGAGTCATATGTCTTTTTTAAATCTATGAATAACTGATGTACTGTACTGTTATACTCCCATTTTTTCTCCAATATCTGTCGAATACAAAAAATCTTATCAATAGTCGATCTATTAAAGATTAAAGATAATGTAGATAATTATTACAGTTGTCTGAACACTATTTATGTTCAGACAACTAAAATAATTAGGGGAGAGTCGGGTAGTATCGGACAGTGCGTTTCTTTCATCTACCACCATATGGTAGTACCTGAATGACATGGTTACGATTCTCTATGCGACATCACAGAAACGTAACCATGTCAATTAGGTACTATCATCGTGTGGTAGATGAAATAAACTCACTGTCCGATATTACCCGATGTCCGATACTACCCGACTCTCCCCTATCTACATTATCTTTAATCTTAACTTATGAACACTGTTGTATTTCGACCTTCTAAGTATTTAATAGTCGATCTATTAAGCCTAAACCCGCACTGATGATCCCCAATAATTTCATCTACGTACGGAGTTAATCTTTTCAAAAGAATGTAGTGCTTATCAGTGGGGTTGGAAATAGCAAGACGGTATCTGAAGAGAAGCGTCTGAAGATTCGTCATGGTATCACCTTACATTCGGGAAAACATCGGAGAAAAACTCAACTAGTAATCATTTCATAAGGGATTAGAAACCACCCACGCATAACGGTAGCCGATAGCGTACTGACCGATTATTTAGTTCTGACAGCTCAGCGACGCGAAAGAGGGGAAGTAATAGGAGGAGCGGGGAGAGTTCCGGAGTAGAGATAGGGCGAGCGGTCGGTAAAGGCAAGCGAGTGAATAACCCAAACACCCCTTGGCGTAACTAAATGGACTCGCCTGTCCCACGCGCACATCTCCGGCGACTGTCGGGACTAAATAATCGTACTGTAACTGCGAACACCGAAAATGCTCCTTAGCGGTAAGAAAATGAAACTGGATTCACTGTATACTCGTAATCTATTCTATGTGAACTGCAACATGTAAAACAGTCCACCCGAAGCTGGGTGAACTGCTAATATCTGCAGAACCTTTCAAAGCAACTGCGTCGTATTTCTTGAATTAAATTTTTGCAAGGTAGCATTTCTTGTATACTTACCCCACAGATACAAGTTGTGGATACGGAAGGCATTTCTGGCTTTCGTTTGGCAGGAAATGTAATTTTAAATTCTGATATTAATGCAGTCCTGAGATTCATAATCTTATATAAGATAGAACTAAAATATTTAATATGTAGCAGAACACAGGACGGATTGAAGGTGCTCGGGGCGGACTACAAAACAAAGGGAATAAAAAGAACTAAAATTCACATTCTCGACCCGAGAAACAGTATGGAAAATGTCACCACGCAAAGACACGAAAGGATATTGTCAACTATAGACATTAAAGATGACTCAGGAACATCGGACATTTCAAAAGAGAGCAAGAATAAAACTATTAACAATAGATTACATGTATTATACAGGGTTTCATTTCAAAACTTCCCAGTCTAAATAACTAATTCTAATTGTTTAAATTAAATTCAATTTGAACAGAAAACACGTCAATTTAGATATTGAGGTGGAAGTTTGAAACCAGGCTTAATTGTATTTTAGATTTCACCCCCACTTCCCCAGCCACCCCCACTTTGAAATTTCAAATGGCACCCCTATAGGCACTAAGTCAGTAATTGAGACACGTTCAGACATGGTTTCTTGTAAATAGTTCTCCTAATCTATCACAAAATATCTCAATATATGGTAATTTCATCAATATAGAATTTTGTTATTCTAGGTTTAATTTGTAATTCAGTAAATACAAAAATATTCTTTGTTCTTAACTTCTATGATAAATTGTGTAGCTTTCATTAATCAGGTAATCTTGTCGTACTTTAATTTTTATTGTAATTGTAATTATTGTAAATTTAATATTAATTGTAATTTTATTCTTCATATTAGTTGTAATCCCCTGGTAGAGGGGCAGAGAAGGCCTGATGGCCTTATCTCTACCAGGTTAAATAAATAATTAAATAAATAAATACTACCACTACTACTATATTTTTATACTTAAATATGAAAGAGCATTCAATTGTTTATACACCTCATTCATTTGTTTTTGTATCTTTTGTTTTCTATCGTCACCTGGCAACCTGTATTTTTTGTTATTATCAGTTGATTGTAGGATGAAAACACAGCTTATTTTGTATAATTTCCTCAATTTAATCAATAAGGATGATTTATGTTCTCTCTTGAACGGTATACATCATTTTAAAATAATAATTTATTACACAAACACAACTATTACATAAAATGCTCAATAAGTTTTTGTAGCTTTATTCTCTTCAGCTCTAATTAACAATAACAATAATCCAGACTACGAAAACTAAAAAATCATCAAATACTAACGGGTTTCCAATGCTGACATAGGAAGGGTTTGAGGCTTAGTAGGCTACTCATGCGCAAAACGGGACCTGCTTTATGAGGAACTGAGGCAGGATCGTCCACCTGTCAGCATCGGATTTAAGAATACCACCCAGGCCACCTGACGGACTTGGACAATCATCGCAAACGTAGGGCGCACAAAGGGCCAAACCGTACCCAAATGTACGGACCCGTCAAGATCCAGTCCTCGTAAAGCCAAGCCGAGCCAAACCAAAAATGGAGGGTGAAATCAGCCCACATGCATTTAGGTCATTTCCATCTTTTTTTATGAGCGTTCGGAACACGCGTGAACTACTCTGCAGACGAGAGCTATGTGTATTTGCACACCAGCAGAATAAACCACACGAAATTATTTTCTTCGTGTATAAGTTTTCAACAGGAATAGATGTCATAGTGAAAATCTACAACAAGGAACAGGATGAGCGAAAAAACGGAGTACATAATAGATTTTTGCACGATAGTGTTTTTGTTGTATTTACAGCTATTGTTGTTAGGCCTTGAAAGTTAGAATTCCCACACAGAAACTTGTTGCCAGAGAAACCATTCTTCATAATATAAAACTATACCGAAAAAAGACCCATTACAGTGCACTTATTGTTACTTAGTTACCATCGCAGTACAGTTTTGCGAAGGCTTTGGAATAATACTGCTCTAAATTTCCAATGTAAAATATACTGTATTTGTAATTTTAAAAATATGATCGTGCAAGAAATATTGTACAGTACACGTTTGCGAAATGAATTACAATATCTCGGAACTTGAAAATCGCTGAATGCAAGAACTAGGTAACTCGAAGTTTGCTTTTTTCAGTTACCTCTTCTTTAGCATAGCAAAAATCGCACAAAATGTAATCTAGGATCTAAGTAACTGATCAAACGATACCAGCGATATCTATTTTCCAATATAACAAATAGGTAAAAGAAATCGAGACATATTCCTTAGTGAAATAAATAAGTAAATAGGCGATGTCACAAAATATGAAAAATCAAGTTACCCAGTTCTTGTATTCGGGCGACGATATAACATCGCGTCCACATCTGTGGAGTAACGGTCAGCGCGTCTGGCCGCGGAACCAGGTGGCCCGGGTTCGAATCCGGGTCGGGGCAAGTTACCTGGTTGAGGTTTTTTCCGGGGTTTTCCCTCAACCCAATACGAGCAAATGCTGGGTAACTTTCGGTGCTGGACCCCGGACTCATTTCACCGGCATTATCACCTTCATTTCATTCAGACGCTAAATAACCTAGATGTTGATACAGCGTCGTAAAATAACCCAATAAAATAAAATAAAAAATATACTACCGCATATCACTCGGCTTTTGGTTCAACGTCCACCAGAAAAAATGAATTTTCGAGTTATGCGATGTTTTAAAATTTCTATCCTTATTCACTTGCATTTCTACCAAGAAAGATGTAGGCCTACGTGTATGTAATATTACAATATTACATTACACGTTGGGCTGAAAGAAATCAGTTTGGACAAAAAAAGACATGGTGATGCACGAGGATTTACCGTCACTTACAGAGCTTATTTCCGAAGACATTCTGAGCAAAAAAATGTTAACGGTATATAATTTGTCATAATCGCAATATTTTCAAAGTTACATTAATTTGAAGTTCTTAGTAAAATACCTTTTTCCTTTAGTTTTATGGGTAAAAATATTACAAATAGAGAATGAACTATTCAGAAGTGTCATTTCTTTAATTGGCTAGTGTTCTGAAGCTAAAAATGTCTTGTTAATTCCTTTGTACAGATTTTATTTTTCAATTTTTAACTAAAAATGACATCATTCTTACGCAATTGTCACAAAAATTGTTACAAATCATACGACTTTAGAAACTTGATTCTTTGATGTTTATTTATGCATCCTAATGTACAGTCTTAAAGAATTTACAAGAATGGCGTGATTTGTAACAACTGTTGTGATAAATGGGTAAGAGCATGTAATTTTGTAGTTAAAAAATCGAAAAAATATTCTGTACGAAGCGACTTTGTAATTCACAACACATATTTAGCTTCAGAATACTAGCTAATTAAAGAAATGATACTCCTGAATAGTTCCGTTCTTTGCTGTAGTAATGTCACGAGAGGTCTGAGATTTGTCTGGGAAATCTCAGACTTCGAGTGACATTTATTAGGACTATTTCGTGAATAAAATAAAAATGTAAATAATACATTCCTAATATTCGATCACAAAATGTTAATAATTGTATATTAACGAATACTTAACCTATTCAGACATTGTGAAGTTGAAATACTCGTAGATGAATATCGATTACTGCAATAAAGAAATTCGATGTTATTATTCAGTAATGCCAATTGCGAAAAGCGAAATACAGGTTTAACAATGTTAATTACATATACTGCACTTTCCTCTTATTATTATAACATAAATACATTTTCATTATCTGCTGAAATCATAATTTAATTTAACAGTAACAGTGGGGACAGCTATATACCAATGCTTATATATTCACAGCGAGACATGTTGCTACACAGTGAAGCCATCTCTATATAGATAGGCCTAATTAAAACACGAATTTTATTACGCCATACGGAAGGTAGTTTGATCAAAGACATTATTACTATGCAAGGTCTTTGGGGTTGATATGTGATGATGTTACATAAATTTTTTGTATGTTATTTTACGACGCTTTATCAACATCTAAGGTTATTTAGCGTCTGAATGAGATGAAGGTGATAATGCCGATGAAATGAGTCCGGGGTCCAACACCGAAAGTTACCCAGCATTTGCTCACATTGGGTTGAGGGAAAACCCCGGAAAAAACCTCAACCAGGTAACTTTTCCCGACCAGGAATCGAACCCGGGCCACCTGGTTTCGCGGCTAGACGCGCTAACCGTTAGTCCACAGGTGTGGACTGTGACATAAATTTTAACATCTGATTTTCTATTAATTATTTCATTTCATTCACAAAATACAAATTTTATAGGCTACAATTATAGGTTAAGTTACCTGTGGAAGCAGGACCAATGTCAGCTGTGCCTTATTTCGACCGTTACAATCAGTGCTACACGAAAGCATTTTTTATAGAACGCATTCTCGCTGTAGTGTCTAACGGAACTAAAGCTGCATCTACACAGTTCAATATTCCAATCGCGTATGCGTGCAATCTGGGAAGAATATTGAAAGAATCAAGTTTAAAAAGTACGTTCAATTAAGATGCATGAAGATTTTGTGTCTACATGGTGCGCCGTTTTGAACGTCGTCTTCACTGCTTAAATATATTAATTCATATTAAATATCAATCTTGCATTCATTGCTTTAAAATTGAAAGGAAAGTTTAACCATGTAGTTGTATCTTAATGTATTCATGATCATCAATTTACGGGGAAACAGTTGGCGACAACGACTAAACAAAAGAACGACCATGCGATAAATTGATAGTGATAAATCTAGCTGCAAAAATTATCGCAAAGTGTGACTGTGATTGATTGGAATTCAAAATTTCATTACACTTCATTGGGCGAAAATGGAATGACGTCATATGAACGAAATAGTCTGTAATATTATTTTACCCTTAAAACTGAAGTATAATGGTATTTTACAAACAACTTCAAATTAGTGAGATTCTGAAAATATTGAGATTAGGACAAATGTTAATATGACAATTTTTTGCTCAGAATGTCTTCGGAAATAAGCTCAGTAAGAGATGGTAAATCCTCGTGAAACACCCTGCATAATTTTTCTCCATTCTTTACTTGAGAAACATCAATGCATAATTATCTGGCGGAAATCGCGCTCGTCAATGTATCATCATTCCCGCTCCCGTCCTTCATGCCATGTGTGTGATGTATCGTGACAGCTGTCAAAGCCCCATCATCAGGCATATGTGAAGTCATTTTTTTAAAACTAACGTTCTGTATCGATTCCGCAGCAATAACTCAAAGAGAAAACCGCAACATTAATGTTGGCATGGAAACAGTTTTCATAGCATTAAAAAACACGAACTAGGCCGTCATTTCTAGTAAAAGTTTCTACATATAGGCCCTAATTGAAGGGTTAAAAAAAACAACTATAGTCCAGAAACATAAATTTTCAGGAGAAACAAAAAAACTATCTGGCATGGGTGTTGTTGACACTTCAAGTACGAAATTCATTATGTCATATCTTAGGGCAACCGTGGCGAGAATGTGACTCGCGAGACATTGTGGCTCGCAATGATAGCTATGCATTTATCTTGCTTCTAACCTCCCCCAACCCCCACCCTCTCACTCACTGGAGTCAAACTCCGTTCCATTTGTATTTGTCTTTGACCTGTGAGTGGCATATGTCTCTCTCGAAACCTTGTACGAAAGTTTCAAGTAGGATGGGAGGACGCATTCTTTTGCTTACAATATGATGAGAATATTAAATTAATGTTTTGTTCACAAGTATTACGAGGAAAACGGTTGTATAACATAAAACGGCATTATACTACATGTTACTCATGAAACATTAAAAGTTTGTGTTATTATTATTATTATTATTATTATTATCATTATCATCATCATCATCATCATCATCATCATCTTTGTTCATCATCTCTGTACGTCGACCCTTTTTCAGCAGATGTACGAATAATGCGGTTAGCTCTTCAATTTGAACTCACAGATTTACAATGTGATGTTAAATGAAAGCTAGATGTAAGGACTTCACAAATGTTGAACTTTCAAATCTTTGCTAAAAAAATAAATATCCGAAGCTTCGTTCTTTCGCTTGCTATTTTGAAGCCATGTTCGCTACAACTTACGTTTGTGAAAAATTATTTTCAACAATGAAAATAGTAAAAACCAAATTTAGATCACGACTGACAAACAAATACCTTCGTGATCAACTACGACTGGCAGTAAGTGACATAATTCCTGATTTTGAAACTTTGTCGCAGAGACATTCTGAAGACAGTTAATTTTAGGCAGTGGCGGCTCCTGCATATTTCTTAAGAGGAGGAAAGAAGTTAACAGCACGAAATGACACCTTCTTGAATGAAACATGCTACAAATTAGCCTACATGCATACATGTAAGACCAGGTAGTGTTGGGGTTGGCCTTCCCTTCTGTATAGCAATAATCTGTTCTTCTAAACTGAGTTTCCTAAATTGTCCAAAATATATTAGACTATGTTTTCACTGCCATTCATTGTTGAATAATTGCGCAAATTAACAATTACAAGGAAATTCACAACCTCGTAGCATTTTTCGAGCACACTACAGCATCACACATGTTGGAAGAGACTTGCTACTAACTCGTAACCGGAACCGTTTTACGGAAATGGAAATGGGAATAGGAAATAATCTGAGGAAAGCGAGAACACTGCACCCACCCACGTGGTCTGTGTTGCCACATGTACATTTTACAAGTTCAGTATCACAAGCTTTTGAAGAATGTCAGTTCTTGTAAAGTCATACTATCATTATTGTTCAAAGCTGCCGTGGCCGATTGATTTTTTATGTTAAAAATGATGTAGTTTGGAGTACCTACTTTCAGTTTCAAATATATTTGTACAAAACTGACAACTTGGCTGTTGCCCTGTCTAGTAAACAATGAACAGAAGTGAATTTCAGGGGCCAACTGCGTAGAACTACTTCATCTTTGTTTTACATAAACCCGACTTTAACTTTCAGCGGTAGCGAGCTTGCTGCACGACCAGTCGGATTCTATTTCCCGCCCATGACTGATTCAGAGGAGGATCTCCTCCCTCTCCGTTCATTTACTTGCTTTAAAACTCTACTTCTTTCTCTGGCCGCTAGTGCGCTGTTGTCTATGTGTGTTAACTGCAGTAGAGGAGGAATGGAGTGCCTTTCCTCCACACAGACAATCTCGCATCTTTCTCACAGTTTTCTACAGCACACGAGCGCGCGTCGTTTAAAACTCGATCAACCTAGTTTTTCTTATAGCTGTGAACTTGAAAATTATCGAATCTTCCTCGAATTTTAAGGCACATATTTTATTTGGTATTTACTTTCAAAAGAAGAAAATGTGAGGAGGACATTCCTCCCTTCCCTCCCCCGAGGAACCGCCACTGATTTTAGGTTGTGATATGGTTCATTTCTTTCTTCGTTACACGTAGGCCTACTGAACATTAGTTTGTAGCCTTGTACTGTATAAAATTGTATTTAAGTGCTTGACGTAAGGAAAAAGAAAATCCGTTAAGAAGTCACAGTTGCTTCACTTCCCCTTCGGGTGTCCGCCTCCCTCCATAGGTGCTATGCACGTTGCAGATCACACAGTGGCTCGGCGCACGATTACATTTTCGCCACGGCTGTCTTAGAGTGTTATAGAAACTTGGGATTGTTTAAAGAAAAAATACTCTGTTGTGACTGAAGTGTGCCTCTCCTTTAATCTTCTTTTCCTTTATTATATCCTGCTTCTTCTCCTTTCGTTGCTTTCGTTTCTTCCATGGGGTTACTTCTGCACCTAAAAATGATCCACAACTTATACAATTCAGCGGCAAAGTATATTTCTCTGAGGTGGCTTTTGCCGCGTACGTAAGGAGCAGTACTGCCAACCTACTACAGTTTAAAATTGTATGAATAAATGTTTCAAGGCGATTCATTCATTCATGCATAGTGTTCTGCCCAAGGGCTGGTCTTTCACTGCAAACCCAGCTTTCTCCAATCTTTCCTATTTTCTGCCTTCCTCTTTGTCTCCTCATATGATCCATATATTTGATGTCATCTATCATCTGATATCTTCTTCTGCCCCAAACTCCTCTCCCGTTCACCAATCCTTTCACCTACTTTCATGGGTGCGTCTGAAGGAACGAAGAACAATACATTCACTGTCTTTTCTGTTTAGAATCATGCATACTTCTACTACGAATTATCTGTTATCGTGCTTTCAATTTCTTACAACTCTTCGAAACCGACATCAAGCACTTCTTTCTATCCCTCATGATAGAACGTCTTTATACTCTTCTTCCTATAGTGTAGAAATATCTCGCCTCTGTAATTCGTTACCTAACGACGTCAGGGACTGCCGGACTTTATCACAATTCAAAATTAAATTGCAAAATTTTGTCTTAGTTAATCTTTTTAGGTGTTGCTAGAAGTATTGATTTGTGTTTTTTTTTCTTTCTCTTTTCAATCTAGATTAAAATTGCAAGTTCCTTGTTTATGTTAGTTAATTAGTTAGGATAGAATTAATTATGATACTTAATCAATCATTTAAAGTTTGTGTGACTGCAACCTGTGTATATTTTTGTGTGCTTTACTTTGTTTATAGTGTTTTCTCTCTCTCTCTCTTTATTTCTTGTGTAGCTTTACTTTGTATATAGTGTAATTATTTTCTGTTTATTTCTATTATTATATTTGTATTCCTGGTGTTGTGGATGAGATGGCCTGATGGCCTTAAGTGCAACCTTCAGTAGGCAGTTCCTTTCCATCCAGTAATCCAACCATTTCCTTTTCCTCTTCCTGATCAGTTTCAGCATCATTCTTTCTTCACCTACTCTTTCCAAAACAGCTTCATTTCTTATTCTGTCTATCCACTTCACACGTTCCATTCTTCTCCATATCTACATTTCAAATGCTTCTAGTCGCTTCTCTTCACTTCGTCGTAATGTCCATGTTTCTGCACCATACAATGCCACACTCCATACAAAGCACTTCATTAGTCTCTTCCACAGTTCTTTTTCCAGAGATCCGCAGAAGATGCTCCTTTTTCTATTAAAAGCTTCCTTTGCCATTACTATTCCCCTTTTGATTTCCTGGCAGCAGTTCATGTTACTGCTTATAGTACACCCCAAGTATTTGAAGCTGTCCACTTGCTCTACTGCCTCATTTAGAATTCGCAAGTTTACCTTCTTTATTTTTCTTCTGATAATTGGTTTTCGTCTTGTTTGCATTTACCTTCATTCCACACTGCTCACAGCTGTCATTTAGCTCCAGTAGCATATTAGTATCATCTCCTCTACTGCTACCAACGCCAGAGAAAAATTATTTTATATGAAATTTGTGGGGTGTAACTTTAATAGTGGCAACACTGCTGTAAAAGCGAAAGAAGACGGAGTTAATTGTTGTCACTTCTACCACATATTAGTCTATGTCTCCCCTCCTCCCCCCTAAAAGGACTCTTCCGTCTCACTCACAGCGCATGCGCTGCGGAGAGTTGAAGTGTCTCCTGTTAGTTACAGCTCTAAACGGTTGTGTTTCGCCATGTTCACAAAGCAGGAAAGTTCAATATGCCCGTGGTCGTACAGCACAGTATTTCCGTCATTTTTGGAGCATAATCTGATACAAGCGTTGCGAAGAAAGCGCCCACACGTTTTGCAGAACACTCCCATCATTTTGCAGGATAACGCAAGAGCGCACATGGCACACCCTGCGGTTAATTTGCACCGTCTCTGGGGGTGGGAAGTGCTTTTCCATCCACCACATTCACCGGACTTAAGTTCCTCTGATTATGATTTAATCCCGAAGATAAAGGAACCACTTCGTGACGTTCGATTCCGGACTGTTCCCGATATTCTGCAGGCAGTAGGGCGGTCCATCAGAAACATCAACAGAACTGGAGCTGCTGCAGGGATACTACGACTTCCACATCGCTGGCAACGAGTTGTAGACAATGCCGGTTACTACATTGAAGGACTGTAGAAGTTCCACAGATGTATCACTTGTATATTCGTAATAAATAAATAGTTGGATTTATTAAAGTTACAATCTGTGTATTTCATAGCGTGTTTTAGGAAAGTCATTGATTTAATTCCCAATATGCTCAGTCAATTTAAGAGAGAAGTGTGTCATGAGAATAAATGATTGAGAGAATTTTAGTTTTATCCTTTAAATGTGCAGAAAATTGATCCGAACAAATGTAACTTTTCGTTCTGCAAAGAAATTTTACAATGTGACTAGGATGGTAGCTTCTAGACCACACAGTACGTCAACCACAAGTGGTGCGCGGTTTATAATTTGAGAAACACTGGGTTAAACAATTCCTGATATTTCCGCATTAATAAACCACACTGAAACTGTGTGAGGTAGCAGGTCATTATGGGTAATATGCATATTTAAGCCTTCGACCTTGTTTTCCAGTGAATGTTTCAAGCATTTCGCATTATTTGCATATGCGGCACTTCCTTCTGCGGATTTCCACGGTGCACCGGAATATTTTAATGCGATAATTCAATTACATGGCGTCTAGCAGCGGAATTTGGAGCAGCGCACATTTTAATAGTGTGCTAATGACGATGCAGGCCCGGCTCTTGTTAGTAGACTAACCAATAATAATAGGGATAGCCGTTGCGTGCCGATGCAGGGATGCCCCGTGACTACACGCTCCATATCGATCTGGCTGCTACGTGACAACCGACTGCCTGCCGGCCACCAGTTCCACGACATGACATGTAGCTACACTTTTTTTTTTAATACATTGTGAATTGATTAGCATATATATGCACTTAAAATTTCACCTGAGGGCGACATCATCACTACCACTACCATCAACAACAAACTACTCTTTTTCGTTGTCATTATCTACAATATTTATTGTTCAACATTATTTTTATCATCGTACTTTATTCTTTTTCACCTCCCCCACTAGCATCGCCTCATCGGTATCTTTTTAAACTTCGTTCTCATTATCTTACTCTATTCATGTTTTCATTCATACATCATCTCTGTATTCTCATCTTTCACTGTTGCTACCTCTCGTCACTGGAACTCTCTGCCGCCTGAAGTCAAGGGTTGCCGAACCTTGAAATCTTTCAAATCCAAGTTAGAAAATTATCTTACTGTTATGAAAAGTGTTGTATTGCATGTTTCCATGTATTCACTACATTTTTTTTATATTCTGGCGATATTTAACTTATTTTATCTTTGCAGTGAGTGAGTTGACAGCGAAATAAGTGTAGTGCCGAAAGGTACTTGTGCAGATATGAACCTGTCAGACTCGTGGGTCTTAGTTCGAACTTAGAGTTAAGTTACAAATTAGATTTACTTTAAATGTTATTTTAAGTGACCATGCTCCATTTTAATTTAGGATGCTCCTTGTTGTTGTTATTATTATTATTATTATTATTATTATTATTATTATTATTATTATTTTATTATTATTAATTGTTTTTATTAGTTGTGTTTATTATTAATTGTCATTATTGAGTGTAATTAGTCACCACTGCCACCGGGAATATACCCATTTGCAGTGTGAATATATACACATACATTACATATTTCCCGATAATTGTAGCCTATATCTATATATGATAACTTGAGCTATATATAATCATAATTTTACTTACTGTCTGTACCCAAAAATATTGTTTACTGTATGCTTTGTACTTCACTATTTTTTAATATAATAATAATAATAATAATAATAATAATAATAATAATAAAATAATAATATAATAATACTAATAATAATAATAATTATTATTAGTGTCTAGGGTTCGATCCCAGGTGGTAACAGGATTTTTTCTAGTTGCCAAACTTTCAGAACGGCCCCGAGGTTCACTCAGCCTCCTATAAAATTGAGTACCGGGTCTTTCCCGGGGGTAAAAGGCGGTCAGAGCGTGGTGCCGACCACACCACCTCATTCTAGTGCCGAGGTCATGGAAAGCATGGGGCTCTACCTCCATGCCCCCCCAAGTGCCTTCATGGCATGTTACGGGGATATCTTTATCTTTTTTACCTTTATTATTTTTAGTGGGTTATTTTACGACGCTTTATCAACATCTCAGGTTATTTAGCGTCTGAATGAGATGAAGGTGATAATGTCGGTGAAATGAGTCCGGGATCCAGCACCGAAAGTTACCCAACATTTGCTCATATCAGGTTGAGGGAAAACCCCGGAAAAAACCTCAACCAAGTAACTTGCCCCGACCGGGAATCGAACCCGGGTCACTTGGTTTCGCGGCCAGACGTGTAATCGTTACTCCACAGGTGTGGACTGTATATCTATGTATGTACTGTATGTATGTATGTATGTATGTATGTATGCATGTATGTATGTATGTATGTATGCATGTATGTATGCATGTATGTATGCATTCATGTAAGTGCCACCGGCGTAGCTCGGTCGGTTCAGGGGCTTGCCTATCGATCCGGAGTTCGCTCGGGCGCGGGTTCGATTCCCACTTGGGCTGATCACCTGGTTGAGTTTTTCCGAGGTTTTCCCAAACCGTAAGGCAAATGTCAGATAATCTATGTCAAATCCTCGGTCTCATATCGCCAGATATCATCGCTATCACCAATCCAATGTGTGTATGTATGTATGTACGTGTGTATGTGTACTATGTATGTATCTATGTATTTATGTATGCACGTTTCACAGAAAATAGGAAGACAGTCAGAAAGAAAGAATTAAAAAAATTTAAAGAAAATGAAAAAAGATAAAGACACAAAGATAAGAAGAAATACTGAAGAAATGGAAAAGAGAAATGAGAAAAACGAAAGGAAGGAATATAAACGAAAATGACGACAAAGAGACAGACAAGCAGACAGACAGAAGGCGGAAATAATAAAGTGGAAAGAAAAAGAAAGAGGAAAGTACATGACAGAAAGACAGGCAGAAAGAGAGAGAGAGAGAGACAGACAGACAGAGAGAGAGAGAGAGAGAAAGCCTTGAAGAAATTTATAAAAGAAAGGAAGTCAGAAGGGAAGAAAAAACGAGATAGAAGGAACGAAGGAATAAGACAAAACAAAAATAACAAAGAAAGAGGCAAATACAAAAAAGTAATTTTTGTACTGCTTATGCCATTCACCCAAATGAAGCCAGTTATGTGGACAAATTTACCGACATATTCGTTGCCCAGGGTGCGTCATAGGAGACACCCGTGATGAGATGATGATGATTATTTGTTGGGATGCCACAGGGAAACAGGAGTTTCCGGACAAAGCCCCTGTATTACCTGGACCACGGGTTTGCCCAAGACAAGTTATAAACCGGGAGTACACCGAGGATCGAACAGGGGTCCACAGGATTGTAAGTCCAGTGCTCTAGCCATTAGACCACCGTGGCGGCCCCAAAAGTAAATGTAGAAAGTAACAAAGGAAACAATGAAACAAGCAAGAAAGAAAGCAATAAACAAAGAAATTGAGAAGGTAGAAACACATTTTGGTGTGAGGAAGGCCATTACTGTGCCACAGTAAAGCAAAGTAAATCAACAATACGCCATGGCGCAATCACTCCGTGATGTATTTGTAGCATAAAGCGGCTCTGGAGCGCATTAAACCGATGCAGTTCGCTCCGCCGTTCTGCATTATGAATATGTACCAAAATTTACAACCGACCAAATCCTGCGAGAGTTTACGGTTAGAATGCGGTCAATTTATTGGGTTGCCTTGGTGCAAAAATATCTGCGAGGCATTGCAGACCACTATTCTTCTCTGTGGAGATAAAGCGAAGGCAGGAATATGTTACGTCTCTTTTTTTCCGTAAATATATACCAATTTATAATTCAAGTCCATTGTTACAAGCCTGTGTGGGATCGACATTACGAACTGGTGTGTGTACAGAGTACAAAAATTTATACTGTAAGCCGTTCAATCAAATATTTATTCTATTGTTGTGAACTAGATGGCGCCTGTAGATGTACAGGGACATCACTGCACACATCATCTCTTTATTCTTCATCTTTCACTGTTGCTACTTCTCGTCACTGGAATTCTCTGCCGCCTGAAGTCAAGGGCTGCCGAATTTTAATTTCCTTTAAATGTAAATTAGAAAAATATCTTATGATGAGTTGCCAGACCTAACGTGTTGCAAATATTTAATGGAATGTTTTCCACTGTATTTATTTTTATTTATTTATTTATTTTTTCTTATTTTTATTGTGTAATCATGAAAATCGTGTTCATTTATCACTTAACGCCAACATGTATCCCACTGTGTTGTTTTTTATTATTATTAATCTATTTTTGTGTACATTTTATTCAATTGTCGGTTTCTGGTTTAATTATGTAAACACTACTTAATTGTAATCTAATACTAATATGTATACTAATGTGTTTATTTTTATTTTTACTGTGTACCTTTTTTATTGAATTATCGGCTTCTGTTTTTATGTGATTCGTATTTCATTCTAACAACATTAATATGTATTTCACTACGTTTATTTTTATTTTATGAGGTAAATTTTATGTAACTACCTCTTTTGATCTCATTATGCACCTAAATTGTATCAGTATGTAATTACTTAATTCCGATCCAGTTTTATGTTCAACTGGAGCAAGTTTTAATCTTGGTTGAGTGTAAGAGAAGGCCTTACGGCCTTAACTCTGCCAGGTTAAATAAAGCCATTATTATTATTATTATTATTATTATTATTATTATTATTATTATTATTATTATTATTTTATTTTTACTTCAATTTTTATTGTACCTGAGTTTTTGAATATACTTCACTCCCACCCCTTCTACTAATGAAGTTCAAACTGTCCTCCACACAGAACCAAGGCCGCATATAGTAAATATTACTGAGTTAGTGAGTAAAGTACGTTCCAGAAATATGTTCGCGTTTTCCTGTGACGAAAGAGCTTTCAATATTGAATCATATTTTCACACAGGTACTGTCCGTTTGCCTACGTTGCATCCCGGTTTCTCCCACCCGCTTCTGTTCGTCCCTCTGTAAAGGCTAGTGGCTGGGCTGTCTTAGCTCTTTTCTGAAAACATTAATTTCTGTTAGGAATTGGACGTTTACATAATATTATACAACTTAAAATAACTTAAATAAAAGGGCCTCGTTAAGTAATTAACTGTCACATGATTTCCCCCCTTTCTACGATCCTGCGGCATAACCACTTGGACGGACAGTAGACAGCATGTCTGAGTAAGTTTATCTGTGCGGGTCGGGCAGAAGTGAAGACTGAATTTACAGTACGTAAGGTACTTTTTTATAGAGTAGGTACATAATTATTTCAACATGAGTTACTAGTACGAAGGATGAACCTGGTAATTGGAATTAGATGCAATAGTCTATAGTGCGATAATATGCACAAAAGAACTGAAGCCTGCATTGAAATGAACGGCCACAATTTTCGAAAATGTGTTTAAATATTCATATTATGATTATTTTTCAATTTAACTTCTTTCTCTATATTGTACGCTAATGTGCTGTAGACAGTATATTATACACTGCATAATGAATACGTTCGCATGGATAGCTCAGTCCGTGAGTAAAAACACTTATTCTTAATACAGTACTGTATATTGATTAAACAAAAACGTAATGAAAATTATCGAACTCAAAATCGCGATATTTCCTAGTTTACGTAAATGGATGAACTACTTTTCTTCCCTCCTATACCTGTAGAGTGATTTGTTTGTGTTTTACGCCAGTATCATCGAACTATAGTCGTGGAAGGGGATAGCAAACTGTGTTTCCGGTTCTCTAAAGGTATAGCTAGGTTAATATTAAAAATGTTAGTAAAAATAAAATTATGTCCCTGTATTACTGATTTGTATAGCCCGGATGTTTAGGCATTTATTTTGGTTAAAATAGGCAGGCATATAGGCACTAAAAATATTAAAAATAGGCAGTGAAATAGGCATTTATTATTCATGGAAACAGACAAAAAAATATACAAATACCTACTTAAAAAACTATCCCTCCCATAAGGTGCTCACTTTCCTTGGTTACATGTCACAACAAGATGCTTTTTTAAGTTGTCAACTGTCATAGTGTGGCCCCTGTCAGAGAGAACGTTTTTCATGGTGGAAAAAGATCTTTCTACTTCTACTGAAGTGATTGGAGCAAACTTAAAACCACTTCTTTCAAAAGGACCGTCTCTACTTTCTTTCTGAGGTCGGGAAAAACCGACTGTAGGCCTATATTGTCTCAGAAAGAGGAGTGTGAGAAGGGATTAGAGACTTCAAAGTACGCTTGACTTGTGCGTGCAAGCGACAACAGTAACGGGAGCTGGAGACTTGCTTTTAATACTTCCTCATTCCCTTTCTTTCGCTGGCAAACCCCGAAGTGACCTGAGCACTGAGGGTTATACTGTTCAAATATCTTTGTTAAGTGACATATAAGATAGAATCGGTAGGGGAGAAAAGTTTACGACTTCTTGGAAACATGTGTATTGCTGTAGAATAAGATTCTCAGCAAATATTTGTGTGAGGTGAATATATATTTTTAATTTTTACAACCGTTCTTTTTTGCTTTTTGATATAATTTATGTGCGGTTTATTTTAAATGTAGGCTATTAAAAATATGAAAAATGTACAATAACAACGTAAAAAGTCTAAAAAAAATATATTTAACCTTAAAATAGGCAGCGGGAGCTAAAACAGATAAATAATGCAAAATAAAAATTGGGCCTATCGTCTCCAAATGAGTGGAAACGTATTTTTCTCTAATAGGTCTTTCATACATACACTAAGTTTAAAAAAAGGCATTATTCCTAACATTCGGGCTCTATTGTTTTGTTGTGAATATGATTTTGGTGATGAATGTAGCCGATGATATTCAGGGAAGTTGCGGCCAGAATTTTCTGGCATTTGTCTTACGCTTGAGGGAAAACCCTGAAAAACCTCAACCAGGAAATTCAACCCGGGTCCTATGCGTATGAGAGCTACACCACAGAGGTGGTCAATTAATTATTTTTTGTCCTTCACTTAACGTTCAATTTAAACAACAAAGGCTACTAAGCCATTGACGATAAAATAACTATAATTGTAATTCTTTATGCATCGTTCCTCTTAAACCACAGAGTCTGTTCGGACACGTTAAGACGGTAATTGAATTGTAAATCTTCATGTAACGAACGTTACTGTTAAATTACAGAGGCTCTTCAGAGACAACGAGGCTATAATTGTTTTAGAAGCCCGTTTAAATTTAACTTCATTAAAAAAAATATCACCATTTTATTTAAAGTCGCTTTCACTGCGAGGCCATATTGTGACTTTGTTCGAGTGGTAATTGTTGGTACAATGGATTTACATTTCATTGCCAAGTACTGGCCAACGTACGCAAATCAATATTTTTAGAGTTGTGGGATTTAATCGATTAATCAATCAATTTCTGTTGTAAGATTAATCGGTCAAAAATATTTAGTCGAATAACCGAGTTGATTAAAATTAATCGGTTGTAGTTGATATTAATTATTATTTTAATACAAACTCATACTAGAAATTCCGACAATATTTCTCTCTCGGAAATTGCTTACTTAAAAGCACAATAGTACTGTTGTTTTCTAACTGTGAACCAGGTAGCGTCAGTGTCTTCGGGGAAGATGAAACGGACTTTTACAGTAAGGGAATTTTCAAACTTACAGAACAGCGGGAAAAATGTGTGCAAAGAAATGGAAACTATGGTGAAAAGTGACAGAAAAGTCTGTAGATTAAGATGATGTACCTGGTTTGCCTAAAATATAAAAATTAATATTTATAACAATGGGTTGCTTGTAGAGCCCGGAATTTCAGATGCTAAAAATTAAGAATGACACTGAGTGTAGATGAATAGAAGTGGTGCCCGTGAGGAGAGTTTTAAGCTTAGTTCACAAGAGTCCGATATTCAATTATAAACAACAGAGTCAGAAGGACTGAGCAATGGATCTTGTAAACCGTGCGCTAGTTTGTAAGTGGTGGTTAATAGGATTAAAGACCTTTAACGATACCAAAGGAAAAATATTGAATGACAAGAATAGCATTTCAAAGAAGTGGAGGCATGGCAATGATCTTGTAAATCGTACGCTAGTTTGTAAGTGGTGGTTAAAAGAATTAGAGACCTTTAGCGGTACCGAAGGGAAAATACTGAATAACATCTCAAAGAAGTGGGGGTATGGCTTTTGTATTTATACGGCCTTACTAATAAAAACTCTATATACAGGCGTTTAACTGTCTTATACTTATACAAAGAGTAGCTCGTTTATAAGTCGTGTGTAAATTCCTTACTAATATTCACTACATACGCCGTGTATAACAGTATAACTGTTACATAGCTACGTCATAGTTTCGTCATTACTTCGTTACGAAAGGTAATAGAATATCTGAGGTTCTCTATTGCATCCGGTAGAGCGCTCTAGTGTGCTGTGTTAAAGTATCGATAGTAGAACTGGCTCTGATCGATTACAACAGTATATTTTGGTCAAAGAGTACAAGCTACCGCAATATTATTCTACTTATTCTGTGCTCTTTGGTTTGTTCTTCTGTGGTTACAAGGCGTCCATCATCATAAAATGACAGTCGATACGAACAGCTGTTAGAGGGGCGGCCATTTTTTCTGTATATATAACGCTTAAACAAGGGGTTTCGTGTACATAACTACTGCAAAGCAATTTCCATTGTATAGTTACAGATTGTTTATACATCAATTGCTTATGCATGGTTTATTAGTAACAATTTCTGTCTCAACGCTGCATAAGTCTCGTATAAAAACTATACACGGTTTATTAGTAAGACCGATAAACTATAGCGAGGAACAATATTAACTTTTAGCACCTAAAATTCCGGGTTCTACTTATGACTTTCAGTATGATCCTCGTATATATAAACAACAGAACTTTTTCAGGGCAGATAAAATGACGATCTGCCATGAAACTACAGTGGCAATGAACTTCTCTTTCTTTCACTTCTATGTATCTTTTGGCAGCCATAATGTTTACAACGAAGCATTCAATTTATACGTGTGTGCACGACGAACTCTTTGTTTATGGCAGGAACTGTACTGTCGTCCGCTTCGAATTCCTGACGTGTTATAGCGTACCTGAGTGTTGTGCTGACACAAGGAATGCTTTGCACATATTCTGCTACAAAGGCGGAAAGCTACTGAATTATGAAGAAAAAGACGTCGCCATGTCACTCCAGCCCGCAGACCGAATTCCATTAGGAGTAACTCGCTGACACTCGGTGGCGTCGAAAACACTAGCAGTGATTTCTAATTTATGTCCTTCTCTCCATCGTGAATACGGTGACGTCTTTTTGAGTGTATAGTTCATTACATTACTTCGTAGACACAATTTGAAATAATGTTCCTAACAGTACATTATGCAACGAGCCTATAATGGTAGTAATTAAGACGCAAGCATGATTGCTTATGAAACGAGCGCAAGCGAGTTTCATAATTTTCATACGAGCGTCTTAATTACCATTATAGGCAAGTTTCATACGACTTTTTATGCTCGACCATATTTCTAACTTGAAAGTATTCAAAATTATGGTTATGTGCGAACTGACCTGAATTGTGAGATGTGCGCAGACGCGAAAGTATTGATTTTTTCCGAGGCCGAATTTCATTGACTTTGGCACAGAATAAGATGAACATTATTCTGGTATAACCTGAAAATTGATTTAGAATTGAAAAACGAGATGACAAATTGAATTTACTTGAATATTATTTACAATTAACTCTAATTATTATAATAACAGAACATAACCTTCTGCAATAGTATTGGATTTCCAGCCTCCGTGACTTTTCGCCAATTCTCTTTCGATTGCATATCCGAGAATAATCGATACTTGCGCTTTTATAACGGTACAAAGCTGGCTTGTCATTGGCCGAACACCTGTAAGCTGACTTGTCATTGGCTGAACACCCGTACTTTAATGAGTAGGTGTACTTTAATGACATGCATTAAAGGACTGCTACCAGGTATATAATTACTACATTTCAGCATGGTCGAGCATAAAATAAATTAAACATCTTTAACAAACCTTTAATATTACTATCGCCTTTACTTTATAACTTTGCTCTAGAACAGGCGTTCTCAGCCTGGTGCTCCCGAGCACCATGGTGCTCTTTTAATGACACTTGATGCTCTCGTCATGGTGCTCGCGAGCACGAACGCTCCTGAGGTTCTTTTTCAATTCAAATGTTGTTGTATGAGCCGAAACAAATAATGTTCCTATCCATCAATTATAATATCTTAGAGCAGAGGTCTCCAAAAAGCGTATCGTCATTCGTGCTCTCGATGCTGCCCGCCGAACACAGTGTGCTGTAAGGCTAGAGAAGAGGGAGAGACTCGTACCTCAAGAGATGGAAGCGATCAGTGGGGGATCGCGGCAACAGTCTGCTTAGGTTTACAAATAATAACATCAACAGAATAAGAAATATCATACGTTTGTATATTATTTTGACATATATCAAGCTGGAGCCCCGTCTGTTGCTATTCACACAAGCCATTGCAAATTCAACCTCTTCTGTTCTATGGTGCCTTTCAGTGCCTGGAAAAGATCTTCTCCAGTTATATTTTGTAATTACATCTAGAAGACATTCAGACACAGTAAAATTTTCATTAACTCCTCGAATGAAAATGGCTAGGTGAACTTTGTCATATCTATCTGTGCTTTCGTCCAATGCAAATGAGTAAGCTACAAACTGGTTAATTGTGGTTTCGACTTCAGAATCAATTACATTTACAATCTTGAAATTCCTTCTCTGAACTGTAATTGGAAACAATTTAATTTTCTTAAACTTTGACTTTGTTCTGGACACAGTATTTTAGTAACGTCCTGTATGCACGATTTTACAATGATGCTTCTGTAAAGGGCTTCATTGATTTTCCAATATTCCAAGCTAGAACATAGCTAACAAGAAGCTTTTTTTGTTTAAGACTGAGAACACGTATATGATTTGTGTTTGTATTTTCTTGTTTTATATTTATAAAAATATTTGTAGGCCTAAGCATTTCACCTAAAATTAAACAAAAAACTATAAGTATGTCATGCGGAACTGAGTGCAAACGTATTGTAATATACTGATTATTATGTATAACCAACAGTTATACAGATAGCCCCAAAATAAATTATTTTCACATGTCCAACATGCCTGTAATTGTATGATAGTCTTTGTGAAGAGTCCAGTATTGTCGTCGCATGTTGATTTTCAACAAACCCTTAAGAATTTTCGAACAAAATAAGCATTTCACATTCTCCTCACTAACACAAAATATTTCTCTTCCTTTTCATCCTTGAATGTACTACGTCCATGATTAGAAGACATTGTGAAACGGTGGAAGACGCCGACCAATACAGTGATAATGGCAGTCCGCCACTGCTCTTCTTTTGCGCATAAACATTGAGTACAGTACAGATGGGGATGGGTGAGGCGGAGCGCGCTCATTACGTACTGGCTTCGGTTCCGTTCAGGGGCTTACTTGCGAGTACGGTTTTGGAGACGTCTGTCTTAGAGAATTGACAGGCCTTTTACGTGTTTCATGGTATGTCATTCCTTTTAATTCAGTGTAGACTTAATCAGAAAAATCAATATTATTCAAGAGAATAATTCATGGCTCCTTGTGAGGAGCTTCAATTGATAGATCTCCAAGTCCTTCTTAGCTCTGAAATATTTGTTTTATGGGGTTGGATGAAATACTTCGTATAGCAAAGGAAGGGGGAAACGAGAAAGGCGCTAATCTACCGTATTTTGGATGCGGCATAAAGAACAGCCACGAGCAAATCTCCCGAGCGATGAGCGCGATTCACGCCCGAGCGCAACAGTGCATTGAAGCAGAAGGAGGTACTTTTGAAAATGTGCGAAAACAACGACCCCGACTTCTAGAATATTAGATATGTATGCATACGTGAATATAAACTGTAAATTTGTCCGTTATCTGTCTCTAAATGCGAGTTAGTAGAATGGAATTTCAGAAGTTTTTGTGAAATCAAAGAGCCATATCTCCGTAACCGTTCGAAAACGGACCCATATGAACTTTTTGACTCATGCCCACGTGCATCAACGTCGGTTAGTGTAACCATCGGTTAAAATAGTCACCTAATCCCTGATTAAGCATTTTTACGGTGGATCGACCTCGGTTGCGACTTAAATAGGAGGTTAACCACAGTAATCAATAACCGGCCAAATATGAGCGGTTAAAGGAGATAACCAGCGATTAGTAGAGCAAGTAAAGCAAAATGGCGGCCAGAACCACAGGTGATTATTTCGGAGACGATTATTATTGTACAGTACTTGAATTACTTGGATAGAGCATGAGCGTGAAGGTTCTTTAGTGGAAAGAGAGAATTCTTACGAGGAATTAGGTGACAGAAAATTTCAGGAGGGATTTCGTTTATCAAAATCTACAAATGGATCACTTGAAATAACACAAGAACAATCATATTTCTCCTACGGATCGGCTGCTTATATTACGATTCTATGTAATTGTTATTTTCTGTATTTTAAGAGGGAATACTCAAATACCGGTATCTCTTTCTCTATGTCACTGGCTGAACAAAGAGAGGTTATGGATGGATCTTGGATAATGCACAATTCCCTGGTGTAAATGGAGTCCAAGATCGTACACACATTCCTACTAATCTTCTGCATCCTTTTCCTTTATGGATATTCCATCTTTTTTATATAATACATTTAAATCTAGTAATTAAGTCTATCGATACTTCAACCTAACATTGGGATATAATCATTTTTGCATTCAATTTTCCATTTTGTACGATTTTAACCTAACAGTACTGAAAAATAAAGAAATGGAACTCACAAAAATATAGCAACGCCCAAAGGCAAACAAATGCAACGCGAAAATGTTCATTTCGATGCAGAACATAGTGAGCGGAGTCGTTTTTAGACGTTGACTATTATCTTTGCAGCGGTATTGATGCTTTCCTTTAGTCATTTTGTAGAAACAATGTACCATCATAGACTTTACTCTGGTTAAATGAGGTGTCAGCTAGCCATGTTTTAGTAATCGGTGATTATGAATGGTGCGCATAAATTACATTTTAACCACGGCTACTGTTTAACCATTGTTTCGTAATTATGATTACTGCGTTTTTAATCAATGTTGATGCACTTCGCCATCAGAATGACTTCAGAATTCACATCCTAAATCTTTTACCTTTCCTTGTAAATCACCCTGTATATAACTTATAAAGAAACAGAAGCAGTTCCTCTTCCAAGCAATCAAACGGAATCTCCTTCGTAACAAAGACTTAAACTCTAAACCTGTGAATTCTTCACTTTAGCAATGACAGCAACTGGAATCGAACTCGTGGTCTGCCTACGTGGCTAGCATTCCAATTTTACAGACGGTGTTATAAATATCTTTGAGACGGACTCCTTGATGAAGCACCGGAAGAGCTCCGGCAATGAGATTCCAGTCAGAAATCGACATTGAACCAATTTAACAAGCTGCAAGATAGATAGACGGCGGGTTGCAGGCCATGTTCTAACGTCCAGATACTTCATTCCATCTCCGGTGAACTTCTACCCTCATATTTAACAATAACGGAAGTCTCCTTGGCCCTTGGCTTGTGTGGGAAATAAAAAGCAGGCATTCTACCACCCTACGCGTTCACAAAATATCTACACTTCGGTGATAAATATTTTGTCTAAACCGGTGGTTCCCAATTAGCTTGGAACTGCGGACACAATTTTTTTAATCCAAGCATGGACCCAATGATTTTCAAAATTTGTATAACGTATACTGTAGTAGTTTCCTATGTGAATAAAGTTTTGTAAAATGTAGCTATGGGGTATTCCTTTATAATTGATTTTGTCTCTCCATTGAATGACCAAGTATGTTATCATTTATATTAGTGCTGTTGATCGATCAAAATATTTAATCGATTAACTCTATCGATTTTTGATCGAGTTGAAAAAATGTTTTAATATACTGTAATACATATTTACTGATAAATTTAACTTGTGTTTGGTGATAAGCATAAGTATTAAATGTTGTATATCTGTGTATATTGTATCGTTATATTATATTGTAAGTTCACAGGGCTAACGGCTTCGAAGCTGGGTACCTGGTTCTAATGAAGTGCACTGGTAGCAATCTAAAACATGGGGGCATGAGATAGTTACTCTGCCTGCCATTAAAAATTCACTTCACTAAGTCCCCAAGGTAAAAAAAAAAAAAAAAAAAAAAAAAAAAATTATAAAACAACTATTTTAATTACTTACTAACATATTTATTACTAGCCGTACCCGTGCGCTCCGCTGCACCCGTTAGAAATAAATATAAAGTAATTAAATAATTAAAATAGGACATTTGATCCAGGGAACATTCGTGTTTGATGGAAGGATAAATCGTTTAATATGTTACTTAATTTAAATTGCATCCAAATAATTAAAATGCGATCATTTTGGTCCAGAGACACTCATTTGGTGCAATGACAATTCCTTTAACATGTTTCTTAATTTTTATTACATGCAACCATAGCTTAATGAAGATTGACATAATTTAGATTTAATGTGTATACTTTATATTACTTGCTATATGTTTCCATCGAATTACGGTAATAACTTAATTTTAACCCTTGTTTTCTATGTATTCAGTAAATGGCGCTTAGCCCACTATGGTTCTGAACACTTCAAATAACTTAAATTATATTATATTTATTATATTATATTATATTATATTATATTATATATTATATTATATTATATTATATTATATTATATCAGAAGTTACTGTAATAACATTATAGCATTATGTCCATCTAGAGAAACTACACTTTCCAATGGTGAAATAATAATTAATTATACAAATCGGTTAATTTAGCTTCCGATATTACTTCATACAAACACAGAAACATTCTCTGTAGGCTATCTTTCATAGCTTTCGATTGTTGCTGTCCAAGGCCCCTTATAGACGAAGTCATTTGTTTTTTAATTCATTACACGGCCTTAGATGGCAGTTATTTTAATTTTAAAACTCATTTATCTCATTAAATATTAGTCCTATCAAAATTTTTCAAGGAATAAAACTTATTGCAAATTATTTTTAAAGAAACGTTTGTTATGTAACATTTTTCACAAAAATCAATAATAAGCGAGATATTTCGATTTATTTAATTCAGGCCCCCTTATAACCCCCCTTTCAAATAATGTACTTTGAATGCCATATAGCCTAAAATCTAAGTTACAACGAACTTAATTTATATTCCAATTTTCATCGAAATCCGTTCATCCATTATCGCGTGAAAAGGTAACAAACACACAGACATACATACGAACAAAAATTTCAAAAAAGCGATTTTCGGTTTCAGGGTGGTTAATTATATATGTTAGGACCAATTATTTTTGGAAAATCGAAAATTACCAGATAAATTTCGGCTACAGATTTATTATTAGTGTCCACACCTGTGGAGTAACGGTCAGCGTGTCTGGCCGCGAAACCAGGTGGCCCGGATTCGAATCCCGGTCGGGGCAAGTTACCTGGTTGAGGTTTTTTCTGGGGTTTACCCTCAACCCAATACAAGCAAATGCTGGGTAACTTTCGGTGCTGGACCCCGGACTCATTTCACCGGCATTATCACCTTCATTTCATTCAGATGCTAAATAACCTAGATGTTGATACAGCGTCGTAAAATAACCCAAAAAAAATAAAAATAAAATTTATTATTAGTATAGACGAGGCTTATAATTGAGCCGTTGAGAGCAAAAGTGGTGTAAGTCAAAAATGGGTAACGAGGGTTAAAGTAAACATTCTGTAAAATACGGCGCAAAGTAGCAATTAATATTCAATTTATTTAAAATATTAGTAGTAAGTGGACAGCATGAAGGACATACTAATTGGTACTTTGCGCTGTATTTTATAGAATTTTTACTTTATATCTCATTACCTAATTTTGATTTACACCACTTCTGGTCTGAACGACTCAATTTATTATGTCCATTTCTCCGGTATTTTTTGAGACAAACATAAATAACAAAAACTATGAAGACTCACCTATAATTATAGTTAATACTGCTTCATCCATGATTTTAAACATCGGAGTCATTTACATGCTTTCCAAAGTAAACCATATTAAAATCGGAGTAATAATTTAGGAACACAATTCATGTTGTTTGCATACGAAGAAAGGAAGATTGTAAATAGGCCTATATGATGCAATAATAGGATCGTAAAGCAATTGAGGACCTAGCATAATAAATGTGCTACGTGCCAAAAATAACTTTCTGAGATATTGATGAAAACACACATGTTGAGATACTTACAACACAGAATGCTGCAGAACAGCGCTTAGAACCAATTTATATATAACCGGTCGCAGAACAGCCGCGAGGTTCAACATTCGACCGAATATCCGGTCTTCAAACGGTTGCGCCTAAAGTCTTGCTGGCTAGACAGAACCACAGATATATAGGACAGAACACCAAGCGCATTTCATCATACAGGAACTATGATGACATTTTCTAGCTACACAAATGGAGTAACAATTGAATGAAATTTACTTTTACTTACTTACAAATGGCTTTTAAGGAACCCGAAGGTTCATTGCCGCCCTCACATAAGCCCGCCATCGGTCCCTATCCTGTGCAAGATTAATCCAGTCTCTACCATCATACCCCACCTCCCTCAAATCCATTTTATATTATCCTCCCATATACGTCTCGGCCTCCCTAAAGGTCTTTTTCCCTCCGGTCTCCCAACTAACACTCTATATGCATTTCTGGATTCGCCCATACGTGCTACATGCCCTGCCCATCTCAAACGTCTGGATTTTAAGTTCCTAATTATGTTAGGTGAAGAATACAATGCGTGCAGTTCTGTGTTGTGTAACTTTCTCCATTCTCCTGTAACTTCATCCCGCTTAGCCCCAAATATTTTCCTAAGCACCTTTTTCTACTAATTAAAAAAAATGTTAGCTTGAAATAGGATTATAATTGATTGGTCACTTTGGTACATTTACCTTCATAACTAATGTATAAATCAACTAATGGACACCGGTAACAACAAAGGAAATAAGTGTGATGCATAGATGAAATCTGACATGTAAACAAATAAAAAAATAAAATAAATTACAATTACTTACAAAAATAGAAGAGCAAATAAGTACACACTTACTATTGTAACGTTCATACTTTAAACTCAAAATGCACCGGCTACCTCTGAAAGAGTAGTTGTTTTATAGTCTATGTCTTTTAATTATTCTAAGTGGATGTATTATTATTTCACTAATAAATCATTTTTAAAGAGTTAAAAGGTTATTAACAAAAATAAAAGCACTCACAAGCTCTAATGATTGTAGCTTCATGATGCGTGCTGTTGCAATACCTAGATGAATGAATGAATCAGTCAGTCAGTAAGTCAGTTAATCAGTCAATCAATCAATCAATCAATCAATCAATCAATCAATCAATCAATCAATCAATCAATCAATCAATCAATCAATCAATCGATCAATCAATGGGGAGAGAGGAGAAAATATCAATTGAAAGAAGGTACACGATGATAATCCCGTTCTTGCATCGATTCTTGGAGCTCCTGGATGGCTCAATAATATCTATCTTTCGTGATTCAGAGCCGTCCAACCGAGTGAGATTCGGACATTCGTTAAACCGAACATTGGACTACTCCGCGAGACGGAAGAGCTTCGCATACTGTCTATAGCTCCAGGCGTTCAGTAGCAATATGTCATTTCTATCTTTCGTAACCGGTTGTGCACGACTCTACTACAACACCGTCTTTTGGCGCACGAATGAGTCACTTACAGTTGAGCTGCGACAAAGACAATTTAATATGATATTCTCATATGGATGTTCCTCAGATTGAATAAAATGAAATTTGTAAAATTGGCACATCTAGAATATTAGGTCTTCCATTACTGTGTTGATTACACAAATACAGGGGCATCATTTTATTTTTACTTCAATTTTTATTGTACATGAGTTTTTGAATGTACTTCACTCCCACCCCTTCTACTAACGAAGTTTCAACTGTCCTTCACACAGAACCAAGGCTGCTTATAGTAAACAGTACTGAGTTAGTGAGTATAGTACGTTTCAGAAATATGTTCGCGTTTTCCAGTGACGAAAGAGCTTTCAATATTAAATCATATTTTCGCACAGGTACTGTCGTCAGTTTGCCTATGTCGCCCACCTGCTTCTGCTCGCCCCTCTGTAAAGGCTAGTGGCTGGGCTGTCTTAGCTCTTTTCTGAAAATATTAATTTCTGTTAGGAATTGGACGTCTACGTAATATTATACAACTGTTTAAAAAAACTTAAATAAAAGGGCCTTGTTAAATAATTGTCACGTGATTTCCCTTCTGTCTACGATCCTGCCACATAACCACTTGGACGGACAATAGATATCATGTCTGAGTAATTTTATCTGTGCGGGTCGGGCAGAAGTGAAGATTGAATTTACAGTACGTAAGGTACTCTTTCATAGAGTGGGTACAGAATTATCTCAACATGAATTACTAGTACGAAGGACGAAACTGGTAATTGAAATTAGAAGCAATAGTCTATAGTGCAATAATATGCACAAAAGAACTGAAGCCTGTATCGAAATGAACGACCACAATTTTCAAAAATGTGTTTAAATATCCACAGGGTAAACTAGGGTCTGTTGGACACTCCGTACTTTAATGTGTTACCACGCCACTTGTGGGCACCACATTCAGCTAGAAGTCAATGAAGGAAGTAGCCACGAGTGGGGCTACGTCCGTCATTGACTACTAGCAGAATGAGTGCCACAAGTGGCGTGGTAACACGTTAAAGTACAGAGTGTCCAACATGCCCGACTGTCCAACAGACCCTAGTTTATCCTATTATGATTATTCTTCAATTTAACTTCATTCTCTATATTGTACGCTAATGTGCTGTAGACAGTATAATATACACTACATAATGAATACGTTCGCATGGATAACTCAGTTCGTGAGTTAAAAACACTTATTGTTAATACTGTACTGTATTTTGATTAAACAAAAAGTAATGAAAATTATCAAACTCAAAATTGCGATATTTTCTTGTTCACGTCAATGGATGAAATACTTGTCTTCCCTCCTATATCTAGTAAAGTGATTTGTTTGTATTTTACGCCAGTAACATCGAACTCCAGTCGTGGAAGGGGTAGCAAACGGTGTTTCTGGCTCTCAACCGTTAATCCAAAGGTATAGCCAGGTTAGTATTAAAAATGTTGTTAAAAATAGAATGATGTCTCTGTATTACCTACATGAAGTTGAAGAATGCATCGTTAGAGTAACAATGGACAATTTTACAATGAGAGACATATTAAGGAAAGACAATACCGAGTTAATTTTATATTAGTACTAGTATTGTAAAACGTTTGGCCGTTTTAAACGAGCTGTGTTGCTAGCCTTCATTTTCTATAGCGTGGTTATTGTGTAGCACTCATGTATACGTCCGCACATGCTAACAGGAAACGAGAAGGATGTAAAACTTGACAGCAGAATGTAAAATCCTGAAACATGTCCGTCCTGTATGTTTTCATTACTGTGGCGATCGGCAACTGTTCTAAAAGCAGTTGGTAAGCATGAATGCTGCCCTATTATTTTTTTTTTCGTTATTATTTTGTTTTTAATAATCTCCCTGCTTTAAAGCATGTCATCAAACTGTCTAAAGTTTAATATGGCGTGCGCCGACGAACGAAATTAAAGTTAAATTAACGTTTTTAAAACAACTTTGTAAAGCGAGAAATAGTTTTTCTCTATTTTACTTACAGTAAATTAAATTCCTCATTAAAAAGTGTTTATATTAAAACCATCCATGGAACTCTAGTAAATAGTTTCTTTATTAGATGTAAATTAAAATTCTCATCAAAAAGTCTTCCATAAAGGAATACCTGCATTGTTGGAATTTAATAAATGTAAGTGAATGTTTCTTTTCATTACGCAGTCTGGAAAATGCGGAAAGTAAATTGTCTTCGGCATTTCTTGCGATAGAATAGGTAAATTTAGTTCAATGTCAGTTTCATACAATGTTCCGTTTCATCCGGTGCCGTCTTAAAACTTATGCGAACAGTGGGGAGACCAGAATTTAACACTAATTTCCCTATCACTCGCCTCAACATTCAAATCTTCTGATAACTCGGTAGAAGGAGAAAAATTACGACTTATAGCGGAGCGGAGAGTTGACATGTCTGACATCCTAGAGACCATTGGCATCCAGCCCTGATCACATATTATATAACAGATTGGCCATCCCCATGTTAAAAACGGTAACATGTAGAAGAGAACAAACTCAAGGATCGCTACTATCGATTAGTAACCACCGCTAGCTGGAAGTACAGTTGCTCCATGTAATTCAAATAGGAGTAACGTAACTTCTTCTATTGTCGCTAGATGGCAGCATAGTAAAATTGATAAAAGTTGTTGCCTTCAAAGCCCATAGAGTTTAATGTTTAATGGTTATGTATCACAGATAAATATATAAATTATCTCATTATTACTACTACTACTACTACTATTATTATTATTATTATTATTATTATTATTATTATTATTATTATTATTATTATTATTTCTTACCAATGTTTATTATTGTCACACTAACATTACTTATCCAACTTTCATTATTCACTTTCATGTTGTTTTATGGTCAAGATATTAATGCAATAACTATGTAACCAATTGTATTCAATTAGAATTAGAGTCTGGCTGGGCGAAAGAGAAGGCCTACTGACCTTAGCTCTGTCAGATTAAATAAATAAATTATTATTATTATTATTATTATTATTATTATTATTAGAATGATCAATCTGTTATATATGATTTGGGCTTCAAGATAATTATAAAGGATTTCTCTGTTAAGAATTTTGCAAATTTTTGTATTTTAAGGGGTTAGGTACAGCTTACAACAATAGAATTTTGGAAATATTCAACATTTTTTCTTCCATTACTGTATCTTGTACAATAATGAAAATTAGTATGTGTAAAACGCTGTCCTTCTGCTATAAGAAAAAATATTTTTACGATTAAAAAAAAAATATTTACTTTTTTTTTTTTTAATTCATTTCACTTTGTAGTGATGATGCGTTTCCCACATAACTCAAAAACTATTCAACATTCTGTGATGAAATGTTTTGTGTGTATTTATGCATGTCATATCTACAATATGATGCAATTTCACTTCTCTATCTGTGATAGATCATCTGATAAAAATAAATTCATTTAAAAAATGGTCAAATATCAGTATTTTATTCTAACAGAAAATTAAAAAAATATATTATTTATTAAGGAATGTAATATAAAGAGCATGATATTGTAAACATGAGTTTCAGCAATAAAATAAAAGAGAGAGAACATGAAAAAGTTAACAAGTTTATGAGTTATGAGGGAAACGCTTCATCACTGCACAGTGAACTACCAGCATTATGAATTTTGAAAAAAATATATAATTTTCTTAAATCGTAAAAACATTTTTTTTTTCATATGGCACAAGGACAATGTTTTACACATACCAATTTTCATTATTGTACAAGATACAGTAATGGAGGAAAAAAATGTTGAATATTTCTAAAAATTTTATTGCTGTAAGCTGTACCTAACCCCAGATGGCTTTATGGTTTGAATCTCATGGTTTCTTGCTTAATCAAGAAAAAACGATCAACATAACTTTCAGCCTAAATTATCTAATAAATAAGGACAGCAGACTCAACTACACAACATTTCTAGGACTTTTTATAGACTCCAGTTTAACATGGGATAAGCACATCGAATACATATGCACAAAGCTATCAAGAGTTTTATATTTGTTAAAGAAATTAACGACTTGCGTTTCTCAAAATTATTTAAGATGTGCCTACTTTTCTTTCTTTCAGTCCATAATCCGATATGCCCTAATTTTCTGGGGAAATGGAACCAAAATTGGAAGCGTCTTAATTTTACAAAAGAAAGCCATTAGAATTTTATGTAAATCAAACTAGGTATCTGGAACATTGTCGGCCACTTTTCAGACAATCACGGATTTTAACAATCATAAATTTGTATATACAGTCTATGATCTAATACTTTACACTCGACAAAATATCGACAATTACTCATTAGTGGCCAATATACATGATCATGAAATTATAAATAGAGAACAAATTAATATTCCATATTGTGGATTACACAAGAGCAACACAAACTTTTTAATTATGGGGATGAAATTATATAATAAGCTCCCAAGTCAATATTATAAATTACCAATCAATAGCTTCAAAACTATATTTTACAATTGGTTATTAAATAATCTTTTTTATTCTGTTGCTGAGTTTTTCAACACAAATTTGTATGAAATTGTATTTTAATAAATAAGTTTAATTGCAATTTAATTAGTTTTCCTTAATTTAAGAGTATCAAATTATTTCATGTTTTCATTGTATTACTTAAATTTTACTGTTTCTTTTATTAGTTTTTTTTAAATGTATTTATATGTTTTTCAATGTATTCTGACGAAGCCTAAAACTGTATATCTAACGGCCAAATAAACTGAATTGAATTGAATTGAATTAAACACTTGATAAATAATAAATAATTCATGGTAATTTCATAATGTGCGTCTGTGTTATTTCAGTCAGTACGATTTACCAAGGATAATTTTGTTTCGAAACTTTTGTTTTTCAAGTTCAAGGCTCATGTTGTATTGTCCAAACTTTTGTACATGATGTTTTCTTAATGTCAAAGCGCTGATTTGTTGGTGTTACTAATAAACGTAAGTTTATTTGATAGATAATTTACGTTTTTATTCTGTGAGTGGTCGTGTAGACAGGCCTAGAGCAATGATTTGTTGTCCACATGACTTACTTACTTACAAATGGCTTTTAAGGAACCCGGAGGTTCACTGCCGCCCTCACATAAGCCCGCCATTGGTCCCTATCTTGAGCAAGATTAATCCAGTCTCTATCATCATATCCCACATCCCTCAAATCCATTTTAATATTATCCTCCCATCTAAGTCTCGGCCTCCACAAAGGTCTTTTTCCCTCAGGCCTCCCAACTAACACTCTATATCCATTTCTGGATTCGTCCATACCTGCTACATGCCCTGCCCATCTCAAACGTCTGGACTTAATATTCCTAATTATGTCAGGTGAAGAATACAATGCGTGCAGTTCTGCGTTGTGTAACTTTCTCCATTCTCCTGTAACTTCATCCCTCTTAGCCCCAAATATTTTTCTAAACACCTTATTCTCAAACACCCTTAACCTATGTTCCTCTCTCAAAGTGAGAGTCCAAGTTTCATAACCATAAAGAACAACCGGTAATATAACTGTATTATAAATTCTAACTTTCAAATTTTTTGACAAGAGACTGGATGATAAAAGTTTCTCAACCGAATAATAACAGGCATTTCCCATATTTATTCTGTGTTTAATTTCCTCCCGAGTATCATTTATATTTGTTACTGTTGCTCCCAGGTATTTGAATTTTTCCACCTCTTCAAAGGATAAATTTCCAATTTTTATATTTCCATTTCGTACAATATTCTCGTCACGAGACATAATCATATACTCTGTCTTTTCTGGATTTACTTCCAATCCTATTTCTTTACTTGCTTCGAGTAAAATTCCCGTATTTTTCCTAATCGTCTGTCGATTTTCTCCTAACATATTCACGGTTGTCCACATGACTGTAACTAAAAAAATTCAGCGAAATTGACCTACGTTTATGTGAAATTTTTTGCTTGTTTTAGATTCTTTATCAATTCCCCAGAGCTTTTCCGCACGTTTTGCTACACCTTGTACAATTTTATTTTTTTTTCTACATAACTAGGTCAAGTTTCCCAGCTATTCAAAGCAAAAGGGAGATGCTGAATTGAATAAATGATATTGAAGATGTACTTTATGCAGAAAAGCACAAATATGTATAGTAAAGTAAACAAATAGATGAATACGTAATAAATGTAAATATCATTTGAATAGGCTACTTTTAACATTGGCAATAGAGATCAGGGTGGCCTTTCAGTTGATTCAGTTCACGACAATTGTTTGCCGACCTGTTTTCTCTGTTCAGTTGATTGGCTGCTCTGTCATCCAGATGATCAGGCAGGTTGTCAGTTAATTAGGCCGTTCGTATCGTCTGAAGTTGGCTTTGTTATCGGCACATATTGCGCAGGTTCGATGGCTTGCAGTTGGCTTTCGTTTGAAGTGCAGTTTTGGAAGTTATTGATTTAATATACCTGACCTTCCTTCTCTGTGACGATAGACACCGTCGATTTAGTCGCACGAGCGTCACCCTAGAAACCGTATGCAAGAATAAACAGAGTTCCCGGAAAGTATCGTGACGTCTACTTTTCCTTAAAAATCCTGGAAAAAATCAAAATCAGTGTCATGGAGGTGACATACACTTCCTCAGTATACGTCTTATGAATTCAGTAGACCCTATTATTTAATTTCTTTATCATGATGCCACTGATTGAATTCCCAATGTGCTCAGTCAATTTAAGAGAGCAGTGTATTATGATAATAAATTATTGAAATACACAACAATTTGATACAAACGAATGAGTCCTGTGGTTCCAAAAGATGTCTTATCCACTTCGTATGTTTTTTTTTTTTGACAAATCAAGAGAAACATTCTTCCCACTTTTTACATTAAAATAAAATATTTTTCATCCTTTAAAATAAATATTTTATAGTATATAGGTCAGGAACAGAAGCTCAGCAGGTTACTTTGTGCAATGAGGTTTTTATTTAAATGTTAAAATTGTAGGAGGCAAGTTTTGGAACTATATCTAGGAGAAGACAAGTTCTGGAAACGACATATTTGGATAAAGCATGATTTGGAAAAACACGAAAATCTTCAATATAAATTAAATTTTGTATTACAAGACTTCAAATTGACTGCCTCCGTGGTCTGTTGGTCAACATGCTGGCTTCCAGATCAGGAGGTCCCGGTTTCGATTCCCGAGCTCGGCTCTCGGTGAATTTTTCTTGAAGAAGAGTAGGCCTAATTCCCTGAGTGTCTTGAGTCTGGAAATTTGTATGAATGTGAATGTGATTGTGAGTGTGCCGGGTTAATATTAATTAACCAATCATCACAAATAAAAATACATCAGGACTGTCGCTGGGTAGTAACCTGAACACACGTTTCAGCGTCACATTGTTGACAAGTAACTCCATCTGTTAGCACAACCATAAAGCATCTAATAGATGCTATAGAGTTACCAACAACGGAAAAAAAAAAAAGACTTCAAATCAAAAGTTATACACTGTTAAAGAAGTAGTTTAATATCAATGAATAGTAAAAAAAACTCAAAATACTTTCATAATTAGAGAGTCAATGTAAATTAAATTTTGTATTACAAGACTTCAAACTTACAGCAGAGTCCGTACAGGCCAGTTTCTATCTGATGCTTTTCCAATTCACTGCGGGATAAAGCAAGGAGATGTACTATCGTCTTTACTTTTTAACTTTGCTCTAGAATATGCCATTAGGAAGGTTCAGGATAACACACAGGGTTTGGAATTGAACGGGTACATCAGCTTCTTGTCTATGCGGATGACGTGAATATGCGAGGAAAATATCCACAAACAATTAAGGTAAACGCGGAAATTTTACTTGAAGCAAGTAAAGAGATAGGTTTGGAAGTAAATCCCGAAAAGACTAAGTATATGATTATGTCTCGTGACCAGAATATTGTACGAAATGGAAATATAAAAATTTGAGATTTATCCTTCGAAGAGGTGGAAAATTTCATATAATATCTCTTGGTGCAACAGTAACAATATAAATGACACTCGGGAGGAAATTAAACGAAAGATAAATATGGGAAATGCCTGTTATTATTCGGTTGAGAAGCTTTTGTCATTTAGTCAGCTGTCAAAAAATCTGAAAATTAGAATTTATAAAACACATATACAGAGTGCGTCAGAAAGAACGGATGGATTTCACATGGCAAGAAAATTGTAAAGATTCATTAAATCAAAAATTTATTGTTATCAACATATTCACCAATACATGCAGTTTATTTATGTAAAACAACATTATCCATATGATGTCCTTGGCTTTCAATACAGGCATCGAGGCGTTTTCTGATGTTCGCCATCACTTTCACAGTCATAGCTGGTGCAATTGCCACGATTTCTTCACGAATCGCTGTCTTCAGTTCGTCCAGTGTATGTGATCGATGTTTACAAACTTACGCCTTCAAATGATCCCAAAGAAAGAAGTCGCAGGGCGCGAGATCTTACCGTAGCCTCGGACAATCTCAGTGCAATAGAATTTCGTCCAGGTGATTTCTTCTTTAATGTTGAACCTGTGATACGAAATGAAGCCTCCCACCGCAAAATTGTATTCCGAGTTGGAATCCTAGCGTGACATCCGATGTCGAAATGAGTCCTGAGTGGCGATCACAGACTCTTCATTTTTCAAAAATGTCTCTACGATGAAAGCACGTTGTACACCAGACCAACACCATGTTCTCAACTGAAACTGCATTCTCTGGCTGACCCAACAGTCGTGGTTCCCCTCACTATATCTCTTTCCTCGTTGCGTATCGATAGTTTGAAATCCATCCGTTCTTTCTGACGCACCCTTTATTACCGGTTATTCTGTATGGTTGTGAAACTTGGACTCTCACTTTGACAGAAGAACAGAGATTAAGGGTGTTTGAGAATAAAGTTCTTAGGAAAATATTTGGGGCTAAGAGGGATGAAGTTACAGGAGACTGGAGAAAGTTACACAACGCAGAACTGCACGCTTTGTATTCTTCACCTGACATAATTAGGAACATTAAATCCAGACGTTTGAGATGGGCAGGGCATGTAGCACGTATGGGCGAATCCATAAGAACATATTATAGAGTGTTAGTTGGGAGACAGGAGGGAAAAAGACCTTTGGGGAGGCCGAGACGTAGATGGGAAGATAATATTAAAATGGATTTGAGGGAGGTGGGATATGATGATAGAGAGTGGATTAATCTTGCTCAGGATAGGGACCGATGGGGGCTTAAATGAGGGCGGCAATGAAGCTGCGTGTTCCTTAAAAGCCAGTAAGTAAGTAAGTAAGTAAGTAAGTAAGTAAGTAAGTATTACAAGACTTCGAATCAGAAGTTATACATTCTTAATGAAGTAGGTTAAGGTCAATGATTAGTAAAACATATTACTAGAAAAACTGAAAATACTCTCATAATGAAAAAGTTTTCAAATGTCTTTAAACACCATGAACTGATTCAGAGTCTGGTTCACCACAAGTCGTCAACTGATTCAACATTCTGGGCTTCATAAGCACGATTTGTATTGAGGAGGTTAATGGAGAAAGATAATCCGACCTGATTTTCCCATCTATTGTCGAAAGGTTTTGTTAGGAGATTGTTAACATCATTTAATTTTCCTTCTTTAATGATGTTACCTTTGCAAATAACTCGAGGCTCAATTTCAAAAATGATGTGCCTCTTCTTAATAACACTCCTATGAAGTATGGAGTGAGAAAATTATGGAACAGACTTTCGGAAGATAAGACACAATTTGGAACATCAACCATATTTCTCCTATTAAATTGAATGCGAGAAGAATTTTTTTGGAACATCATTTTGTGTCCACACTTGTGGAGTAAAGTTAGCGAAACCAGGTGGCCCGGGTTCGATTCCCGGTTGAGGCAAGTTACTTGGTTGAAGTTTATTCCGAGGTTTTCCCTCAACCCAATATGAGCAAATGCTGGGTAACTTTCGGTGCTGGACCCCGGACTCATTTCACCGACTTTATCACCTTCATATCGTTCAGACGCTAAATAACCTAAGATGTTGATAAAGCGTCGTAAAATAACCTACTAAAATAAAAAATAAAACATAATTTTGTGGCAGTAAGTTATACTGTATATTGATCAGAGAGTAGATAAAGATAAAGATAAAGATAGCCTATTGTGTCCAATGAAGCGCAAAGGCCTCCTTAAATAAGGGAAAGCTCTATTTGCTTAACGTGATGAGCTAGTTCACGTTAGACGTGATATTTAAGTCTAGGAACTTGAATTTCTTTAACAATGATTCTCTCACTGCCTTTCACAACTTCCTGTCTATGCACAAATGTCTCTCGAGTAGTTTCCACTTTCTGCTGTCTCTTGCCTCTCTGGACCACTGTTGACCTGCCTGTTGTCTGAAGAAGTCTGCCCATCTGCGCCGAGGTCTGCCTTGAAGTCTCCTTCCTATAAAGGGGTCCCACATGGTAGCTCGGTATGTACATCTGTCGCGATCATAGAGTGCAGTAGTGTAATTATCTGAATTTTCACACGTTTTGGAACTATGGGACTAAAATGTAACTTTTCGGTCTGACAAGAAATTTTACAATATTACATTTGTTCGGACGAAATTTCAGCACATTTAAAGGACAAAACTAAAATTCTTTCAACCATTTATTACCATAATACACTGCTTTCTTAGCTTATTGGGAATTGAATCAATGGGTTTTCCAAAAAACGCTATCTAATGCTTCATGTAAAACAATTATCACGAAACGAAAACAAAAACGAGCAAAATAATATTAACTTTTTTGTTTGAAATATCTCAAAGAATAACCTCCTGAAATTAATGACTTTACTTACGGTTCATTCTGTATATATCGGTAATAAATTAATAAAAAATAAAGGAATATACGAAATGAATAAATAGTAAGTAAATGAAGCATGATATTGCGCATACTAACTTTAAGGTAACTCGATATCTTGGGATAAACTTCTCAAACATTTTTAGGACTCAATTCCAATGTCATTAACCGTTTCGTCCGTATTTGTTTTTTTGTTTTGTTTTGTTTACAACAGTCCTTTTTTGTTACACACAGATCACATAGACCACTTACGAAGAAGTACGTTTGTGAAGGAGCTCAAGTTTCCGGATACTTTCGTCTAAAAAGTCGCTTCAATTTCTTGTAATCTTTCTTTTTCACTAACTGTTCCAAAATAAAATGCTCTTTGCTACAGTGAAAGTAATTTCTCTTTCTTTATTTGCAAACACTAACATTCTCTCACAGATAATGTCACAATGAACTCAACACGCGACCAATATATCCGTAATCCAACGAACTACACTTCTTACGCAGTTGATGCTAGCGGGATTCCCCATCACATCTTCCAACAATTTCCGTGCACGGCTTAGAACTCCATTGTTCGTTGACTTTCACGGTAATATAGGTGTCATGTTTTTCTTGTCATTCTGTGACGTAAAGAGAACGAAGAATTGTAATATGCGTTACAAGAGCGGTATGTTGAAGTTTTCATGTTCGAGGAAAAGTTTGAAAAAGCGAAACGTAGTTGAGCTTTTTTAATTTCCGAGAATTGAAAGAAAACATACCGCTCGTGTATCGTACATTATTTTGTGCGAAGATCGTTTATTACATACCTGAAAGAGGAATTTCTAATTAGTTGCAATGAAATCTCCATCTTGGTTTCTGTTCAATGACGGCAAATTTGCAAAACAAAAATATCTATCTTCAACATTGTTCCTTTAAAATGTTTTCTGTGTTTACTATACTCCAGCAGGCCGTGATATACGTCTTTCTTTTTTTCCCCCAGTCTATGATGAATCTGGAATCTTGTTGATTTTTTCACGGCTTCCTTAATGTTACTTGCGTCACGAATGCAGTAACTTTAGTGGAGTTGTACAGTTTACTTAATTTTTGCAAATATTTAAAAACAATAATTAACAGTGCAATTTAGGTGAAATTGCAGTGGTAAGTTTCCAATTTATAATTATTACTATATTGAACGTCTCTAAAAATAGTATGTTAAAAGCCTAAAGCAGTATAATCAATATGTCACTTAAGCGGTAAGAAGAGGGAAATTGTTATATGTGTTCGGTTGGGAATACTGAATGTGGAATTTTAGACTTACCGCGGGTTGGTTTTGTATGGAAACCAAGCAAATACGCACGATCTCGCACAAAATATTTTACGCTGGCATTACCGCTTAGCAACACTGTAACGGCTGAATATTGAACGGACACATGTCTTTACAGTAGTAGCCTATAGGCATATATTTTGTGATTCCTATAGGAATCATACATTGTACGTAAAATGACGCAGGGTGGTCTGTACAGTTCAATAACTCCTGAGTTTATGCATCCCCAGAGATCATCTGCGTAATGTAATGCATTTTCACACACGCAATCCGTAAGCCATCTTAATATTATTCTCCTACATTCTACCGCTCTCTCCAATGGCTTTTATCCTTTTAGGATTTCCGATAAAAATTATGTATGTATTGCTTTCCTCCCCTCTTTATGCAATGTATCTCCCGTCGCAAGATATTCGATCTAACTGTTCTGGATATTTCTACGACGTGAACCGAATAGACTTAAGTCCGCTGTATGAAATGTAGAGAAAAAGGATTCACTCCAACATCTCACTTCCATTCATAGAACACCAGGCTGAATGTGTAACTGAGATTTCCTATTTTGCTAAAAATCCTTTTATTTCGTTACGGCTTTGAATAAATTTACAGAATGAAATAAAAGTAAAAACAATCAAAATTATCTTTGTTATATAATACCAAAATTTATAGAACAAAGAAGGCTACAAACGAAAACTAACGAAACTATTATGTTTTTATCATTATGGCAGAACTATACAGGGTGATTCACGAGGATTTACCGTCCCTTACGGAGCTTATTTCTGAAGACATTCTGAGCAAAAAATGTCATATAAACATTTATCCTAATCTCAATATTTTCAAAGTAATACTAATTTGAAATTGTTTGTAAAATATCTTTATTTTTAGTTTTAAGTGTAAAAGAATATTACAGATAAAGAATGAACTATTCAGGAGTATCATTTCTTTAATTAGCTAGTATTCTGAAGCTAAAAATATGTTATGAATTCCATAGTTGCTTCATACAGAAGTTTTTCTTCGATTTTTAACTACAAAATTACATTTTCTTACGCATTTATCACAACAATTGTTACAAATCACGCCACTCTTGTAAATTCTTCAAGACTGTACATTAGGATGCATAATTAAACTATAAAGAATCAAGTTCCTAAAGATGTATAATTTGTAAACAATTTTTTGTGACAAGTACGTAAAAATGATGTCATTTTTAGTTAAAAATTGAAAAACAAAATCTGTAAAAAAAAAACCAACTGACAACACATTTTTAGCTTTAGAATACTAGCCAATTAAAGAAATGATACTTCTGAATAGTTCTTTCTCTATTTGCATTATTCTTTTTTTCCCTTAAAACTAAAAAAAAAAGGTATTCTACAAACAATTTCAAATTAGTGTAACTTTGAAAATATTGAGATTAGGACATATGTTTATTTGACTTTTCTTGCTCAGAATGTCTTCAGAAATAAGCTCAGTAATTGACGGTCAATCCTCTTGAATCACCCTGCATAACAAAAAAGTGACAAAGGGAAACGTCAAACTGTAGTCTTTGCCATGTCATAATAATACATGGCATTCGAAAAGTCACTTCGCACTTGACACATGTATAAGCCTATTATTATTATTATTGTTATCCAAATATTGAAACCTTATTTTACCTTTGGTATATTAGGGTTGTAGTTTGTTACATGTGAAATACATTATGTAGTGATAATACACAATTTTAAAGAATTAATAGTAGGTGTGAATCATAGTTACAATATAAATACACTAATTAAGAGACAGTAAACAATACTAAATACGTTATGCAATAATTACTTTCAGTTAAAACAAAATGAAATAAAATTAGAAATTATAATCGAAGGTGTAGAGAAATTGCAAGATTATTACATTAATTTGTGATCTTATACATAATTTTAAGCAATATTAATGAGATAATGCACAGAATTGGCGTAGTTACAAATAAAATACCTATTATAGAGTTGGTTAGCGATAGTAAAGAAAAAATAAAAACAAAATTACTTATGGTTACAAACTATATACCTGTCATCAAATACTCAACAATAGTAAAATCTATATGTATAAGCCTATAGCTCAGACATAAAAAAAAACTTTTTTTTTTGGGTGAATACATCTGTAAGTTCAGTCCAGTACAAGAGTGACATTCCATAAAGTCGACCAGCACATTTTCAGGCCAGTTTTTTCACGCCTAATTTCTAAACTTCATATTCCAATTATGTAAAAGACGATCTATAGACGAAGGATCAATTTATCCAAAGTGACTCTGACAAGGGAAGGGTTTCAGCTCGAACAGGAATTTTTGGTTAAAAATTTGTACAGAGGCTTACCTCACAATGGTGATGAAGACCCTAAAAGCATTCATTTGTGTAACTCCCCGTTTGGTTGGTATTTGTCAATACACTTCTTTAAAAATGTACATGAGGATTCTCTATAAAATGCATGAAACAGCATGGAGCAGAGCAATAAGCACAACACGCAGAAGCAACACCTGAACAATCTTCTGAACCACACTCCAGTGTTGAAAAATCAAATGCCACCTGAATTACATTTTTGAAGTCCGAGACTTGTTCAGGATTCACGTAGCCAGCTGACTGCCAGGAATACTGAAGCATAGGGCGGTACACTGGAGCAGACAACTGGTTATGAACAACAGAGTGCATTTTCATTATAAACACTCGATTTCCCAAGTTGAGTTCTGGATTCTCAGCAATGTACATGAGGATTCTCTATAAAATGCATGAAACAGCATGGAGCAGAGCAATAAGCACAACACGCAGAAGCAACACCTGAACAATCTTCTGAACCACACTCCAGTGGTGAAAAATCAAATGCCACCTGAATTACATTTTTGAAGTCCGAGACTTGTTCAGGATTCACGTAGCCAGCTGACTGCCAGGAATACTGAAGCATAGGGCGGTACACTGGAGCAGACAACTGGTTATGAACAACAGAGTGCATTTTCATTATAAACACTCGATTTCCCAAGTTGAGTTCTAGATTCTCAGCAATGTACATGAGGATTCTCTATAAAATGCATGAAACAGCATGGAGCAGAGCAATAAGCACAACACGCAGAAGCAACACCTGAACAATCTTCTGAACCACACTCCAGTGGTGAAAAATCAAATGCCACCTGAATTACATTTTTGAAGTCCGAGACTTGTTCAGGATTCACGTAGCCAGCTGACTGCCAGGAATACTGAAGCATAGGGCAGTACACTGGAGCAGACAACTGGTTATGAACAACAGAGTGCATTTTCATTATAAACACTCGATTTCCCAAGTTGAATTCTGGATTCTCAGCAATGTACATGAGGATTCTCTATAAAATGCATGAAACAGCATGGAGCAGAGCAATAAGCACAACACGCAGAAGCAACACCTGAACAATCTTCTGAACCACACTCCAGTGTTGAAAAATCAAATGCCACCTGAATTACATTTTTGAAGTCCGAGACTTGTTCAGGATTCACGTAGCCAGCTGACTGCCAGGAATACTGAAGCATAGGGCGGTACACTGGAGCAGACAACTGGTTATGAACAACAGAGTGCATTTTCATTATAAACACTCGATTTCCCAAGTTGAGTTCTGGATTCTCAGCAAGAGTCCTTATGTAATGTGTTATCCTCCGAGCATATATTTTGTATTGTCTAAGGAAATAGATATTCAGAGGCTGGATATATTTAGTTTTTTTAGGTGGAATGATCATGTATTCCACGTCCTAGCCTTGGAATGATTAATTTATTAAGGTTGCGTACTTGTGCGCTTTCAATGACTCGCATAACAGTATATACCGTAATTTCCCATAACTATGGTCCAGGCACCCAACTATGGTCCAAAACGCATTATGTACTACTTAGTCCCCCAAGAGTTCGGTCTTTGCCATTTAAGACGCCACTGTGATGGAATTATGTTCCCCATAGATGCTTCTATCTACCATTACACGTGGCAATGATATGGATGCTTAACAAGGTCAGTGTGCATCGTTCTATTGAATGTGTGAAGACACGAAACCATTCAGTTTGTGTTTGTCTGTTTTATTAAGCTCTCCTCTGTAGAACTGGTACGTTATAGATATATGATTCTTTGTACAATTAAACCTGGCTATATAGTGTTTACTTTCACGTAATAATTACACTGGCAGAGGTTAAGGACTCTGCGTGAAAAATGTTTAACCTCAAGGCTAGAAGTCAGTCCCCAACTATGTACCACAATTTTTCGTCGACCACAGTTGTATTTCATTTTGAAATATTTGTTTTAATGAAATGTGAACAATTTGATTATTTACTTCTGCAAATACGGTATCTCAGTATATTCTAAAACACCATTTAACATTATAGTCCAGTAAATAAAGAAATAGGCTGTTCCAGCATCAATGGTACTAGCACGAATAATGGTCCGGTAAAACGAAAACTTCAGGGTAGAAGGATCACAACCGTCCCTGTAAGTGACTATGAGAGCGATGAAATTGAATTGGATACAGATTATTATGTTTCCGGTGTACTCTTATATTTACAGACAGTGAGTCAGATGTGGAAAAGAAGACGAAATCTGTTAAAATAATGCTAAAGGTACATAGTTATGTGGTAGTTACTTATGAGGAGGAATTGTGGCCAGGGAAAGATTTGGAAGTGAAGAGCAATGGAGCTGTTGTTTCATGTATAGTACGAAGCGGCAATTACTGAGGGGAAGCAATATCCGCTATTAGTAACTTCTAGGTGGCCACAAAATCAGTTGACCATTTGCAAGAAAATTGAAACAATTTGTAAGTTTTTACACCTTTTAATTATATCCCTTTTTTGGCGTTGAAACTAATAGCGCAAGTGATATTAAAAGAAGAGTTTTTTTTTTCTGGGAAGCAATGTTTTCTTCTTTTCATAATGGGTTTTCTGATTCTCACCTCATAAAATAATTGAGAAACTTTAGGTGGCCCGGTATTTTTGCCGGTAAGTGTAGTTGTTCATTATTGCAGGAAAATGACTTTCAGATTTCACTTGTTTATTGTGTGTTTATGCAATGTGTACTAATAAAAAGAATCCATGTACTTTTCGTTTATTTTTATTATTTCTGTGCTAGATTATGTTTCTATCCTTAAATTAGAAACTCAATTTATTGATTTACGAATAATTACAGATCCAGCTATAGTCCATACATGCTTTCAAGCATGAATATATGAGTGGACCATAGTTGGGCAACTCAGAATCCAACTATGTACCAATGCTTATTATTTTTTCAACATTTGTAATTAAATAATTTCAAACACATATGCCAATATTTATTTAATATACACTTACAAGAGTCCGAAGCCAAAATTTCACTTAATCTGGATGAATAGTATTGAATATACAAAGAAAAATGTGACAAATGTGGACCATAGTTAGGAGAAACTACGGTACTTTTTATTAGCTGCAATATTTTCAGACAGAACGTTGGAGAAAAATGTTCTTAAATGGGCTTTAGACATTTTACCACTCGCACTAGCTTCTAGGCTAGGCTAGGCTTACGGGTAAGGTGTCCCAGCCCCTTAACTTGTGCAGTGCTCTCCCCACCCCTCAACTTGTACAGTGCTCTAACAGACAAACCACACATTACACAAACGAATGCTTTTGGGAGCTTTACAGAGATGTAAAGCTGGGCCTGTATACAAATTTTGGATACGAAATTCCTGTTCGAGCCGAAACCCTTCCCTTGTGAGATGGAACGAGTAACGTCACCTAGTGATACGCGTGACTGTGCTGTGATCATGCTACGAGTGTGTCGTGTTCTCTGCTTTTTAGATATATCGTGTCGTGTTATATTTTGTTTCATATATAGGGTTGTGCTGTGAAATTGTTATTTGCCTCCTTTTAGATGGAGAATATGGAAGCGATTGAAGAGAATATATTATTTTATTGCTTGAACGGTGTAGGCCTACATTTAATTTTGCAACAAAAGAAGAAGAAAAACATGTACGTGGAATTTGAGGAAATCCATATGACTGCATACAAACAATTCTTCTTCCTCTGATACATATCGTCAAGTGAGATGTACTGCCTAATAATAGATGCACGTAACAGCCAGAACTTGATTCAGAGGAGAGACCTACGATTCTGATACTCTATATCAGCGGTCATCAGCATAATGCACCCTCGGGCTAGCGTCTCTTACCCGTGGATAAAAGACTGCACTATGGTGCATCCGTGGCTGCTGGCGAGTATGCTCTCTCCTTCCTGCTGCTGAACGGGGCATATTACGAGGCACTGCTTACCCTTTACCCATTTCAGCGAGTGCTGACGACCACTGCTCTATATCAAAAAGATGGAATCATTTATATTATTATAAGTATTATTATTATTATTATTATTATTATTATTATTATTATTATTATTATTATTAATAGGCTACTAGCAAAACGAAGAAACTTTATAATTGATATTTTTAGGATATCCTAGTCCGTTTTCATTTCTATCAAAATCATCCGCACTACTTCCTGAGTTTTTTCTCATAAAAAATCCATTACTCAAAATCATTATTACGCAAGACATGGCTGCTATCAGGTTATCATTTACCACTCACATGTCACTTTTCTTCAACATATTCTCCTGCATAATTTTATTTTACTTAATTTTACAGAGTTCCAAATACAACGCATGTGCAGTGAACAAGAGCGCCTGTAAATATGCTACTGTCATTGCAAGTTATCTTGAACCTTACATCCCCTATGTCTGTCTTTGGAACTGCTCGGTACGGCGTGTACTCATCAACTTAACGGCACGGCAAGGATGCCCCTCCCTCGGGTAACGTGACTCTTTTCAGAAAACGTTGGTTATTTTACCTTACGGCTCTCTACTGTAAAAGAACTTGGTTCAATACAGACATCATCTTCTCTCGATACTCCGGTTTTGAGAGGAGAACATAGTTTCGTAGCAAGCTTTAATTAACCTGTTTGAGTAAGTATTTAAATATAATCGTGTGTACACTCCTCTCTCATCCGGGCTGGGGACCGGCAATGGAGGAGTTACTACAGCTACTTCTGTACATTATATAGGCCTGCATGACTTACACCTTCAGCTAATAAGTACATATTCTTGTAACAATATTTTACAGGCTTATTATTTGAATTTACATTAATTTACAATTATATACAATCCATATCCCTATCATTGCTGCCATCATCGCTTGTTCCAAAATTAATTATTTCGTCAATGGCATCATCCATTCGGAATTATCTTCTTAATCGTAGACTATGTACTACTTTCTGAACACGATAGAATTCTTCGATTGTATCCCGAATAACGTGTTGATCGAAGTCGTCCACTTCAACTTTACACAAGTCCTAATTCTGGAATGAAATAATATGTTTAGTAGAACTATAAGAAAATAATAACTTACAATAGTAATTCATTATGTCGTTCACAGTACACACACTATTGTACATAACTATTATAGCAATAATTTCTAAACATTACATAACTATTCTTTCCCGAGTAGTGTGAGGTTCATTCGGTTGTAATTCAATATTATTCTTAATTCTCTTCACGGAACTAATACTTTTGCCAGAGTATTTAGCCGCTCTCTCATATTCCTTAGCAAGAGGTTCCAGCAAATATTTGTTTAATTTTTCCTCCCCGCAACGCTTAATTTTATTATATTTGCGATAATTTCTCTTTCTCGGCTATGGATAACAGCGTTACTTTTTCTCCGCGGTGGTGTGATTTCACCATAATTACTACCCTGTGGTTGCTGCTCCATGGTAACACTACTGGTACGCAGTGAAGGAAATAGCTCTATGTTTCTTGACAAGAGATTATGCTGCGAAGCATGCGCAAACAACTCAGTTGGCTCCACCCGCGTTACGCGCTTCCTTCCCTCTGCCCCTCTGACCCCACTCAGAAGGTTCAAGATAACTTGCATTAACAATACTTGTGAACAGTCCTGTGGAACTCGTTCCCTACAAACAGGAGGACTGCCACTAAGACACGGCCCATTACTTCTTTCTGGTAGGTACTGTAGATCCCCAGTTCTCTGTCGAGAAACAAACAGCCATAAGCATTTATAAAGACGCTACAAACGTGGCTATTCCCCTGAAGAGCGTGGGTTCGATTCCCGTTTAGGTTGATTACCTGATTGGGTTTTTTCCGAGGTTTTCCACAACCGCAAGGTAAATTTCAGGTAAGCTATGGCGAATTCTCGGCCTCATCTCGTATCGTTTTGCGAGCAATCCAAAAAACACAGTCGGCAACTTTTTTGTTTCCGTGAGTGTACAGTCCTAGGAAAAAGAAATGGGCCGCTTAATTTTACAGAGTTCCAGATGCAACGCATGTGCAGTAAACAAGAGCGCCTGTAAATATGCTACTTGTGAACAGTCCTGCGACACTCGTTCCCTACATACAGGAGGACTGCCACTAAGACTGAGCGCATTACTTCTTTCTGGTAGGTACTGTAGATCCCCAGTTCTCTGTCGAGAAACAAACAGATTTACAGTAGATTTTTAACTGAAAACGTACTATAGATCCCCAGTTCTCTGTCGAGAAACAAACAGATTCACGGTAGATTTTTAACTGAAAACGCTGCTATCGTTGAAGCCATAAGCATTTCTAAAGAAGCTACATAGATGGCTGTTCCACTGAAGAGCGTATGAGCACCGCTTAATTCTGGAGTGGCAGACGAAGCACAGTCAAGCAATGTTTCTTGGACTACTTAGTGAAGCAAGCATGCAGAGATTTAATAGAAAGCGGGCCTTAATGAAGTCCCTGCCGTCGTAATCCGAGTGTTATACTGCGAAAACAGAAACCCTTGATACTGGAAATTAAGCCTCTTCGCGGATAATGTGAAGTCTCTTATTAAGACGTAATCTGCGCGGGTAGTAACAGCTGAACACTTGCACGTGGTGTGCGCACAGACTTTACCACGTGCAGTTCATGTGTGGCGAGTTCGGGGTTCACTTTGTGTTCGGTTCCTCGCAGAGAAGTACAGATTTCTGCCACTCCAAAATGGAGAAGGTATGAGTTCCTGGTCTTGTGTGTAGAACAGCGGTGACCAAAACTCGAGCTGCAGTGATTACATGCGACAGACAGCCTGTGAAGTAAGGGGACGGAGGAAAGGTACTTGGCTTGAAAACTACAACCAGTGGTGGTTCCTGTACTAACATCTTGATCAATTCCGCGGATAAAAATCTCAAGCTTTGCTGTATCAGTAATGTCACTGTGTCATCAAGAGCCAGTGAATAATATACGATTTTTCTTGCTTCTTTTTTTAACCTTCCTCTTGAATATAATCAGGAAATTTCCAAATTCTTCTCTCGATACTTGGTCGAGAAATTCGTAGTTTTTCAAAATTAAAAACTTCTTATGGACAAGTTATTCAAGCTATATTAATCATTACTCTTTTGAGAAATTCTGTTATAGCTCAATTGATGAATTGCATATGCTGTAGATTGTATAGTAGTCTGTATAGCTCAACTGATGAATTGTTTATGATTATAAATTGAATTAATCTACTTGATATTAATTGCACAAATTTGTATAGCTTAATGAAAGTATGCTTGTAAATTAAATTTTTCTGCTTACTTTGTACTGTATAGGCCTATATTTGTATAGTTTTGACCGATGAATTGTATATGCTTTATATTGAATAGTAATCTGTATAGCTCTATTGATAAATTGTTTGTGTTTGTAATTTGAAGTAGTTTGTATGATATGTATTATCAGTTTCTGTATATCACAAATGGTTGAATTATTTATGCCTTAAATGTAATTAACTTGTTTAGTATTATACATATATAGTAGCTCAACTTATGAATGATCTTTTGCGTTTGTAAATTTAATAATCTGATTGGCTATGTATTGTATACTTTTAGTAGAGCCATCGATGTAGCTCAGTCGTAAGACTCGCTGGGCTGCTGAACCGGATCTGCGTTCGGGCTTGGGTTGCATCCCCCTTTGGTCTTTGGTTTCTTCCGAGGTTTTCACAGCCATGGGACTAAAGCCGGATGGTCTATGGCGAGTCCTCGGCATCAACCCCTTTGATTTGATTACCTGGTTGGGTTTTTCCGAGGTTTTCCCCAACCAAAAAGCAAATGCCGGGTAATATTTTGGCGAATCCTCGGACCTCACTTCATCTCACTACATCTCGCCAAAATATTGTAAAAAAATTGCACAAAATTGTAAAAATTGTAGAAAACTACTAAATTGTAAAACAGTAAAAATTTGTAAAAATTGTAATTGTAATATTGTAAAATTTTGACTTGTTCCACATCTTAAAGCTTCATTGCTCATGTAAGATCTATGGCATAAGATAAATGAATGAATGAATGAATGAATGAATGAATGAATGAATGAATGAATGAATGAATGAATGAATGAATGAATGAATGAATGAATGAATGTTAAAAGGCTCAGAGGACGAGACATTTCAAACTCCATTAGGTAGCTGACTTCCTTGCATTTATTTATGTCATATTTCTCTTCCTGGCTATGATTTAAGACATATCAATTCCTGGCGTTTAACAGTTCGTTGACACATAATATTGAATCAGTTTTTCTACAATATTATTATTGTTAAACTAATAACTAATAAATAGTTACCCTCATCTAAAGATTAAGAAGATTAAAATTGAGATAAAACCTAATAATTTTATCCTCCTAGGGAGAAGATCTAAACGTATCAATATTCATGCACCTACAGAAGAATTATAGAAACACATACTTAGTGGTCAATAATAATAATAACAATAATAATAATAATAATAATAATAATAATAATAATAATAATAATACATTATTCAGCGTGGCAATTAATGTTCATATATACTCCTAATTGAAATGTTGAGCAAAGTAAACATATTACATTTTGTCCGACAAAGCAACAAAAAAGTTCTCATTCTTTACGAAACCACCTCTTACTGCTTGTAGAGACAGAGTTTGTAGAGTGACATGATACCGCCACTGTTTGTCTTCAGTACGTGAATGAAACACACAACAATGTACAGGAAACTCCTCGTACTCGTTTGAATGTCTGTGATTACACGATGTAATCACGACACCCGCTTTGGTCACCGCTGGTGTAGAACTTTAAAATTATTAAAGATTTTTTTTTGTACTTATTGATTTATTTTTTCTATTTTTTATTTACTTACAATCACATAGCCATAGATATATCCATTATAATAGAGTTACCGCAACTCATTGCGATAGAGCTTTTGTTTCGACGTCCATAAAAAAAATTGAAAAGAAAATAAAAAAAAAACTATATTTCGAGTTACGCAGTATTTTAAAATTTCCATCGTTATTCACTTGTATTTCTATCATGAAAGATGTACGTTCCTTCAGTCTTTGAATACACATTACAACATAACATTACCTACATATGATGAAGGATGGATGAAGCGGAGAAAAATTCTCTCCGGCACCGGGATTTGAACTCAGGTCTTCAGATATACGTGCTGACGATCTATCCACTGAGCCATACCGGATTCCCATTTCGATGCCGGATTGAATCCTCTCAGTTTAAGCTCCACCACCTCTTAGGTTCCCTCCCGGCTACTCGGTCACTCGTAATGAGTGCACCTCTGCACATTAGTGTGTTGGACATTGTTTTACTGTCACATATCTGTGACGGAGTGCACGAGGATTGGCCACTAGAGGGAACCTAAGAGGTGGTGGAGCTTAAAGTGAGAGGATTCAATCCGGCATCGGAATGGGAATCCGGTGTTGCTCAGTGGATAGAGCGTCAGCACGTAGAGCTGAAGACCTGGGTTCAAATCCCGGTGCCGGAGAGAATTTTTCTCGGCTCCATCCATCCTTCATCATATGATGACGAAGAATTTCTGCATGGAAATATCATATGTACTTCCGTACAATGTAATATATAATATTACATTATTATTAGAGGAGAAAAATTCGCTCCGGCGCCGGGGATCGAACCCGAGGCCTTGGTTTTACGTACCAAGTGCTCTAAACACTGAGCTACGCCGTAGTTCAATCCACAGCATCGCTTCGAATCTCTCTCCTCTAGTGTTTTTCCCTTTGTGGCCTGACTCCAAGTTCGACGTTTGTACAGGGACATCATTTTATTTTTACTAACATTTTTAATATTAACCTGGCTATATCTTTGGACTAAAGGTCTAGAACCGGAAACACCGCTTGCTCCCCCTTCCACGACTGGAGTTCGATGATACTGGCGTAAAATCCAAATCACTGTACAAGGTATAGGAGGGAAAAAAAGTAGTTCATCCATTTACGTAAACTAGGAAATATCGCAATTTTGAGTTTAATAATTTTCATTAGGTTTTTGTGTAATCAAAATACAGTACTGTATTAACACTTAGTGTTTTTACTCACGAATTGAGCTATCCATTCGGACGTATTAATTATGCAGTGTATATTGTACTGTTACAGCACATTAGCGTACAATATAGAGAATGAAGTTAAATTGAAAAATAATAAATAATATGGATATTTAAACACAATTTTTAAAACTAGAGCCGTTCATTTCGATACATGCTTCAGTTTTTTTGTGCATATTATCGCACTATACCTAATTCCAATTACCAGTTTCGTCCTTCGTACTAGTAACTCATGTTGAAATAATTCTATACCTACTCTATAAAAGAGTACTTTACGCACTGTAAATTCAATCTTCACTTCTGCCCGATCCGAAAAGATAAAATTACTCAGAAATGCTATCTACTGTCCGTTCAAGTGGTTTTGTCGCAGGGTCGTAGAAAAGGGGGGAAATCACGTGACAGCTAATTACTTAACGAGGCCCTTTTATTTAAGTTATTTTAAACAGTTGTATAATATTACGTAGACGCCCAATACCTAACAGAAATTAATATTTTCAGAAAAGAGCTAAGACAGCCCAGCTACTAGACTTTACAGAGGGACGAACAGAAGCAGGTGGGGGAAACCGGGATGCGACGTAGGGAAACGGACGACAGTACCTGTGCGAATATATGATTCAATATTGAAAGCTCTTTCGTCACTGGAAAACGCGAACATATTTCTGGAACGTACTATACTCACTAACTCAGTACTGCATAAGCGGCCTATGCGTGGAGTGTGGTTGGAAGTTTACTAGTAGAGGGGGTGGGAGTGAAGTATATTAAAAAACTCAGGTACAATAAAAATTGAAGTAAAAATAAAATGATGTCCCTGTATATATTAACATATATTAAGTAAAATGCCATTAGGCTATACAAGGAGCGCACTCAATTGAGTGATTTGGTGGCCGGGATTCCACAGTAATATACACTGTTCAGTGAAGATTATTACACAAAGATTAATTTTTTGTCTTACAGAATATATCTGTTATGGTGACAATGATTATTATTCGATCTGCGTGTTTCCTCATCCCCTGAGGACACTCGCACGTCAGGGAAGTCCTGCAACTCTAAAAGGCTCGAAGTGACCGATGGACACACGTTAAAAGGCTAACAAGGTCATCTGCCCTTGGAATTATTGATCCGAATTACGGGGGATTGATTCTTTGACAGTGATTGATTAATCAATCATCAATCACGGATTGTTTTAGTGCGCTGTTGTAATGTCGAAAGAATTCCAACGCCGATATTGTGATGTGGAGATTAATTGAGTAGTCGCACTAGTTATTTATTTTTTATTTAACTATAGTCTGCTGAAAATAATGTCCCGCGCGTGGCTGACCAAGGCATCAAGACTGGACTCGCGGAACGCGCGTTGGTTCGAGTCCTCACAGGGAAGAAATTTGTGCCAGTGTATGCGACTGGTGCCCACTAAGCATCGTGGTGAATTTTAGGGAGCTACGATATTTCTTGCCGTCTTCCTTATTTTTCTTATATTTCGTCTTTCCCGTTCTCCTGCTAACTTTTTTCTTTTATCCTCTTATTTTCCTTGTCATACTCTTCTTCCTAATCTTTCTTCTGCCTCCATTCTTCTCCTGCTTATTTTCTTCTTCCGTATTTTCTTACTCATATTTCTTGCTTTTCTCACATTTCCTTTCCCTTATTCTTCCCCTACTTCTTTTTCTCCTTTTCACTCATTTCTTTAGTCCTACTCCTTTTATTCTCATATTTCCCCTCCTCTCTCCTCTTTGTATCGTATTGTATTTATTAACATTCCATTGTATTCATACATTGCTTACAGCTAGATTATGGAACAAGTCAAAAAACTTAATACTATTATAAAGTCTTAATTTATAGTCACAGTCTAGTTGAAATATATACAGAAGAGGTTTACAATATAGTCTACTAGTACAACACAAAGTTTTAGTATCAATTTCATGAAGCGTTATTGAATGTCATGAATTCACCTACAGAATAGAAGGCGTGAGAAATTAGGTACTTCTTTAATTTGGCCCTAAATAATCTTATGTTTTGAGTTTCATTTTTTATATCGATAGAGAGGCTATTAAAATTTTTACTGCCATATAGCGCACTCCTTTTTTATAGCACGATAGACTTGCCGATGGGGTGTGAAAGTCATGTTTTGACGTGTATTTATGCTATGAACTGTTGCATTAGTTATAAAGTTTTCACGATTACATACGGGGAAGATTATTAATGAAAAAATATAGTGAAAAGCCATGGGCATTATTTGTATTTTTTTTAAATAGTCCTACACGATTCCCTAGATTTGACACCTACTATTATTCTAATTACTCTTTTTTGCAGTGGGAATATAGTGTTACTATTTGTGGAATTTCCCCACAATATTATTCAAAAACTCATTACCCAGTGAAAGTATGCGAAGTATATTGTTTTTAAAGTATTGATATTTACTATCTTTTGCATAGATCTAATAGCAAAACAAATTGAATTTAGTTTGGGGGTAATTTCTTTAATATGATTTTTCCAATTTAACATATTATCGATTTTTAAGCTAAGACATTTGATTGTTGAGGGATCTACTGTTAATTATTGCGCTTGAAATTTGCGAGGTTGAATTTGGGCAGGATTTAAATTGAATTATGTTAGTTTTGTTACAATTTAATACTAATTTATCGACTGAGAACCAGTCACATATTTTGGAGAGAATTTCCTCTGTTGAAGATTGGAATGTGTTGGAGTTATTGGCTGTAATTACTATATTTGTGTCATCTGCAAATAATATAGGATGACCTACTTCTTTTTCTCTATTACACTTATTTCTTTAGTCCTACTCCTTTTATCCTCATATTTCGCCTCCTCCCTCCCCCGCCTACTTCTTTTCTGTCATACTTCTCATTTTACTCGTATTTCGTCTTTCCCGGCTTCTGTTTTTCTTCTTGTCAATTATTTTCTTTATTTTACTACTCTTATATGATTTGCGCTTTACTTTCCTCCTTTTTATTAACTTTTGTCATATGTCTTCTTGGATTTTCCTCTTTCTTATTTCGTTCTTTTGTTCTCTTCCTAATCCTTTTCCCAGATTTCTCCTCTTTGTTTTTTTTCCTTTATATTTCCTTCTTCCGTTTTCGATCCTGCATTCGCTTCCTTTTTCATTATTAGTTTTTATTCCTTCCTGTAATTGCTTATTGATTCCAGGCCATGTTGGTAATGCTATACATTTATTGCAGTAAATTGTTCTGTGACACATTTTCCACGTACGATTGTCATGGAAAGCTACAGAACTAAATTGAATAGATTCTATTCATTGCAAGAAAAGAATGTTCGAGAATTGTGTAGAATATGAGCAGTTTATGCATTAATAAGCAATATGAATTGCGTCTGTTACGTCACTGCCCTGACAGACCTTCAAGAAGACCTGAGTCGATATACAGGACGAACTGTAAGTAATGTCATTAATTTCAGGGGATTATTCTTCGAGATATTTCGAACAAAAAGTTTAATACAATTTCCCTCGTTTTTTAGTTGGTTATTTAACGACCTTGTATCAACTACTAGGTTATTTAGCGTCGATGAGATTGGTGATAGCGATATGAGGCCGAGGATTCGCCATAGATTACCTTACATTCACATTACGGTTGGGGAAAACATCGGAAAAAGCCCAACCAGGTAATCAGCTCAAGCGAGGATTGAACCCGCGCCCGAGCGAAACTTCAGACAGGCAGGCAAGCGCCTTAATCGACTGAACCACGCCGGTGGCTATTTCCCTCGTTTTTGCTTCCTTTTCGAGATAGAAATTGTTTTATGTGAAACATTTCATACCGTGTTTTGGGAAAGCCATTGATTTAATTCCTAATACCATCAGTCAATTTAAGAGAGTAGTGTATTATGATAATAAATGATTGAAATAATTTCAGTTTTGTCCTGTAAATGTGCAGAAATTTGATACGAACAAATGCAACATTTTAAAATTCCTTTGCAAGACGAAAATTTATCTTTCTTCGGATCAAATTTCTGCACATTTAAAGGACAAAGCTGAAATTATTTCAATCATTTATTATCATAATACGCTGCTCTCTTAAATTGACTGATGGTATTGTGAATTAAATCAATGGCTTTTCCAAAACACGGTATGAAATGTTTCACATAGGCCTAAAACAAATTTTATCTCGAAAAGGAAGGAAAAACGAGTAAAATTCTATTAAAATTTTTGTTTGAAATATTTAAAAGAATAATCCACTGGAATTAATGACATTATTTACGGTTCACCTTGTAGTTACAAAATTACTCAAGGGCCAAGATATTACACAGAGACGAGTTGTGCGTCTCGTAACGTGGGGTCTGCAAGACATATTCTCCACCAACAACGAAAACACAAGGTATCAAATTCACAATGTATGAACATTATACAAGGTGAGTAAAAAGTATGCAACAATGCTTATAACTTTCTTATTTATAATTTTATGAAGAAACTATTTATACAAAAGTTGTAGGGTATCAAAGAAGGAATATTTTGAACATGTTTTCAAATACTATGCTTTTCATTTATAAAGGATGTACCAATGAGTCTGTTTTTTTTTAAATAGCACCATGTATTTAATTATCCATTTTTGGATTCTTCAGGTCTCAGTATGTATAAAATATATTTTTTTTTTGCCATTTATAAACTATTCTTTTGTAAAAATTACCTCTTTTGATGGCAATGTATGTGTACTGAATAAAGGGAAATTTTAATGCTTCAGTACATCAATTTCAGGAGGCTTTGGATTAAAGAATTGCAGACAAAAGTTAATAGAAACAAGTGAAAAACTAATAAAACAATTGAATAACAATATTAATATTATTTAAACTTATAATTTAAAAAAGACACATAGTAGGATATGCACCATTGAAATTTAACTGCAATAGTAATGCAATACAACGATTTTAAAGCAAGAAAACCCATTAAAACCAAAATTAACATTATTGTGTTGTATCACGTGTTGATTTCAGTTCACAAAAGGTGTTCCATTTACTGCCAAAAATCCATAAATCTGTCTCTGAAATTGTTTAATTTTTAACCATTGCTATTCATTTGTTTTTATTAGCTTCATCCACTTGTTTCTGTCAGCTTTTGTCCCGAATTGTTTAATCCAAAGCCTCAAATTGATGTATTAAAACATTAAAATTTCCCTTTATGCTGTACACATACATTGCCTTCAAAAGAAGTAATTTTTACAAAAGAATATAGGCCTACATCTTGATTACACAACTTTTAACACTATATCACTTCGGAAAACGTATAATGTGTCTTTCACGTGTTAAATTTTATTATCAGTGACCATGTTTCGGCCTGCTATTGGCCATCTTCAGAACTGGCTGTTGCTGGTCTTGGCGCCTTTGGTTTTTTTTTCCTGTGGGGGTGTGTTTGTGTAGTGTAATGAGGAGTCAAAGAGTGTTTGTGTTCTAAAATTGAGTTGTGTGTGAAAGACACATTATACGTTTTCCGAAACAAAAGAAGAGTTTATAAATGACAAAAAAAAAATTGATTTTGTGGCCTGAAGAATCCAAAAATGGGGAAATAAATACATGGTGCAAAAAAAAAGACTCAATGGCATACCTTTATAAATGAAAAGCATGGTACTTGAAAACATGTTCAAAATATCCCTTCTTTGTTACCCTACAACTTTTGTATAAATAGTTTCTTCATAAAATTATAAATAAGAAAGTTACAAGCATTGTTCCATACTTTTTTTTAACACTATGTAGGTACATGACCTAACGAATTGAAAACTACAGCCATAGCTTTCGCGTTCAACATAAGTATAAAGTCAAATTTATATTCTGTTCACGATTCAGTATTTCCATAAGATAAAACACTTCTAATGAAACAAGAACAAATGCCATTATTTCTTAGAGTAAATTCTTCCTAACTCAATCGGTCCAGTGCTCTACACGAATGATATCAAAACAGAAACACTGAATACAGTCACTGCTCGAGGACAATCACCATGACAACCAGAATTTACAAGTCGCGAAACGCTAGACGTAAAGCGATAAACTCAAGGCCCCATACACAAAGCCTCCAGAAGAAAGGAATTACATTGCTCTACTCTGAAGTGGACCGTAAAATTCGACGGATGAAGTTTACAATACACGATGTCGAAGTTTATGAGACACTGCCACAGTTCCAGAGGGTCGCTACCGCGCGGGTGGGAGGGATGCTAGCAGTATGTGCCACAATTATTGATTAGTATTCCCGGGCCGCCGTTTTGGCGCCACATTCGCGAACAACGAACCCACCATCATGGATCACTATACTCATAAATTGACCAGCCACCATGCCACTCGCACCTCAAGTGGGTGGTGCGAGGGTTGGAAAGCGACACTCTAGGAACTAATATCTTCAACCTCTAGAACCGTCAAGTAGTTCTTCAAACGACACGCCTCTTTGTGCGGGAGTTTACACGTCGCAGGTCACAAACAAAGGGAGTTGACGTTTTCTTTGTTCAGAGTAATAAATCACCTATTTTTGTATTTCTTTTTTTTACCTTTGCTATGCAGCTAATCTGAACGCTTCCTTTATGATAGTATTTAGTAAAAGAACATTCCATAAAAATTTCAATCAAAGTTTTCTCAAATTATGGAACGGAATCAGGAATCACGATGTCCTTGACTGTAACTAACAGTGGCGTAGCATGAAATTTTGAGCAGGGGAAGCTAACTCAAGTTGTCTTTCATGCAATATGAGAAAACGTATTACAAAAATACAGTCTTAAAATAAATAGTAGTCAATTTCAAGTCAGCAGTCGAAGATTGGTTGGAACATCGTAAGTAACACCAATAAGGCATGACCTCAAATGGTACGTAGTAAAATATGATTTCACGGTTTACACATACCTCTTAACAAACAGACACGTAACGTATAACATTAGCTCACTCCCTGTCATACTTAGAGAAATCACAATATTAGTATCATTAATAATAATAATAATAATAATAATAATAATAATAATAATAATAATAATAATAATAATGATTTATTCAATCTGACAGGATTAAGGCCATAAGGCCTTCTCTTCCATCCTACCAGATACCACATATAAATACAAAAAAGAAATACAAACACTGATGAAAATGATACAAATTAAGTTAAAGCCCTATAGAGGGTCAACAGAGTCAAAAGTACATTATAGAGCTCTCATCGAGCTAATACAACAAAAAGAAAGAAAACAGAGATAGCAATGATGATATTGATAACTGACAATAATAATAATAATAATAATAATAATAGTAATAATAATAATAATAATAGTAATAATAATAATAGTAATAATAATACTATAATAATAATAATAATAATAATAATAATAATAATAATAATAATAATAAATACATTACACATTAATTTTCAATTTTACAACAGCGTAGTTACAATATTTACTATATGTCATGGGTTAAGGTGAAGTTGCGCAACCTGACAGGTGTTCAACAAGCAATTCCACGAATTAGAATGTGATTTTTTAATTTAAATTTGAATTTTGATATTGTCCGACAGTCTCTGACGTGGTCAGGGAGAGAATTTCATGAGTAGAAGGATGTTCTGTGCAGAGGAATAGAGAGAAGGTACATGTTCCGGGTTCAGGTAGTGAAAGGTAAACAAAACGAGATGCTAGGTAAGAGGGTATGGAGGTGTGCTTCTGTCTTTTGGTTGTGTCCTTCATTGACAGCAAGGGAGTCGGTCATTTGTTTTTTAAATCACACTTTTGTTCGTAAGTCAGTCTTGATAATACAATTGTCCTAAAAAAATTCAAGTAAATTAGTGTCAGGAACTGTTATTTCACTCATTATTTATTATATCAGCCACAATGCACACTAACACTTCAACTGAACACAACTGACGAAAAGGGATAACTCGGAAACTACTTATTTTAATGTTAAAGCTAGCTTCTTGCGAGCCTTGCGACCAGGGTAGTTTAGTTAGAAAGGGATGGAAAATCTGTGGGGTGGGTTACACAGAAGAAACCAGTCTGCTTGGAAGCTGGTGTGTGCAGGCTTCTTGTTTACTGCTGCATCACAAATCATCCTGAGCTGCCGCATCACAATATTTAACGCGTAAATATAAATTCTATTAAAATTAATAAATAATTTTGTCCATAAACTGCAGGTTTATTATGAAATTATTATTAACTGGGGAAGCTAAGCTTTTTAGCTTATATTGACGCTACGCCACTGGTAACTAATGACCAACAATTCAACAAAAATTCTACTATTATTAACTGTAATAAGAGGTATATTTTATTTATTTATTTATTTATTTATTTATTTATTTATTTATTTATTTATTTATTTATTTATTTATTTAACTAGCTAGCTACTGAGTACAAATTACATTTATAAAACAAAAATGTTTCTAGCCACTACCGTAAGAGCCAGGCTCATGTACGGTGTGGTCTTAGTCAATAATAGCCTATAACATAAAATTTACAAGGACAGTTTACTGAATACAGTAAGTAACTTAATTTAAACCAATAAATACAACACAAGAGCAAGAATAAAGAAGAAAGAGAAAAAGAGAGAAAAATACACATTTAATATAAATTGACAATCAGACAGAAGCCAGTGATATTCAATAAAAACATGAATATAGTCGACAGAAATAAAAGGGAAAAATACATTTGTTAATATTATATATCATGAATAATTTTACAAATTTCTTTTTTAAAAGCTTCAATTTTAAAATATTTCAAATTTGGAAAATGGTTTGTAATTTTATTATAAAGTCTTGGGCCGAAACTAGCACCGTGTTTAAGAGCTGCACTTGTATGAAATTTAGGCTCAATTAATGGGAAAGTAGACTTTTTTCTTAGAGTACGATATTCTTGTCGATTGGATTTATGTTTTATTTGATTTATGTGGTAGTAAGTTAGTAAACTATATTTATAAATTTCTTCAATAGGCAATACATTAAAATCTATATAAATTAAATTTGTTGGGTAATCCATATTTTTGGTCAGACAAATAAATTTCATCTAATTCATGATTAAGGACATGAATAGGGTTAGAAATTAATCTATTATCATTTATTCCCCTAATATCAACCAATAAAAACGTGTACACAACGGAAGCATATGGATAAATATTTACTTCTTCCAATCTCTTCTAGATGCCTAATTGTTAGTTAATTTCTTTTTATGTAATTAATGAAATGTTTAATTGTTGTGTAAACATTTTTTGGTTTGACTCGTAAATTGACTCATAATTTCTCGAGGCAAACTATTTCTAGTCGATCTTGTTCTATTTGGTCCTATTTCTTAGGTCATAATAAATAAGAAGGAAAATGAATAGAACTAAATAACCGAATTAAAGAATGTTGCCATTTTAGCATATTTATCTCTATAAGTTTTTAATCCATTATCATCATTTCTTCAATAACACTAGTTTATTAATATCAATCTTCTTTTTCGATTACATGAATACCATAAAATCCGACCATGTTTTTTAACTTTCTGAAAATAAGGGTCTGTAAACCATGATAACATGTTTATTTTAGTTATCTGTTTAATAGGTCATTTTAAATAACTTAAAAAAAATACAACACACTATACAAATTTTCGTATTTTTTCAAATACTAATGGTCCGTGAACCATAGGCCTACTTTAAAAAAAATTGATTCAAAGGAACGAAAGGAGAATGCACTATGACCTTTATTATTTAAATAGACTATGTAACTATTAATTGGAGTGAAGATAGACATAATTTAATCAAAACATCTACTTATTATTGAGGTATCTGAAAAATTACATAGGCCTTCATTGTAACAAACAATAGTAATATACGTTACAAGAGCGGTATGTTGACGTTTTCATGGTCGAGGAAAAGATTGAAAAAGCGAAACGTAGTTGAGTTTTTTTAATTTCCGAGAACATGAAAACAAACATACCGCTCGTGTATCGTACATTATTTTGTGCGAAGATCGTTTATTACATACCTGAAAGACGAATTTCTAATTAGTTGCAATGAAATCTACATGTTGGTTTCTGTTTAATGACGCCAACTTCGGAACACCAAAATATCTTTCTTCAACATTGTTGCTATAAAATGTTTTCTGTGTTTACTATACTCCAGCAGGCCGTGATATACGTCTGTCTTTTCCCCCCCCCCCAGTCTATAAATGCGAACTTAATACAAACGGTAAAGTTATGTAATAATTTATTTTTCATTTTAATATTTTAACAATATTATTTATATAACATATTGCAGTAATAACATCGGCATCTGGAATCTCGTTGATTTTTTCACGGCTTCCTTAATGTTATTTGTATCAGGAATGCAATAAGTTTCGTGGAGTAGTAGACTTTACTTAATTTTTCGCAAATATTTAAAAACAATAATTAACATTGCAATTTAGGTGAAATTGCAGTGGTAAGTTTCCAATTTATAATCATTACTATGTTAAACGTCTCTAAAAATAATATGTTAAAAGCCTAAAGCAGTAAAATGAATGTCGCGCTTAAGCGGTAAGAAGAGGGAAATTGTTATGTGTGCTACGTTGGGAATACTGAATGTGGTATTTCACACTTACCGCGTATTGGTTCTGTGCGGAAAACAAGCAAATACGCACGATCTCGCACAAAATTATATACCTACCGATAACATTGTAACACACAAAAGTTTATATTATGTATAGGTACAGCTATCTAGTTGGTCGTGGTTCAGACAATTGCATTGTTGACTGTATGGCGATTGTTCGTTTCTTTATGTCTAAAACGGAAACTATCGACGACAAAGGGTGTAGGAAGATTACTATTCATAGCAACCAGTCAATAGAGTAGACAATCGAGGACGCAATGTCTTCATTTCATCTTTCGTTTAGTCACGGTCGCGGGGAGTTAGTAGGCCGTGCTCTAGCTTAAGCAGTCGAACTGTTATCAGTGGCGTGCATACTCTCGGAGAGAGCCAAATTTTACCGAAAACAAAATATTGTTCAATCAGCATTACCACTGCATTTTACCCATTACGCGAGGAGGAATAAAGCTTGTGAAGAGAAATCATACATACACATTCCTTTAATAATGACTTATCAGCAAAAATATATGGATCATTCAATAATTAGTGGCAACAATGTTTGTATGTGGCGCTATCAGCGGTAAATGCTGCAAGCTGATAACAATGAAAAAGAAGTGCATCTGATGTGTGTTATCTGTGAGTTTAAAGGCAATAATCTCATTTATAAGATCTTTGTAGTGAGTTTAATTTGTAGACTGTTATCTGCAGTGCTCTAAAATGTTTAGCAAATATGAACAAAGATGCTTCATTAAAATTCACATTGCAAGAGACAAGAATGCTCGACAATGCCATACAGCATTAGGCCTACTGAAAGCTTGTGGTAGAGAGACTTCATCATATCGTACCGTGGCCAGGTGGGCGCATGCATTTCGTAACGGAAGGGAAGATTTGAGTCTGTTTCCGTGTGTCTCTATATTTCGTATTGTTCTAATGTGTTTAGTTTCTGGCTTTTTGGTTGGATGTGTAGAATTTCCATGTCTGTGTTGATGTCTCTGTAGGTGTGGTTAGCATTTGTGACGTGTTCTGCATATGTGGATGTGTTTTGTAATTTTGTTATGGCTGTGATGTGTTCTTTGTAACGTGTTTGAAATGATCTGCCTGTCTGTCCTAAGTAGAAGTTGTTGCAGGTGTTACATTTGAGTTTGTATACGCCTGTGTGGTTGTATTTGTTTGTGTTGTTTGTGTGTTGAGATGTTTTTGTAGAGTATTATTTATTCTGTAATTTAATTTCTTGAATGAGATTGCAATCTTGTGTGTGTTTTTGTTTTCGTATGTTAGTGTGATGTATTTTTTGTGTTCTTGTGTTTGTGTTGCATTCTTATGTTTTTTGTGATTGTGTTTTGTCTTTCGAATTATGTTGTTTATTATGTTGGGATTGTATCCGTTTTCTTGTGCTATGTATATGATTGTGTTTAGCTCTTCTTTGTAATCCTGTTGGTTCATTGGTATGTTGAGTAGTCTGTGTACCATTGTTCGGAATGCAGCTTGTTTGTGTTGTGTTGGGTGGTTGGATGTGTTATGTATGTGTGTCGTTGTTGTTGTTGTGGGTTTTCTGTAGACTTTGATTGTGTGTTTGTTGTCGAATTTTGTTATTGTGATGTCTAAAAAATTTATAGATTTGTTGTTTTCAATTTCACAGGAAGCAAAACAAAAGACGCCAAGACCAGCAACAACCAGTTCTGAAGAAGGTCCATAACAGACCGAAACATGTTAACCAGGTACGACAGAATTTAACAGATATGCATATTCCGAAGTGATATAGTGTTAAAAGTTGTGTAATCAAGATGTATAATCAAAATGTTTACTTGAGTCCCTTCCACAATCTCTCAAATTTTCATCCCCTACCCAGTTGAATTTTGGGACATTCTGTATATATAAACATATAAAACATAAATTGTATATAAAGTATGTTACATATACTATTACACTTTTACTACGTCACATTACTTTCGACCAATAAAACGGTACGAAAGGACGTCTTTCAACCAATCATGGCTGCTTATCGCACAATTTTATCGCGTCCCTAGCATTTGTTTCTTTGTTTGCCAACATTTCAAACTAGCCGTCAAAAAACAGAAAATTACAAACCACTCCAGTCGATGCACATCACTTTCAAATATGACTCGCATTGGCATTCAAGAACAAGAATTAATAAAGATCACTGGTCATATATTAAGAGCACCATTCGGAAATCCTGAATAAGTTGAGGGATACACCATGTACACCAACGAATTCACTTCTTTTACGCACACGTCCAATATAACATCAACTGAACCACCATCCACTAAAACATTCAAATTTGAAAATTGTACTTTCAATAATTGTTTCTTTTAAAATTATCCATGTTTATTTTTTATTTCATCATCGTTAATTAAAACGTTTCCTGTTTATTTCATCATCCCTAATTAAAACTTTTCTAACAATTGTTTATATTATTTAGGTTATGTTTGTTATAGCTTCTGCTATATGATATTATGGATAGTCACGTATCAGAGATTGTTTAATACTAAGATTTATTGAAAATCAAATGTCAAATGACGTTGATTACTGGGATCCGGATGATTGAAGTGAAATGCAAATGTTTTAATAAAAATGAAACTGAATCAACAAAACCTTCTTGACTAGTAACAGTCCACAGAGTTCAATGATGATTCCATAGTTGGCACAACTGATACCGGTAACAAGAAAACATAATCATTAAACACTACTGTCATCTAGCGTAATGTTGAGATGGTACAATAATACATTCGAAGACAGTTGTATTTTCGTAAGCCAATTAATATTTTATTGTATTGGAGTACTTCGTTACTTATAATCTTTATATAGCCTACTTTCTTCTAATCGTGTAATAGTCAATTAAATCCCACTCGAGTTTTGATTTTCTCTAGATAAATCGGCTCGTGTTCCACTCGCAGATTTATCGATAAAATCAAAACCTCTAGTGAGATTACTGTTGATAAACACGTTAAATATGACTTCTCTGATATTTGAATTTCGAAATACGTTGTTACAGTATCACAATAGGCTACTATATTCTTTATACTTCGTATCTTGATTCGCTTATTTTTCTAAACTCCTCTGGAGGAAACAAAAGACAAACTGATTCAAAGCTTTGCTCATCTTCATTCCTTGAAGATAGTGCAAGCGGCATGGATAATTTCATAAATCCACATGAGCTGAGCTTATCGTTGAAATAAAGTTTGTAAGTCCTCATACCCTCTCCCAAACACACACAGACATATACTTTTTGTTTCAAAAAGAAGAATTGGGTCACTGTCCAAGAAAAGATGGCAACATCCGAAGTGAGGGTCAACGTTCCCGTCTCGGTCTGTATTGTCTTTTAAAGACAGGGTCTGTTGCAGTCTGCGACCGATATCCACGGACTCTGCTGACGTAACTTACAAAATTGTATGTCACGAAACATGATACTTATAATATTATATACCTCAACGCATTACTGAGCAATTTCACAAGTATTCTCTTCCACACGTGGCATGAACTGATATCTCTGAATACGCCACACTGCTGAGTGGTTCATTTGCTGTTGCCTAGCAACTTAATTCGCACTGCATGCCACATATTTTGAATTTTGTTTAATTTTATGGATTTCTTGTAAAACCATCGCAGTATTCATATCGTTTTCTACGCACTTTTCTCTGTCACAATGTTTTTTATGTACTACAAAACTGGTCCCTTCAAATTTTTCACACGCCAAGTCCATACCTCAATCCATTTAGAGAACTGTGATCTGACAGTGCACCAGAATAATCTCTATGGCTGCTATTACACGTCAAAGTTCTTTGACAAAGATCTTTTATAACATACAGGGTACGTCAGAAAGAACGGATGGATTTCACATGGCAAGAAAATTGTAAAGATTCATCAAATCAAAAATTTATTGTTATCAACATATTCACCAATACATGCAGTTTATTTATGGAAAACAACATTATCCATATGATGTCCTTGGCTTTCAATACAGGCATCGAGGCGTTTTCTGATGTTCGCCATCACTTTTACAGTCATAGCTGGTGCAATTGCCACGATTTCTTCACGAATCGCTGTCTTCAGTTCGTCCAGTGTATGTGAACGATGTTTACAAACTTACGCCTTCAAATGGTCCTAAAGAAAGAAGTCGCAGGGCGCGAGATCTTACCGTAGCCTCGGACAATCTCAGTGCAAAAGAATTTCGTCCAGGTGATTTCTTCTTTAATGTTGAACATGTGATACGAAATGAAGCCACCCACCGCAAAATTGTATTCCGAGTTGGAATCCTAGCGTGACATCCGATGTCGAAATGAGTCCTGAGTGGCGATCACAGACTCTTCATTTTTCAAAAATGTCTCTACGATGAAAGCACGTTGTACACCAGACCAACACCATATTCTCAACTGAAACTGCATTCTCTGGCTGACCCAACAGTCGTGGTCCCCCTCACTATATCTCTCTCCTCGTTGCGTATCGATAGTTTGAAATCCATCCGTTCTTTCTGACGCACCTTTTATATATATACATACAGTAGAACCTCTATTATCCGTGGTAATCAAGGGGATGGACTGGACGGTTAATCGAAAAAATCGGATAATCCGTATCATAAAATATTTTCGTAAATTAATTGCATAACACAATTGCATGACTTCCACCGTAGTCTTGTGTTTAACATGCTAGATAGTGAATCATTAGTTGATCGGTAATAATTTAAGTCCGGTTGTCGACAATGGCTTTATAAGGGCCAAGTAAATTCCTTGCGTTGATTCTTTTTGGAAAGGTAGGAATGAATAGTAGAGGTTTCTTGTTGTAGAATTACAGATTTTGTACACTTCATTCTTGTTTTTAATTAAGTGGCGCACTTTGTAATGCCAATCTCGTATTCTGATGCGAGAGAAGCCGCGATTTCTCTTTTCCCAAACTGATCAATTATTTATTTGTATTTTTATTTTGATACTTAGTAAAACACTTTTGACATTCGTGGAAAATATTTTGTATAGAAATTATGAAGTACGAGCACTCGAACAATAGAACAAGGACTGAATGTTGCACGGGTTTGCTCTAAATTTTGCGGAAGTTCTTAGGACCATTTCTTTGAAAGCAGGTAGTGATTATTTTACAATTTGGGAAAAACACTTTCAAGTAGGCCTACCGGTAACTGTTCCTATTGCTGGCAGTACACTTGTAATATGTAAGGATAAAGAAAGGCTTATAATAATAGACTCTAGAACAGAATAGGTATCAATATAAGGTATAGTATACATACTTTTTTCAGCAGCAAAGAAAGAAAGAATAGAGTGAGAGAAAAACAGTCGGATAATCCGCTGACCGGTTAATAGAGTGACGGATAATCGGGGTTCTACTGTATAATATATATATATATATATATATATATATATATATATATATATATATATATCGAAATGATAGCCGTCCAAATCTTGGATTTGAACATCGACATCCTAATCAATTCAAATGAACAAAAAAGAAAATGTTAATAATATTCTGCGACAAGATGTGGTAGCTATCAAAACGATAAAAATTGATTGAAAATAAATAATATACACTGAATATATTATAAAGATGAATAGAGATGGTGATTGATGATGTTCAATGAAGATTTTAAAATGGTTGATGCAATTGTCTGAAGAATTTTTCAGGAACCTTTAATTTTCTGTGGATCTCCAATGTAAATTTAGGAATTGTTATATGATAGTGTAATGGGTTTTCTTTTATAAAAATTTCTTTGATAAAAGATCTTTTATAAAATGTACGAGTGAGTGCACCTTGTTATCTTTGATAAAAGATTTGTATATCATGAAACAAATATGGCGGAAAACAAATATGACTGGACTGTTGCTACCACAAAAATGCTGATATCAGAGTATGAAGAAAATGAAATATTGTACATAAATAATTTGTATAATTAAAAAAAAATAATTATTATTATTATTATAATTTGTATAACTTTTCAAATCCTCTCATTGTAGCTCTTCCAATAAGTTCTGATGGATACCTCTCTTATCACGTTTTGCAATCCATGATTTAACCCGCAGGCGTTTCTTTTTCAGTAACATGCATATTGTAATAATTGAACTAACTGTAACTGAACAAGCATTCGTGGTATTATAAATTTAACCCCTAAATATTAGTATGAACAAATCATAAAATTAACGCGTAAATATTAGTATCAACAAATCTTTGAAACACGTATCAACTGTTGTGGAATAAGTGTTACGAGAGCTTTTGTTCTTAATTTTATGTTATCTTTGATAAAATATTTTATCATATTGTTTGTCAAAGAACTTTGAGATAGTGTAATAGCAGCCTATTACATTCATAGTAACAGTAAATAAGATCAGCTCGCAGTTATATAGTCAAAAATATTATTTTCTGGCATGAATTTGTAAAAAAGAAAACATACATTATCTCACTCAAAAATCGTTTGAATTGCTATTTATTTATTCACTTATTAATTAACTCGTTAAATCATTGATTTATTAATTAATGCATTTATTCATTAATTTGAAGGGTTCAGAGCCATAGTGGGCCAAGCGCCATTTATTAAAAACGGAGAAAGCAAGGGTTAAAGTTAACTGAATACCATAGTTTAATAAAGATTGATATATCATTTAGTTTTAATGTGTATACTTTATATTACTTGCTATATGTTTCCATTGAATTATGGTAATAACTTCATTTTAACCTTGTTTTCTACGGTTTTAGTAAATGGCGCTTGGCCCACTATGGTTCTGAATCCTTAATTTATTCGTTGTTTGTTTGTTTGTTTGTTTACTTATTTGCTTACTCATTTACTTATTCATTTATTTACTTGTTTATTTGTTTGCCATAGGAACAATAGTGAAGCAATTTAAACCGCAAGCTCATGTGAAAGTAAAAAAAAATCTTTCCTGACTTTTGAACTCTATACAGGGTGTATCATAATTGATAGAACAAACTGAAACTTTGAAACGTTTCAGTTTGCGCTATCAATTTTGATACACACTGTATAATACACTTATATTTTAATATACCAATTGTTGTTTAGTCAACTGTATGAAGACGTGTTTGAACCTCATAAAAGACACCAAGAATTAATATAAAAACACCAGCCGATGAACACTGAAGTTAAACATATATAAAACATAATCTATATCAAATATTGCAAACAAAAATCATAATATAGGCCTTATTATAATCCTCAGTCGCAACAGACGTCCCGTGCAGTAGCGTTGTGGTCTAATGAATAAAATACATAATTCCTGGACTCGCGTTACGGAATGTGCAATAATATGTTATTACATAGAATCGGATTTATTTAGAAATTAATAATGCAATTAAGTGCTTTAGAATATCATATTATGTTAAATTTCTGTGTTTATACTCCCGCATTTATTAATTTACTATTTAATTTAATTTAATTTATTTAAATTCAAATATACATAATAAAGAAATATAATTACAAAACAAACAAAGAGAAATACAAATAAAATAATACAAGCAATATAAAAAGAAGATACAGTAGTATTAACAAAATTTGAGACCGAATGAGCAGCGCTCGTGCTCGGTCGCAGTTCAGATATATTATTAAAATAAATAATAATAATAATAATAATAATAATAATAATATAAATAAATAAATAAAATAAAATAGGAACTAAAATATAATTACAGCGACAATGGAATTATATAATATAATATTAACACTAGAGAAGAATAATATCGCACATAAAGGATGACTAATATATATTTCAAAATTATAGAATACAAATATAATATAGGTTTATTAATTCATAATTACTCCCATTTGTGTACGAATAATATTATTTGATTAAATTAAAATTAAATTGAATATTTCGTTAAGCTTATACACTTACTGTACATATTCTCAAATTAACGAAACGGCTTTTAACGCTTGAGTGACGTAGCGCGCTTGGATGACGTCAAGGTATTAACAGAGAGTGTGGATTTATCGAATATAAAATAAACATAAACGTTTCGTGTTAAAAATGTAGTGTATGATTCCCATTGCTAACGTGGTCAAGTCATGTCATGTTCATAAGGGGCGTGGTTTAAAGAGAGTAAGCATTTTTTACATTCCTTAGAATTTCATTACAATGAAAACTTTGGGTTAAGTGCTACAGTAATGGAAGGCATTTTGCGAGATAATGGCCATATTCTAAAACATTCAGCAAAGAGAAGCAAGACTCTGTCCGCAGAAACTCAGCTGCTAATGACTTTTCACTGACTAGGAAATTTCTTTCTTCTTCTTTTTTTTTGTTTAATGTTGCTCTGCAGTGCGACAACAAATAGTCTATCTCTTATCATTTCAATTCCATGTAAAAGACAGCACTTCCTAGATAGCCAGTTTGGGTAAATAGCTTCGTATTCAATAGATTTTAATCAAAGACTTGAACTTCATCCCTAAGTCACAGCGGACTCAACGGACTGGTACATATTCTCTGGAAAAGAGCTTTGAATCAGTGGCGATGTCGCCTATAATATGTATTAGGCTATGTTTAATAATATACTTAGAAATATTTATCAGTAAATATTTGCCCCTGCGATACAAGGCCATATTTTACTACAATCAAAGACTTATACCACAGTCTACTATATACAGTCGCGAAGCTTGAGGTGTTTTTTTGCAAATCTCGTGATAAAGCGCTCCAAACGGTTAGCAACTAGAAACAATAGACTGTCCATGGTCGACTTTGGACTGTGTCGTATTTCTATCGAGTGTTAGCTCGTTGCGTATTTCACATTGATGTTTGTGAAATGTTCGTTATTGGTTGTAATGAAAATGTTAATGGCTAAAATATAATATAATAATTGTAATAATAATATGGGACAAGGACGAGACGTTTGTAGTGCTATAAATTGTAGCAACAGTAAGAGAAAGAGGCCAGAGTTATCCTTTGTCCGATTTCCGAAAGATTCAGAAAGGTTCCTGGGTTTCCACAAGAATGCTGTGCAGAAACAATACTTTTAATTTTGAAGTTCTTTGTGACTGTTAGAATACATTATATCCTTAAATTTCACAATGAAATGTTTCAGTCTAACCGAAAGGACATTAGATACCGGTTAAAATTCCGTCACTTAGGCTGCTAAATTTCCAGAGAAATAAAGGTTAGGTCTACTTTTTTTTTTTCAGAGGATATATTTTTAATTGTACCTATTAATTTTGTTATTATTTTTATGTGTTATTTTACTAAAGACGTAGAAAAATTAAGTTCGTTTTAATGAAATTTATTGATCACGTTTTATTTTCAATTCTGGTGGGATTATTATTGCTTAGGCCTACTTTTTTCTTCAAAGGATATGTTTTTAATAATAGCTGTTAATTTTGTTGTTATTTTTATTTGTTACTTTACTAGAGACGTAGAAAAAGTCTGTTACAATAAAATTTATTGATCACGTTTTATTTCCAATTCTGGTATGATTATTATTGCTTAACCTCATCCCACTTTAACTACGTAAGCCTACACTACAAGTACCGGTACGCATAAGTTACTCCATTAATTCATATTTCCATTATTATTGTTGTAAAGGGAAATGCAAATTAATATTTATTGGTTTCATAATTAATTATCGCTATAATCTTGAATGAGAGAAGCTATTATAGTAAATTTCAGTTCCTTTTGCACAAACAAAAATTATATTACTTATTTCTTGCAGGTATCTTCGAGTTTATAGTGGAATTTAATATACTTCATTAAAATAATAAATTAACTTTATGCATTTAATATTTCAATAATGGAAGGAAGGTGTTAATTTTTCCAAAAGATCACGACAACGAAAGTGTAACATATTTTGTCGTCTGCTAGGAGAGAGATCTGCGATGATGAGGCGATAGTAGCGATCCTAATGGTGGGCAACTACCAATGTTTGCATTTTTACTACATATTGAGCTTCGCGACTGTATATAGTAGACTGTGCTTATACTTTGTAAAGGGTTGTAATCAGAGACCGGAAGTTTAGGCATTATGAATCATTAAAATAGACAGGCAAAAAGGCACCATAAATAGTTAAAATAGGCAGGCAAAAAGGCACTATAAATAGCTAAAACAGGCAGGCAAAAAGGCACCATAAATAGCTAAATTAGGCAGGGAAATAGCTATAATACGCAATAAAAGGCAATTACAAAAATCTTGCACTAGACCCACAACCTTGCACTTTCCACAAAGGGATTTCGGCAGCAAGAAAAGCTTTACATAAGTCGAATGCAAATTGAGATTTTCGACTCGATGTTGCAAATACTGTTGGAAGCAAAGAAATCTTCTTCCCAGTAGCCTTGGAAAGTGCATTTTTGTGTATGGTTGTACTGATATGTTGCGATATGAAATATTTAGCTAGCTAAACAATGTCGCAATGAAAACCGAAAGAAAAATAACGTTAGATCCGCTCTCATTGTTGCCTTGTTAAATAAAACACAAGCGATTTAAAACGCTTACTGTTATATATATTTGCACGCCAGCACTCATTGTTGCAAAGAGAATATGAACTGACTGAAAGACAATAATATACATTCGGTGAAGTCACTTTCATTGTAGCGGTTATAGAAATAAATTAAAATATGTAAGCAATTTTTAATAATAAATTAATAAATAATATATAAATAATCAAACAAAGACAAAAAAGCATTTATTTTGTAAATTAGGCATTCATATTAAAAAAGGCAGAAAAGAGCAACATAAAACTCTGACGTTTCAATCACAAAGGTATAATTCGTATAGATTTACTTTCAAAATGAAGATAGATTTAACACATTTAAAAAGGCATTCTGCCAAAGTTCCGGTCTCTGGTTATAATTCTAAATGAAGCAGTACAGCAAGTGGACACCTTAAAATACTTGGGATGTACTACTGTATAAGCAGTAACGTGAGCTGCTGTCTAGAAGTCAAAAGGAGAATAGCAATGGCCAAGATAGCTACTGCATATAACTCACGCAATTTCATTGCATCTTAAAATAATTTCTCTTGTGACAGTGCCCGCAGTCAACATATTGTACCACACAAATGAAGGCGTAAAAATGCCAAAAATAACATAAACCAGACAAAGTTTTTTTTTACGACAGTTAGTGACGGAATTTGGTGACGATGTATTTTCCACAGATGGAACTACACTATTATTTTGTTTGTATTTTACCGTCATGGTCATTTTTTAAATCTTTGATGTCATATGAGCATTTTCAGAAACTTAAGGTCATTTTATAGATCATTTTTCTGTGATTTTTAGGTCATCAACTTCCGAGCCCTTACTTACTTATGGCTTTTAAGGAACCCAGAGGTTCACATAAGCCCGCCATCGAACCCTATCTTATGCAAAATTAATCTAGTCTCTATCATCTTATCTCACCTCCCTCAAATTCATTTTAATATTATCCTTCCATCTACGTATCGGCCTCCCCAAAAGCCTTTTTCCCTCCGGCCACCCAACTAACACTCTATATCCATTTCTGGATTCGCCCATACGTGCTACATGCCCTGCCCATCTCAAACGTCTAGATTTACTGTTCCCAATTGTCAGGTGAAGAATACAATGCGTGCAGTTCTGTGTTGTGTAACTTTCTCCATTCTTCTGTAACTTCATCCCTCTTAGCCCCAAATATTTTCCTAAGAACCTTATTCTCAACAGCCTTAATCTCTGTTCCTCTCTCAACGTGACAGTCCAACTTTCACAACCATACAGAACAACCGGTAATATAACTATTTTATAGATTCTAACTTTCAGATTTTTTAACAGCAGACTAGATGATAAAAGCTTCTCAACCGAATAATAACAGGCATTTCCTGTATTTATTCTGCGTTTTATTTGCTCCTGAGTGTCATTTATATTAAATTTGTTACTGTTGTTCCAAGATATTTGAACTTTTCCACATTTTCAATGGATAAATTTCTGTACAATAATAATAATAATAATAATAATAATAATAATAATAATAATAATAATACAGGTAGTAGTAATAATAATAATAACAATAATAACAATGTTTATGCATTAAATGCCATTGTTGTCACATTTTTGGGTCGGGTTGGTGCAACCTCTCCAGCGAATGACTGAATTCCACTAAGAGTCCATATCTCCAAACACAGGATTCCATCAATGACCTATAACTCAGTCCATGCGGCCAGGTCGTACGAGTTGTATCTCCTTGTTGCAAATACAGATGCTCTACTTTTCCAAGCTTATGCATGACGTACGATCGGATTTAGAACCCAGGATGCTGGCGGTCTCTGCGGAGATGGAAAATTTAATAAAGGATTCACGTCTGACAAATGGAATGTTATAATCCCACAGATGGCCTGGATGCTTTATTTATGAAGAGAGTATTTAATGTAAATGGCAATGATAAATAGAACGCCCCGAGCGGGTTAATTGCGTACTACGCGTCTGTTGCCTTCAGACCAAACCGTTGTAGTATAGATTTTCAGTGCGTTATTGTTTGACTATGGAAATCGGATATAAAAATAAATAATTGCAAGCAATTTCATATTCAATTCCTACCTTGTTACACTAAGCCTACTTCTTTATCATCATGATCTTTATTTAATTTCCCTTTTGGTTGAGTGGCCTCACGGCCTTACATCTGCCAGAATAAGTAAAGCGTTATTATTATTATTATTATTATTATTATTATTATTATTATTATTATTATTATTACGTACATATATAATATATATAGGCCTATACATATGATAATTATTATAACACATCAAATTACATTGTATCAGGTTTGCGTTACTGTTTCTCCCACCAAAGTGAAATATTACTATAATATTATGTGACATGTAACATAATATTATGTGTAGTGTTGTTAAATGCACTTTTTCTGGGCGTTTCCACGTATTCCGCGCGGTTACTCACATCAACCTCTTTTGTTTTCCGACAGAGGGCAGAATGTTCGCCCAGTTTGCGCTATTTAACCGATAGATGGCTGATCTGTCGGGGAAGAATGACATACGGAATATATAACTGTATATTTATTTATTTATTTATTGACCTTCCTCAAATTAGAGGCTGCCATTAGACAAAGCATACAAAACAATACAAGAACAAATAGATGATGAAGGATAACAGAGTAAGAAAAAAGGGAAACAAGTACACAAACAAACAAATAATGTCAGTTTACAGAATAAAAAAAGTTACAAGTAAAGAAGCAATGAAAGCTAATAAGAAAAAGAAAAATGATAATGGTGCGTCAGTTTTTTCAGTACACTGAATTAGAGTCCATATAGGTGGTTCCGTAAAAGTTTGACTGACTCTCTAATTATGAGGAGTGCCAGTTCATTCAGAAAAGATTTGTGCAGTCCTAGGGTCTTACAGAATTGAGAAGAGAAGTTAGGTATCATTCCTCTTGCTCCAAACATCAATCCCGTAACACTGATATCGTGAAGTTGGTATTTATCTTTATAATAAGGGATGGTTGGAACGTAGATTGCTCGTTTCTTCTCATGTACGTCTTCAGGCTGTCCTTTATACGTTTCAAACCTGATGGTGGGGTCGATTTTATCATACCCTGATACGGGGATTCGCTAATGGCGATTATGTCAATTCGTCTGTTACTGCCATTGTCGGCAGTTCCATGGACTTCTTCATAGATGGTGTATTTTAGTTTTCTAAGGGCATCGGCCAGTTTAGTTCTAATTGCATGGTGCCTATGTATACGCAATGTTTCGCCATAAGGGCAGGCTCCCCGGACATGTCCAAGGGTTTCTATCTCACTGAGGTATATGATTATTATAACACAATTATTTATAACAGTGTTATTAAATTTTGAGTTAAATGCATTTCTTTTAACTGAAATTATCATTTTGGAACATGATGACAACTTGTGAATTTCCAAAGTGGAAGATGTCAGACAGTGATAGCGCAAAATTAATTTAATAAAGTCAGCTAAAAACAGTTCTCTTATTTGCTACGTAACACGTAGTAAAAAGAAACAAAATTATAGTTTATTTAATGACACTAGCAAATGCAGAGGTTACATCAGGGTCGCCGGAGTGCCAGAATTTTGTTCCGCAGGAGTTCTTTTACATGCCAGTAAATCTACTGAAATGAGCCTGTCGCATTTATACACACTTAAACGCCATCGACCTCGGCTGGGATCGAACCCGCAATCTCGAGCATAGAAGCCCAGCGCTATACCAACTACGCTATCGAGAGTGACAGCAAAAAGAATATGTCATTTACATGACAATGTTCATTTTCTGGTAGGGCTTGAGCAATTATATAGACCTACATATAGGCCTATATCTGCTTTTGAACACCCTTTTAGCCACCGGATTTGTTCAGGCGGTAGTGCGTTTGCCTGCTGAACCGGAGTTGCGCTCGGGTTGATTACCTGGTTGGATTTTTTTTCTGAAGTTTTCCCCGATGGTAAGGCGAATGTCAGGTAATTTATGGCGAATCCCCGGTCTCATCTCGCTACTATCAATTCCATTGACGCTAAATAACTAAGTAGTTGATACAGTGTCGTTAAATAACCAAGTAAAAAAATCATCTTTTTGTAACTCCTACAAATTTAATAGGATATATTATATTTCTAATTGAGTAAGAACATTTTCCCTTGAATCAAATAGTTCGATCAATATGCCAATACACAGTAATATGGACATCGCTATCACATGATAAAATTCAGGGGCGATTTCTCAGGACATGCTATGCTTGCTACGCAAGCCCAATATTTTCGTAGAATGTGTATTTCTCAAAATGGGATTACGTATATTAAAATTTATTTTGATTTTTGGAATATTGTATAGGCCTAATACCATCCGCAGGTTGTACACCGCAACAAGTATCGCAACGCTTGCTCGTTTTTTGGAGCTACAGGAAAGACGTAGAAATAGCGAGAATATGATGCGCGCGCAAGTGCCTTCCTCCTTAGTCCGTCCTAGGCGCACATGCTTCTGTTATGTGTTGTTTGAAGCTCTGGTCCGAGAGCTACACCAACGACTATTTAACGTTACACAGAGCAGTATTGACAGCGGGAATGTGCTGTGATTTGTGAGTGCAATGTAATTGTATGGGCGGAATGCATATGTTAGCTGCTGCATGTATTATTAATTCTTAAACACTAATTGGAAGTACTGCAATGAGTTCGGAATTGTGTGTCATTGAAACCTTGTTATTAAATCCATTTTCCCGAAGGACTATTCACGAGAAGACAGACATTATAGAGAAAATGTGCGCTCGTTCAGTGCAGCTCAATACAACAATGTGCATTGGTTGGCAGGGTCGAAAAAAACTAAATAAACTGTTTTGTTGCCATGTTTGTTATATCATATCGAACTTCTACATCTCATAAGCGAATATGATCCATGACTCATAATGATTTCATAATTATAAAATAAATTATTTATGTGGGTCTGATTATTTTGATTAATTATGAATTATTATATACTCCCATCTTCCTCTATGAATAAACGAGCAAGCCTAACTTTCGTGACTAGCATTCGCCCCTGATAAAATTCCACTTAAGTTCCTCTGTTTTTTCATACCTGAAATAAGTGCAATATTTGATATATATGAGCCCTACAGTTCCAAAACGTGTCTTATCCGCTTTTGATGTTGTTGTTTTTTTTTTCAGAATTCAAGAAAAACATTTTCCCCAATTTTTATGTTAAAATGAGAATTTGTTGACCCTTTAAAATAAATATTTTATAATATACTAGCTGCACCCGTGCGCTCCGCTGCGCTTATTAGAAATAACTATAAATTAATTACATAATTAAAATAGAACATTGAGTCAGGGAACATTCGTGTTTGATAGAAGAATAAATCATTTAACATGCTACTTAATTTAAATTCTATTTAAATAATTAAAATGCTATCATTTTGGTTCAGAGACCACTCATTTGGTGCAAATATAATTCGTTTAACATTTTTCTAAATTAGTCTTAAATGCATCCTTTAATAAATCACTCCAAATTAATGGAGTTGATTGTATACGAAGATCATTTTTATGTTAACCTTACTGTCCATCTTTTTTTGTTAAGTTTATTTTATTCACGTCTTAACATCTGTGGTCATGTCGCGTGTTTAGAATGTGTGGGTATAACAGCAGGTCGTTTTTGAACGACACTATAATCTGAAGCGGCGGTGGAAATGTGTTGTATTGTTATTTTAAAACTCTTGTATATCCTTAAATATCAGTCCTATCAAAATTTTTCCGGGAATAAAACTTATCGAAAATCATTTTTAAAGAAACTTTTGTTATGTAACATTTTCACAAAAATCAATAATAAGCGAGATATTTCAGTTTATTTAATGCAGGCCCCCTTATAACCCCCCCTTTTAAATAAAGTATTTTGAATGCCATATAGCCTAAAATCTAAGTTACAACGAACTTAATTTATGTTCCAATTTTCATCGAAATCCGTTCAGCCATTATCGCGTGAAAAGGTAACAAACATACAGACATACAAACAAAAATTTCAAAAAAGCGATTTTCGGTTTCAGGATGATTAATTATACATGTTAACACCAATTATTTTTGGAAAATCGAAAATTACCAGGAAAATGTCGCTTACAGATTTGTTATTAGTATAGATAAGTCAGGAATAGAAGTTCAGTAGGTACTTTGTTCAGCAAGGTTTTTATTTAAATGTTAAAACTGGAGAAGGCAAGTTTTGAAACTATACCTAGGAGAAGGCAAGATTTGGAGACAACATAGTTGGATAAGGCATGATTTCAAAAAAACACAAAAATCTTCTACAGTAATGTCACAAGAGGTCTGAGATTCCCTGACAAATCCACGAGCGAAGCGAGTTAATCTCAGACCTCGAGTGAGATTAATTAGGACTATTTCGTGAATAAAATGAAAGTGTAAATAATATACCTCTCAAATTCGATCATAAAATATTATTAATTGTACACTTATGAATACTTAACCTATTCAGACATTGTGAAGTTGAAACAGATGAAGATCGATTACGGTACTGCAATAAAGAAATTGGATGTTATTCAGTAATGCCAACTGTGAAAAGTGAAATACAGGTTTAAAAATGTTAATTACATGCACTGCGCTTTTCTATTGTTATTGTAACAAATACATTTTCATTATCTGCTGAAATCATAGTGTAATGTAAACATTTTATAGCATAATTACAAATAACCTGATTAATACATTAATTAAATGAACAATTGAGGGCTTTGCCGGAAGAAAGGCGAATAGACCTATACGCCCTTCTTCGGGAAAACGGTTTAAAATGTAGTGAATAGTAGCGAAATTTTGTTTTGATTGTACTGTACATACCTGCAGGACAGGGCTGCGTGCGTGTATAACATTTTATTCAGGTGCGTTTTAAAATCTTGGATTTCATGTATCTCAATTCGTCATATTGACGTATACGCCCTTTTTCCGGCAAACCCCCCAATTGTTATAAAAGAGTGTAATTTTCTTTAGATACGATGGTCATGGAATTAGAAGATGAAGATGTAGATGTGGAAGTAGGATTTCGCACTTTATTTAGTACAATGAATTCATGCTAATCGATTTACGTGGAAACAGTTGGCGACACTGACTAAACAAAAGAATGAACATGCGATAAATTCATAGTGATAAATCGAGCTGAAAAAATTATCGCGGTGTATGATTGTGATTGGTTTGAATTCAAAATTTCATTACACTTCATTGGTCGAAAATAGAATGACGTCATATAAACGGAACATTGAATGTAAATTAAATTTTGTATTACAAGACTTCAAATCAAAAATTATACATTGTTAATGAAGTACTTAGTTTAAGGTCAATGATTAGTAAAAAAAGTGACAGCTTATTAAGAAAATTCAAAATACTCTCGTAATTAAAAAATTTTTCAAATGTTCTTAAGGGGAGCAGGTACTGCCTATCTCGACAATGTTAAATCACAGAATTTATCAATCTTAAAGTCCTCTATTTTTTAAAACAAAATGTATTATTGTATCTTTAAAATTGTGGTCTCAAAAAAATAACATGTGATTAAAATTAAAAAAAAAAATTAGGTCACAATAAAAAATTTTTTTATCAATTATAGGAATTGAATGTACTTAATGAAATTATTCTAATACATATATAAAGGTTATGAATATAACACGTAAAAATTTCAAATATCTATGTTCAATGGTTTCAGAGCTACGCGTACCTGAATTCTGTGATTTTAACATTGTCGAGATAGGCAGTATCTGCTCCCCTTAAGCATAATGAATTGATTGAGTCTGGTTCACCACAGCAGTCATCAACTGATGCAACATTCTAAGGCTTCATCAGCACGATTTGCATTCAGGAGATTCATGTAGAAAGATAAGCCAGTCTTATTTTTCCTTCCATCGCTGGAATGTTTTGTTAGAAGATTGTTAACATCAATTAATTTTGCTTCTTTAATGATGTTCCCTTTGCGAATAACTTGAGGCACAATATCAGAAATGTTGTGCCACTTTTTGACAACACTTCTGTTGAGTATGGAGTACGCAAGTTATGGAACACACAATTTTGGAGGATAAGACAAATTTTGGGACATCAACCATATTTCTACTATTAAACTGAGTGCGAGAAGAATTTTTGGACCATCATTTAACAGGTGGGTCATTTGCAAAAATTATAAACAAATGGACGATTGAGAACGTCAAAATTAAAGTACTATTTAGTGCATATTCTGCATGTATTAATATAGTGCAATGTCTCTGACATGGTAATCAGCCACTGTACATTCACCTTGCTTTACAGCACTGTTTTGAATGATGTAACAGACATGACGGAGTAACAGATCTGACAGGTAACAGACTTGACATAGCAAACAAGCATGTGCTAACCTAAAATATTTTTGCTTAAAAATCTTAAAAATAGCAACTTAACTACTGGACACGTGTACTATTATATCCTCTTGATCTTGACTTTATATGTTGTTATTTGTGGAAAACACAACACAAACAGATCTGACAGAGTAAAAATGCACGCTTAGACTAAAACACAAAGCAAGAGTTTGACACACAAACTCGCCAAACCAAAATGGGTGAACATAGCAGTACAATCAAAATGGATCTTTGTGCATCATCTTGGCTTGTGCAAACATCTGTGGGATTTCTTTTTCAACTGTGTATCCATAGGAACAGAATGGTGTAACAGACCTGACTGACTTACTGGACTAGAGTAATTATGTAATCATGTTTAAGGAAATATAAACTCAGACATAAATGAAGAAGTTTTGATAATATCAAATCGTCACTTGAATGCAAGAACTAGGTAACTCGAAATTTGCGTTTTTAAGTTACCTCTTTTATAGTATAGCAAAAATCGCACAAAATGTAATGCAAGAACTAGGCAACTGATCGAACGATATCAGCGACATCTATTTTCCAATATAACATATAGGTAGAAGAAAACGAGACATATTCCTTAGTGCAATAAATAAGTAAATAGGCAATGTCACAAAATATGAAAAATCAAGCTACCTAGTTCTTATATATATTTTGATGTACCGAAGTACATATGATATTTCCATGCAGATATTCTGCGTCATCATATGATGAAAGAGTGATGGAACGGAGAAAAATTCTCTCCGGCGCCGGGATTTGAACCCGGGTTTTCAGCTCTACGTGCTGATGCTTTATCCACTAAGCCACGCCGGATACAACCCCGACGCCGGTTAGAATCGTCTCAGAGTAAGCTCCATCTCTTGGGTTCCCTCTAGTGGCCGCCCTCTGCACTACGTCATAGATGTCTATGAACGCAGGACCGAAGTCCATACATGTGTTGAGGTGCACTCGAATGAGTGACTGGTTGGCCGGGATCCGACGGTATAGGCGCCGTCTTAAATCACAAAGTGATTTATTACGCATATCATATATATTTTGATGTACCGAAGTACATATGATATTTCCATGCAGATATTCTGCGTCATCATATGATGAAAGAGTGATGGAACGGAGAAAAATTCTCTCCGGCGCCGGGATTTGAACCCGGGGTTTCAGCTCTACGTGCTGATGCTTTATCCACTAAGCCACGCCGGATACAACCCCGACGCCGGTTAGAATCGTCGCAGAATATCTGCATGGAAATATCATATGTACTTCGGTACATCAAAATATATATGATATGCGTAATAAATCACTTTGTGATTTAAGACGGCGCCTATACCGTCGGATCCCGGCCAACCAGTCACTCATTCGAGTGCACCTCAACACATGTATGGACTTCGGTCCTGCGTTCATAGACATCTATGACGTAGTGCAGAGGGCGGCCACTAGAGGGAACCCAAGAGATGGAGCTTAATCTGAGACGATTCTAACCGGCGTCGGGGTTGTATCCGGCGTGGCTTAGTGGATAAAGCATCAGCACGTAGAGCTGAAAACCCGGGTTCAAATCCCGGCGCCGGAGAGAATTTTTCTCCGTTCCATCACTCTTTCATCATACCTAGTTCTTGCATTCAGGTGACGAAATGTTTCTTTAATTCTTTTCTCAATTACATTATTAAACAAACCTTTATCTCGACAAAATCATGCTCCATTTCAAAAACTTAACTAGTATGGACACGGCATTTTAGCTGTCACTATGAGAATTTTATTTTATTCTCGTGAAATAGTTCACATGAAGGAAATAATTCTTGTGACGTTTACCTCATTAGTATTGAAACTACTCACTGTTATGAATTTATAACTCTATCGTTATAAATGCAATAATGGGAAGAGTAAGAATTGATAGACATCATTTGTTATACAAATTCTGCAAATGACCCTCTATATTATGTATCCTATTGGTCACTGAGTGCAGCAGTACTCGCATTACTGCAAAAAAAAGTTAAAGATCAGGATCACACTTCAAAGTGTGAGCCCATTTCACAGATGAGTAATAAAAATGTTTTCCCCATCATTTTGGGATTCACAAGAGTTTTCCAGCGATCAAAATATCTGAACACATCCAACTTTTTATACCTGAAATAAAACAAAGCCAATAAAGTTTCTTTGCATTCATTTGTTACATAGGCATAACGTATGACAGCGCAAATACGAGATTCTATTTTCTGAAACTGTCATCATGGTGATCGTTGCTCGCATTCAACTGTTTTACGTATGACATGTGTTGCGTAACCTTAACGTTTCATCCCTGCAGAATGACGTCACAGAAAGCTCCTGAGCTGAAAATCCTCTGAATTCACACACAAAGGGCAGAGAGGGCTTAGCTGAACTGGATTCTCCGCTACGACAATACAGCCATTATGTGCAGGATGCCGGCACAATGCAGCCCTTGTCAACGGTCTTGGGTTCGCCTCCCATGCGAAACAAATAAAAATATATATTCATCACTAAGTGTAAAATGCTGCAAACAGTGTATTATTTTCTTTGAATTTAATTTTCTATTCGTTAAAAACATTAAACCCCTTGCCAACCGAATTAGATCTTAAAATATATGGAGGTTTACCAGTCAAGGTTTGGTTAGAGTATTTCTGTTACTTTCGGAAAATGCATGCAGTTCAATTGTTTTACATCAGTGTTTACACTAGCAAGACTCATTCACTAGCCCTGAGAAAGACGTAGTACAAACCTTTTTTATATTTAAATATTTTAATATATATTAATTCATTCATTTATAGCTTTCTGCCCAAGGGCAGGTTTTTTCGCTGCAAACCCAGCATTCTCCAATCTTTTCTTAATATACATATGGACCAATATACTATATACTTACTTACTTAAAATAGCTTTTAAGGAACTCAGAGGTTCATTGCCGCCGTCACATAAGCCCGCCATTGGTCCCTATCATGAACAAGATTAATCCAGTTTCTATCATCATATCCCACCTCCCTCAAATCCATTTTAATATTATCTTCCCATCTACGTCTCGGCCTCCCCACAGGTCTTTTTCCCTCCGGCCTCCCAACTAACACTCTATATGCATTTCTGAATTCGCCGATACGTGCTACATGCCCTGCCCATCTCAAACGTCTGGATTTAATGTTCCTAATTATGTCAGGTGAAGAATACAATGCGTGCAGTTCTGCGTTGTGTAACTTTCTCCATTCTCCTGTAACTTCATCCCTCTTAGACCCAAATATTTTCCTAAGCACCTTATTCTCAAACATCCTTAACCTCTGTTCCTCTCTCAAAGTTTCACAATCATACAGAACAACCGGTAATATAACTGTTTTATAAATTCTAACTTTCAGATTTTTTGAGAACAGACTGAATGACAGAAGCTTCTCAACCGAATAATAACAGGCATTTCCCATATTTATTCTGCGTTTAATTTCCTCCCGAGTTTCATTTATATTTGTTACTGTTGCTCCAAGATATTTTAATTTTATGCAATAAACGAATTTCTGCTTTTTTGCAGTGAGTGAGTTGTCAGCGAAATAAGTGTAGTGTTGAAAGGTACTTGTGCAGATATGAACATATCATACTCGTGGGTTTTAGTTCAAACTTAGGGTTAAGATACAAATTAGATTTAGTTTAAATGTAATTTGAAGTGATTGTGCTTCATTTAATTTAGGATGCTCCTTGTTATTACTATTATTAATATTATTATTATTATTATTAATATTATTATATTACTATTAATTATTATTATTAGTATTATTAATTTATTATTAATTGTATTTTTATTAGTTCTGTTTATTATTAATTGTTATTACTTACTTACTTACTGGCTTTTAAGGAACCCGGAGGTTCATTGCCACCCTCACATAAGCCAGCCATCGGTCCCTATCCTGAGCAAGATTAATCCAGTCTCTACCATCATATCCCATCTCCCTCAATCCATTTTTATATTATCTTCCCATCTACGTCTCGGCCTCCCCAAAGGTATTTTTCCCTCCGGCCATCCAACTAGCACTCTATATGCATTTCTGGATTCACCCATACGTGCTACATGCCCTGCCCATCTCAAAAGTATGGATTTATTAGTGCTAATTATGTCAGGTGAAGAATACATTGCGTGCAGTTCTTCGTTGTCAACTTTCTCTATTCACCGAGCCTTACGTTGTGGTTTTGTAACAAGCTGTTTTTTTACGGTGAAGGGTTGTTAGCCCTTCGCCCAACCTCCAAGCTGGAGGACCACCCCCTATTCGGCTGTCCGCGACTAATTACTCAATATATTCCCAGCTACCCTCCATATCTGGAGGCCGTCTCCTCTATCCGCAACCTGAGGACGCGCCATGCTGTGGCGATAGGGACCCACCATAATTGGTCAATATATTGTATAACAGTGTAATATTATATTATACACACTTAATATATCGAGCGCGGTGGTGTAATGGTTATCATTCCTGCTCTATATTAGAAACAACCGGGGTCAGATTATAGGACCGGTCACACAGACAGAATATTATTCCGTACTGTCAGTTAATGTCTGAAGAAGACCAGAAGATTAAAAAATTCAGAAGAACAAAGTGAGCTAAGTAGTTTAACGATGACAGCCTGTAACACTACAGCTATGTCGCTGTAGCTGTGTCCATGTTTCAGATGAAACGCCGTGATGGGACTGCAACCGGTGCGACAATTGGATACCAGCGAATTTTCTCTATGCTCTTCGTTATGTGCACTGATGTTCAAAGGTATCCGACCTAAGATTTTATGATCGTGTAAGCCAGTGATGTCAAAGCAAGCGCATTTTTCTGACCTTGACGTCGTGCGCGAGCATTAAGCGCTAGGTATGCTAGGAGGAATAAGCAGCCTGTTGGATTAAGAAAACAGTGGTGCACAAACTTCAAACGGAACGTGAAATTTTATGTCGTTATTTTTATATGGCTTCTTTGTGATTGTTATTTTCTATATTGTCTGTAAAACAAAAGTACTAACACCTATTTCTTAGCCTAATATTGCAGTTGTGTTTTAAACGTTAATAACATAATAAAGAGTAAAGAAGGAATATTCACACAAATTCCATAGTAACTACAACTATACTGTACTAAGTGAATTAAACATAAAGAAAATGTTATCCCAAAGAAAGACACTGAATAAGACATAAGTTGAAATTGATATTGAAGGTATCTTTAGCCTTATAAAAGTAATCAAAACAATATTATATAACAAAGAAAAGTTGCCTAGGTATATGTTTTAACTGTAACTAATATTACATAATAAAACTCTCTTTGCATTACGCTTTTAGGTGATATTGGTGCGCAACTTTCTGTTATCAGAACATTAAATTATCTCTAAATCTGCTGAAGCTATAGAGCTGACGTTTTACCAACACATAGGCACATATCTTTTGTTTGTGATGTAACAGTAGTTCCTTTGTTAATTCATTTCCTTAAACATTTTTCATGCGAATATTTTCAAACATTTTAATACACTACCTTCAGTATTACGTATTTACGATATATTAGATTTACGAAAACATTGTTTTAGTACCTGTAGGGCTACTAAACCAACATCTGAAAATTTCACTTTTCTGTAAAAAAGTTGAGAAAAAATTCCTTTTGAATAAAAAGCAAACTCGTGAAAAATGAACATTAAAATTAAAACTTACATTCTTATAATGCACTTATACTACTCCGACAAATCTAAAAATTAACATGGATACAGTTTTAATAAGTTCTCTTCCCTTTATCCATTGAATCAGTGCTGGCCATCCCTGTATATAGCTCGACCAAGTGGCATATACTACTTCTTTCGTCTGTCTCTTTCCTTTCTGCTGTAAAGCGCTCAGGCTCTCCTGGGCTCTAAAGCGCGCTCTTGCTCCTATGGGTATCAATTGACATCACTGGTGTAAGCGAACTTTCAAACCACGGGATAAGTCAGAACCAAAGATATAAAAAAATTGACAAATTTTGAAAGAGTTCCGCTAGTTTTCATTTGGTGGCATTATTATTGGGAAACGCTAAAAAAGTATCAGGGAAAATTATGTAGATTAAGCATAAATTATTCTTCTAATAGACAATATCAGCAGTTTCCAGTCAAAATCAGTAATGTTCTACAATGAGTAACGTGGGATGAAAAATTAAATTCTATAATACGGTATATTTATCTACTATTAGCAACAGTGACTATTATCTTCGCCATCCATTCATCTATTTGAACGTCAGTGTACATGTTTAAAGATGTAGGCTTAACTATAGTTCTTAAACTTATAGATGACTTAAAGTACCCCGGAGGTTCATTGCCGCTCTCACATATAAGTCCGCCATCATCGGTCTCTATCCTAAGCAACATTAATGCAGTGCCTAACATCATATCCCATCTCCCTCAAATCCATTTTAATATTATCCTCCCATCTACGTCTCGGCCTCCCCAAAGGTATTTTTTCCCTCAGGTCTCCCAACTAACACTCTATATGCATTTCTGGATTCACCCACACATCCTACATGTCCTGTCCATCTTAAATGCCGTGCCCTAATTATGTTATGTGAAGAATACAATGCGTGCAGTTCTGCGTTGTGTAACTTTCTCCATTCTGCTGTAACTTCATTCCTCTTAGCCCCAAATACATTCCTAATCACTAGAGAGCGGAATTTAGGCAAAAACCTATTTTTTTCCTTGATACATACAGGCTTGAGTTTTAATATTTACATTTTTCATGGAAATATGGGTATAAATAAAGGAATTTTATAGTGCCTAAAATACCTATTTCGACGTTAGTGCCTATTTTTAAGTTGTTTTAAATTTGTGCATCATTTTTCGTAACTGTTTACTGTTTTTCTTAACATCTTGTACCGTTTACATTCCAAGACGGATAACAACTCCTTTCTAACAATGAACAACACAATAGAGAAGTACCTCCGGGCTACCCCTTCTCATTCTTACAATCTTTCAATCCTAAAATTCCAACTTTCAGTCGGCCTGGGTAGCGTAGTCGGTATAGCGCTGGCCTTCTGTGCTCGATCTGCGGGTTCGATCTCGGCCCAGGTCAATAGCATTTAAGTGTGCTTAAATGCGACAGGCTGATGTCAGTAGATTTACTGGCATGTAAAAGAACTCTTATGGGACAAATTATTATTATTATTATTATTATTATTATTATTATTATTATTATTATCACTTCCTCTGTCTGTCAGCAACTTAACACGAATTCGCTGGGTTGTACCCGAATAAGCATTCTCTTACATTCCAAGACAGATAACCCTTAAGTGTAGCAATGTGCGACACAATAGTCACAATAGGTAGCCTACTGATCATCTACTGTGAAAAAAAAAACTATAGAAATGTGATTGGTGAATGAAAAACACTCATACTAGTGACATTCTTTAACAAAAAAAGCCCATTTTTTTATTTTATAGAGCCTAAATAAAGGAGTTTAAGAGCCTATTTTAGGCGCCTAAAATGTCACTTTTTAGAACCTAAAATTCCGCTGTCTACTAATCTCCTTATTCTCGAACACTCTTAACCTATGTTTCTCTTTCAAAGTTAGAGTCCAAGTTTCACAACCATGTCTGGAATGAAATGTGGTTAAATAGTACAAATGGTCAAATCACAAAATCACTATATTTTCCCACAGTTAAAGATAGACTAACCGTAAAGAATTATGAACCATCACACATATCCACGCAATTTATGACTGGACACGGAAAATTTAATTCACATTTTGAACGTTTCAAAATTGACAACCCAAACGGCTCTTCATGTCCCTGTGAACATCCCACACAAACAGTCGACCACCTGTTATTCGAGTGCCCGCTACAACAACGCAAGAGATACCGGCTAGAAACCCACCTTAGCATGTGCGATACAACTTTCTCACCACCAATAACAAAAGTTCTTCTGAAGCAATGTTGCATAAAGGAATTTCACATATTTATTACAGGTGTATTTAAGACCTTGTAGAAAATAACAGTATTTAGTAACAGTGTCCTATTTATTCCTTTGGAGCCAAATTTGTAACTTTTAAAAGTATAGTTATCATGTTGGAGTGTATGTGTTGTAGAGGATGCTTGATTTGTTGTGTATGTGAGTCATAGTTATGGGATGCTTGATTGTGTTTGTGTGACTATTGGGTATTAATTTATGATGTATGTTAGGAAAGTTGCATAATTGTGTTACAGAGAACGGCTATAAGAAATGTTATGTTTATGTGTTGTAACTGTTTTCTGTGTGTCTCAATTGATGTCTGATGTTTGATTTGCAATCGCAATGTTTAAATTACGGATTGTTTATGTTTTATTTCCATTGTGTAAGCTAATTTATTTTTCTTTTCAATTTGTTTTATGCTTAGTCCTATTTTTGTGTAAAACTATAGCCCTAGCATACATATGTAAAATAGGGCTACCCCCCCATTGGAGATACAATAATAATAATAATAATAATAATAATAATAATAATAATAATAATAATAATAATAATAATAATAATAATAATAAGTTTCACAACCATACAGAACAACGGTAATATAACTGTTTTATAAATTCTAACATTTGTTTTGAAAGCAGATTAGATGACAAAAGCTTCTCAATCGAATAACAGCAGGCATTTCCCACATTTATTCTGCGTTTAATTTCCTCTCGAGTGTCATAATAATAATAAATAATAATAATAATAATAATAATAATAATAATAATAATAATAATAATAATAATAACGCACGATAATAAAAAACGTTTAATAGGTAAACAAAAATAAAAAATATACAAATGAGCTTACTTCTTTTAGCTACTTTTCTACATGGGCGCCAAGTTTCTCAACACATTTCTCACAACGTGGTACCAGTTTCAGTATACCCTGTTCATAGAAGTCCGTTCGGTTGGAGTATAGCCATCTGCGGACAATTGACTGCACTTCTACATCGGTCGCAAAGCGATGGCCGACTAGGAATTTCCTCATGGAACCTAACAGATGAAAGTCCGACAGTGCAAGGTCTGGACTGTATGGTGGATGCTGGAGCACCTCCCAACCAAATGTGTTGATTTTCTTACGAACAGAAACCACAACATGGGGGCGAGCATTGTCATGAAAAAGTTTGACATCGTCAGCATTAATATTACGGCGTTTGTCACGAAGGGCACGACGCAACTTTATCAGTGTTTGAATGTAGGCCGCAGCATTCACAATGGTCCCGTGTCTAGCAAAGTCCACCAGCAAAACACAATGCATATCCCAGAACACTGTCACAAGCACTTTCTTAGCAGATTGCGTCACTTTTAATTTGTTCTTTACTAGGGAAGCAGCATGTTTCCACTCCAAAGAGGCCTGCATTGTTTCGGTCGTGTAGTGGTACATCCAGGACTTATCACCAGTGACAATTTCTTTCAGAAATCATGCCCTTCTTTAGCGTAACGCCTTAAGTGGTTCAAGCATGTCATCATTCGCTGGCCCTTGTGGTCGTCAATCAGGTTCTAAGGCACCCAGCGGGCACTAACTTTATGAAATTTCAATGTGTCATGCACGATATCGTACACCGCACCGTATGAAATGTTGAACTGCTGAGATAAGGTTCGCAGTTGGATCCTCCGGTCGTTCAAAATTGTCGCCTCAATGCCTGTGATATTCCGCTGGGTTGCAGCTGTTATCGGCCGCTGCATCAAAAGTTCTCACGGCCGTCTGCGAAGAATGCGCACCATCTGAAGATGTTGCTACGATCATACAGTCTTCTCCGTACACGCCACACATGTCCCTGTGAACTTCACTCGGTTTATGTTCTTTAGCTCACAGAAATCGCACAACACTTCACTGCTCTTCACAAGTTGACGACAGTAACACGCGCGCCATCTTTGTTGCGTAGTTTACGCTTGTCTCGCTAGAGCTGCACATGCAAAAGAAATTGTGTCTGTAGTGAAAACTTCAAACAATATCTCGGTGAAATGTCAACATCCTAGCCGCAATAGCAAAGCAGAAAAAAATTATTATGCGTTACTTTCCGATCCACCCTCGTACTTCAGCGAAGTTATAAGAGGCCAATCTCTGATTCTCTTTAAGGGGTTAGGTACAGCTTACAGCAGTATTTTTTTAGGAAATATTCAACATTTTTTTCCTCCATTGCTGTATATTGTACAATAATGAAAATTGGTATGTGTAAAACACTGTCCTTCTGCTACATGAAGAAGATATTTTTACGATTATTATTATTTATTTTTTTAAATTCATAATGGTGGTAGTTCACTGTGCAGTGATGAAGCATTTCCCTCATAACTCAAACTTCTTCATGTTCTCTCTCGTTTATTTTATTGCTGAAACACACGTTTAAATATCATGCTCTTTCAACTACAATCCTTAATCAAATTTTTTTTTATTTTGTGTTAGAAGAAAATACTAATATTTTACCATATTTGTTAATGAATTAATTTTTTTATCAGACAATCAATCAAAGGTAGAGAAGTGATCTTGCATTATATTGTTGATATGACATGCATAAATAAACACAAAAAATTTCATCACAAAATGTTCACACACTAAAAAGAATCCGAAATTTCCTTCCGTTGCTTCTCAAGAAGAATTTAGTGCAGTCGCTCTTGATGCCTCATTTTGATTACTGTGACACTCTCTACACTGACCTTAACATGAGACTGACTGACAGACTACAGCGTGTTCATAATGCATGTGTTCGATTTATTTGCAACGTCCGTAGATCTGACCGTTTCACACCTTCACTAAATATGCTGTCGTGGGTCCGTCTCAAGGAGCGAAGAACTATTCACTCTCTCACTTTACTCTTCAATATTCTTCAAACCTCTAACCCTAGCTTCTCGTTTTCAACATTTGTCCTCATATCACGAAATAGATACTCGCTCACAACACCATATCACACTCTCCATTCCTAAACACCTACCACAACATGCCAGAGACTGCCAGACATTGTCTAGTTTCAAAAATAAATTAAAATTGCACTTTTTGAATTAGATTCCTTTCAGTTATAAGCCCTTTTCTCTGCGACAGTTTTGAAAAAATATAGGCTATATATTTCTTTCCTTCCTTTCCCCTTTTTGTTCTCTTTATCAGCCGATGAATTTATTATCATAGCATTTTTATCGTGAATTTTATTTAATTTTCGTATTTATTTTCTTTTTTATTATTATTTTATTACATTCCATTTTGATATATTCTTCCTTATGTTTTTCCATATTAACCATTTGTACTAAATGAGTTGTTTTCACTATATTCCAATGTATTTTACTTTCTTTTTTCTAGTATTGCATAATTTTCATGTTGTTTAGTGTCGATTTTATTATGCTATTATTATTATTATTATTATTATTATTATTATTATTATTATTATTATTATTATTATTATTATTTTTGTAATATGTTAGTATTCTGTACTTTAACTTTTTGTTAAATTTTAACTGCTTGTATACTTTGTAACCTGGTAGAGTGTAAGAGAAGGCCCTATAGCCTTAACTCTGCCAGTATAAATAAAGAATTATTATTATTATTATTATTATTATTATTATTATTAAAGATAGTTTTTTAGTTATGTAGGAACCGCTTCATCACTGCACGGTGAACTGAATTTTGATGTAAATAATTTTTTTAAATCGTAAAAATATATTTTTTTTTTTCATATAGCAGAAGGACAGTGTTTTATACATACTAATTTTCATTATTGTACAAGATATAGTAATGGAGGGAAAAAATGTTGAATATTTCCAAAATTTTACTGCTGTAAGCTATACCCAACCCCTTAATTTGTATCTAATTGAGAACCTCTAACTTAATGAGATTCAAACTTGGGACATAAAATATAAAAAAAGAAATCTCCGACCTCTGGAATCGATCCAGAGACGCTCTGAATAAAAGTGTGACGTCTCACAAGTGTAACTAGTTTGGTCAATAAACCCGAGCTGAGGCTAACAACCTCGAAAAGAGGCAGCGAGCATGCGAAGTTCATTTACATAATTTCTTATTGAATTGTTTACACGTGTTGAACAGATGATAAAGAGCAAAGCCCTAATGAATTAATACGGTCTAATATTGAGGCGCAGGCTTTTTATTATCGACAGTGTGTTCGAGTGAAGAATATGAGTAAAACACGACGTGAAGTCTCCTCGTAAATAACACCGCAGCCATGTCAAAGATTACGAGCCTCATAAAATGTTTTAAGTAGAGATAGTGAGGCGATATTCTCTGCAACCTCGTTACCATGGAGAAAAGAAATAATAATACCGACTGAGAATAACTCCAAAAATAAAGACTAAGAAATTATAGGCTCTACAAGTGAAGACAAAGTTAATATAAAAACTTACTCGAAATAATAAAAACAGAAACGTAATCTTTGTCATTAAATGGAGGTACATAAGTACATAACATTATATCCTGTGTACCCAGATAATAAGATAAATGTCTTCATTCTTTTTGGATTGTACCACAAAATTTCTCTATTAACCTAAAAAGTAAGGTAGGTGTCCCTGATATGGCCACGGTAAGGTTTGAGAATTTTTCTAGCCGCCATTTTGAAAAACAAATGTAAACCACTTTTTTCTTACTCGTTCTCAGTCTAATGGACTTTCTTAAAACAATTTCCTTTCCCCATAAAAATAGCTTTAATTGTCCAAAAAGTCCCAAATTCCAAAAGTCTACCTAGTGGCCATATCAGGAACATGTGCACATGATATGGCCACCCTTGTTCCATGTTCTACAAATCGTGATTGTTTTCAGTTTGATAGCGCAGTTGTGCTAAAATTAAATAATTTTGGTGTAAAATGAATAAACATGACACTTAATAATCTTTTTTATAATTCAAAAGTGTAATCAAAACAGGTTTTTCCATAAAATATTAAGTTGTTTTTCTTAAAATACAAAATTTTTGCGTAATCCACGCTATAAGGCATGTACATTTGTCAGGAGAAAAAATAAAAGTGAAATGAACTTGATATGGCCATGGTGCATTTGATAAGGCCATATCAGGAGCAGGTAAGCTTTCACGAAAATCGTTTGATTATGAACAACTCGTAAAAGATATGCCATCAACAACACCAATCAACAGAACATTAAAAACTGAATGGAGTACTATGGTTTTCATGAAACAAGTCTTTGAAAAACATGCATAAAACAACGGAGACTTACCAGAGTAAAATAAGAAGAGGTCACATGAAAACCGCAAAACAGGCAACTAACGCCATATTGCTCAACCTGACTGGATGGAAAACGATCAAGTGACATACCAGGATGCCCTATCACTGGATGCTGCTGCAATTTAGCGGATTTTTTGGTTAACTAACTCACAATAGGGGGGGTGGCCATATCAGGAACATGGCCATAACAGGAGCACCCACCTTAATACCGACTGAGAATAACTCCAGAAATAAGGACTAAGAAATTATAGGCTCTACAAGTGAAGATAAAGTTAATATAAAAACTTACTCGAAATGATAAAAACAGAAACGTAATCTTGTCATTAAAATGGAGGCACATAGATAACATTATATTCTGTGTACCCAGATAATAAGACAAATATCTGCTTTATTTTTGGATTGTACAACAAAATTTCTCTATTAAGGGGTTAGTTACAGCTTACAGCAGTAAAAGTTTTGGAAATATTCAGTATTTTTTTCCTCCATTACTGTATCTTGTGCAATAACGAAAATTGGTATATATAAAACACTGTCCTTCTGCTATATAAGAAAGATATTTTACGATTTCAAAAAATTATTTATATATATATTTTTCAAAATCCAAAATGTTGTCAGTCCACTGTGCAGTGATGAAGCATTTCCCTCATAACTCATAAATTTGTTAACTTTTCATGCTCTTTCTCTCTTTTATTTTATTGCTGAAACTCATGTTCACAATACCATGCTCTTTGAACAATATTGCTTAATATTTTTTTTTTTTATTTTGTGTAATATAAAATACTGATATTTGACCATTTTTTAAATGAATTTATTTTTTATCAGACAATCTATCAAAGGTAGAGAAGTGATCTTGCATCATATTGTATATGACATGCATAAATACACACAAAAAATTTCGTCACAGAATGCTGGATAGTTTTTGAGTTATGAGGGAATCGCATCATCACTGCACAGTGAACTAAATTTAAAAAAAAAAATGTAAATATTTTTTTAAATCGTAAATATATATATATATATATATATATATATATATATATATATATTTCATATAGCAGAAGGACGGTGTTTTACACATACTAATTTTCATTATTGTACAAGATACAGTAATGGAGGAAAAATGTGTTGAATATTTCCAAAATGTTATTGTTGTAAGCTGTACCTAACCCCTTAACCTAATAAGTATATATTTGACTACATTTATAAACCACTAAGTTTAAGTACATCGGAGCGTGGCGCCGACCACACCTCCTCACTCCAGTGCCGAGCTGATGAACGCTTGGAGCCCTACCTCTATGCTCTCACGTGCCTTTATGGCGTGTAAAAGTAAATAATATAGCCAATATTGGTTTACAAAATCATACCGCTGGATTTTCAAGACGTGAGCAATATTATGAAAACAGAGATCGTTGAAGAGGAACATTGAAAATGTATTTTTTTTTATCATGGGCATTATTCCGTACGTAATAAGGGACCTTTACAGCTAGTGACTGCTAATCCTATAATAAAGGTCTACCACGAATATTTCTGCCGTTCTCCTTGAATTTTAAATTATATGTGGCTAAAGACCATTTCTAAACAGTGTAAATTTACAACTTGGATCACAAAAAGTAAAATTTTCACAGAAAATTATTTCGCCATATATCCACAATTTTGCTAATATTATGAAGTAACTGGTGTAGATATATAATTTAAGCAATAATAATAATAATAATAATAATAATAATAATAATAATAATAATAATAATAATAATAATAATAATAAAGTAAAATAAGAAATATTTGATGCAATTTGTAATTAATTATTTTATACACAAATGAAGTCCTATTTTTCTCTAAGTTATTTCCAAATCGGCTAAGGGTAAGTTAATTTTGAAAAAAAAAAAAAAATATATATATATATATATATAACTTGGTTATTAAACGACGCTGTATCAACTATGAGGTTATTTAGTGTCGATGGGATTGGTGATAGCGAGGTGATATTTGGCGAGATGAGGCCGAGGATTCGCATAGATTACCTGACATTTGCCTTATGGTTGGGGAAAACCTCGCAAAAAACCCAACCAGGTAATCAGCCCAAACGGGAATCGAACCCGCGCCCGAACGCAACTCCGGATCGGCAGGCAAGCGCCTTACCTCACTAAGCTACTTCGGTTTCGGCTTATATATAATTCTCAAACATATGTATACAGGGTGATTCATGACTAATGACCTGCGCTTTAGGAATCTGTTCTACAGACCACTTTCAGCATAAAATTTTATATGAACATGGGTCCGATTATTATCATTAGTTTGAAAGTTATTCGTAAAAATCCAAATGTCATACTGTGAATCAGGCTTTGGAGTTGCTTTCATCATAATACAAACACTGCAACGAAAAACAAACTGAGGATTGCGCTGTAACGTGAAGTATGGGGCGAAGGGGAAGATAAGCCTGGTGATTATCAGTTGCACTTATCAGGGACCGCCGTTGCGAGGTACGGAACGCTAAGCGCCATTTACATCCGTGCGGCCAAATGCATTAAAGTGGAAGGGGGAATATTTGAAAATCTGCTTCCAAACTGAGGTATGTTTATTTTATGATTAGTACAGTATTTTGAATTAATATCTCTGTGCATTTTAAGGGAATAATTCTTAATTCAACACAAAACCTTTGCTACTTTCGTAGAATTCAATCAGCTGTAACTCCTTAACGGTCGATAGTCAGATCCCATGTTCATATGATACTTTATGTTCAATATGGCCTATAGAATTGCTTCCTAAAGCGCAGGTCATTAGTCTTGAATCACCCTGTATATGATAGTGAAATAAAACCAGAATAAACGAAACAGTTATATAATGTATTTAGAACTGAATTTCATTTAACAATTGAAAAGAACAATATATAGTAACACATAGAAGAAGAGATTTTGTATGAATGTGAGTGTGATTGTGAGTGTGCCGGGTTAATATAAATTAACCAATCATCACAATATAAAAATACGTCAGGACTGTCGCTGGGCAGTAACCTGAACACACGTTTCAGCGTCACATTGTTGACAGTAACTCTATCTGTTAGCACAACCATAAAGCATCTAATAGATGCTATAGAGTTACCAACAACGAAAACAAAAAAAAAAAAAAAAAAAAAAAACAAAAAAAAAAAAGAAGAAGAAGAGAAGGATAGCGCGTGCGCTTCTGAAGATCGATTCCCAGCGTAATTACAAGAAATTTATCTCCCGTCACTGGAGTGGTTATTTATCCACTGTCTTGTGATTGACCTGTGATGTCTCTGAGATGGCCTGCGTCATACCGATCCCATGACCAGGGAGATGTCTAGTGCACGATAAAATTAATCTTTCTCCCTTACCCGCAGTGGTGTATAAGGGGAGGTTAAGCAGAGAAAGAAAGAAAGAATATAATCGAATATAAACTCAAGAGACAAAAAGTTGAGGGACTTCACGGAAAAGGCGGATGTAATATCAGGCCATGTCTTGAACCTTGAAGTGCATAAAAAAGAAACTTTTATTAATAATAAATTGTAATCCATCCAATGCCGATAAAGTTTTATTTACTCTCCTCTTGTGTGCGAGTCGTCGGAAATTATAACAGCAACAAAAGCTCTCCGAAGAATGAAATATTGCGAAGCCGAACGATCTACGTTACTCTCCTCTTCCCACCAACGCTCTTGGGTCTAAATATTTCCCACAGGAGGCCATGACTCACGCGCATTTTAAAAGGAAAGAAGATCGCACTCCTTAATGACAACAGAAGACTTTTTTTTTCCTTCTTCGGTTCCTGACAAAAGTTTATCTTATGACTATAGAGGGCAGGAACGACTTCATCTTCCCCTTTCCTTATATGTATCTATAAAAGGGGGAAAGCTAACCGGTTGCATATAACGGCAGGGATTTCAGCAACCAGTTCCCCCTAACCGGACGGACTGGCTTTGTCCCTTCAGAATAATCGCATTCACAGAAATGCATCTTCGTATTGTTTGGCATGTACACAAAACTCTCAGCTAGAATGTTTCACACACTCAACTGTCATCACTGTTTGTACACTGGCTGCAAACGAAATGCAAAGTCGAAGTCGCTATCGATTTGAAATATTATCATGTTATGAGGACTTCACTGTATGTATGAAATAATTCTGTGGCCGGGAGGAAAAAAGGTCTTAAGTAAAAATTTTATACTTTTCAGGAGAGCAGTAGAAAGATTGAAATTGGTGTCAATTATAGAGTTTTTTTTATTAAGAGGATTTTCCTGGATATTATTTGTTTATATTTATTCTAAAATAGGTAATGTTGCTCATTTAACAATTTTCTTGACTATTTCCAAAAATAGCCGCACTTAAGCCCTTTTAAGACTAGAGGCCAAACTGAGTAGAAGGGACTATTAAACATAAGACCTTTTTCGCGTCAAAATAAATGAGAATTATTAGGAATGCAAAATGGGTCTCAAACAATTATAGGTCTGTTTACCCTGGTGCTTAAAGTTTTAAAAGGAAAGGGCATCAGTATGTGATAAAATGACTAAAATACAATTTAGACCTTTTTAATAGGGAAGCATGGAAAGTAAACATGTGATGGGTTGTAAGGGATAAAGTATTAAATATTCTTAAGTCCTTTATTCTGTGTGTGCTCGATTCAAAAAGTACTTAGGACATTTGGTAACGCTCTATAAATCCAGTCAGGAGTCTTATTTGACTTTAACCGTTTTACCAGATTGTAGAGAAGTGTTTCCGCTTTCAGAATATATAAAAATCTTATTTTCACAAAAAATTGACTTAAGACCTTTTTCCTCCCGGCCACAGAATTAAACACATCTGAACTGGCCTGAATTTGTTAAAGAGTTTTTATTCAAAGCAAAGGAGAAATGTGTAGTTGAATATTTCAATTACATTCAATTTTCAGTTCTGTATCTGTATTTACAATACAACTGACACTATTTTTATTAATACAATATGAAACGTAACAGGTCGTATATATCGATTGTAACAATGACAGCATCAATGGATAATGAGGAAGGCTGTGGAACACCAAATAATATGCAGTTTCACTATTTTCGTGTAATATTTTTTATTATTTATTATTTATTCACTTTTTATTTATTTATTTATTTAACCTGGAAGAGATAAGGTCATCAGGCCTACTCTTCCCCTCTACCAGGGGACACAACTACAATATTAAGAATACAATTACAATTATAATTACAATTAATATTAAATTTACAAATACAGTGACACCTGTTCAAATCGGAACCTGAATAATCAGGAATCCTGTCTATTTCGGAACAATTTATTCGTCCCGGCGAAATTTGTATGTATTATGTGTAATTTTTCCTGAATAAAACGGAATCTGTCCAACGCGGAAACGGAAACTGTCTGCTACTGTTCAAAACGGAAACAGTATTTTGGACACACACTATATTTTGAAACAGCGTGTAATTTCAAGGAATATACGAAATATGTAGGTCACTAAGATAAAAACAGTTTTCTTTGCAAAATTCTAGAGGGTACGAGGGTGTGTTGGCCGGTCGGTCATAAATTTTATTACCCTGTTGACTAGGCAAACGAGTCCCTTCAAAGATTTTCAATGCTTCACACCCGTATACTGTCGTAGCTAAACAGAGCGCAAGTGTAGTGATTTCCAGGTAACAAAAAAACAAAAAAAAAAGTTGCATAAAATGTGGCATTAACATTAAGTGATGAAGTAAAAGTTATCGAGATAAAGGAAAATTAGAAACAAAGTCTATGTAAAATAATTCTGAAGTACAGTTGTGGAAAACTCAGGTGGGACACTTTAAAAAATAAAGATCATAATGAGTGAGTGGCGTGGGCCAATATTGGTGGCACAAAAGGAACCTGGAAGCAACTGTTTATGTGAAAATAAATGAACTGTTGTGGGAGTGGGTTCATCATGACCTTTCAAAGAACAAGCCAATTTCTGGATCTGTTTTGCAAAGCAAGCTATTGAACTGGGAAAGAAATTAAATAAACCAAAATTCAAGGCTTCTAATAGATGACTCCTAGTCCAATTAATTAATAATGTGCAGTGATATGCAGTACAGTATTAGAGTATAGTGTTAGTAATTAAATAGAATGAGATTAGTAAACATTAGTAATGTTTAATGACTAATGAGTGAGTTACATAATATTTATACAGAAAATGAGATTTTAATCAAGATGATTCACCAACGTAATATGCGACAGAAAGCTGATTTAATGTGATGAGTGTTAAATGGAATATTTTGTACTTCTTGCAGTTTGCGGCATGCCATTTTGTTTTTCATGTATATGAATGACAAAAATTCTATTTTAATGTTACACCTGAATAATACGGAAACCTGTCCACAACGGAAAAAAAAAATTAGGACCATGTCACTTCCGTCTTGAACAGGTTTCACTGTACAATAAAAATCAAAGTACTAAAAGATTAACTGATTAATAAAAGCTAGACAGTTTATTGTAAAAGTTAAGAAGAGAGAGGCATTTCTTTTATTGATTAAGTAAAAATTAAACCTATTCTACGCAGTAAGAAAATGCTTAATAAGCTTGCTTTTGAACGCTACTAAATTCCTACAGTCTCTGATGTCACTGGGTAGGGTATTCCACAAGCGCGAGAGCGAGATTGTGTATGATGATGAATACGATGATGTCTTATGTGTTGGTATGGCTAGTATGCGGCTATTTTGCGTGCGTGTGAAGAGATTATGATATGATGACAGGTAACTGAAACGGGAGGCAAGGTAGGTAGGTGTAGAAGTGTGAAGGACTTGGAAAAGGAGACAAGAGAATGAAAATTTCTACGTTCGTTAAGCCGTAGCTAGTTTAGAGTTTGGAAGGATGGGGTAATGTGGTCAGCGCGACGGACATCGCAGACGAAGCGAACACAAGAATTATGAACACGTTGTAATTTTTGCGACTGGTTGACGTTGAGGTCAGTCAGTAGAAAATCACAATAATCGAAATGGGGCATTACTAGTGTTTCCACTAGTATTTTCTTGAGTGATAACGGAAGGAATTTTCAAATGCTGTTTAAGGAATGTATTATGGAAAGCATACTGTAATGTTGTAAAATAAAAGTATATAATTTAAAATTAATTCATATTAAATAATAACTTGAACTCGGTATAGAAGTCGTACTTACATGTTTTTAAAAACTAATCTGAGGAAAATAACTTTTCACCTAGCTATGTTTGCTGAAGATATGGGAAATGCGTGTTATTATTCGGTTGAAAACCTCTTATCATCCAGTCTGCTGTCCAACAATCTGAAAGTTAGAATTTATAAAACAGTTATATTACCGGTTGTTCTGTATGGTTGTGAAACTTAGACTCTGACTCTGAGAGAGGAACACAAGTTAAGGGTGTTTGAGAATAAGGTGCTTAGGAAAATATTTGGGGCTAAGCGGGATGAAGTTACAGGAGAATGGAGAAAGTTACACAACACAGAACTGCACGCATTGTATTCTTCACCTGACATAATTAGGAACATTAAATCCAGACGTTTGAGATGGGCAGGGCATGTAGCACGTATGGGCGAATCCAGAAATGCATATAGAGTGTTAGTTGGGAGACCGGAGGGAAAAAGACCTTTAGGGAGGCCGAGACGTAGATGGGAGGATAATATTAAAATGGATTTGAGGGAGGTAGGATATGATGATAGAGACTGGATTAATCTTGCACAAGATAGGGACTGCTGGCGGGCTTATGTGAGGGCGGCTATGAACCTTCGGGTTCCTTAAAAGCCATTTGTAAGTAAGTATGTTTGCTGAAGTTCTCTAAAAACGATATAATTTCGTATCGGCATTTCTTTTGCAGCCCAGTCTACAATGATAATGAAAGAATGACGTCTACGGATTATATTAGATACCAGTCACGTGTTTTGACTTCAACTTCAGTACAGTTTTAAAATAAATGTATCTTTTTAGTTGGTTATTTAACGTTGATGCATCAGCTACTAGGTTATTCAGCGTCGATGGGACTGGCGATACTCCCGATTACATTATATAACAAATTGGCCATCCCCATGTTAAAAATGGTAACATGTGAAAGAGAACAACCACCAGAATCACCACCGTCCATCGGGAACGAACGCTAGATGGAAGTAGGTCTACAGTTGCTCCATGCAATTCAATTCAATTTTTAAGAAATAAAAGAGTACATAGAAGGTGTGAAATTACGAAACCTTGGGTTACAGGGAAAATGTTGGAGAAGATGGAGGAAAGGAGAAAATGGAAAAATATCAACACAGAAGAAGGTACAAGAAACTACAGGAAGCTTAACAACGAACTAAGAAGAGAAACTGATAAGGCGAAGTAAGACTAGATGGAAGAGAAATGTAAAGAAATAGAGGATCTAGAGAGAAGAGGAAGATAATATGATTTAATGTACCGTGAAGTAAAATGTTTGGACTTCACAAATAACACAACCTTTACGAACTTCTCTTATATTTACGTATGTCTTTTGACTAACAATTCAGTATAAGCAATAATATCATTCTCAACATGATAAAGAAAATGGATTGTTGTGAAACCCTTAAATCGTGTAAAGAAAAAAGTATGTAACACCTTCGAGATGCTGATTTTTTATGTGGAACTATTATATTCGACATAGAAGGAGGGAAAAGTTTATTCTGATGTTGCTCTTGGTACCATGGAAACAAAAGTGTAAGATGAACTTTGTGCCTCGTGGTTTTCCACACGATCCACCTTGCTGCATTTCGTGTATTATGTGCCTCGAAGTTTTTCATACGATCCTCTCCCTCGTATGGTAGTATTTGTTTACGTCCATTTTCGGGTTTTCACCTTCAAATTTCTCTTCAGATCCTTCAACGTAACAGGTGAAAAATGGAGATAAATAGCTAACAGACCTGGAGCTCACAGAGATTCTTCTTCGCAGACCCAAAGTTCCTTGCAAAAAAGCGCGATCATGTATCTTTTTAATTATTTCTCCTTCCATTTCCTCTTCTTTTATTGAGTCATTTCAAACGATCCGTCTTCCTCCATTATTTAATTTTATTGGACATGTTGTAGTACTCCTGCCTGCGTTAATGGGACTATTTATTTACGGTGTCACTAATAAAAACTCTTACACAGACATTTATCTGTTTTATACTTACACAATGAATAGCTTCTTTATAAGTCATGTGTAAATTCCTGACTAATAATCACAACATACGTCGTGTAGCAATCTGACTGTTAAAGAACTACGTCATAGTTTCGTCATTTATTTTATTACGAAAGGTGACAGAACACGTCCGACTTGATGTTCCCTTCACTTTTTTGTAAGGAAGAAGCAAAGCGAGCATCAAGTCGGCCGTGGACAGAATAACTAAATTCTTTATTGCAGCCGATAGAAAGCTCTAGTGTGCCGAGCTACGTATCGACAGTACAACTGGGCCTGATCGATTACCAAGCTATATTTTGATCAAAGAGTACAGCTGCAGCAATATTATTCTACAGTGTGTCCGCAGAAACATTCCGGGGTTATAAACTGCTAAAATTCTGTCACTATGTGTTTTACGAAATTCGTACCGGTGTCATTAGAAAGAACAGCTCAAAGAATTTCAGGAAATGCGTAATTGATCATTGTTGACCGAAACAATAGATGGCAGCACAAGAAGAAAGAAAAAATGCAGTTTCCGCTATTTTCCTTGTAATTAAGGCATTGTTGGTATAAGCAAATTGTGTTAAATGATCTGAATGTTAAATGTTCAAGTCTGTGTGAATTGTGCAGCATTTAGAGGGTTAGGTCTATTTAGGTTATGGTGAATCCACAGGAACGTAGTTGGAGTGTGTTGGAATATCATAGTACTCGGAGTGTAGTAAGAGTACAGCTTGCTTTAAGACGGAATTTTCATCATGAGGCACCTACCGACAAAACGTTTCTGAAGTGGTATAGAGATTTTGTAGAGCATGGATGCGTATTTGATAAAAGGAAAGGCCATTCAGGGAAACGGCCTGTCAGTGCGGAAACTGTAGAACAGATGCGGGAGGCGTTTGTACATAGTCCTCGAAAGTCTGTGCGGAGAGCTAGCCTGCAGTTAAACATTTCTAAACCTAACGACCATGTAAAACCACGTGTTTTCTCTTAACATTTTTTGACACTAATGGTGGATGATGAAGACCTTTCAGCCAAATTCATTTTTAGTGATAAAGAAACGTTTCACGTCAATAGAAAAGTAAACAAGCACAATTCGCACAGACTTGAAAATTTAACATTCAGATCATTTAACACAATTTGCTTATATCCAACAATGCCATAATGACAAGCGAAATAGCGGAAACGACGTTTTTTTTCTTTCTTCTTGTGCTGCCATCTGTTGTTTCGGTCAACAATTATCATTACGCATTTTCTGAAATTCTTTGAGCTGTTCTTTCTAATAACACAGGTATGAATTTCGTAAAATACATAGTGATAGAATTATAGCAGTTTGTAACCCCGGAATGTTTCTGTGGACAAACTCTGTGATCTTTAACTTGTTGTGTAATTACAAGGCAACCATAATCATAAATGACAATCGATAGGAACAGATGTTTAGAGACGGCCATTTTTTCTCTGTATACGGCGCTTAAGCAGGGATTTTCGTGTGTATAACTACAGCACAGTAATTCCAATATAACACACTACTTATACATCCATCGCTTACGCATGGTTTATTAGTATTGTTTTCTGTTCCAAACTCTGCATAAGTCTCGTATAAAAACTATACACGATTTATTAGTAAAAAAAGGTAATCTTCAATCCCACCCTTATGTGACATTAAAAAATTACATGCTGATAATAAAGACGTTTCTCGCAATCGAAGAGATAGGCCTATTATAAATTTCCTGTCACTATTTTGGTTCTAGTGCATCAAACTTGCTTGAATTTCCAGGTCTTCAAACTAAATCATCAAAAGTTTCCTCGTCCATAATTATACTGGAAAGGTCATATGCTTGGATGGGCAACTCTTGCTCACAAAGTGCTAAAAAATCTTGAAAGAGAGAAAGACAGACGGAGTCAGCCGCAGCAGTTACAAGTTGTTTGTAGTTTCACTGCAAAAGCAGTTCACTGCCACGGTGCGCTCTGGCGGCTCATGCAGGTGGTAGTGATATCTACTCCATGATTTGAATTTCAGAATGACACATGATACAAAAATTATAGTTATTTTAGACAGACTGTACCTAAACACACATAACAAAATTATATTATTCTCTGGCTTTGTAAATTGGTTTAGTACTGGAAACACAAACTGAATACCTTTTCAAGAAACAACAAATGTAGCTGAAACACTATTTATTTTGTTAATAATTGTTATTATATGTCTTAGTTGAAACGTAGGATGCGAGAATTTACAAGTCTTTATACATTAAAGAATATTCCTCTGTTCTCAGAAAGGTAATAGTCTGTATCATAAATTCAAGGAAGTCACTTTTTACATGTTACGGAAAATGAAATAAATTTACTTCTGAGCTCTTTCTGTATATTGAGAGCTTTTACACTTCTTTCTTGTATTAAACGTTGACTCAAGCACATACTGTAGATATATATGTAATCAAAGAGTATATTTGGAAATTCTGACTTAGGCAGCATTACGAACAGTTCGATTCCTAATTTCGCTGGAATCTGAGTGGCGTGCTGTTCTGTAGATTTATCAATTCAAGCTATAAACTTTCAGAATTTTCTATCGGCTGTAAGCCAAAAGAATTTCAGAAAAATCTGGATTCCTTGTCAATTGTCACTATTTCTCCAAACTTACCAATGAATTCTGCTGAAGATCTTGAAGTAGGGTCCTACATTTGATAAGAACATTTTCTTATCACTCTTCAAGATAGTTTATAGTCAAAGAAAGTGAAGTTGTCTATGTTCTACATGATACATTTCAAATTTATCCATAAATGTTCTTAGAGATTCGATCATATGTCGTGCAGTTCTGTAAGTCGCACGCACAACGTGCTAACGATATTTGATATCAGTTTCACCTTGTTGATATCCCATTTTTACCTTTAGCTGTTCTAAAGCAGATGTAGACAGTATTTCTTTACTAAAACCTTCACTGCGTTTATTTGTAACATAAAATGTCATGCGTTAGAAAGTGTAATAGAACATAATACAAGCTTTACCTCGCTTCTTAATAAAAAAAACTTTATCTTTCGACTCATCACTAAAGGGAAATGATCTGGGGATTATATTGTTTTTCACTTAAAACGAGCCGCCACTTCCTGCAGACGCGAGCGAACTTGCGTATTGCAAGAACCGCATACAGACACTACAGCTAGTACAGAGTCCGTTCTACCTGCACTGAGGTTGTGCTGACACTTTGACAGCACGAGTTGCCCACCCATGGTCATATGCATTAATGACTGAACATAATAGTCTGACGAATTCTACACGTGTATGTTTACAGCATATTGTACGAGCAACAGATTAGCAACGTATTTACCATGCTATACGGTTGAAAAATCAAAGGGGACTTTTGTCTGAAATCCGAAAGCTATAGCGAAAAATCATGTGATGATCCTGTAATGCACGTGTAAACAGGAATGTAACAGATCGCAACTCACAGTTAGTAGAAAAAAGATAAACTGTTGCGTAATACAGTCTATACACTGAAAATTGTCTGGTTGACAAAATCATCGAACAAAATGTTATACACAAAACATTGTCTCGCTGAGAAAATCAACGAACAAAACGCTAATTAATTATCGAACAGGCTGATACGATTGGACTTGTTTAATATGAAAATTAGAGAAAAACAGACAATCCATTACTGACGAATGTAACACGAAAAGAGGCGAAATTAATTTGAGGTAGGTAACTCACTGAATAGTGGCAAAAGCGCTTTACAACAAGAGTGCAAGTTTTCATACTTTTTAAAAACAAAATAGACACAATAGCGTACAGGATATTTGAAGAGAAACGTATAACACTTCAGGATATTGGGTATGATTTCAAACTTTCACGATGGAAAACGTTGTGCGAGATTTTTGGGTATCTGTACCGTGTCCTACATCTAAAGACATCCAACGTTTGGAAATAGGCGATTGTTTCTCAAACTTTTTTTTTTTTTGTACTTTAGGTACATCTCATATATACCTATATATGTGGGCCAAAAAGGCACAAAATTTAAGTGGTTATATTCCAGTAGCTAACGATTTCACTTGAAAGTTTATTTCACGGGCAAATTTCACTTACTTGTAGACCGGAAAACTACTGTAATATTTAATTTTTTACCATTTATTAAATATTATTATTTATTTTTTGTAATGCAGTGCAAAATCGATCGTTTATGCCGAACTAAGCATTATGGTCTTACGAGTTCAGCAGGCCAAGCCGTTTGTTATGCTATCGTCATTTGTTTTCTTCCGTTTTGAGTTCTCATTTTGTGAATAATGGGTCGCTTAACGAACGAAGACAAGATTTTCATTAAACATTTGCACCAATATATTTTATCTACCCGTCAAATTGTAAGGAACTACGCTCAGCGAGAATGGTCTGTTTCAAGTGTAGAGCGATTGATTAGCAAGATACGGACATGATATCCTTCCTGAGAGATTATTTGCGTGAAAGATCGCATTTCTCAGATTCTCTGATGGTTTCCGCTGGAATTTCAAACGAGATCTTAATCCTATGGTCTATTTTGTATGGAGTCAACTACAAAAAGCAGTTTACTACAAAACAAGAATTCGTAATATTGAACATTTAAGACACAGCCTTCTTGAATGTTGGGACCGGCTTGATCAAAGACAGATACCCAGTGCTATTGGACAATGGAGAAGACGCCTACAAATTGTTGTGTGGGTAAATGGCGGTCACATAGAGCATAATTTTTTTATTTTGATTATTTGAAAGATCATTAATAATTATTAATTTTACCAACATTCAGTTTCTGCATTTTGAAGTAATAAATAATTGTCTTCAAAAACCACATTTTTCGCATCATTGTGTATTGACCTCCATAAGATTTTAATTGAGCCTCAAAAACATAATAAAAAGTCCTGCTCATCTTTAAAGTCTACTCTTTCCAACAGTGTATTCATTATAAATTAATGTTAAGCATTTCTAATTTTGTGCCGTTCTTTTTAACCACTGTACTTATATCAGCTCCATAATGAGAAAAGGCAGAGAAAAATGAGTGCCACGACACATACTTTCTCGCTATACATTTTCTTCATTGTCATCAGTTACATTCCTGCCTACGTTACACAAAGATATTCTTACATTATATTTTACATTCGTCCTCCGTTACCGCGCAGTTAAACGTATGCAGACACACAGACTCGCAAATTCACAGGAAACAGCAATTCATTGAAGAACAGACATGAAAGAAGATTGAAGGGTGAAAGAAGGAAAGAAAGAGAGAAACAACGAAAGAAAGAAGCAAAGAAAAAAAAAGGAAGAAAGACTGAATGAAATTACAGTACATAACACAGCTATACATACAGAACGTTCACTTAAATAATGTAGGTCAACTGGCCGGCACGACCGGCACGAAGGTCATGCAACACGTTGCAAACAGTTTCCCGCACGCTCGGAAGTCCAGTCCAGTTGAGTTTCTTTGTTCTTTGTCTACATTCTTTCTTACATATCCTGTGTAATGAACGCACCCGAAATATTGCAGATATGGTAACATAGAAAAGAGTGCAGTAACGGTTAGCACGTCTGACCCGGGTCCGATTCCCGGTCGGGTCAAGTTACCTGCTTGAGGTTTTTTCCGGGGTTTTACCTCAACCCAATATGAGCAAATGCTGGGTAACTTTCGGTGCTGGACCCCGGACTCATTTCACCGGCATTATCACCTTCATCTCATTCAGACGCTAAATAACCTGAGATGTTGATAAAGAGTCGTAAAATAACCTACTAAAATAAAATAAAATTAGAAAAGAGTGACGTACTTTTCGCTACACTATTTACGATTGGGCGCTCTCGTAGAAAGAAACAAGACACATAGATGGCGTGTATGTTTACTTCGAAGTTTTTCGTTTCTCTTTAGCTCATAAATTTCTCATCAAGTTTTTCATTTCTCTACAGCTCAACAATTTCCTTTGAAGTTTTTTGTTTTTCTGTAGTTCATCAATTTCCCATGAAGTTTTTCGTTTCTCTGTAGCTCATCAATTTCTCATGAAGTTTTTTGTTTTTCTGTAGTTCATAAATTTCCCATGAAGTTTTTCGTTTCTCTGTAGCTCATCAATTTCTCATGAAGTTTTTCGTTTCTCTGTAGCTCATTAATTTCTCATGAAGTTTTTCGTTTCTCTGTTGGTCATCAATTTTTCATAAAGTTTTTCGTTTCTCTGTAGCTCATCAATTTCTCACGAAGTTTTTCATTTCTCTGTAGCTCATCAATTTCTAATAACTTTTTCGTTTTTTTGTAGCTCATCAATTTCTCATGAAGTTTTTCGTTTCTCTGTAGCTCATTAATTTCTTATGCAGTTTTTCGTTTCTCTGTTGGTCATCAATTTTTCATAAAGTTTTTCGTTTCTCTGTAGCTCATCAATTTCTCACGAAGTTTTTCATTTCTCTGTAGCTCATCAATTTCTCATGAAGTTTTTCGTTTTTCTGTAGCTCATTAATTTCTCATGCAGCTTTTCGTTTCTCTGTAGCTCATCAATTTCTCATGAAGTTTTTCGTTTCTCTGTAGCTCATTAATTTCTCATGAAGTTTTTCGTTTCTCTGTTGGTCATCAATTTTTCATAAAGTTTTTCGTTTCTCTGTAGCTCATCAATTTCTCACGAAGTTTTTCATTTCTCTGTAGCTCATCAATTTCTCATAACTTTTTCGTTTTTTTGTAGCTCATCAATTTCTCATGAAGTTTTTCGTTTCTCTGTAGCTCATTAATTTCTTATGCAGTTTTTCGTTTCTCTGTTGGTCATCAATTTTTCATAAAGTTTTTCGTTTCTCTGTAGCTCATCAATTTCTCACGAAGTTTTTCATTTCTCTGTAGCTCATCAATTTCTCATGAAGTTTTTCGTTTTTCTGTAGCTAATCAATTTCTCGTGAAGTTTTTCGTTTTTCTGTAGCTCATTAATTTCTCATGAAGTTTTTCGTTTCTCTGTAGTTCATCAATTTCTCATGAAGTTTTTCGTTTCTCTGTAGCTCATCAATTTCTCATGAAGTTTTTCGTTTTTCTGTAGCTCATTAATTTCTCATGCAGCTTTTCGTTTCTCTGTAGCTCACCAATTTCTCATGAAGTTTTTCGTTTTTCTGCAGCTCATCTATTTCTCATGAAGTTATACGTTTCTCTTTAGCTCATTAATTTCTCATTAAGTTTTTCGTTTCTCTGTAGCTCATCAATTTCTCTTTAAGTTTTTCGTTTCTCTGTAGCTCATCAATTTCTCATGAAGTATTTCGTTTCTCTGTAGCTCATCAATTTTTCATTAAGCAGTAGATGAGTATTGACTTGATACATTAATTGATTTATTTATTGATTTCATGAGGGCTTGATCTGAGTTGGATCCTTCCACTTAGTTCATTTAGGCTCACTTTACGTCTTATATGCTATGATTCTCTAAATATGACGGATGACTGGGATGGAATTCGTAATCCTATGTTGACAGGCGGGCCATCCTTCCTGGGCCCTGCGGGTAAAGTCCCATCGGATACTGACGAGTCCGACCCCAGCGCCCGGAGTCAACCCATACGACTTCCAGGCATTACCCCAGCCTATTTTTACTTCTACAGATGAGGGGAAGTGGGGAATGTAAGTGGAAGGAAGGAGAGCAACGGGAATATCCCTGCAACGTCTGTTTTGTTTACCACAAATTTCTCCCAGAGCTACCGGAGGTTGAACCCGGGTCGCCTGAATGGAAGACCAGCGCGCTAACACAGTAGCGAAAGAGGCGGCGAAGTATTGACTTATTTATGTAAATATTTATTAGTCTAGTCGCTCACATGGGCGACGTTTCCAAAGGAAACAGGATATGATGCCTGTTCCTGACTAAATACGATTATGATTAACAAGCGCACAGTAAGCTGAACCTTATTAACGGTATTTCGTTTCACGCGTAAGCATTCGATTCCTCCATAAAAATTAGGAGTTTCACCCGATACCCGCGGGCGTCATGACAAGGTTCATTAATTGGAAATTTTAGCTGGCGCGTGATCACATGTAGGCAGGTACACCCACATCATCGGAGCTCTAATGATTCATTATTTGCAGTACAGCATGAGCTGTGTCTCCAATTCTCGTTCCAGACAGAAATCGAGAGCACCGTCATTAGATTCCAGCAGAAAAAAAATTCTCCGTCATAATGTTCCAGTGTGTGAATTAACCGACGTTGTCTTAATCAGAATCCCATGCCATTCTGCTCAGATGACTTGAGTCAGTAAGTAAGTAATTAATGTGTGTATGTATGTATGGATGGATGGATGGATGGATGCATGATTGGTTGGATGGATGGATGGCTCCACTCGCCTCACTCCACACAATAAAATCTGTCGCACGAAGTACACAAAGAAAACTTGTGTTACAAAGTACTCAGATAAACGTGTCTCACGAAGTACACAAAGAAAACTTGTGTTACAAAGTATTCAGATAAACGTGTCTCACGAAATAGACAAAGAAAACTTGTGTTACAAAGTATTCAGATAAACCTGTCTCACGAAGTACACAAAGAAAACTTGTGTTACAAAGTACTCAGATAAACCTGACTCACGAAGTACACAAAGAAAACTTGTGTTACAAAGTATTCATATAAATGTGTCTCACGAAGTAGACAAAGAAAACTTGTGTTACAAATATTCAGATAAACGTGTCTCACGAAGTAGACAAAGAAAACTTGTGTTACAAAGTACTCAGATAAACGTGTCTCACGAAGTAGACAAAGAAAACTTGTGTTACAAAGTACTCAGATAAACGTGTCTCACGAAGTATACAAAGAAAACGTGTGTTACAAAGTATTCAGATAAACCTGTCTCACGAAGTACACAAAGAAAACTTGTGTTACAAAGTATTCATATATATGTGTCTCACGAAGTAGACAAAGAAAACTTGTGTTACAAAGTATTCAGATAAACGTGTCTCACGAAGTACACAAAGAAAACTTGTGTTACAAAGAACTCAGATAAACCTGTTTCACGAAGTACAGAAAGAAAAATTGTGTTACAAAGTACTCAGATAAACCTGTCTCACGAAGTACACAAAGAAAACTTGTGTTACAAAGTACTCAATAAACCTGTCTCTCGAAGTACACAAAGAAAACTTGTGTTACAAAGTATAAACCTGTCTCACGAAGTACACAAAGAAATCTTGTGTTACAAAGTACTCAGATAAACCTGTGTCACGAAGTACACAAAGAAAACTTGTGTTACAAAGTACTCAATAAACCTGTCTCTCGAAGTACACAAAGAAAACTTGTGTTACAATGTATAAACCTGTCTCACGAAGTACACAAAGAAATCTTGTGTTACAAAGTACTCAGATAAACCTGTGTCACGAAGTACACAAAGAAAACTTGTGTTACAAAGTATAAACCTGTCTCACGAAGTACACAAAGAAATCTTGTGTTACAAAGTGCTCAGATAAACCTGTGTCACGAAGTACACAAAGAAAACTTGTGTTACAAAGTACTCAATAAACCTGTCTCTCGAAGTACACAAAGAAATCTTGTGTTACAAAGTACTCAGATAAACCTGTGTCACGAAGTACACAAAGAAAACTTGTGTTACAAAGTATAAACCTGTCTCACGAAGTACACAAAGAAATCTTGTGTTACAAAGTACTCAGATAAACCTGTGTCACGAAGTACACAAAGAAAACTTGTGTTACAAAGTACTCAATAAACCTGTCTCTCGAAGTACACAAAGAAATCTTGTGTTACAAAGTACTCAGATAAACCTGTGTCACGAAGTACACAAAGAAAACTTGTGTTACAAAGTATAAACCTGTCTCACGAAGTACACAAAGAAATCTTGTGTTACAAAGTACTCAGATAAACCTGTGTCACGAAGTACACAAAGAAAACTTGTGTTACAAAGTATAAACCTGTCTCACGAAGTACACAAAGAAATCTTGTGTTACAAAGTACTCAGATAAACCTGTGTCACGAAGTACACAAAGAAAACTTGTGTTACAAAGTACTCAATAAACCTGTCTCTCGAAGTACACAAAGAAATCTTGTGTTACAAAGTACTCAGATAAACCTGTGTCACGAAGTACACAAAGAAAACTTGTGTTATAAAGTAACGACTTAAGTTACTTGTACGGGAGGCGTTGTAAAACGCACTGTATACTAATAATGTGAAGTGCCGCCTCAGAAAAAGGTATATTGCTTGAAAACAAATATATTCATTCATTCATTCATTCATATATTATTTATATTTAGAACGAAGGATGAGAGATAACGGTTAAACATGCAATCTCTGTGCTTATATTCCTAAAATCTATTTGAGTAAATGGGACTTCTTTACCTCACGTCGTACTGAAGTCTGTGTAAATGAAGCTTCCGTTTGAACCTCAGCGTTATATGGTGCGCCTTCAAAGAAGAGCTAGAAATCCTTACATGTCAACAGGAGTCGTTGAGCAAATGTTGTGGTTTCAAAAGACAGATTAGCAGTCCTTTCGAGCATGCAGATACCAGTCCGAGCTTTTCGCCGTCCGATTACATCTGTATCGACATCAAAAGCCGCGCAGCCCAACAAAGACGGATACCGTTACGAAGGCGTGCCCGGGTTCTGCTCTCTGCTCCGGCCTCGCGGAAACAAGTGGAAGATACGTACAACCTCGTGCTTCCATAGCCACTCGTTCGTTACCTCGCTTCGGCAGATTTCATTTAGAAAATCTCCCAAGGCTATAATTATAGGCTCAATGGGTCTGTCATGGAAAGACTAAGATACTGTAAATTTGAAGTACTTTACGAAAACCTGCCGACGTATAAAGTTAAGCATGTCAGAGTTTCTGCCTGAGTCAACATTGCCAAATAAAAGTACCGTCAAACCGTCTAGAGTCGACCACTTTTTTTTCGTATTTTTAACGCTACTTCACAGACAATACGATCTACTATTTCACTGAAAATGTTATGTTATAGCGCACAACTCAGGGACTGTTTTCTGTTATTTTCATTTTATGAACTTCCACGGTCACTGACGAAATAAAATTTTAAACGCCGGTCGACTCAACCCTGTACTTGGTGTTAAGTCGACCACCATATTAAAAATTACATGAAAATGAACGTTTGCTCTCATTCCGGTCGATATCGACCTCCTTTTGGATCCTTTTATTATTATTTACTTTTCTGTTTTTTATTTTTTATTTATTTGGGATAGAAAAATGCGAACTTTAATACAGTTATTTTAATGTGCATATATTAAATAAGTTAAGGCTCATAAGTTTAATAGGAAATATTTGATTAATTAGCAGACATAAAATTACGTCAAACTACACACAACATTATCACATTATCAATGTACTAATTAATAAAATAGCCCTGAAAAATACAGAAAATACAGTTTCCATCTCCTAGTTAATATCATAACCCTGAAAATCAACACCAAATTTTACGAATTCCTTTTTCTCCATAGGAACAGAAGCACTTAGTTTTCTTTCTACCTGGACATAGTCAACAAGACTCACATCCTCCACCTCAGGATATTTGAACTGGAATCCACCCCAATTTCTAACAAAACAAAGTTAAAGTTCTTCTCCTGGAACCAGTTCCTCAATGCAACCGACATAAAATTTAATTGTATTTTTAGTTGGGAACTTCATTAAAAGCTGATCCCCTGATTTAGGATCATCGAAATTGTCATTATCATTGTTATCTTCCTCTTAAACCCACTCATCTGACGAATCTTTAGTGGAATATCGTCTGTCTCCATCACTATCACTGGACTCCTGGTATCCTCTCTGTTTTCTTTTCTTGGCGGTTTTCTTGGATTCTCTTTTTCTGGTCTCCTTAGTTGAGACAGGATGAGAGATTTCTTCATTTGACTGAGATGTTCCGCCTTCAGTAGACCTACTGATACAATATTTTTTCCTGGTTCAATTTCAATTTTGCTTTTCCTTTTCTTGGCAGCTAATTACTTTTCATATCTCATGCCCTGCGGCACTTTGAAGACCGCTTCTCCCACCAGTGCCGGTGTGGACTGAGATTCTGGAGACTCTGTCAAACCAGATTATGGTAATTTATTAAGGACTCTTTGTGGCTGGAATGAATAAATTCCACAGGCCTGCATGGTCGACTCTGTACTGGAATACAACTTCAACTTCTGACATTTCTCAATAATATGGAAAAATATTTTTTGTTGTAATGTGTTGTTAAGCTTAAAATTCTGATTACGGAAATACAGTTATTTTGTATTGCATTACAGTGAAACAAGGCTAAATTGTTAAAAGTTAGACAGAGTACTTTTTTGTTACTATTTTTGCTATTGGCAACAATAAATTTTACATAATGAAGGACGCAAAATACGTTTGGCACTACCTTGCGAGATTGAAAGGGGAAGTGTTATCAATCAGCTGGAAGCAAGCAGTGGCGGCTAGTAGGCAATTCTATTGGAATAAACACATGAAATTAGAAAGTGTACACAGTGGTCGAATCTAGACCCCCAGGTCGACTCTAGACGGTTCCACGGTACCTACTTATTTCCCTTTTATCTTCTATTTGCTACTGGAATATTACAGCAAATAAAATTAAATAAAAAAAATATATAATATACAGTATATTACCTTCACGCGTTTGGCCCAGTTTTATAAATAGGCCTACGATAAATCTAGAGATTATGTTAAACCTAAATTAAATCTAACCGAGAGTTTAACTCAACCTGCCGTATTACAGAGTCTCGGTTAAGTTAAACCGCAGTGGAATACGATTGGTATTACTGCTAGGAAAGAAAAGAAGACGATCGCAGCTGTTTAATTACGTTATAGATTTTAAATAGCCGATACTCGTGGAGAATATTCATTAAGAAATTTAGGCCTATTTGTTCTTCGACAACAGAGAAAAAACCTGTAGACGACCAATACCGCCTACTTCAATATGCATGTCGGACTTAACCTCAAATAGTTTCTTAACGCTCCCAAACACTATGCAACCAAACTAAACCTTGTATGACCATCCGCAATTCAACTCCATACAGAACCAACTGACTAATGAGGTAATAAAATTAGTGTGCGTAGTTATGTGTTGTCTAGAATGTTTATGAAACAGAATTCAGTCAAACAATACAATTAGTTTTATGAGTGTAGTAAAATTAGGTGATATTATTAGTGTGTTTATAAATCAGGCCCCGTAGTAAATCTTACCAGGAGACTGTCTAATACATACACTACAATGCGCAATAAACTTAGTAGATTTATGGACACCTCCGAAATCTCCCGTCGTTTTCAGTATACTTTCTACCAGAGAAAAAAAAAAGCGCAGCACAAGTAACTGATGCAAAGGTTCAAGAGAATGTTTTTAAAATAAAAATGAAAATCGTTATTTTTTTTTCAAATAATCCTTAAACTCTAACCCTAAAACATATTTTTGTACTTCTCATCCTTTCGTTGCATGTTGTATCCGACTTTAAATTTTTCGAAACAAGATTAGCACTATAAAGCCTAACTCTGATGGTTAGAACTGCCTATTTCGAAAGCCTAAATCTGTTTTAAAACACATGTTCATTTATATTTCAGAGTGGTGCACCCCATTTCGAAAAATTCTTAGCTCAGTAATATTAATCACTCACTCATTGTCACTTATAAGTTCTTGGAAAACATCTGCATTATCCATGTGCATTTCGGGAACCGCTATCTTGCACTGTTGAGCCTTGAACTACAGTTTAAACGGCAGAGAACTGCCGATCAGATTAAACTCGAGTTAACTCAAGATTATCTAGTAGCTAAGGTTTATAATACGAAGCAGAACGAAAAACTTCACTTTAAACTGAGAGTAACGTTTAAATGGCGTTTATAATACCGGCCTTTAATTAACTAAGTTTAAATAGTACATTATGCAACGAGCCTATAATGAAGGTAATTAAGAAGCGAGTATGGATATTTATGAAACGAGCGCAAGCGAGTTTCATAATTTTCATACGAGCTTCTTAATTACCATTATAGGCGAGTTTCATACGACTTTTTATGCTCGACCATATTTCTAACTTGATATTATTAATTTTCTTTGTATCTGACTTTGACCAATGTCCCGTATGTTGTGAGATGTTGGCAGACGGGAAAGTATTGATTTTTTCCGAGGAACAGATGTTCACATTGACCTTGCTAGGCCATAAGAACCTACAGAGATAACATTGAAATTAAATTAGACATTGAAAAACGAGATGATAAATTGAATTTATTTGAATATTATTTACAATTAACGCTAATTATTATAGTAACAGAACATAACCTTCTGCGACACTATTGGATTTCCAGCCTCCGTGACTTTTCGCTAATTCTCTTTCGATTGCATATCCGAGAATAATCGATACTTGCGGTTTTATAACGGTAGAAAGCTGACCTGTCATTGGCTGAACAGTTGTAACTTGAGTCGTCATTGGCTGAAAGACCTGACCTTTAATGAGTAGGTGTACTTTAATGACATGCATTAAAGGTCTGCTACCAGGTGTATAATTACTACATTTCGGCATGGTCGAGCATAAAATATCTTAGTTGACCAGTATCGGCTTGGGAGCCATTTTCAGAACTACATGGTCCGTGCGTAATTCTTCCGGTGTCTTTACTCCTGTTGGGGGTGCATATATGTTGTGTAGTGTGGAGTAGAGTCGTGCACAACCGCTTACGGAAAAATAAATTATACAGGGACATCATTTTATTTTTACTAACATTTTTAATATTAACCTGGCTATACCTTTCTATTAACGATTGAAACAGGAAACACCGTTTGCTACACTTTCCACGACGGAATTCGATGATACAGGCGTAAAATACAAATCACTTTACTAGGTATAGGAGGGAAGAAAAGTAGTTCATCCACTTACGTAAACTAGGAAATATCGCAATTTTGAGTTTGATAATTTTCATTAGGTTTTTGTTTAATCAAAATAGAGTGCTGTATTAACATTTAGTGTTTTTACACACGAATTCAGCTATCCATTCGGAAGTATTAATTATACAGTGTACTGTATATTGTACTGTTACAGCAAATTAGCGTACAATATAGAGAATGAAGTTAAATTGAAAAATAATCATAATATGGATATTTAAACACATTTTAGAAAATGGTGGCCGTTCATTTCGATACAGGCTTCAGTTCTTTTGTGCATATTATCGCACTATAGACTACTGTACCTAATTCCAATTACCAGTTTCGTCTTTCGTACGAGTAACTCATGTTGAAATAATTCTGTACCTACTCTATAAAAGAGTATCTTACGTACTGTAAATTCAATCTTCACTTCTGCCCGATCCGAAAAGATAAAATCACTCAGAAATGCTATCTACTGTCCGTTCAAGTGGTTTTGTCGCAGGTTTGTAGAAAGGGGGGGGGGAATCACGTGGCAGTTAATTACTTAACGAGGCCCTTTTATTTAAGTTATTTTAAACACTTGTATAATATTACGTAGACGTCCAATTCCTAACAGAAATTAATGTTTTCAGAAAAGAGCTAAGATAGCCCAGCTACTAGACTTAACAGAGGGGCGAACAGAAGCAGGTAGGGGAAACCGGGATGCGACATAGGGAAACGGACGACAGTACCCGTACGAAAATATGATTCAATATTGAAAGCTCTTTCGTCACTGGAAAACGCGAACATATTTCTGAAACGTACTATACTCAGTAACTCAGTACTGCTTACGCGCCCTCGGCTCTGTGTCGTGAACGGTTGGAAGTTTACTAGTAGAAGGGGTGGGAGTGAAGTACATTCCAAAACTCAGGTACAATAAAAATTGAAGTAAAAATAAGATGATGTCCCTGTATATTGCTATTAAACGCCTAGCGCTATAGTCAGTATGCAAAGCTCTCCCGTCTCGCGGAGTGTCTCAGGTTCGGTTTATCGAATATTCGAGTTTTTTCTCACTCTTCGTGAGTGAATGGCAAAAGCAGATCACACTGAGCCATACAGAAGTTACAAGTTACAAGAGTCCTTGCAAGGACGCGTTTATCATAGTGTAGACCTACTATTTAATTGATAATTCTTTCTCTCTCAGTACATTCACTCAATTATCCATCGATTCATCCATCCATTGATTCATTGATTCATTCATACATCGAGTCATTGATTCACTCATGTATGGATTGGTTGATCCATTCATTCATTGATTGATTCACTGATTGATTGATTCATTGATTGGTTAATTCATTGATTCATTAGTCAATTCATTGGTTCATTCATTCATCCAGTCCAGGTATTACAGTTGGGTACCTTCAAGGACAACAACATGCTTCGTGAAAGTACAAGCATTTGAGCTTCAGAGTACTTTTCTTTTTGCTAATAACACTCTGTCTTCCTAAAAAAGATTTGTGCGAGATCGTGCGTATTTGCTTATTTTCCGCACAGAACCAATACGCGGTAAGTGTGAAATACCATATTCAGTATTCCCAACGTAACACACAACAATTTCCCTCTTCTTACCGCTTAAGCGCGACATTCATTTTACTGCTTTAGGCTTTTAACATATTATTTTTAGAGACGTTTAACATAGTAATAATTATAAATTGGAAACTTACCACTGCAATTTCACCTAAATTGCAATGTTAATTATTGTTTTTAAATATTTGCAAAAATTAAGTACCGGTAAAGTCTACTACTCCACGAAACTTATTGCATTCCAGATACAAGTAACATTAAGGAAGCCGTGAAAAAATCAACAAGATTCCAGATGCCGATGTTATTACTGCAATATGTTATATAAATAATATTGTTAAAATATTAAAATGAAAAATAAATCATTACATAACCTTACCGTTTGTTTTAAGTTCGCATTTATAGACTAGGGGGAAAAAAAAGACAGACGTATATCACGGCCTGCTGGAGTATAGTAAACACAGAAAACATTTTATAGCAACAATGTTGAAGAAAGATATTTTGGTGTTCCGAAGTTGCCGTCATTAAACAGAAACCAACATGGAGATTTCATTGCAACTAATTAGAAATTCGTCTTTCAGGTATGTAATAAACGATCTTCGCACAAAACTACGTTTCGCTTTTTCAATCTTTTCCTCGACCATGAAAACGTCAACATACCGCTCTTGTAACGTATATTACTATTATTAATGAAATAATAATGCAGCTCTTTAGAGTAATTAAAAGGTATTACACGAGTATATTAAGAACTACTGATTTACAGGTACGCATTTTGAGTTTAAAATGTAAATATTACACTAGAATGTAGGCCTATGCCATTATTTGCTCTTCTCTTTAGTAAGTAATTGCAATTTATTTAATTCTTGCATTTCGTTACGCACCAGATTTCATATTCTGCATTATACTTATTTTCTTTGTGGTTAAAAGTGTCCATTTGTTCATTTATGTATTAGTTATGAAGATAAGTGCATTAAAGTGTCCAATCAATAATTGTAGACCTATATCAAGAAAACATATTTTTTAATAAGACAAAGTAAATTTCTTTCAATTGTTACTCCGTTTGTGTACTCAGAAAATGTCGGTTTCATGTATGATGAAGTGCACCTGGTGTCTTGTCTACCTGCAAAACATTAGGGGTAATCGGTTGAAAATCGAAAATTCATCGGGTACCCGACCTTGACAGACACCGTATTCCGAATCTCACCGGTGAGCAATCCGATGGCATCACGGTGTTCCGAATTCCACCGATGACGTTATTGATGCTCCACCTGTGTCGCACCGGTGCCATCAACTTGCAGAGGTGGTGGCAGTCTCCATCAGCCGCCATCAGTGAATCTGATTGGTTCTTGTATAGGGCGGGAATTAGCAGACGAATAACATCGTGCACTGTTGTGTCATGGCGGTGTGTTCTGCTTTAGTTCTGCTGTATTGTTTGTAATGAGCACAACGTAAAAACAATATGTTAATGGCTTATGAGCGAACATGTCAACGGACCAGTTATTACTACTGGTTCAAGAAATAAATTGTTTATGCTATCTTTTCTTTGAACGAGATTGGAGTACGAAAATTTCGCAAAATTTTGCTAGCGTAGCACAGACAACAACTTGTACAGTCGCCATGACAGCATCGATCCTTCCAGCAGTTTTGTTCCTTATTTCCCTGCAACGTGACGTCATTGATGCCACCGGACCGGTGAGATTCGGAATACGCTGAGATGTTCTCTAATCGGTCGAATCTAAACCGGTTGTAAGAGCTATTTTACAGCTTTCTAGTGTGGAGTCAATTAGTGTGTGTGTTCTGAAATTCAGTTATGTGTTCATATTGTTCTACTGTGTTTAGTTTCTGGTTTTTCGGTTGGATGTTTAGAATTTCCATGTCTGTGTCTGTGTTGCTGTAAGTGTGGTTGGTGTTTGTGATGTTTTCTGCGTATGTGGAAGTGTTGTGTGATTTGGTTATGGCTGTGATGTGTTCTTTGTAACGTGTTTGAAATGATGTGCGCGCTTAACCCTATATAGAGTTACATATCCTTTCCCTACACTCTCCTCAAACAACTTTCGTCAGTCGGCCGTAATTTTGGAAATCTTTGCCCCTCAGTTTATTTTCTTTGGTGTTTTGAAGTCTCAGTGACTGTGATTCTGATTACTAAAGTCTGGATTTTTAGGCATTTATAACAATTAGAATAGGCAGGCAAAAAAGGCAATAAAACGTAATAAAAGGCACAATAATCTTTGAAAAAGGCAATATAAATTTAAGAAAGGCATAATATATTTTAACAATAAATTTAAATTATATCACCATAATTCACATACGTGTATTTACTTCGTAGCTGACACATATTGACTTATAAAATACTTTTTTTCGAGATTAACTGTCTTTTCACAAACCTTACATAATAAAATTGTTCCAGCGGTTGAAAACACATGGGCACCAAATTCACTAACGTAAGCATGAAGTTTATTTTTCAATGGTTTAATGAACTTAGGCATTCTAGCTAACCGATCTTATAACTTCTGTCACCCGAAAATAACTGACTGTTCCTCACTCAAATTTCTTTTTCCTACAATAATAAACACGTGTAGCACAAAATTGTAACAGTAAGAGTTGAAAATATGAAAGCAAACAGTTGGAAATGCTACGTGACGACTTCTATGAGAACGAGCTTAATACTTAAAATTATAAAGCTGATTGTTGATATCGTGAAGATGTGACAATATCATATTTTGTAACTGTGAATTGTCGATCGTTATTCATATTACACCAATAGTATTAAAGCACGATTATTAGCAGATTAAGCACCTAAATAAATTACTTTTATTTACTATTATTAGTAAAGTTAGTCATTGTTTCAAATATTTAAATTTCATAGACATTACATAACAATTAATTAGAAAATTGCAAATAAACAAGAACTATTGCCAATCTTGAATCTTACGTACACTACTTTTAATACTGTATTACAGAAGATTGATACATAGAAACTCACATGTAATAGTTGCGACAAGTTCTGCATTGGATAGACAGGCAGATCTTTCCAAATACGCTACAAAGAACACACTCAAGCTATAACCAGAGGACACAATACATCTACATACGCCGAACACATAACTAATGCTAACCATACATACAATAACAAAAGTACAGACATGGAAATAATACACATCCAATCCAAAAACCAAAAACTCAACACACTAGAGCAATACGAAATATACAGACCCACTAAAACATACCCAAATCAAATTCTCAATACAAAGATCAATTTCAGAACACACTCACTATTTGACTCCACATTACAACATACAAACACACCCTTACATCAGGCAGCGATATCAAGATGACGCTATGATCCAGTAGGCTCTGACGATGGTGTACATACCGAAACATCTGTAAGCCCACGTGCTTAAATATATAACACTATAGTCGCGACGCTGTTATTCCCGGCGTGACTCCTCCTATTTGCTTACGTCTTAGGAAGTGAAGGCTCTATAAAGTCTAGGTAGGTAGTATCGTTCGCCATTTTTGTTCTTTCGTTGCCGAGCTACCATACGAGGAATCTATTTGCCACACCGTTAAACATTATTATGTCGTAGCTCCTATGATAATAAATCAAACGCACTGTAATTCAGCAAATAATTGAGCGGCAAATAACGTCTTCGTGTGCTTTCTGCGAACGCCAACGAAAGAGCCAAAATGGCGGGCGATTATATTAAGTGTTTATCGAGCCTTAAGAAATGAATAACGTCTTCATAAGCGAATCGCAAGACGCACACGTTTAAATGTAGCCGACCTGCAACGCGATTGGCTGCCGAAAATTAGAGCGACGGGACTATTGTAAGTTGCCCATTTATCAGTCTTCAAGAAATATTGCTTTAAAATGACAAAAAAGACATTTATTAGTAAGAGACACCTCGAAAAGGCAAAATAGGCAAAATAAAAATTGGCCATATCACTTTGATTTACTCCAAATCACATTTATATCTATACAAATAATGATTTACTTACACCCAGTAAAAAAGGCATTTTGCCAAACATACGGGCTCTAATCATATGTAAACTATTATTTTCAATCTACGTACTAAACCCGACACGAAATTGCAACTAAACAAGAAATATTGCTTTAAAATGACAAAAAAAGGCATTTATTAGTAAGAAGCGCCTTAAAAAAGTAAAATAGGCAAAATAAAAATCGGCCCTATCACTTTGATTTACTCCAAATCACATCTATATCTACGCAAATAATGATTTACTTACACCCAGTAAATAGTAATATACGTTACAAGAGCGGTATGTTGACGTTTTCATGGTCGAGGAAAAGATTGAAAAAGCGAAACGTAGTTGAGCACCTTAAAAAAGTAAAATAGGCAAAATAAAAATCGGCCCTATCACTTTGATTTACTCCAAATCACATCTATATCTACACAAATAATGATTTACTTACACCCAGTAAATAGTAATATACGTTACAAGAGCGGTATGTTGACGTTTTCATGGTTAAGGAAAAGATTGAAAAACCGAAACGTAATTGAGCTTTTTTAATTTCCGAGAACATGAAAACAAACATACCGCTCGTGTATCGTACATTATTTTGTGCGGAGATCGTTTATTACATACCTGAAAGACGAATTTCTAATTAGTTGCAATGAAATCTCCATGTTGGTTTTTGTTTAATGACGGCAACTTCGGAAAACTAAAATATCTTTCTTCAACATTGTTGCTATAAAATGTTTTCTGTGTTTACTATACTCCAGCAGGCCGTGATATACTTCTGTCTTTCCCCCCCCCCCCCCAGTCTATAAATGCGAACTTAAAACAAACGGTAAGGTTATGTAATGATTTATTTTTCATTTTAATATTTTAACAATATTATTTATATAACATATTGCAGTAATAACATCGGCATCTGGAATCTTGTTTATTTTTTCACGGCTTCCTTAATGTTACTTGCATTACAAATGCAGTAACTTTTGTGGTGTTGTAGAGTTTACTTAATTTTTGCAAATATTTAAAAACAATAATTAACATTGCAATTTAGGTGAAATTGCAGTGGTAAGTTTCCAATTTATAATTATTACTATGTTAAACGTCTCTAAAAATAATATGTTAAAAGCCTAATGCAGTAAAATGAATGTCGCGCTTAAGCGGTAAGAAGAGGGAAATTGTTATGTGTGTTACGTTGGGAATACTGAATGTGGTATTTCACACTTACCGCGTATTGGTTTTGTGCGGAAAACAAGCAAATACGCACGATCTCGCACAAAAAGGCATTTTGCCAAACATCCGGGCTTTAATCATATGTAAACTATTATTTTCAATCTACGTAGTAAACTCGACATGAGAGTTGAAGTCTCCAAAAGACAGTATACAGGCGAACTTTCCGATCTTGTTTACTACTTTCTAGCAGATTAAAGAACACAGAAGGATAATGAGCTTATGACATGAAACCCATGTCACAGAAACTAGGGTACACGTTACAAGTTCTCCAACTCAAGCACAACGTCTACAAGCTTCCATTACAATAATGCTTCAATACAACGCTTTCGTGTGCGACCAAGAAGACAAAGAAGGTCATGTCGAGACAAACGAGAACATTCACGATCGCATTATTGTTTGGCAGTGTAACTACAAGGAGTGGAGAGAGGAAATAATGATTAGTGTACCATCAAGAAGAGGGAACTGATATGACATCTTGTGTAAGTTGCTTGGAATCAATCTGCGTATGAACTATCTAGTGACAATATTTTTATTGATTAATTTTTGTGAAAATAGGTCACAAACAATATTCTATTAGAATATTATGGATTTATTTATTAATTTGTCCTACAGAATAATCTCTGTAATGTTGACAATTAATATTTGAGGAGAAAAATTCGCTCCGGCGCCGGGGATCGAACCCGGGTCCTTGGTTCTACGTACCAAGCGCTCTGACCACTGAGCTACGCCGAATTCAATCCACAGCACCGGATCGAATCTTCGCTTGGTACGTAGAGCCAAGGACCCGGGTTCGATCCCTGGCGCCGGAGCGAATTTTTCTCCTCAAATGTTAATTGTCAACATTACAGAGATTAAACTGTAGGACAAATTAATAAATAAATCCATAATATTCTCATAGCTAGCAGTGCATCATAACTGCGGAATCCCGGCCAAATAAGTCACTCAACTGAGTGCGCTCCTAGTGTAATGGCAGTTGACACTAGACATATACGTCAACATATATGCCTAACTTGGAGTCAGGCCACAAAAGGAAACACTGAAGGAGGAAGATTCGATCCGGTGCTGTGGATTGAATTCGGCGTAGTTCAGTGATCAGAGCGCTTGGTACGTAGAATCAAGGACCCGGGTTCGATCCCCGGCGCCGGAGCGAATTTTTCTCCTCAAATATTAATATTCTATTAGTTTTCTACTTTCTGTATAGGCAAAAGACACTATATTTTTAAACTTTAAGGAGCTATTAATTGCTATATTAATAATTATTATCTTCTATCTATACTAATAATAAATCTGTAGCCAAATGTTTCTGGTAATTTTCGATTTTTCAAAAATAATTGATGTTAACATGTATAATTAACCATCCTGAAACAGAAAATCGCTTTTTTTGCAATTTTTGTTTGTATGTCTGTCTGTCTGTCTGTCTGGATGTTTGTTACCTTTTCACGCGATAATGGCTGACCGATTTATATGAAAATTGGAATATAAATTAAGTTCGTTATAACTTAGATTTTAGGCTATATGGCATTCAACATACTTTATTTAAAAGGGGGGTTATAAGGGGGCTTGAATTAAATAAATCGAAATATCTCCCTTATTATTAATTATCATGAAAAATATTACATAACAAAAGTTTCTTTAAAAATAATTTCCGATAAGTTTTATTCTATACAACATTTTGATAGAATTGATATTTAATGAGATAAATGATTTTTAAAATTGCAATAACAACGCCATCTAAGGCGCTGTACTGAAATAAAAACAAATGACTTCGTCTATAAGGGGCCTTGGACAAGAACAATTGAAAGCTATGAAACATAGCCTACAGATAATTTTTCTGTGTTTGTATGAAGTAATATCGGAAGCTAATTAATTGTTTAATTATTATTTCACCATTGGGAAGTATAGTTTCTCTAGATGGACATAATTCTACAATGTTATTACAGTAACTTCTAAACGTATAGCAAGTAATATAAAGTATACACATTAAAACTAAATGATATGTCAATCTTCATTAAACTATGGTTGCATGTAATAACAATTAAGAAACATGTTAAAGGAATTGTCATTGTACCAAATGAGTGCTCTCTGGACCAAAACGACCGCATTTTAATATTTAAATACAATTTAAATTAAGTAACATATTAAACGATTTATCCTTGTATCAAACACGAATGTTCCCTGGATCAAACGTCCTATTTTAATTATGTAATTACTTTATATTTATTTCTAACAGGTGCAGCGGAGCGCACGGGTACTGCTAGTTACATTATAAATATGAACAAAATCCCCCTATTAGTTTAGAGCTATTATAATATTTCTGTATACTGACGTACTAATCGATAGTGATCGATAATATGTTAATGTAAATGTGACTTCTTTAGTTATTACTTCAATGAATAGATGGCGAAGATAATAGCCACTGTTGTCAATCGTAGATAAATATACCCGTGTCACAGAATTCAATTTTTCATACCACTATACTGATTGTAAATCAACAATGTGTTTGTCTGGAAATCGCTGATATTCTCTATTAAAGTCCTGTCGCTCTTATTTCCGGCAGCCAATCACGTTGCAGGTCGGCTACATTTAAACGTGTCTGTCTTCTCATTCGCTGTTGATGAAGTTATACACTTCCTAAGGCTCGATAAATACTTAATATAATTTCCCGCCATTTTTTTTCTTTCGTTGGCATTCGCAGAAAGCAAACAGGTACATTATTTGCCGTTCAATTATTTGCGCAATTACAATGCGTTTGATTTATTAATTATCGTAGGAGCTACGACATAATAATGTTTAACGGTGCGGCAAATAGATTCCTCGTCTGGTAGCTCGGCAACGAAAGAACAAAAATGGCGAATGATACTACCTGCTTAGACTTTATAGAGTCTTCACTTCATAAGGCGTAAGCAAAGAGGAAGAATCACGTCGAAAATAACAGCGACACGACTATAGAAGAATAATTTATGCTTAATCTACATAATCATTTTCCCTGACACATTTTTAACGGCTCCCAATAATGGTGCCACCTATTGAGAACTAGCGGAACTCTTTCAAAGTTTGTTAATTTTTCATATCTTAGCTTCCGAGTTATCCTGTGGTTGGAAAGTTCGCTTACACGATCATAAAATCGTAGGTCAGATATCTTTGTACATCAGCGTACACAAACTGAAGAAAGGACGGATGGGCAGATAGACTGACTGTCAAAAACTAGTTTTTTTCGGTATTAGGAATTCTGAAAATACACTATGTATTTTTTCTGAAATCTCTCAGTCGATTCTCTGATGAGAAAGTACAAAGAATAATAAAATTAATAAGACTTCACAACGATACTGCTGACTATAAGGTGTTTATAAAGTGTCTTCCAATAGGAGTGTCATACAATATTCTGATCACGAGAGATAATCATATACTTTGTCTTTTCGGGATTTACTTCCAAAGCTATCGCTTTACTTGCTTCAAGTACAATTCCCGTGTTTTCCCTTATAGTTTGTGGATTTTCTCCTAACATATTCAAGTCATTCGCATATGAAGAATCCACTGCAAGAATGATGGCTGTCACTTTCTTGTCGAAAATGAACCAAGACTGTCAATGCATAGCTTAAGACATATAGAATGTACATACAGAGTTATATGGCATTGACACTGATAGTCATTGTCCAGTAATGACCGGAAAATCACAGTTAAGCTTTGAGCGCTAAGCATTTCAAACTTTCAATTGCTTCTCCTGCAAATGTATTCCAAATAACATCCATCATTCTCGCAGTGGATTCTTCATATACAAGAAGCTGATTTAACTCGTTCAATTCCAAAGCCTCTCTGTTAACCAGTACTTTCCTAATGGCATATTCTAGAGCAAAGTTAAAAAGTAAAGGTGATAGTGCATCTCCTTGCTTTAGCCCGCAGTGAATTGGAAAAGCATCCGACAGAAACTGGCTTATACAGACTCTGTTGTACGTTTCACTGAGACACATTTTAATACTATCTATTGAGAAATCTCTAAGTGCAAGGTATGACTATATTTCAGTTTTTTCTTTATAAAATCAGACAGGAGAAAGTGACTCCTATAAAATCGCGTATAAAATTAAGATGAAATGAAAAATAACTATACGACATGTAACGAGACATAAATCTTGTAATAAATAATTTTATAGACAGACATCATGTAGAATAGCATTCTTGTTGTGTTATTACTCTTAATACGGTAGTGTGATATTAGCAAGCGACGCCAGGGTACTATTTTTCGAGACTGGGCGGCGCCAGGACACTAATAATTTTCACATGCAGCCAATATAATTTCTGGATATAATATATTATTAACATTATTAGGTACTACAGGAGCATGTTTAAGTTATATAGTCTATTAGGGTAATTCCGGGTTATATGGCCATAGTTTTCTAAATCGGATAGAACAGGAAAATCGTTTGGTAAAGAAATACGGAAAACATCAAATACGTTCCTGCAGGGTTATATTTCACCACTACAGTTCTTCAGGGCGCATAGAATTCACTGATGTAATAAAAAAAAACGTTTGAAATATAATAAGCCACTAGTCATCTCTCCCGACGTGTATGGGTAAGATGGCCATAGGATATAGGGAAAGATGACCAACATTATTTTTAAGTAAATACATGAGAATTTTTCCCAAAAAACGAGATTTTATGTAATGGACATATAAATATAGTGTCTAAATACATAATTATGGTTGTTTGGAATTTTTCAACAGCTTGATTCCCCACCCCCCTCTTTTAGTGAATTTTTCTTACAACACTACAGAAAGAAATTGAAACTCTTATGAACATGTTAATGAAACAAAAGCCTGAAAGTTTAAAGTAACAACATCTTCCAATGTTCTTCTTTGTAATTGCATTTGCCACAGAATATGTTTCGTGCAGCCATCTTTGGTAACGTACACATTTGATTGAATCCATTTTTTGCTTTGTCTCATTATAAGTCACACCACATCCTACACATTCATCGCTTTGGTTTGTTATCTCACCACTGAAAAAATCATTTAGCCCCATTGCACCCTTTATAGAATTTCCTGTTTTGAATCTTCTTTCCTGGGCTTTTCTTGCAATATTAAATGTAATGAAGGCTTGACGCACAGAAGTACCACATTTAACGGCTTCAAAAGCACGGTTCAAGTCATCTTCATTCCAAAGACGCGGTTGCTAACTGGCTTTGCTTTTTATTTACTCGGTATCCAGAAACAATGATAAAAAACTGATACTTTTAAGATAATAATACTCCTCAATTGTAGGCCATCTATCCTGGAAAAATGCTGGTCGTCTCTCCATTTTTTACGGGAAAGGTGGATATAATGTATAATAAAAACTGACAACTGTCAGTATTATCGCCGCGGCCTCATGCTTAACATGTCGGCATCATACAATAACGTGCGGTGTGCTTTTAAAACATAATTTTGCCGACCGATTGTTGCTCTGTAGGTTTCACGTCTACTTCCTCGATAAGAATAAGCACTAGTTTGTTATATTGTTAAATGGCTATTATTATTATTATTATTATTATTATTATTATTATTATTATTATTATTATTTCATATACGAGTACGTTGACATTCTTAACTCTTTAATAATAAGTTTTAATCACATACCTTAATGTTCGTCCTCAGCACAAGACATTGCAATCTCGGTTTTAGTCCACGTGGATTAGGCAAGTAGGTGTCATTTAATAATGGAAGCAGCTTATTGGTTGCAATATTGAAATTGAGGAGAATGACTGGAGCGGCGACACAAGAAATTGAAAACAATGATGCAATTAAATTTCAAACACCTGCCGAATGTTATGCACGAGGCCGCTCAAAGACCTGCCGAATGTTAACCATGAGAGTGCGGCGATAATAGTGAAAAAGACAAATACGATAGGATGTTTAAACATGCCTTGCCTCTTTAATAATGTTTCCAGCAAATTTTCTTACAAAATGCAGTATTTTTCTATTGCTATTTCAGGAGGTTTAAAATTATTGCTTGCTCACAAAATCACTAACGGCTACAAAACGCGGAAATATGTTTTCGCAGATGCAACAGTCACTTCGCTTAATTAACATTCTGGCGGCAAACCGATTTTCATTCGAAACAGATAATTAAAATAAAAATAAGAGCGGTTGATAATCTCACCCGTATGGCCATCTCCCCCGGAATTACCCTACGTATTAAGACTTACTCAAATTGTGTTACTATCAACAACCGTGATACACGTTCACGGCATAACCTTGTTCTATCAATTCCATATCAAACATCTCTCTACTCTGCTTCCTTCACATTACACACAGCCCGTTCCTGGAATTCCTTATCACAGGAAATCAGGAGCAGTCGTAGTCTAAAATCTTTTAAGTACACTCTACTTAGAAAAGTTTTTGTTGAACAGAACTAGACTCTTGCGGAAGTTTCTAAATAGTCTTAAATTACCAAGTTATTATTTTTTCTCCTCTCTCTTTCTTTTTTCCCTTATTTTCTTGATATATTAGTTAATCGTTTGTATCTGTATGCCATATAGTACGATTTTGCTATTCAACTTTTTATGTCTTGTAACCCACATGTATTCTCCTATTAGTATAATAAATGTATATTAAATCTCAAGTGAATTAAACGTCGAATTTATCTCGAGCAGTTTATGTCTTATAAATTGTCTATATTCCCCTTATGTTATGTAACTGATTTTGATTACATGTAATTTTCTACTTTATTTTATATTCTCCTTATATTATGTAACTGATCTTGACCTTTTTGTAATTTTCTACTATATTTTATGTAATCTCTAAGGTATCTTCTTTTTTATTGTTTTGTATTGTATGGCATAATTTTGTATTTCATGCATTCTATTGAAACCTGATTGAATGGAAGAGAAGGCCTTATGGCCTTAACTCTGCCAGGCAAAATAAAACTACTACTACTACTACAACTAATACAACTACTACTACTACAACTACAACAACTACTACTACTACTACAACTACAACTACTACTACAACTACAACAACAACAACTACTACTACTACTACTACTACTACTACAACTACAACAACTAAAACTGCTACTACTACTACTACAACCACTACTACTACTACTACAACAACTACAACACTACTACTACTACTACAACTACTATTACTACAACCACTACTACAACACTACTACTACTACTACAACTACTACTACAACAACTACAACACCACTACTACTACAACTACTACAACACCACCACTACTACTACTACAACAACTACAACACTACTACTACAACCACTACTACAACTACTACTACAACAACTACAACAACCACTACTACAACAGCAACTACTACACTACTACTACAACACTACTACTACAACTACTACAACAACAACCACCACTACTACTACAACTACTACAACACTACTACAAGTACTACTACTACTACAACTACAACAACAACAACTACTACTACTACAACTACTACAACTACAACAACTAAAACTGCTACTACTACTACTACAACCACTACTACTACTACAACTACTATTACTACAACCACTACTACAACACTACTACTACTACTACAACTACAACACCACTACTACTACAACTACTACAACACCACCACTACTACTACTACTACAACAACTACAACACTACTACTACAACCACTACTACAACTACTACTACAACAACTACAACAACCACTACTACAACAGCAACTACTACACTACTACTACAACACTACTACTACAACTACTACAACAACAACCACCACTACTACTACAACTACTACAACACTACTACAAGTACTACTACTACTACAACTACTACAACAACAACCACCACTACTACTACAACTACTACTACAACAACTACTACAACACTACTACAAGTACTACTACTACTACTACTACTACAACTACTACAACAACAACCACCACTACTACTACAACTACTACAACACTACTACAAGTACTACTGCTACTACAACTACTACTACTACTACTACCACCACCTAATGAGGTCCCTTCCGCAGACCTAATAACCTCTATATCAAGATTCGAACCCATATAGCCTATTTTTGTCTGACATTTCATAAGTATTCCTGCGAAAATGATTATGGTGATGATGATGATGATGATGATGATGATGATGAAGACAACTACTACCGATACTACGAAAATCCCAGAGCCAGGACACTGTTTTGTTTAGAAATAAGCCACTGGATATTAGAGGTGTATTTTACACCCATCCTTTTCACGTAGCTTTCTAGATTAATATATGTAATAGTGAACTATATCATGTTACTGCATTTTTCGTACTAATAACTCCAATTACTGCATAATGGAAGCTGCTGGAAAAACTTTGGAAGCAAATGGGCGACATTAGCTACTTTTTTATTTTGAAACAGATTCTATGACCCTTAATTAGGGAAGGACTTGACGTGATAAAAAAATTGCTTTGCAAAATAGTAACATTTTACTTATAATTTTCGTATTGGATTTGAAAACGAGTGTTATGTCAACGCATATTTTCTGTTTAGGCATTTTCCCTCGTTCGCATTATTCATTATTCTATTATACACAATCAAGACGGTTGTTAAGGACGATTCTGCGAGGCGCAATTCGATAATACATCACGGGTAAATGTAATTCTGGAAGCTTCCTTGGCGAAAGACAACGAGTGCTTCGTGTCGGCCGAATTCGCGGCAACAAGGCTATAAAGCAAGCCCCTGGAGTTCTTCTTGAACTATTAATCCAAACCATTATCATAATGTAAGAAAATTATAAAACTTGTTTCCCTCTTATTCTGTAAACAGGTCTCGTCCAGGGAATTACGCGCAGTGTTGTGGGATACGTCCGAGGCAATCACGAAAGTGGTATAATATGCACAGTGAAACGCAAAACATAACTTGAGCACAGGTCATGAGTAGGGTCCTAAAAATCTACTAAATATGCATGCAAGTATGTCTTTAAAAACCTTAAAATATGCCAATAAATATGTACTAATAAAATTCCATATTTCTTGATATCACTAATAAATAAGTAAATAATAATAATAATAATAATAATAATAATAATAATAATAATAATATGTATTAACATTATAGGAATTAGATGAGATTAAATTTACATTTATTGTTAAGGGATTAGGTACAGCTTACAGAAGTAAAATTTTGGAAATATTCAAGATTTTTTTCCTCCATTACTGTATCTTGTACAATAATGAAAATTAGTATGTGTAAAACACTGTCCTGCTATACGAAAAAAAAAAATATTTTTACGATTTAAAAAAAATTATCCAACATTCTGTGATGAAATTTTTTGAGTGTATTTATGCATGTCATATCTACAATATGATGCAAGATCACTTCTCTACCTTTCATTGATTGTCTGATAAAAAATAAATTCTATAAAAAATGGTCAAATATCAGTATTTTCTTTTAAGACAATATAAAAAAAATATTTATTAATGAATGTAGTTGAAAGAGCATGATATTGTAAACATGAGTTTCCGCAATAAAACAAAGGAGAGAGAACATGAAGAAGTTAACAAGTTCATGAATTATGACGGAAAAGCTTCATCACTGTAACAATAAACTGCCATCATTTTGATTTTTGAAAAAAATATATAAATATTATTTTTTAAACCGTAAAAATATTTTTTTTTCATATAGCAGAAGGACAGTGTTTTACACATATAAATTGTCATTATTGTACAATATAAAGTAATGGAGGAAAAAAATGTTGAATATTTCCAAAAATTTTACTGCTGTAAGCTGTACCTAACCCCTTAAGAATGGCACACTACTGTGCCGTGATATTCGCTAGGTGTGCGCGAAACTTTCATTACTTTTCTGGTAAAAATAATTATAATAATTTCACTCAACACCAGTTTTAAAAAATAGAATATTATGGTTTTATTTTAAAAATCCAAATTATGCATTTTTATGCAACATAAAATCAGCTTTAATGAGCTTAAAGGCAAAAATATGCCACAATATAAATGTCATGAAATATTATGCATTTATATATGCAAATATGATATGATATGATATAATATATGATATGGTATGGTATGAATATGATATGATATAATATATGATATGGTATGATATGATATGATATAAGATATGATATGATATGATATGATATATGATATGGTATGATATGATATGATATGATATGATATGATATGATATGATATGATATATGATATGATATAATATATGATATGGTATGAATATGATATGATATAATATGATATGGTATGATATGATATGATATAAGATATGATATGATATGATATATGATATGGTATGATATGATATGATATAAGATATGATATGATATGATATATGATATGGTATGATATGATATGATATGATATGATATGATATGATATGATATATGATATGATATGATATAATATATGATATGGTATGAATATGATATGATATAATATATGATATGGTATGATATGATATGATATAAGATATGATATGATATGATATGATATATGATATGGTATGATATGATATGATATGATATGATATATGATATGATATGATATGATATAATATATGATATGGTATGAATATGATATGATATAATATATGATATGGTATGATATGATATGATATAAGATATGATATGATATGATATATGATATGATATGATATAATATATGATATGGTATGAATATGATATGATATAATATATGATATGGTATGATATGATATGATATAAGATATGATATGATATGATATGATATGATATGATATGATATGATATGATATGATATGATATATGATATGGTATGATATGATATGATATGATATGATATATGATATGATATAATATATGATATGGTATGAATATGATATGATATAATATATGATATGGTATGATATGATATGATATAAGATATGATATGATGTGATATATGATATGATATATGATATGATATGATATGATATGATATAATATATGATATGGTATGAATATGATATGATATAATATATGATATGGTATGATATGATATGATATGATATGATATGATATGATATGATATGATATGATATGATATATATTTATTCCACCAGCTTACATCGGTCGTGATGGCAATTCACATTTCTCCCTTAGAGTCTGCCCTGTTTGAGACTTCGTTAGCTTAGCAAAAGCATTTGTGCAGTTTAAAATGGCAGAATTTATGCAAATTTGCGCTAGAAATTCCTACAAGGAAAGACAAGAACCATCAGAACGTGATTATAAGAAGTTACATAGGTTTTATAAATTAAAAAAAAAAGTCATATGATCAATTTTTGTAATGGACTACTCAAATGATGATTTTGGGATAACTTAACTGGAATTCTGTCTATTAGTTGATTTTTTCTTTGTTTGTTTTTTCTCGTTATTTATACTCGTTTTAACATCTTTGGTCATATCGAGAGTTAAGCTTTTAGGTGAAATCCTAAGGCCTGTGTACTATTGTTGAGACTGGTTCTATTGTTGTGAACTGGATGGCGACTGTATATGTTACTGATTTGTTATGAATATGATTTCGGTGATGAATGAGGCCGGTGATATTCAGGTATGTTGTGACCCGAATTTCCTGGCATTTGCCTTACGGTTGAGGAAAAATCCTGAAAAACCACAACCAGGAAATTCAACCTGACCGGGAATTGAATCCGGGTCCTCTACGTAAGAGACCAGCATGCTGACACCTACACCACAGCGGTGATCTGATTTTTGTTATTGTTATTAAAAATAATATATTTTCAGCAAAACTATTCTATGACGTATTTATGTCCACCCTGTGGAGTAACGGTTAGCGCGTCTGGCCGCGAAACCAGTGGCCCGGGTTCGATTCCCAGTCGGGGCAAGTTACCTGGTTGAGGTTTTTTTTTCGGGGTTTTCCCTGAACCCAATATGAGAAAATGCTGGGTAACTATCGGTGCTGGAGTCCGGATTCATTCCACCGGATTACCACCTTCACCTCATTCAGAGGCTAAATAACCTTAGATGTTGATAAAGCGCCGTAAAATAACCTACTAAAAATGATGTATTTACAATACACTTTACCTAAGTGAAAAAACTCCGTGTGTATACAATATTTCTGGTTACATGTAAATTAAGGAATTAAATTTTGGACCCGTCTTATTTTGACTTTACCCTCCTTTTCATGTCATTTATTTTCTTCATAATTTGCTTTTCGTCGATTTTTTTCCCGCTGTAAACTTCCACCTCAAATTTCATAGCCTTTTTCTTTATCACTTCTTGCGACAGTAGTTTACAACTTGTTTAATAATGATGCGTATTCTTTTAGTAGATTAACAAACAACAGTTATTCTCCTTCTCTTTCTTTACACTTCCCACTTCGTCGCAATTGTCCTTTTTCTTGTTAAATTATCTAAATTTTAAGGATGACAATAAACTTTCCCACCAACAAATTAACATAAATGCATGGAAGGCGAAAACTAACGAGTCTTCACGGATCAACCCTAAGAACTGTCGATAATCGAATACTCTTGACAGTTTATACTAACGCCGCCTAGTAGTTACTTCGTAGTAGTATCAGGTTTATGCATACAAAACGAAGTTTATACTTCTACTTCAAGTATCTCCTACAGGATTGTTTCCGATCTCTGGAAACACTTTTGAATGACGTCATGTGCAACAGGAGTCATACGACAGTTAAACTGTGATGAGAGGTGAAGGCCAGTAATGAGTGATTTTATAACGAAAACATTACGGTACCACCCAAGATAATATCAAAACAAAGGAAAAAATTACGGTACCGCCTAAGGTAATGTCAAAACAAACGAAAACATTACGGAACTACCCAAGGTAAAGTCAAAACAAACGAAAGCATTACGGTACCACCCAAGGTAATGTCAAAACAAACGAAAACATGACGGTACCACCCAAGGTAATGTCAAAGCAAACAAAAACATTACGGTACCACCCAAGGTAATGTCAAAACAAACGAAAACATTACGGTACCACCCAAGGTAATGTCAAAGCAAACGAAAACATTACGGTACCACCCAAGGTAATGTCAAAACAAACGAAAACATTGCGGTACCACCCAAGGTAATGTCAAAGCAAACGAAAACATCACGGTACTGCCCAAGGTAATGTCAAAACAAAGGAAAAAATTACGGTACCGCCTAAGGTGATGTCAAAACAAACGAAAACATTACGGTACTACCCAAGGTAAAGTCAAAACAAACGAAAACATTACGGTACCACCCAAGGTAATGTCAAAACAAACGAAAACATTACGGTACCGCGCAAGTTAATGTCAACACATTACGGTACCGCTAACGATTTAATTGTTGCTTAGCTATGTGGAATCAAGGATTCGTTTCTTACCTGTGTTCACTGTTCGGTGCGCCCGCAGGAAGTTGTTTCCTCTGTTCAGTGTCTTGAGCGGCGTCTGGTGCTTGCTGGGTAATCTCATAGAAGTGGCCGCCATTTTGCACGCTTCCGGTAGCAGTATCACACCGGAATCAAACGAAGTAGGTAACGACGTGAACATGTATTAGAGGTTAAAGATGCGGCAGACATAACTGAGGTCGTGGCGTCAGTCTCTTGTTTAGGGAAGCACGGTTAAATTGTGGGTCGTATCGACTGCATGCTGTGCCATTCTTCTTCCTGCGAACAACACAACGAACACATAAATCACGCCGTAAAACAAACAAGAGAATTAGTGAAGCCATTACAGTAGCTAAAATTTAGCGTTTAAAGTATTTGACAGTCTTTTTGTCTTACTGCAACCACAAACTAACAGCTCTTTACACATAATGAATGTACGTCTCAAACAAATTGGTATAGTGAGCCATAGATAACAACTCAGACATTTTTAAATCCCAAAAGATTGTTTCTTCATTTAGAAAGTTTTTGTACAAAGTGTTTTTTTTTTCTTTTTTATAAAATGTAAGATCCAGTTCTGGGATGGATTCGAGACCTAAACGTAATTTTATTGCATGGGATATAATTGTCTGTCTGTTATAAGTTATATGTATTCGTTAGTAACATTTGTGTACTTATTTGTATCTGAAATTTATTTATTATTTTGCTAATAAATGTAACATAAAATATAAAATATACAGAGAAACTTTAACTCGCCCCAGAAAGAGTAGAACTCGTGCTCAGGGGCGGATTCCTGAATTGAAATTAATAATTATACAATACAATTATAATTAATAATTATACAATACAATTTTCAATTATAGTATATAAATTTAAATTTACAATTTTTCAATTTTTATAAACTCCATACATAACTTTTTAAATTTAATACTAGAACTATTCGAATTGACAAGATTAGGATATTTAAATATAAATCCGTTATATATTCCTGGGCCTAAATTACTACTATGATTAAATACTGTAACAGTGTTGCATTTTGGTTCAAACAATCTTAAAGAATTCATACCTTTTGTTTCATAACTATGAGAATACAATTCAAAATTATTTCGATTTTTATGTATGAATTTTATTAATACAATATAATAAATTTGTCTTACGTTGAGTACATTAAAGACTAGAAACAAATTTTGAGATGGAAAATCAATAGGTTTATGAAGACATATTTTAATTATTTTCTTCTGTGATAAAGTGGATTAAAATTGGATTTAAATGAGCTACCCCATCCTATAATTCCATACATAATTACCGATTGAAATGTATTTAATTAGAACCCTAATATACTTTATGGTAAAATAGGGTTCAATATATTTGGAGTTCACACCTGTGGAGTAACGGTCAGCGCGTCTGGCCGTGAAACCAGGTGGCCCGGGTTCGAATCCCGGTCGGGGCAAGTTACCTGCTTGAGGTTTTTCCGGAGTTTTCCCTCAACCCAATACGAGCAAATGCTGGGTAACTTTCGGTGCTGGACCCCAGACTCATTTCACCGGCATTATCACCTTCAATGCATTCAGAAACTAAATAACCTAGATGTTGATACAGCGTCGTAAAATAACCCAATAAAATAAAAAATAAAATATATTTGGATATTCAAAATATATATATACTATTAAAAGTTGATCCCATGGTATGACAAATGTCTCAATTCCGGTGGAGAATATGTTTAAAAATAACTCAACAATTGTTGTATCTGTTCCAATAAATCTTTCCGTTAAATTGTGTTTTCTTTCTGTAAACGGACCCAATAAAACTTTTTTTCACGGACCTCGAGTGGCGCACGAGTGGCCAAAATTTGTGTAAGCACTTGTTTTGACATTATTAACATGGTGGAAGAAAAAAGATTAACTTTATCTGCCCCCATCAGAATGTTTACTTGTGATTTATACTCCATACATAGTCTACCTACACTAGTGCGGTTTGCTTGGGGACTCTAGGTCAGTGTTCCGCAACATTTTTCTATTCACGGCACACCCTAGACGGGCCTAGACTCAACACGGCAAATTAAAATGTTAAGACCCTAAAAAACATATGTGATTCTCTTAATATAATTACTTAATGTAATCAAATTTATTATTATTATTATTATTATTATTATTATTATTATTATTATTATTATTATTATTATTACTTACTGGCTTTTAAGGAACCCGGAGGTTCATTGCCGCCCTCACATAAGCCCGCCATTGGTCCCTATCCTGAGCAAGATTAATCCAATCTCATTATTATTATTATTATTATTATTATTATTATTATTATTATTATTATTATTATTATTAAACAGAAATAGACTCTTGAATTTATTAACAATTTATGAACTTCACTGTGGAAAATACACATTTCTATTACTAATATTAAAATAAATAACTCTACTCATATCTTCAATGTAGCTCCATACAGGTGGTTGATCCGTGGTGGAATCGTTGACAGTGCAAGCCTCATTTCTTCATCGATGGATTTGAGTCTCTCCCTCTTTGATGTTTTAATTTAAGTTAACGTCAAGAAGCCCACTTTACACAAATATGTAGTTGAAATTGGCAATAACATATTAACTGCCATCTCGGTGGTAACCGTGTATTCACTCCTTATTGACAGCCAAAATGTTTCCAAAGGCATTTAATCTTGAACACTCTTCCCAAAATAATTCAACTTCTGCTGCAAGATTACTAAATGTTCTTTAAGTCCTTCAACACTTTATAGCCGTCAGCAAGGGGCCATACAGTTGGGGACATCTCAAACCACTGGTTTTAAATAATCTGTATCCACAAATTCAGCTTATTCATAAATCCTTGAATCTCATTCATACTAGTCAGAATATTTTCGTTTCTACCTTGCATTTATCTGTTAAGCTCATTCAAATGCACGAAAATATCGAAAAGATATGCCAACTTAGATCTGCAAATAAATCTGCGTATTCATGCCCTCAATAGTAAAAAATGCAAGTAAGGTACCTTCTCTTTAAGTTCAAGCATTCATGATAACCATCGCACGTCTGTATGTAGCAGGAGTGTAATGTGCTCCGATTCATTTCCTGACACAAAAAGGAAAATAGCCTCGTATTTAGGGGCCGCTGTTTGATGAAGTTTACAACTTCTACCGCTTCATCCATCACAATTTTCAGAGGAGATGGCAAAGACTTAAGGTCTTGCCACACAGAATGCGGGCTACCGCAGCGTCCTGCGATCCTAGCACGCAGCGGGAAGGACGCTGAACTGTTTTACACAATATTGCAGCATCCCCGTCACACACGCGCCGTTCTAACGCAGCGGGCTGGAGGAGGACGCAGCGGGCTAGTTTCAGTTTGTGTTTCGAGTCTGTTGCCCGTTGCGTTCTGTGTTCTAGTAGGAACATGGAGACTGAAAAACTCATAGAAGAGGTACGGAAATATAAATTTTTGTACGATCCCGGACATCTGGAGTACAAAAACGTTGTGAAGAAGGCGGAGAAATGGAAGGAAATAGGATTTGCCTTGAAGTTAGAAGGTATTAGAAGGTGTTAGAAGTGTATTATATACTTTGTATTTCAACATAGTTTTATTTATGTCGATATTACGTAATTTACGTAACACAGAAAATAGGAATCCAGTAAAATTAATAAGACATTTAGCCTACATACTAATAAAAGGAGTAGAAATCTAAGAATTAGGCCTAATAAATAATTTACATAATAATAGAAGCAGAAATCTAAGAATTAATTATTATTAAGTAATTCTCATAATCATAGTACGAGATAGAAATCTAATAATTAATAAGTAATTTACAGAATAATTGAAGCAGGAATCTACTATGTATAAATATTTTTATAATGAATCATTATTGAAATAATTGACAAAATGTTGTCGAACTTCCAAAGCAGCACTGTTTGCTCTGCGGTTACTTAGTATTTGAGAAAGCAGAATCCACTCTATGTTATCATAGATTTCGCACCGTCCGCACGCGGGTGGCACATATGTCACGCATTGGTTTCAATGCCTTATAACTTTTTTGTAAATTGATTTTTGACTTATTTCTTTTCAGATCTGTATAAAGTAAACTTGGGAGACACACCATGGAGAGATTGAATCCTGAACAGCGCACGAAACTGATTGAACTTTATTTTGAGAATCAAAGGTCCATCATCCTCACTCAGAGAGCATACCGTCGGCACTTCCATGTGCGCCACTGTCCTCATCAGACTACAATTCTGCGTCTGGTAGCACGATTTCGGCAAAATTATTCAGTCTGCGATCGCCCAAGAACGGGTAGACGACGTTCAGTTCGAACTCCCGAAAACATTGAGCGAGTGAGGGACAGCATTAATGACAAACCTGAAACATCAACCCGAAGACGTGCCGCTCAGCTTGGCATGAATCGAAGGTCGCTGCAAAGGATTTTAAGGACTGATTTGAAATTGTTCCCATACAAACTGCAACTGGTGCAGAGAGTGTCTCCCGCAGATGCACAAGCCCGTCTCAGGTATGCAGTTCGCTTCCAAAACTTGGCGAGGGAACAACAGGACTTTCTCCAGAATCTGATAATGAGTGACGAAGCCCATTTCCACCTAAATGGTGTTGTCAACAAACAAAACTGCCGAATATGGGCACGGGAAAACCCCAAGGCCATCGTTCCGCGTGATTTGCATCCAATAAGATGTACGGTGTGGTGTGGTGTAACCTCAGAACGGATCATCGGTCCGTATTTCTTTGAAGAGAAAGGTGCTGTCGTAACAGTAACAGGAGAGCGGTATCGCAACATGATCAGGGACTTTCTCAGACCAGCTGTGGCGAATAATGCTGCACACTGGTTTCAGAAGATGGAGCCACTGCTCACACAGCACGTGAAACCAGAGCACTGTTAACAGAACTTTTTGGCGAGCGAGTGGTATCCCGGTTTGCTGATTTCAACTGGCCATCACGTTCCCCAGACTTGACAGTCCCAGATTTTTTCCTTTGGAGATATTTGAAAGAACGTGTATACGTCAACAAACCAGCAACCATCGAGCAGCTCAAAGACAACATACGGGCCGAGATTCTTGAGTTGCAGTCAGCAATTCTTCGCAAAGTTATGGACAATACACTAAAAAGAGCCACTCTTTGTGAACTGCGAATGGCGGTCATTTGAAGGACATAATTTTTCATACCTAGTGTTTTCACATTTCCCAACAGTGCACTTCTCATCTCAGACAGGAATAATTTTGTGCATGCTCAAACAAAAAAGTTATAAGGCATTGAAACCAATGCGTGACATATGTGCCACCCTTAAATAGATAGATACACAATAGCCACTCGAAATAGAAACTGAGCAGAATCCACTCTATGTTATCACAGATTTCGTACCGTCCGCACGCACTAGTATATCGCTGTACGTGTGTGTGACGTCTTTGATCGCAGTCTGCTGCGTTTTTCTGCAACGTCCTGCCCGCTGCGTTAGCCCGCATTCTGTGTGGCAAAGCCTTTAGCAACAATGGCTTCGCTGTGAATGAGACAGTGGTTGCTCCGTATGTTAGGATTTACTTTCACGTACTTTAGCCGCGGAACACTGCTCTAGGTGTCCAAACGCAGAACTCTAATCATTACAGACAGCGCCGGGAACCGAACCCGAGTTCACGGAAAAGCCCACTCTGTACCACTGACCTGCCGGAAGCACACCAATATCCTAGACGGGATACGAACCCACAACCGTTGCTTCCAAGCAGAGACAATACTGCGCCAAGCACTGCGTACACCAATAAGAAGCGCAGTTTAAATATACGCCAGAATTACCAGTAAGGACCCGCAGTGCCTCAGTATTCCACTAAACACTGTTAATTTAAAACAAAGTGTAATGGAGATTGATGAAGGAGAGGTAAAAAAAGGGCCTTAATTACGTGTCCCTGCAGGAGACAAAGTAGGAACGGTCGCAGAACTGTTTTATACGCATTCCTCCTCTCTTTTTCGGGTCGTTTTTAACAGAAGTCTCCGTTAAACGCTGTTATTTCATTAAACAACGTTGCAAAAGAATTAAATTATGGCTCTGATAAATAACGGTTCAAGGCGGCGCATTGTTATTCCATGCGAGGCGCTTGTTGGCTTTCCTCAAGTTTTAGGACGACGCGACGGCAGACAGGTGGAAGAAGAAGGATCGCTTGTTTGCGTGCTGGACTGGCGTCTCCGTGGTCTTATTAGTTCTTTAAAGTTTTAAAACTGCAGAGGTTTTCAACGTCAGTTCGCCAAAAGTTGGTTTCTAACGCCTCCTACAAAGAGAGGGAAAGTCCCTACCTGAAAACAAGATGTTTCAATGAAACCCATACCAAGTTGTAGAGTTCGAAGAGAAGAGTCAAACAAACCTAGCTTCAGGGAGCCGCCCTGGTACTTCTTCTGCAACCTGCCAGCGCCATGATTCTTTATTTTTACTTCTTAAAATAATTTTCTTACTTACTGCTTACTGAACTTTGTATTTTATAAGTATGATTGGTAGTAAGTAGCAGCGGCATTACTAATAAGTAGAGACCGGATTTTAAAGGGAAAATTTTTATTCAGAAAAGGACAAAAAAAAAAAAGCGAAAGTTACAGCCAAAAAAAAGGACTTGAAAAAGGACTATACTACTCTCCAAAACACACTTCAGCACATTCATGGATATACATGGCACACACAATCTTACATGTATTTTTTCACAACATAAGGAAAGTGTTGTATTTGATTTAGACAAAAAAGGAGTTCAAAAAGGACTATATTACTCCCTCAAAAGATTGCTATTTTAATTGAAAACACACTTCAGCACATTCATGGATAGCTTATGTTTATCCCTTCGCAACATAAGGAAAGTGTTGTATTTGATCATATTCAACGTTTCAATATGAAGAGTCCACTGCAAGAATGATGGATGTCAATTTCTTGTCGAAAACGAACCAAGACTGTCAATGCATAGCTCAAGACACATATAGAATGTACATAGAGAGTTATATGGCGTTAACACTGACAGTCATTGTCCAGTAATGATCGGAAAATCACAGTTAAGCTTTGAGCGCTAAGCATTTCAAACTTTCAATTGCTTCTCCTGAAAAATGTATTCCAAATGACATCCATCATTCTTGCAGTGGACTCTTCATGAGTTTCAATATGACTCCTCGAATGCAGAATGTTTTTATAAACAGAAAACGACCTCTCAACATCAACTGAAACCAGAGGTGAAATTTTCTTTTTATCCTGAATTCTAATCAGCACACTTTATTAGTTTTTGAATGTCTGGTATCAGAAGAGGAACGACATTTATTTTCGCTTGCTCTGGAAAAAATATAAGACAATTATCTAAATGTTTGCGATATTCTGTCAAAAAAGGATCAAAACAAGAGATGTTTTTAAAAAAGGGGAAAAAAAGGGAATATGGACTAAAAAAGGGAACATGGATTAAAAAAGGAAAAAGAAAAAGAAAGTCAAATCACATAATTTGGTCGGTGGAAGTTAGCTTCTCCTAAAAAATGTATTCCAAATGACATCCATCATTCTAGCAGTGGACTCTTCATGAGTTTCAATATGACTCCTCGAATGCAGAATGTTTTTATAAACAGAAAACGACCTCTCAACATCAACTGAAACCAGAGGTGAAATTTTCTTTTTATCCTGAATTCTCATCAGCACACTTTATTAGTTTTTGAATGTCTGGAATAGGAAGAGGAACGATATATATTTTCGCTTGCTCTGGAAAAAAATATAAGACAATTATCTAAATGTTTGCGATATTCTGTCAAAAAAGGATCAAAACAAGAGATGTTTTTAAAAAAGGGGAAAAAAAGGGAATATGGACTAAAAAAGGGAACATGGATTAAAAAAGGAAAAAGAAAAAGAAAGTCAAATCACATAATTTGGTCGGTGGAAGTTAGTTTTGAACATCATAATTAATTATTTCATGTTTCATGTTGAAATAAAAAAAGGGATTCCCTTTAAAATCCGGTCTCAAATAATAATAATAATAATAATAATAATAATAATAATAATAATAATAATAATAATAATAATAATATACAATATTAACCTGCGCACTTAAGCCTACACAAAACACTCCATTTACTTTTTTGGCACTCAATCTGCGCGCTTAAACCTACATATAAAGTCGCGACGCTCTTATTCCCGGCGTGACTCCTCCTCTTTGCTTAAGTCTTAGGAAGTGAAGGCTCTATAAAGTCTAGGTAGGTAGTTTCGTTCGCCATTTTTGTTCTTTCGTTGCCGAGCTACCATACAAGGAATCTATTTGCCATACCGTTTAAACATTATCATGTCGTAGCTCCTATGATAATAAATCAAACGCACTGTAATTCAGCAAATAATTGAGCGGCAAATAACGTCTTCGTGTGCTTTCTGCGATCGCCAACAAAAGGGCCAAAATAGCAGACGATTATATTAATTATTTATCGAGCCTTAGGAAGCGCATAATGTCATCATCAGCAAATCACAAGATGCATACGTTTAAATGTAGCCGATCTGCAACGTAATTGGCTGCCGGAAATAAGAGCGACGGGACTATAGTTACATACCCTTATCCTAAACCCTTCTCAACTTTCGTCAGTCGGCCGTAATTTTGGAGATTTTTGCTTCTCAGTTTATTTTCTTTGGTGTTTTGAAGTCTCTGTGACTGTGATTCTGATAAATAGAGCCCATATGTTTAGGCATTTATAACAGTTCAAATAGCCAGGCAAAAATGGCAATAAAAACGTAAAAAAGGCACAATAATCTTTGAAAAAGGCATTACAAATTTTAAAAAGGCGTAATATATTTTGAAATAAATTCAAATTATATCAACATAACTTCCTAGGTGACACACGTTGACTTATAAACTACTTTTTTCGTGATTAACTGTCTTTTCACAAACCTTACGTATCAAAACTGTTCCATCGGTTGAAAACACATTGGGCACCAAATTCACTAACGTAAGCATGAAGTTTACTTTTCAATGGTTTACTGAATTTAGGCATTCTAGCTAACCTTCTGTTACCCGACAATAACTGACTGTTCTTCACTCAAATCCCTTTCTCCTACAATAATAAACACGCGTAGCTCAAAACTGTAACAGTAAGATTTGAAAATATGAAAGCGAACAACTTCTGTGAGAACGAGCTTAATGTTTAAAATTATAAAGCTGATTGTTGGTATCGTGAAGACATGACAATATTATTATGTAACTGTGGATTGTCGATCATTATTCATATTACACCAATAGTATTAAAGCACGATTATTAGCAGATTAAGCACAGAAATAAATTATTTTTATTTACTATTGTTAGTAAAGTTAGTCATTGTTTAAAATATTTAAATTTAAACGTAATCTACATAGACCTACAATATGTAAATAATGCAAGACAATATACAAGTAGTGATGAGATAAACTGCTCTTTTGTGATCACTGTTCGACCTGTCATTGCTCATTTATGATCACGGTGATCTTAGACAGTGAAGCAGTGATTGAACTGCGAACTTGTTGGATGTGAACACTGAACAGTTCATTCTTCCCCGCTCATCACAGCGTTTCACTGCCGTGTTTCAGTGCTCTCGATATTTCGCACATGGTAGGTGAGGGCGAGAAAATGTTGAGGTTATGTGTTCACAGAAGTCAAGTGTAAGCACAATACTGGGATATAAATACAGGCGTTTCATCATTTTAAAAACCGATTAAAGATTTAAAAGCCAGTATTTATTTATTTACTTATTCATTTATCTAATTATTTATTCATTCATTTAATCTAATGCTATATACAAACTGAACATTTTTCGTCTGGCTATCCAATATAATGATTTCCATTTGATGTTGTCCACTATTCCCGAAGTGAAATATTATAAGGGGAAAAAAATGGAAAATTAGTAATTTTGACATTTTGTGTGTGTGTGTGTGTGTGTGTGTGTGTGTGTGTGTGTGTGTGTGTGTGTGTGTGTGTGTGTGTGAATTCACACATCACTCAGAAGATGAATGAAACATTGTTATTTTTTAATCATTGTCATATTTGGTAAAATTTTGTTATTATTGTAATTTTACTGGTTGATTAGTATACCCAATTAATAAAGTCACTGCTTAAAATAATGGAATCAATTAAGCAATGCAAAAACCTGCCAGATTTTCGGCTGTCGGCTGAGAATAGTATATTTCCCGGCTTTAAGAAATTTAAATCTGCCAGGATCAGCCTGAAATCTACTGAGTTGGCTATACTGAATGTATTGTTAAAATCGAGCGCTCACAGCAAAGACGTTGTAGTTATATATCTAGACACACAATTCGCGCTGATGTCGTGTACAAATTTGAAACCTCTCGCGCAGGTTCGCGCGACGCCATGTCTTGGGAGTAGAAGCACTTTATCAAGCATCAACACATGGAGATTCACGTGTTCATTTGTGTTGTTTACTTTCAATAGTGTGTTGATTTGTGTTGTCTACTTTTAATAGTGCATTAAAGTTAAAGTTAACAGCAAGTTTAGTTTTTAGCCATTGATGGAGTGCATTAATAGTCATTTCTAATAATAAAATTACTGTATTTTAAAAATGCGTAATATCTTCGAAATGTGAATGTGTTCCTACAACTTAGTGATACACGTTGCTAACGTGTAGGTTTGTTATTGTTTAATAAATTCTACGCCTAAGTAGTAAATTTGAGTGTGCCGTTCACTATGGTGAATTCGTGTTCAGCGTTTAATTGTACATACACGTACAAGAAAGGATCTAGAATTTCTCTGCCCAAGTAAGTACAGTAATATAATTACCGTACAATTTATTTCTTGCTTGCTTAGCCTAGTTGGACATGTACCGAGATAATAGCTACAGACGAAGACGAATATCTAACACAAAAAAGCGTTGTTCTGAATAATAGGTTTTCAAAATACCACTAATAAACTTGTTTAAACTTATAACTTAGTGCTACTAATTACTAATTCAAAATTTTTTTGACAGAGTAATTAATGCCTGTAAAGTATATTTTATAGTCCTACTACTGCTATGATAATAAGCTAATGAATGGTACTTACGCCAATATTTTCAAAATAAAACAATAGGCTTACATATTTTTTTTACAGGTATGGAAGCAGAGATATTAATATTTTTAGACGTGTTAAATTGACCATATATACATAAAGATCAGATGTCACCATACACCTAAAAGTTCTAACATGAATTTACATAAATTTGTAAGAAATTTAAGGAAGTCCATCTTATTAATTAAGAATCAATAGGTAAGCTCTTATTCTGTACACTAGGCCTAAAATTCATATAGCCTATAAGTGTTAAAGTACCTATATTTGACGGAGTAATTCCTGCATATAAAGTTTATTTTACATTACTATGATAATAAGCTAATGAATGGTATTTATATCTTAAAACTAGAACATTAGTGTACATGTTTTTATTTTACAGATGTATTATACTATATAATATGAAAGCAGATCAAATTTTTCGTTTCTCCTCTACATCAAAGGAAACATATGTACATAGTAGGATATATATTGTTTTATGTAATGTACAGTACAATACATAGCTGGCAGTGTTTTACGAATAACAGGTAATAGACTACTAATACATAACTTTATTTTCACCTGAACTGGCTTACAATATGCATTTGTATTTTTATTCGCTCTAAAATGATGTCAAATAACTACAACGTCTTTGATAATTATCAAATTGTTTCCGTCATCTTTCGTTTCACGTCATACTAATGGTAACTTGAATTATGTCCACAACGTAGTCGCTTTAAATCTCAACAGGATTTTTGTTTCATTTAGTTACTCTGATTGGTTTATAAAATGTAAAAAAACATATTATTTTAAACCTTAAACATTGCATATGCGGATGTCTGCTAGCCGGCGCTCTCCCCAAACATGGCGGCGGGCGCAAGCTTCAATTTGTCCAGACTCTAAACTTCTGCGCAGCCTGGGCTGTAGGGGCTCGGCTCACAGTTCGCGGGCGTAGTTGTTCCCAGTGTTGCCACTAGGTAGCATAAGCACATCAGCGCAGCGCACGCAGTGAGTAAAGAACGTGAACTGTTCAGCTGGTGAGCAGTTTAGCTCTCGAACTGTGATCACTGTTTAAAGAGCTGTTTAATCACAGGTGTGATCGTGATTTTTCGATCACCGTGATAAAATCACAGGTCAGCGATTTTCTGCTCATCACTGTATACAATTGAAAAGTTGTGACATCAATTCAATGTGATGACGAGTGGCAGTGCGAATTTTCTTCGTTATTTAACCCGAAAGAACTTGTATTTCCTCATTCTGTTAGATTATTTTAAAACAATCCTAAATATCTGGAAATATAAGTAAATGTTGTTATTATTGTTACACAATCTTCTTTCATACAATCCTGCATTTATTTCTCCCTCTCGGTTCGTATGTTGTTCTAATACTTTCTGGACGACTACACTTCTCTTCCACCACCTGCAGTCCCCGTTGCTTTGGCCACATGAGGTACATCTAGATTGATCAAATCCCCGTATCGGGTAACTATAGACCAAATCTCGCAGTGCTGATCCGATATTCGTGGTTTAACTCTTATCTGATGCACACGCTGGATGTTATCGTAAAAGGCTTATCCTGCCAATAAAAACCCAGTCTGAATATTTTCGCTCCTCCCTATTCGACTTTTTTTAATCCAATTCTGGATAAAATATCCGATAATGAAAATGTATTGTGACAAATGAATGTAGCAAAACCGCCTAGAGTACATAAAAAAACAGGTGAAGTCTGCATTACACAAAACTAAACATACAGTGTGTGTATGCATAATGTATTGGTCAAACAGTATTTGTGAGCGCATATATTTTATATATAGGCCTACATGTTGTTTTCGCTTTATTCAACCTTCTGGCAACGTTACCGACTACGAATTCTACGAAACCGAAATCGATGTTCATCTGAAAAGTGAACACGTGTCTCAATTTCATAATAATAATAATAATAATAATAATAATAATAATAATAATAATAATAATAATAATAATAATAATAATAATATCCTTCGAAGAGGTGGAAAAATTCAAATATCTGGGAGCAACAGTAACAAATATAAATGACACTCGGGAGGAAATTAAACGCAGAATAAATATGGGAAATCCTGTTATTATTCGGTTGAAAAGCTTTTATCATCCAGTCTGCTGTCAAAAAATCTGAAAGTTAGAATTTATAAAACAGTTATATTACCGGTTGTTCTGTATGGTTGTGAAACTTGGACTCTCACTTTGAGAGAGGAACAGAGATTAAGAATGTTTGAGAATAAGGTTCTTAGGAAAATATTTGGGGCTAAGAGGGATGACGTTACAGGAGAATGGAGGAAGTTACAAAACACAGAACTGCACGCATTGTATTCTTCACCTGACACAATTAGGAACATTAAATCCAGACGTTTGAGATGGGCAGGGCATGTAGCACGTATGGTCGAATCCAGAAATGCATATAGAGTGTTAGTTGGGAGGCCGGCGGGAAAAAGATCTTTGGGGAGGCCGAGACGTAGATGGGAAGATAATATTAAAATGGATTTGAGGGAGGTGGGATATGATGGTAGAGACTGGATTAATCTTGCTCAGGATAGGGACCAATGGCGGGCTTATGTGAGGGCGGCAATGAACCTCCAGGTTCCTTAAGGGTATATGTACGTGAACAACCACAAATATTATCAGAAAATGCAGGCTCTAAATTTCTAAAATTTTATAAGAAAATGGACTCACAATTGGACAAAAATTACAAGGTACCACAACAAGACTTATTAGAACTTAAATATCTGATAAAAGTATAAAGAAGGCCACTAATAATATTTTTCAAACCAGTTTTTTCAGAGTTTGAAAAAAAAAATTTGCAGTTACATCATTTGGTAACCATAACATTGTTATGGTCTTTCTGACATCTTTAATATTTCTCCTGCATGTAATAAACACTTATTTCTGAAAAGTAGACTACTCTCAGACATGTAGAGTTGTTTATTTTAATACAAATAATTTTTATTTGTCCTATATAAAATATATTAAAATTTACATAATGTTTTGTGACCTAATTTTTCTATTTTCAAAGAAATGGACATTATTGTAGTTTACCTTTTGCATAAATGAATGTTAAATCAGTGTACAAAATTTCAGAGTTCTATCTCTAATGGTTGCGGAGTTATGAAATAGTAGTAGTAGTATTTATTCCATATTTATAAACCCTATTTTACATATAGTATATTAGGGTTATATTTTAAACTAATCATAACAAATTGAAACTTACAGACTACCATACAATAAATATACACTTGTAAGCGTAAAACATATACAAATTAATTAGATAAGGCCTTGAAATTACAATCGGAAAACATAGAGAATTTAACATGAATAGATATGTTGCACTTATAGATAATATTATGACACTTCGCTAATATACACACACACACATATACATACATACATACATACATACATACATACATACATACATACATACATACATACATACATACATATAAATAATATGTGTGAAAATGGTCAAACTTTGGAAAATTTAATTTAAACCAAAAAGTGAATTCTAAAAAATATTATTAGTAACGTTTTTTATACTTTTATCAGTTATTTAAATTCTAATAAGTCTTGTTGTGGTACCTTGTAATTTTTGTTCAATTGTGAGTTTATTTCCTTATAAAATTTTAGAAATTTAAAGCCTGTATTTTCTGATAATATTTGTGGTCGTTCACGTACATATACCCTTAAAAGCCAGTAAGTAAGTAACTAATAATAATAATCATCATTGTCATCATTCATTTAGTGTTCTGCCCAAGGACAGGTTTTTCACTGCAAACCGAGCTTTCTCCGATCTTTCCGATTTTCTGCCTTCCTCTTTGTTTCCTCATATGATCCATATATCATAATCTCGTCTATGATCTGATATCTTCTTATACTCAGAACTCTTCTCCCGTTCACCATTCCTTCCAGTGCATCCTTCAGTAGGCAGTTTCTTCTCAGCCAGTGACCCAACCAATTTCTTTTCTGATCAGTTTCATCATCATTCTTTCTTCATCCATTCCTTCCAACACAGCTTCATTTCTTATTCTGTCCGTTCACTTCACACGTTCCATTCTTCTCCATATCCACATTTCGAATGCTTCCATTTCCTTCTCTTCACTTCGTCATAATGTACACGTTTCTGCCCCGGTACAATGCCACAATCCATACAAAACACTTCACTAGTCTCTTCCTTAGTTCTTTTTCCAGAGGTCCGCAGAAAATGCTCCTTTTTCTGTTAAAAGCTTACTTGGCCATTGGTATCCTCATTTTGACTTAATAATAATAATAATAATAATAATAATAATAATAATAATAATAATAATAATAATAATAATAATAATAACTAGCCGATCAATAAACGATAATATTTTGACTTTATAACAAGTAACTGAAAAAAGAAGAGAGCATAATCTGCATATACGTATTGCCTTTACTGATTTTGAAAAGGTTTTTAATCGTATAAATAGGAATAAATTATGGACTATTATGAGACAACAAGGCTATCCATAGCATTTAATTAATCTAATAAAAGGTCTCTACTGCAGCTAAAAAATAAGAATAAATAAGGGAACGCAATAACTGAAGAAATTTTAATCAATAGAGGAGTTAGCCTACACAAGAGTGTACTATTTCACACAATCGTTTTAATATTTATATTAAGTACATCCAAAATTGGAAAAGAGTTATTAATTTTGGTATAAAATTGAATCGGAAAACAAATATGAATGCTTTATTATAGGTTGACGATGTGGTAATATTGCAAAATGATGATTTTAAAATGAGAGTATCAAGAGAGAAGACGAAAATATTGGCCTTCTGGGGCAAATCGCTTGATGACAAATTACTGAAACTCAACTATCTACGTTATGAACTAAATGAAGCCGAAAAATACATAATAAAAAACATCAAAATTTCAAAATATTTGTGGTATCATTCACCGAACACTTAAAAAAAAAAAAAGAAACAAGAAAAGAAACCAGGTTAAAATTGAAAAACAATGGCTGTACCTACATTGCTCTACGGTTCCGAAACACGGGTATTTACACAGAAATCAGAAAGTAAAATACAGAGTGCGGAAATGAAATTTCTGAGAAGTACAAAAGGATTCGCAAGACTAGACAGACTAAGAAATCAAGAAATAAGGAACGACCTAAACATTTATGCCATGAAAGATAAAATAAAAGATTACGGTGACAAGCGGTTACAATATGTACAGTAGTAGCAAAAAAAAAAAAAACAGGACCGACCCTTGTAGCTGAATTCAGAGCGTTGTTCACTCCAGAGCATGATAGACTGGTAACTAAGACTTTCGTGGTTCGAATCCTGCCTGGGAAGGAAACTTTTTTTTTGTTCCTTATTCAAATTTATTCCCAATACTTTTCGATTGCAGCGATATTTTACTACTTAATTAACTTATTATTCCCAGAACATGAATTTTACCAGCAATCGAAAAGTATTGGGAATAAATCTGATTAAGGAACAAAAAAAGTTTCCTTCCAGGCAGGATTCGAACCATGAAAGTCTTAGTTACCAGTCTATCGTGCTCTGAAGTGAACAAGGCTCTGAAATCAGCTACAAGGGTTGGTCAGGTTTTTTTTTTGCCACTACTGTACATAGAATGTCAGATACAAGACTCCCTAAATTGGCCTTGAATACAAACCAATGGGAGCGAGAGATTTGGAAGACCCAAAAAGCGTTGGCGAGATCAACTATATAAAACTGAAAAGCAGTGGGTAAGTTAATCACTGTATGTGTGTGTGTGTGTTTTTTTTAGTCAGCAGTTCGAAGACAGATTTGAACCTCATAAGTGACACCAATAATGCATTACTTATAAGACAACTAAGCCAGGAGGTAATGGGATAGGGTATCCAGTTCCTTTCCCCTTCCATTGCATGCAGAGTGTTAAAAAAGTATGGAATACTCCTCATAACTTCTTAAATTTTAATTTTACAAAAAAAAAAAGTTATATACAAAAGCTGTTGGAGATGAACTATACAATATGATACCAGTGTTAGGAAATAGTAATATGCGTTACAAGAGCGGTATGTTGACGTTTTCATGTTCGAAGAAAAGATTGAAAAAGCTCAACTACGTTTCGCTTTTTCAATCTTTTCCTCGAACATGAAAACAAACATACCGCTCGTGTATCGTACATTATTTTGTGCGAAGATCGTTTATTACATATCTGAAAGAGGAATTTCTAATTACTTGCAATGAAATCTCCATCTTGGTTTCTGTTCAATGACGGCAACTTTGGAAAACAAATATATGAAATATATCTATCTTCAACATTGTTCCTATAAAATGTTTTCTGTGTTTACTATACTGCAGCAGTCCGTGATATACGTCTGTCTTCCCCCCCCCCAGTCTATGATGAGTCTGGAATCTTGTTGATTTTTTCACGGCTTCCTTAATGTTACTTGCATTACAAATGCAGTAACTTTTGTGGTGTTGTAGAGTTTACTTATTCATTCATTCATTCATTCATTCATTCATTCATTCATTCATTCATTCATTCATTCATTTTATTCCGTAGATCTTACATGAGCAATGAAGCTTTAAGATGTGGAACATGTCAACATTTTACAATATTACAATTACAATTTTTACAAATTTTTATAGTTTTACAATTTAGTAATTTTCTAGAATTTTTACAATTTTGTACAATTTTTTTACATTTTTTTTTTACATTTTGGCGAGATATAGTGAGATGAGATGAGGTCCGAGGATTCGCCAAAATATTACCCGGCATTTGCCTTTTCGGTGGGGGAAACCTCGGAAAAACCCAACCAGGTAATCAAATCAAACCCTAATATTTAAAAACAATAATTAACAGTGCGATTTAGGTGAAATTGCAGTGGTAAGCTTCCAATTTATAATTATTACTATATTGAACGTCTTTAAAAATAATATGTTAAAAGCCTAAAGCAGTAAAATGAATATGACGCTTAAGCGCTAAGAAGAGGGAAATTGTTATGTGTGTTAGGTTGGGAATACTGAATGTGGTATTTCACACTTACCGCGTATTGGTTTTGTGCGGAAAGCAAGCAAATACGCACGATCTCGCACAAAAGTTATTTAGGCATACAGGGTGTGATAATAAAGTTAATTTTAATGGCATCCTATATTAAAATTTACATATTCCGAATGTCCATTAAATTTTACGTATTAATTTGTAGAACACTTACCCATTTACCCGTTTTATGTCTCTTAATTATTTTTAAACTTGTTTCATGGACTTCAGACTTGAGACAAATAGGCTAAGTATGCAAAATCATGTTGAGTAGGCCATGAAAGTAAACAAAACACTGTGACAAACTTTACCACAGATGCTCAAAATGAGAACCATTCACAAATAATGTCCCAGTCTATCACGAAAACAGTCCATTGTCTTTCTCACAGTTACATGACTGATCTGTTCTATCTCATATCTCAATGGACTGTTTCCGTGATAGAATGGGGCATTTTTTGGCTGTGAATGTTTCTCATTTTCAACATCTGTGGTAAAGTTTGATTAGTCATAGTGTTTTGTTTAGTTTTATGGCCTACTCAACAGGATTTTACATACTTATTTGTCTCAAGTTTGAAGTCCACGAAACAAGTTTAATAAATAGTTAAAAGACATAAAATAGGTCAATGAGTAAAATTTCTATACATTGATACGTAAAATTTAATGGAAATTCGGAATATGTAAATTGTAATAAAGGGTGCCATTTAAAAAATAAACTTTACTGTCACACCCTGTATGCGTAAATAATTAACTTTTTTGATAACACTGGTATCATATTCCATGGTTTATCTTCAATAGTTTTTGTATAAAACTTTTTTTTTTTGTAAAATTAAAATTTAAGAAATTATGAGTAACATTCCATACTTTTTGAACACTTTGTACATCGCTGACAGCTATTAATATACATGTAGTCCACTAGGAAAGATTGGAGAAGCTGGGTTTGCAGTGAAAGTCCTGACCTGAGGCAGAACACGTATGTATGTATTTTTTATTTTGGTTATTTAACGACCCTGTATCACTTACTAGGTTATCCAGCGTCGATGAGATTAGTGATAGCGAGGTGATATTTGGCGAGATGAGGCCGAGGATTCGCCATAGATTACCTTATATTCAGTGGCGGTTCCTCGGGGGAGGGAAGGGAGGAACGTACTCCTCACATTTTCTTCTTTTGAAAGTAAGTACCAAATAAAATATGTGCCTTGAAATTTGAGGAAGATTCGCTAATTTTTAAGATCACAGCTATAAGAAAAACTCGGTTGATCGAGTTTTAAACGACGCGCGCTCATATGCTGTAGAAAACTGTGAGAAAGATGCGAGATTGTCTGTGTGGAGGAAAGGCACTCCATTCCTCCTCTACTGCAGTTAACACACATAGACAACAGCGCACTAGAGGCCAGAGAAAGAAGCAGAGTAAATGAACGGCGAGGGAGGAGATCCTCCTCTGAATCGGTCAAGGGCGGGAAATAGAAACCGACTGGTCGTGATGTCGCTACCGCTGACATCTAACGATGTTGCATTCAACCAGACTATAACACATCTAGGAGGAGACACAACAAAAACAGTTTTAACGGAACGCTATGAAAGACACCATATAAACTTTTTTTAATTATAAATCAAAAATATTATTCATTGCACTTTATATAGGCTACTATTCATGGTTTCAAACTTTCGCGGATATTTGAAAGTTGAAGTCGGATTTATGTAAAAGAAAGAGGAAGCAGTTCTACGTAGTTGGCCCCTGAAATTCACTTCTATTCATTGTTTACTAGACAGGGCAACAACCAAGTTGTCAGTTTTGTACAAATATATTTGAAACTGAAAGTAGGTACTCCAAACTACATCATTTTTAACATAAAAAATTAATCGGCCACCGGCAGCTTTGAACAAAAATGGTAGTATGACTTTACAAGAACTGACATTCTTCAAAAGCATGTGATACTGAACTTGTAAAATGTACATGTGGCAACACAGACCACGTGGGTGGGTGCAGTGTTCTCGCTTTCCTCAGATTATTTTCCATTCCCATTTCCATTTCCGTAAAACGGTTCCGGTTACGAGTTAGTAGCTAGTCTCTTCCAACACGTGTGATGCTGTAGTGTGCTCGAAAAATGCTACGAGGTTGTGAATTTCCTTGTAATTGTTAATTTGCGCAATTATTCAACAATGAATGGAAGTGAAAACATAGTCTAATGTATTTTGGACAATTTAGGAAACTCAGTTTACAAGAACAGATTATTGCTATACAGAAGGGAAGGCCAACCCCAACATTACCTGGTCTTACGTGTATGCATGTAGGCTAATTTGTAGCATGTTTCATTCATGAAGGTGTCATTTCGTGCTGTTAACTTCTTTCCTCCTCTTAAGAAATATGCAGGAGCCGCCACTGATTCACATTACGGTTGGGGAAAACCTCGGAGAAAACCCAACCAGGTAATCAGCCCAAGCGGGGATCGAACCCGCGCCCAAACGCAAATTCAGACCGACAGGCAAGCGCCTTAACCGACTGAGGCACGCCAGATGTATGTGTGTATGTATTTATACTATCATGTTGAACCTACTTACACAACAGCCTGATGTAGAAAAGTCTCATTATATCTCCGTTATAAGTACGAAACCCTCACTCCGCTATGAGTTTCAATATGAACTTCCAAACAAAGCCTAGAGACTTGCTGAACACTACACCTTGATGCCCACAGCTTAGCTTAATGAACGCTAAACCGCAACACTGCCATTAAGCGCCGTGCGAGTAGGCACACCGCATCGCGTTATTACGTAAAACTTGTTACAAAATTTCTAGATATAACATTAGCTGTTCAGAGAACGAGCTGGCTTGTCCACAGCTTGTTGAATTTCTGAATGCACTCTTCTGCTGCGTTGCCTGGACGATTAAAGCAGAAAAATTACTGAAATAGTGGCGGGAAAAAGGGCTCCATTTGCATCTATGACCTACAGCTAGGATCGTGTGTACAGACAACTTGAAAGAGTAGCTGTCCAACAGATTTATCCAATCGCAATATAAAGTGAAGTGATCAGATTGTTTTCGTTTTTCAGTTGTTTGTGCCTATTCTACAGAAAATATATTTTTGCTTGGTTATTTAACGACGCTGTATCAACTATGTATCCATGTATTGTGGGTCCCCATCACCACTGCATGGCGTCCACACCTGTGGAGTAACGGTCAGCGCGTCTGGCCGCGAGACCAGGTGACCCGTGTTCGATTCCCGGTCGGGGCAAGTTACCTGGTTGAGGTTTTTTCCGGGGTTTTCCCTCAACCCAATATGAGCAAATGCTGGGTAATTTTCGGTGCTGGACCCCGGACTCATTTCGCCGGCATTATCACCTTCATCTGATTCAGACGCTAAATAACATAAGCTGTTGATAAAGCGTCGTAAAATAACCTACTAAAAAAACCACTGCATGGCGCGTCCTCAGGTTGCGGATCGAGGAGACGGCCTCCAGATATGTATTTCTTTATTTTTAATTATTTATTTATTTATTTATTTATTTATTTAACATGGTAGAGATAAGGCCATCAGGCCTTCTCTTCCCCTCTACCAGGGGATTACAACTACAATATTAAGAATACGATTACAATTATTATAATTACAATTAATATTAAATTTACAAATACAATAAAAAACGAAGTACTAAAAGATTAACTGATTAATAAAAGCTAGACAGTTTATTGTAAAAGTTAAGAAGAGAGAAGCATTTCTTTTATTGATTAAGTACAAATTAAACTTACTCTACGCAGTAAGAAAATTCTTAATAAGCTTGCTTTTGAACGCTACTAAATTCCGACAGTTTCTGATGTCACTGGGTAGGGTATTCCACAAGCGCGAGAGCGAGATCGTGTATGATGATGAATACGATGATGTCTTATGTGTTGGTATGGCTAGTATGCGGCTATTTTGCGTGCATGTGAAGAGATTATAATATGATGGCAGGTAACTGAAACGGGAGGCAAGGTAGGTAGGTGTAGAAGTGTGAAGGACTTGGAAAGGGAGAACAAGAGAATGAAAATGTATACGTTCGTTAAGCCGTAGCCAGTTTAGAGTTTGGAAGGATGGGGTAATGTGGTCAGCGCGACGGACATCGCAGACGAAGCGAACACAAGAATTATGAACACGTTGTAATTTTTGCGACTGGTTGACATTGAGGTCAGTCAGTAGAAAATCACAATGCTCGAAGTGGAGCATTAGGCCTACTACTGTTTCCACTAGTATTTTCTTGAGTGATATCTGAAGGAATTTTCGAATGCTGTTTAAGGAATGTAGTATGGAAAGCTGTATGGACGGTAGCTGTGAATATACTGAATAAGCAGTCGCGGACAGCCGATAAGGGGTGGTCCTCCAGCTTGGGGGTCGGACGAAGGGCTAACAACCCATCACCGTAAAAAAAACAGCTTGTTACGAAACCTCAAAATAAGCCTCGGACTGGGACTGATTCTCTGGCACGACCACAGCAAAGGAATAAGGACTCAGGATAGGGACCAATGGCGGGCTTATGTAAGAGCGGCAATGAACCTCATGATCATATTACCCCATCCCTGGAAGCAATAGGTTGGCTTAAACTAGATAAGAAAAGAAATTTACATTCACTTCTCTTTCTCTTCGAAATCTTGAACTCTTCTATTCCTTCGTACCTGTCGTTTCGCTTCACTTACCTTTCTTCCCACCACAATCTGAACACACGCTCTCGCCATGAAACAATACTAACAATACCATCCCATCGCACCTCCTCATACTCATCCTCTTTCACAATAGCCCTGCCAAGACTCTGGAATTCGTTACCTGCTAGCATCAGGGACTGTCGAAATAAAATTCAATTCAAACGCAAACTTACTAGGCACTTGGTCAGTAATTGAGACTCGTTCAGACATGGTTTCTTGTAAATAGTTCTTTTAATCTACCACAAAATATCTCAATATCCGGTAATTTCATCACTATAGAATTTTGTTATTGTAGGTTTAATTTGTAATTTAGTAAATACAAAAATATTCTTTGTTCTTAACTTCTATGATAAAATGTCTAGCTTTCATTAATCAGGTATTCTTGTCGTACTTTAATTTTTATTGTAATTGTCATTGTAAATTTAATATTAATTGTAATCTTATTGTTCATGTTATAGTTGTAATCCCCTGGTAGAGGGGCAGAGAAGGCCTGATGGCCTTATCTCTACCAGGTTAAATAAATAAATCTAATCTAATCTAATCTAATCTAACCTCCGGGTTCCTTAAAAGCCAGTGAGTAATTATCAACTATGAGGTTATTTAGCGTCGATGACATTAGTGAAAGCAAGATGATACAGTATTTGGCGAGATGAGGCCGAGGATTCGCCATAGATTACCTGAAATTTGCCTTACGGTTGGGAAAAACCTCGGAAAAAAACCCAAATAGGTAATCATCCAAAACGGGAATCGAATCCGCGCCAAGCGCAACTCCGGATCGGCAGGCAAGCGCCTTAAGCGGTGGCTTCCAAGAGCCAAGCATGCACCGCCACATAATGCGGGGACGGAATTTTGTTTCCACGCGAAGGCATCTATACGTTATGATGGTTTATAATATGCCACGCCGCTGAGGACACCCAGTCTGCACAAGATTGCGTCACGGTTCGCTTGAATAGCCGGCAACTGTTCCGGCATCCGACGGAGAGATTGTTACAAAGTGACATCTGAGTTCAGCAACGATATGGACTTGAGAATTTAACATTCAGATCATTTAACACAACTTGCTTATATCCACAATGCCTTACTGATAAGCGAAGACCACACTTGTGGAGTAACGGTTAGAGCGTCTGATCGCGAAACCAGGTGGCCCAGGTTCGATTCCCGGTCGGGACAAGTTACCTGGTTGAGGTTTTTCCGAGGTTTTCCCTCAACCCAATTTGAGGAAATGCTGGGTAACTTTCGGTGCTGGACCCCGGACTTATTTCACCAGCATTATCACCTTCACCTCATTCAGACGCTAAATAACCTAAGATGTTGATACAGCGTCGTAAAATAACCTACTTAATCTGATAAGCGAAATAGCGGAAAAGGCGTTTTTTTTCTTTCTTATTGTGCTGCCATCTGTTGTTTCAGTCAACAATTATCATTACGCATTTTCTGAAATTCTTTGAGCTGCTCTTTCTAATGACACCGGTATGAATTTCGTAAAACAAATAGTGATAGAATTATAGCAGTTTATAACCCCAGAATGTTTCTGTGGACACAGTGTATTACGAATAATATTCCAATATACAGAGTGGTTCATGAGAAACAGTAAATACTTTAGGAAGTGGTAATATGGACTATTCTGAGTAAAGAAAGTTCATAGTTATTATTGTTATTAAATTATTAACATGGCTGACGCAAAGAAATACAAAGATCATATCAGAAGTTAATGTATCTAACCCGCCTAGCTCATGGCCTTCACCGAGTTGCGGAGAGCCGTCGATAATTTTATTGTCTATGTAAACATGTTTCTAAAAGTGCCTTCCAGTATCAAGAAATGTAGGAAATGGTACCTGAAATTCCTTTACCTCCACAGCCAATTATAACTCGGTGAGGGACATGGTTAAACGCAGTCTTATATTATGCTCAAAATTATGACGTAGTTGTTCACGTAATCAATGCCTTTGAGGAGGAGAAGCATAATTCCTTCATAAAGGTAGTAAAAGATTTAGTTTCATCACAACTTTTTGGAAAATCTTTCATATATTTTGAGAAATTTCAGTTCTATAGGAAATACAGCTACTTAGAATCATCGAAATTAAAATTTCCAGACGCCCTTCTGTCAACAGAACAAGTGTAACTATCGCTGAATCAAGCACAAGATGGATTAGTTACAAAAAGGGACAGACATAAACTCTATACCTTAGAGCAAAATGGGTAGAAGTCACAAAAGCATAACTTTTCGTGAAACCCAAATTAAACCGAAAGCAAGTAAATGAAAAGTAATCGTCATTCCATTCTTTGACATCGGAATTTAAAGAGAATACGGATTTCTATCTTATTCCAGCTCATAGAGGATAAAATTCTGACCAAAATGATGTGCGTATCTCGAAGTCAGTAACATTGGACTTCCATCCATTTCGCTCTGAGGTACAGAACTGATAAGTGTTCTAGAGAAGAATCCCGGGTATGCTGGTATTACTCACTCAAGAAAACATAAACAATGCTGATATCGCATGTGTCTACCGCTATGGAGTAATGATTAGCATGCCTGACCGTGAACCCAGCGCGCCAGGGTTCAATCCTGGCTGGGACAAGTTACCTAGTTGAGTTTTTTCGGGATTTTCAATTAAGAGCCAGTGCTGGATAACTTCGTTACTCTAGCATTATCATCTTCACATCATTTAGACGCTAAATAACCACAGTAGTTGATTAATCGTCGTAAAATAAATCGGTAAAAAAAATATCGAATGTTTTCAATTTGTCTCACTACATTGTAAATCAGTTGTATACAGTGTACTTTATAAAGATTGAATCGTAAGTAGTATCATTAATTTCAGGCTGTTATTCTTGGAGATATTTCGATATTTGCTTCATTTTGGAGAAAGAAATGTTTTAGCTTATATAAAACATTTTACAGCTTGTTTTGGGAAAGCCATTTAATTCCCTATATGCTCAGTCAATTTAAAAGAGTTGTGTATTACGTATGATAAAAATGAATGAAAGAATTTTAGTTTTGACCTTTAAATGTACAGAAATATTGACCCGAACAAATGTAACTTTCAGTTCGGCAAAGGAATTTTAAAATGCTACTTTCTTCGGATCAAATTTCTGCATATTTATAGCACAAAATTAAAATTCTTTCAATCACTTATCATAATGCACTGCTCCCTTAAACTACATGAGCAAATTGGGAATGAAATCAATGACTTTCCCAAAACATGCTATGACATGTTTCATATGAAACAATTTTTATTTCGAAAAGGATGTAAAAACGAGCAAAATTGTACTAAACTTTTTTGTTTGAAATATCTCAAAGAATAACCCCCGAAATTAATTATATTACTTACGGCTCACCCTGTATGTATACAGAGTAAATTGTAAGTTAAAACTTATGGTTCACACCTGTGGAGTAACGGTCAGCGCGTCTGGCCGCGAAACCAGGTGGCCCGGGGGGCATGTTACCTGGTGGAAGTTTATTCCGGAGTTTTCCCTCAACCCAATATGAGCAAATGCTGGGTAACTTTCGGTGTTGGACCCCGGATTCATTTCACCGGCATTATCACCTTCATCTCATTCAGACGCTAAATAACCAGAAATGTTGATAAAGCGTCGTAAAATAACCTACTAAAATAAAAAATAAAAACACTTATGCATGAGATAAGTAATTATATATTTCATATGACGTATTATCTTACAGTGTATTATTCAGTCAGGTTTAACAGCTTCTGAAACAGCCTGTATCTGTGAATATTGGATTTATTTATAGATAAAACTGGAAGCTTATCGACTCTATCCGGTTCCATATAATCGAGATTACTTAACATGATGTTATACTTGCTAAACTCCCTCTCCTTCCTAGACCGATCAGAAATGAATGATACTTTTTCCCCACTCTTGCTCTAGTAAGTATACTGAGTGTTAATTTCAAAGTATGTCATGACGTCACTGTTGTTGAGTCACCGAATTGAAGCGAGTTTCAGCTTAAATGTCAAAGAAGTTGCCTATTATTCATGGCGTTCTTCAATCTGAACTTGAGAACGTGTACGGTATAACTTGAACGTCGTAGCAACAGATGGCGGTCTGTACGGTCTGTGTGCTACCATAACCTCTTTCGAACTGTGTTTTGCGCCGGCAAGTCATACGCAGGGTATTTGTTATCATCGGTTGCGTACGGTAACATTCCACAACACAAATCAAATGCTCCGTGTCCATGTTGACCGTCGAAGTTAATGTCAACAAATACGTAAGTAATCGTCTTAACCCTCTCCCCATATCCCGACAGTACGTATTTCCAAACAGTTCACATTCCTGCCGCTACCGGCGTTATCGTACGCATCGGTACGTACTCTTCAGAATGAACGCCGTACTTGCTAGGTAACTTCTCTGCCTCCTAGGTAATACACCTTTGCGGAAGTGTAGGAATATTGAATTCTCTAGGCTCATCGGCTAGCCACATGACGGCATACAGCGAGCCATGACACACTTTGAACTGAACACCCAGTATTGTTATTACTTTGATTCTAAGGAAAGAAGTCTATTTTACCGTCACTTTTTGGTTTCTATAGACAACGGGAAGTAAGTAAAAACAAATGCCAAGATACATTCATTAATTCTTCTGCCGACAAATGGAATTTATAATAACATCTGTTTTCACCTCAACATGTTCTTTCTCAATCGCAACAATTCATCACAGCGACATGCTACAGCAATTCCCATAACTACCACTACATTCATTAATAAGTATCTATCATCAGGAGCATCTAAAGAATTGAATAAGTTCTTCTCTATTGAAAACACTACATTTTTTTTCAGTTTGTACCCGTCATTCTTTCATTTTAAATCAGTTTAGGGTACTTTGAAATATCAATATTATCCTCAATAAATAGAGTGCGTTTAACATGGAATATTCATACCACAAACTAGCCGGTAAGTTTACTATTTCCAACTTTTCAAAGAAATATGCTAACAAAGAAGTTTTACAAATAATCGTCTCCTTAACACCACACCATTCCTTAAACATCTTGTACGAATGTTCCTATCGGTTTTTTTTTCTGAGGCAGTAAAAATTCACAAGCAGCCCTTGATGCTTCTTCAGCATCAACTGAAATCATTTTAGTAACTACATTACAATTTTCAAAATACCTGCCACACTTCTCTATATGTAAACCACTGCCTGCTAGATTGCATACAGGATGCGATCCAGCAGGCAGAGATGTAAACAGTTTTACAACTTGAATAATTTCGAGGGAAAAATTGTTCCGAGGCCGGGAATCGAACCCGGCACCTTTGGTTAAACGTACCAACGCTCTACCAACTGAGCTGCCCGGGAACTCTACCCGACACAGATCCAATTTTTCCCTCTATATCCACAGGCCTCAAAGTGGGCAGAAAACCGTCAAGCAACCAACATTGAGTGCACACTAACTCTGTGTGACTTAAATTGTGGTTTTCTGGTTCAACTTTACAGGGAGTTATACCTGAAAGCTTCATTTGCATAATACACGTCACTATTCCTTAACAGAAAACCACATTTTAAGTCACACGAAGTTAGTGTGCACTCAATGTTGGTTGCTTGACGGTTGTCAGCCCACTTTGAGGTCTGTGGATATAGAGGGAAAAATTGGATCGGTGTGTGGTAGAGTTCCCGGGTAGCTCAGTTGGTAGAGCGTTGGTACGTTTAACCAAAAGTCCCGGGTTAGATGCCCGGTCCCGGAACAATTTTTCCCTCGAAATTATTCAAATCAACTTTACAGGGAGCTATACCACAGTATAGAGAACATACAGTAAAGACACCTAAGCCATTCGTGGGAAGAAATTCTGAGTGCGCATGTCACGAAACCGGGTGTATTATCTGGAACCTCCACCAGATGGATCTCCATCTACGACAGGGCTGGCATAATTTAATATTAACTGAAAACATTCATTACTCATCTTTTAACAATTTTAAAGACATGAGGCAAAGGAATGGCAATATAACCATAATAATAATTACTTCCGTATGCAATCATCATGAAAATATTCACTAATTGACGCTAACGTTCAAGTCACTGTTTGAGGCTTATGTTGGTAAAACTGATCCAAGTACAACATAATACATCATGGCGTCCGTTGCGGTGAAGTGCGAACATGAACGTCAACAATGGATATAAGTATTTTGACTTCCTAGCGACATAATATTAATGATAGATAATATACATACAAGATTATTCGTATTACTGACCAATAAAATTAATGAATAAATATTTTACTAATATTTTGATAGTGGTTTGATACTAGCGACATAATTGGATTCATTGAGAACTAGACCTTACTGAGCTTGAATTTAGTACCAACAACATCAAAGTGCCGACAAGAGTTGTCCCTACTGATTCTTCTTATACTGTGGTTATACAGGGACATCATTTTATTTTTACTTCAATTTTTAGTGTACCTGAGTTTTTTAATGTACTTCACTCCCACCCCTTCTACTAAGGAAGTTCCAACTCCACACACAACCAAGACCACAGATAGTAAGCAGTACTGAGTTACTGTGTATAGTACGTTCCAGAAATATGTTCGCGTTTTCCAGTGACGAAAGAGCTTTCAATATTGAATCATATTTTCGCACAGGTACTGTCCGTTTGCCTACGTCGCATCCCGATTTCCCCCACCTGCTTCTGCTCGCCCCTCTGTAATATCTGGGCTGTCTTAGCTCTTTTCTGAAAACATTAATTTCTCTTAGGAATTGGACGTTTACGTAATATTATACAGCTGTTTAATTTAACTTAAATAAAAGGGCCTCGTTAAGTAATTAACTGTCACATGATTTCCTCCCTTTCTACAATCCTGCGGCATAACCACTTGGACGGACAGTAGATAGCATGTCTGAGTAATTTTATCTGTGCGGGTCGGGCAGAAGTGATGATTGAATTTACAGTACGTAGAGTAGGTACAGAATTATTTCAACAATTGGAATTAGATGCAATAGTCTATAGTGCGATAATATGCACAAAAGAACTGAAGCCTGTATCGAAATGAATGGCCACCATTTTCAAAATTGTGTTTAAATATTCATATTATGATTATTTTTCAATTTAACTTATTTCTCTATGTTATACGCTAATGTGCTGTAGACATATAATATACACTGCATAATGAATACGTTCGCATGGATAACTCACTTCGTGAGTAAAAACACTTATTCTTAATACAGTACTGTACTTTGATTAAAGAAAAACCTAATGAAAATTATCAAACTCAAAATCGCGATATTTCCTAGTTTACGTAAATGGATGAACTACTTTTCTTCCATCCTATATCTAGTAGACTGATTTGTGTTTTACGCCAGTATCATCGAACTCCAGTCTTGGAGGGGGAGTAAGCGGTGTTTCCGGTTCTCTAAAGGTATAGACAGGTTAATATTAAAAATGTTAGTAAAAATAAAATGATGTCCCTGTACCTGAAAGCTTGATTTGCAATTTTACAATACTGAAACGCGTTTACTAATAATAACAGATGTAAGTCCAAACCAGTTTTCTTTAATAAAACAAAAGAATACTCAAACACGTTCACTAATATTAACACAGGTAAATCCAAGCTAATTTTTGGAAACATAATATTTTTTTACGTAGAAGTGGGAAAAATGTTATATGCAATTCGGGAGGTAAGTAGATTTCACCATTCTCGGACTTAATTGCAGCCCTCGCTAAAGCTCGTCCTCGTCCTCAACTCGTAACTTACCTCCCTTGTAGCATAAATAACTATTTCAGTTTGACAATTACAAAGCAGAGAACCACAAGTTCCTATTTCCTACACTTTTTGCGTTATTAATGAGAAATACGCCAGAGGCTTTAGGAACACCCAGTATAATTATACCTTTGGTATATTAATGGAAATGGGGTGGACACGTGGCCAGGCTACCAGGCGACAGATGGACATACCGAGCTACCATGTGGGACCCCCGCATAGGAAGGAGACTTCAGGGCAGACCTCGGCGCAGATGGGCAGACTTCTTCAGAGAACAGGCAGGTCAACAATGGTCCAGAGAGGCAAGAGACAGAAGAAAGTGGAAACTACTCGAGAGACATTTATGCATAGACAGGAAGTTGTGAAAGGCAGTGAGAGAATCATTGTTAAAGGCATTCAAGTTCTTAGACTTCAATATCATGTCTAACGTGAACTAGCTCATCACGTTAGGCAAATAGAGCTTTCCCTTATTTAAGAAGACTTTGCCCTTTATGGGACACAATAGGCTATCTTTATCTTTATCTTATATTATCGGACTGCGTATTGTTGAATCTTTAGAACATCCATCGCTTTGGCTTTGGATACGAGAATACGGAACAATCGAATGTAGTCAACAGTACAACCAGACAGCGGGCATAGTCTGAATCACGGCCAATTAGAACCTACTGCAAGTTCAGATGGGTGTGCCTACACGGAGCTGAATGTGTTGTGACGTCACACGGGTATCTTACGGGTAGGTGTAATAAATTACTATATATATTAATAGTAGAAAGGCAGTAAGATAAAGTCATAACAACATTCCCCAGTCAATTAAGACCGCAGATTCTATTTTAAGAGAAAATTGAATTAGTAATTTCCTATTTTATGGGAAGTCAGCGCTGCTCTGAGGCTACGTCTGGTTTGTATAATGATGTTTATCCCTCGTTTTAATATCGCCGTGATTCAAGGTCTCGCTGGTTCATGCAACTTCTTGAAAGCGCAGCCAGGCGCGACGATGACCGCCATCACCTTCCAACGGTCGCTGATCCACAATTGAGAGCTGCAGCAGCCCCTCACTCAAAGGCGCTTTAGTTGTAATCCATGATTGGAAACTGCGCATTCCGGGCAAACTGGGAATTCCGATGAAAAAGTATTTTTCAGAAATATTTGTTTATTATTAGTGCAAGACATAGATAAGGCTCTAAAATCAAGTATTCTAATATTTTATTTTCAAAAGGAAAATACGAGGCGTGTTCTTAAAGTAAGTCCCGTTTTCAATTATAGCCGTCACATCGCTGCAATCGTTATTTTGCGCATGCATATTTTCTTCTTCAATCTTCAGACAAGCTGTGCATGCAGTTTCAGAGCTTCAGTTCGTGTGTGTGGTTAGTTATGATCAGTTGAAATGTTTAAAGTGATCGAGCACCCCGCCGACTGTGAGATGCGCTCTGTTATCCATTTCTTGAACGCGAGAAACATCAAACCAGCTGGCATTCATCGTCAACTTTGTGAGGTGTATGGTGATGATGCCATTAGTGATGGAATGGTCAGGAGATGGGTTAGGAAGTTCAAAGAGGGCCGCGTCTCTGTGCATGACGAGCAGCATACCGGTCGGCCATCTTTGGTCAATGACAATTTGGTGCGTGCTGTCGATGAAAAAAATCATGAGGACAGGAACAAATCGACCATCCCTCCTACAGCCCGGATGTGGTTCCGAGTGACTTTCATCTCTTCCAGACCTCAAGAAGTTCCTCGGTGGTCAACGTTTTGATGGCGACGACACCCAAAATCTCATCTCGAAATTTGGCTCGGAACAAATTGACCATCCCCCCTACAGCCCGGATTTGGCTCCGAGTGACTTTCATCTCTTCCTGCACCTCAAGAACTTCCTCGGTGGTCAACGTTTTGATGGCGACGACACCCAAAATCTCATCTCGAAATTTGGCTCGGAACAAATTGACCATTCCCCCTACAGTCCGGATTTGGTTCCGAGTGACTTTCATCTCTTCCTGCACCTCAAGAAGTTCCTCGGTGGTCAACGTTTTGATGGCGACGACACCCAAAATCTCATCTCGAAATTTGGCTCGGAACAAATTGACCATCCCCCCCTACAGCCCGGATTTGGCTCCGAGTGACTTTCATCTCTTCCTGCACCTCAAGAAGTTCCTCGGTGGTCAACGTTTTGATGGCGACGACACCCAAAATCTCATCTCGAAATTTGGCTGGGAACAAATTGACCATCCCCCCTACAGCCCGGATTTGGCTCCGAGTGACTTTCATCTCTTCCTGTACCTCAAGAAGTTCCTCTGTGGTGAATGTTTTGATGGCGACGAAGTGAAAACAGCAGTGCGGGAGTGGTTCGCATTGCAGGCGGGCGAATTCTACAATGAGGGGATAGAAAGACTTGTGCCACGACTCGATAAATGCCTCAATAATGGTGGAGATTATGTTGAGAAGTAATTGAAGTGTGGGGAATAAATGCAACAAAAATAGTTTGTAAATATCTTCCCGTTTACTTACTACACCCTTTTGGAACTTACTTTAAGAACACGCCTCGTATTTTACAAGTTTTACAGGCATTGAATCTTAAGTGATCTCGGTTGGATAATGGTAGGCTACCGTTTTGTTTCCCTAAAGTTTGCAGCACTTACTCACAGAGAGAGAAGAATATGTCAGAATAAATAATAGGAAAGTGAGGATGGGCTTAGCTTGGTGGAGACTAGGAATATGGAAATTGAAAAACAGGAGGGGTACCATATCTGCCCCATTTGCGGCATGGGAGAAGACACGTTCCATATATTATTAGAATGTCAAGAAACAGAAAATACAAGGAAAAAGTGGATAAATAATACATTTTTGAATATTTATTTTATTTTAGTAGGTTATTTTACGACGCTTTATCAACATCTTAGGTTATTTAGCATCTGAATGAGATGAAGGTGATAATGCCGGTGAAATGAGTCCTAGGTCCAGCACCGAAAGTTACCCAGCATTTGCTCCGGAGAAAACCCCGGAAAAAACCTCAACCAGGTAACTTGCCCCAACCGTGAATCGAACCCGGGCCACCTGTTTCGTGGCTAGACGCGCTAACCGTTACTCCACAGGTGTGGACTTTTTGAATATGAATAGATATGTAGCATATAAGAAAATATGTAATATAACTAATAAGCCCTATAAAAGAGTTAAATAAATTGGGCAAATTTTTAATGACAGTAAAGATGAAATGGGAAGAGAAAGTTAAAAAGTAATGGTGTATTAAATTGATCTTGTAGTGTCTATGTATGTGTTTATTTATTTATTTATTTATTAGTTGTGAGACTTGGCATAGGTGATTAAAATTGTAAAGCAAGGGAGATCTGGGGTAATATAGAATTGTAACAGGTCTGTCTTACAGATATGATAGATGAATAAATATCTAATATCATATTCATAGAGAGATCAGCTGTTAATGTATGTTTCTCAAGGAGCTATTGTTGAAGAAATAATTTGAGCGTCTGCACTGTTAATTCCACAGCTCCAGGATCAAGAAGCTTTTTGCTCTGTACTATAGATTCCTTTTGCCATTTATTTTCAGTACTGTGGGTTAATAACAGTACAGTTCAAGTCAATATTTTGACTAGAAACGTCACAGTTGTTTTGAAACTGGAAAAATGAAGGACATTAATGAGACAATAATAAACAATGGTAAGAAATAATAATAATAATAATAATAATAATAATAATAATAATAATAATAATAATAATACTAATAATAATAATGAGCTAATTTAAATATTTATTCTGTGATCTATATCACCATTAAACATTGAGAAACTTGTAACAGCAATATTTGTTAACAAGAATTGTCTGAAAGATATTTCGTTAGTCTATTCTTAAATTGGTTTGATGTCTGACAGTCCCTGACATTACTCGGTAGGGAATTCCAAAGAAGGAACAGCCACAGTGAAAGAAGATGAATATGAGGATGTTCGGTGGGAGGGTATAGATAATATTGAGGAGTGTTATGATCGTGTGTCTAAGTTATGGTGGATGGATAAATTTTGAAAACGAGACGCAAGACAGACAGGAGTCGAGAAATGTAATATGTGAAAAAGGAGGGAAAGACAGTGGATTTTCCTACGATCTTCTAGACGGAGCCAGGACAACATTTCGAGGGGTGGTGTCATGTGATCAGCCCGGCGAATATTGCAGACGAAAGGGACGCATATATTATGAACACGTTGCAGTCTCTGCGCCAAAGCAACGCTTAGGTCTGTAAACAGAATATCACAGTAATCGAAGTGGGGCATCACGAGTGTTTGAACTAACATCTTTTTCAGGGAAAAGGGTAGAAAATTCTTCAATCGCCTAAACGAGTGAATCAGTGAGAATACCTTTTTACAAGTTTCTGCAACTTGAATGTTTCAATTTTAACTTTTATCCATCTCTGTACATTTTAGATCTACCAAGGAGGGACATCCTTCTTCCATCACATACAGTACTTACGTTTTGTTTTAAAGGAAGAGTGATATGAATGTGGGCAGAGTTGACATTTTCGTGACTACAGAAATTAATTAAAAATGATCCCTTTGTATGCAGTTGAAGAAACTAATAATATGAATATAAAAATTGCAATTTTAATTTTTAAAAAATATTGTAGGTACAGGTTTCCAAGCTCAAAGCAATATTTATCTCGCTGTAAGTTACACCACATTTGTCTGGCGTCTTTCTGAAGGACTTGTGACAATAATATGTTATGCCAAATTATTAACTCAATGACTTAATATTAGTTCTGTCTCATAGATTTTCCCAGCTGTTTATTACTAAATGCAAAGCATAAATTCCATAAGATAGCATCGCATGTGACAAAATATTTAAATTTCAATGTTCTTCATTGATTACAATGACATAAAATGTATTTATAGTTAAATTCATATTTATTTTGTGAATTAACATATTACTTAACATACAGTATACAGAGCTACTATACATATTTATCACTTGCACTTTGGCATTTTCAACAAACGTTTTTCCATGCTCTGTGCCATACATTTCTGATGAACGTCTCCGTTTAAATGTTCAGAAATATTATATTCACAACTGAGTTCGCTGTTACAAACCTTCCACTTGCTAAAATATTCGTTTTTTTTTTTTTCAATGTACAAACCTACATTGTTAAAAAATTAATTTAAATTCAATTTAATTATTATTTAGGCCGAGTAGAAAATAATTACTAGGTAACGACAAAATTATACAACTGATGTTAATTTTCTAATGGAGGGACTTTTTGCTTCCCGCCTGGAATCGAAGAGGGAATCGGAATTTTTATACGAAAATCGGGACATCTGGCAACCCTGCTGTATAGTGAGGGTCACATAAGAACAGTTCCCAAACAGCAAATATTGGCGTCTTGTCAATGTTGCCAACTGTTACCAGATATCACACGAGCCTTCGTACTAAATGACTTATTTACTTACCGTACTTTATGTTGGAAGGTTATTCTAAATAATTCAATAATTTGTAACATGTTTTCTTAGGCAAACTATACGAGGAAGGGATCAACATGTCAAGTATTTTGTCTGGCATTAAGAAATTCATTGGTTTGACTAAACAATTGACTCACGAAACCTAACCTAAAAATGTATTTTGTTTGACCAAATGAAATTATAGTACTAACTCGGAAAAGTTACCTGACTGTAGAATTGAATTATAACCACAACGTATCACATAAAATAATATTAATACTGATATTAATTAATTATTAGTATGTTCAAATTTCACTAGCTTCCAGTAACAGGCTCAGAAATCTAGTACAATTTCAATTTCATGGAACTCCAGTACCGACAAATATTATCGATATTTGTCTCAGCTGCCAACATACATACTAGTCACTACCATTTGTAGTATTTGTCAGTATCGAAATTCGAAACGAAGTTGGCAAGAGAAAATTCAATCTGCAAACTAGAAAATCACCACAATCCACTGGCATTTGTAGTAATGGGGGAAAAATGGTTAGAGTTTCATCCTTAGAGTATGAAGTAAGCTGACCCGGACTATACATAGAAGGACCAGAGAATAGGGATTATAAAGAATGGACACTTCGCGTCGGTACCTTTGATGTAGCCGGACCAATTTCAATGACCTTCAAGCCAGCTAGAGCGTCAGATTCTGCTTTCTTCCTAGAGTTGGCGCTGACATCACACCAGCTAGCAGTCGTCACAGCGAAAATATAACATATACAATTAATACATCTAGGTACATTATGTACTCAAATAAAATAAATTGGATCCATAAAATAATAAATCCTTCATTAACTGTAATGTCTAGACTCTAGAGTTCCTTTATAATGAGAGTTCAGACGTTGACCCCAACAACAATTCAAATATGTAATGATTTGATAGCGCTGAAAATGGAAAAACAAAACTCTTACGAGAAGTAAAACCATATACCTATGTTATATTATATACAAATATTAAACGAATTCGATACTTAATTTTATAATGTATTATATCATTTTATAATATAATTTATGATATCTGAAATATAAAATATTATTATTACAACTAGTTTGTCACTGAGAAATAAGGAAAAGCTGTTAACTTGAATTTATTTGAAGCAAAGCGTTACTGGATTATGGCGATGTTTGGATCCTGTGCCTTAACTGTATTCTCAATTATTATCTTAGCGTATGCTCGATTACACTACCTCTAGCGCTTGAAAGTGGAACTAGCCGCTGGCACACAGAGAAACAAAACACAGGAAAATTCGCTCTTTATAATCCCTATTCGCTGGAGGGACAGACAGATAGATAAGCCAAAAAAATCATTTTTTCAGTTTCAAGGACGCTGAAAACTTGGATTTGTATGAAGACGTCGAAAGCAATCTTTTGCTGCACCACACCTACCTGTTTATTATTATAAACTATATTTTACTCACTCAGTGAAACGAGACTGGCCATTACTAGAGAAGATGGGCAGCGATCTGTCTATTGAATTCGCCGTGAAGTGCGAGCCAGTCACGTACCAATGTAACATGATAGCTATTACGAAACCCTCGCCTGCGTGTATCGTCCACATGGACCGCCTTTCCATAGCGCTACAAGGTGAGATTTGTTTGTGGAGGGAGGCCGTCACGGAAATTCCATGCGGCCAAGTCACCGCTTTGTTGGGCGTTACCTGTAACTACAACCTGAGAGTATTATGAGAACTCTGTTTCAGACCAAAGACCGGAATTATCTGGGCTGGAACAGGTCCGGATAAATAGTACTATAAAATCAGTTCGTACGCAGCATTGCTTTCCACGCAGGAAAATAAAATGTTCAGCTGTCAACAAGTGCCAAAACGTTGCTACAGGTAATTTGAAAAATTGTAATTATTTATTTAACGTACCGTGCCTTTCAAACAGCAATAACGACTCAGCACTTCCTCTCTCTAATCGGAGAAATTTACATATACAAAGGCTGAACTGAAAGTAATGTCATTAATTTCAGGGGGTTAATCTTTGATACCTATTTCAAACAAAAAAATATTTAATACAATTTTGCTCGTTTTTACTTCCTTTTCGAGATAAAAATTATTTTATTTGAAACATTTCATAGCGTGTTGTGGGAAAGTCTTCGATTGAATTCCCAGTATGCTCAGTCAATTGAAAAGAGCAATGCATAATGTTAATAAATTGTTGCTTCCTTTTCGAGATAAAAATTATTTTGTGCGAGATCGTGCGTATTTGCTTGTTTTCCGCACAGAACCAATACGCGGTAAGTGTGAAATACCACATTCAGTATTCCCAACGTAACACACATAACAATTTCCCTCTTCTTACCGCTTAAGCGCGACATTCATTTTACTGCTTTAGGCTTTTAACATATTATTTTTAAAGACGTTTAACATAGTAATAATTATAAATTGGAAACTTACCACTGCAATTTCACCTAAATTGCAATGTTAATTATTGTTTTTAAATATTTGCAAAAATTAAGCAAAGTCTACTACTCCACGAAACTTATTGCATTCCTGATACAAGTAAAATTAAGGAAGCCGTGAAAAAATCAACGAGATTCCAGATGCCGATGTTATTACTGCAATACGTTATATAAATAATATTGTTAAAATATTAAAATTAAAAATAAATCATTACATAACCTTACCGTTTGTTTTAACTTCGCATTTATAGACTGGGGGGAAAAAAAGACAGACGTATATCACGGCCTGCTGGAGTATAGTAAACACAGAAAACATTTTACAGCAACAATGTTGAAGAAAGATATTCTGGTTTTCCGAAGTTGGAGTCATTAAACAGAAACCAACATGGGGATTTCATTGCAACTAATTAGAAATTCGTCTTTCAGGTATGTAATAAAAGATCTTCGCACAAAATAATGTACGATACACGAGCGATATGTTTGTTTTCATGTTCTCGGAAATTAAAAAAGCTCAACTACGTTTCGCTTTTTCAATCTTTTCCTCGAACATGAAAACGTCAACATACCGCTCTTGTAACGTATATTACTATTGTGTGAGATCGTGCGTATTTGCTTGTTTTCCGCACAGAACCAATACGCGGTAAGTGTGAAATACCACATTCACTATTCCCAACGTAACACACATAACAATTTCCCTCTTCTTACCGCTTAAGCGCGACATTCATTTTACTGCTTTAGGCTTTTAACATATTATCTTTAGAGACGTTTAACATAGTAATAATTATAAATTGGAAACTTAGCACTGCAATTTCACCTAAATTGCAATGTTAATTATTGTTTTTAAATATTTGCAAAAATTAAGTAAAGTCTACTACTCCACCAAACTTATTGCATTCCTGATGCAAGTAACATTAAGGAAGCCGTGAAAAAATCAACGAGATTCCAGATGCCGATGTTATTACTGCAATAGGTTATATAAATAATATTGTTAAAATATTAAAATGAAAAATAAATCATTACATAACCTTACCGTTTGTTTTAAGTTCGCATTTATAGACTGGGGGAAAAAAAAAGACAGACGTATATCACGGCCTGCTGGAGTATAGTAAACACAGAAAACATTTTACAGCAACAATGTTCAAGAAAGATATTTTGGTTTTCCGAAGTTGCCGTCATTAAACAGAAAGCAACATGGAGATTTCATTGCAACTAATTAGAAATTCGTCTTTCAGGAATGTAATAAACGATCTTCGCACAAAATAATGTACGATACACGAGCGGTATGTTTGTTTTCAAGTTCTCGGAAATTAAAAAAGCTCAACTACGTTTCGCTTTTTCAATCTTTTCCTCGAACATGAAAACGTCAACATACCGCTCTTGTAACGTATATTACTATTATTTGAAACATTTCATAGCGTGTTGTGGGAAAGTCTTCGATTGAATTCCCAGTATGCTCAGTCAATTGAAAAGAGCAATGCATAATGTTAATAAATTGTTGCTTCCTTTTCGAGATAAAAATTATTTTGTGCGAGATCGTGCGTATTTGCTTGTTTTCCGCACAGAACCAATACGCGGTAAGTGTAAAATACCACATTCACTATTCCCAACGTAACACACATAACAATTTCCCTATTCTTACCGCTTAAGCGCGACATTCATTTTACTGCTTTAGGCTTTTAACATATTATTTTTAAAGACGTTTAACATAGTAATAATTATAAATTGGAAACTTACCACTGCAATTTCACCTAAATTGCAATGTTAATTATTGTTTTTAAATATTTGCAAAAATTAAGCAAAGTCTACTACTCCACGAAACTTATTGCATTCCTGATACAAGTAAAATTAAGGAAGCCGTGAAAAAATCAACGAGATTCCAGATGCCGATGTTATTACTGCAATACGTTATATAAATAATATTGTTAAAATATTAAAATTAAAAATAAATCATTACATAACCTTACCGTTTGTTTTAAGTTCGCATTTATAGACTGGGGGGAAAAAAAGACAGACGTATATCACGGCCTGCTGGAGTATAGTAAACACAGAAAACATTTTACAGCAACAATGTTGAAGAAAGATATTTTGGTTTTCCGAAGTTGGCGTCATTAAACAGAAACCAACATGGGGATTTCATTGCAACTAATTAGAAATTCGTCTTTCAGGTATGTAATAAAAGATCTTCGCACAAAATAATGTACGATACACGAGCGGTATGTTTGTTTTCATGTTCTCGGAAATTAAAAAAGCTCAACTACGTTTCGCTTTTTCAATCTTTTCCTCGAACATGAAAACGTCAACATACCGCTCTTGTAACGTATATTACTATTGTGCGAGATCGTGCGTATTTGCTTGTTTTCCGCACAGAACCAATACGCGGTAAGTGTGAAATACCACATTCAGTATTCCCAACGTAACACACATAACAATTTCCCTCTTCTTACCGCTTAAGCGCCATATTCATTTTACTGCTTTAGACTTTTAACATATTATTTTAGAGACGTTTAACATAGTAATAATTATAAATTGGAAACTTAGCACTGCAATTTCACCTAAATTGCACTGTTAATTATTGTTTTTAAATAAAAATTAAGTAAACTCTACAACACCACAAAAGTTACTGCATTTGTAATGCAAGTAACATTAAGGAAGCCGTAAAAAAATCAACAAGATTCCAGATGCCGATGTTATTACTGCAATATGTTATATAAATAATATTGTTAAAATATTAAAATGAAAAATAAATCATTACATAACCTTACCGTTTGTTTTAAGTTCGCATTTATAGACTGGGGGGAAAAAAAGACAGACGTATATCACGGCCTGCTGGAGTATAGTAAACACAGAAAACATTTTACAGCAACAATGTTGAAGAAAGATATTTTGGTTTTCCGAAGTTGCCGTCATTAAACAGAAAGCAACATGGAGATTTCATTGCAACTAATTAGGAATTCGTCTTTCAGGTATGTAATAAACGATCTTCGCACAAAATAATGTACGATACACGAGCGGTATGTTTGTTTTCAAGTTCTCAGAAATTAAAAAAGCTCAACTACGTTTCGCTTTTTCAATCTTTTCCTCGATCAAGAAAACGTCAACATACCGCTCTTGTAACGTATATTACTATTATTTGAAATATTTCATAGCGTGTTGTGGGAAAGTCTTCGATTGAATTCCCAGTATGCTCAGTCAATTCAAAAGAGCAATGCATAATGGCAACGAATGGTTGAAAGCATTTTTGTTTTGTCCTTTAAATGTCCATAAATTTGAATCGAACAAATGTAACTTTTCGTTCTCCAATTCCTATGGAAGAGGCTTAAATCTCCAGCCTCCTGCAGGGAACTGACTGATAGTCCGCTGGATTTTGTAGCAGCACATCACTAGCAATGGACTCTAGTACCAAATAAAGAGGGAGAGTTACGAACTGCGAAAGCGGTCTGCTCCGCACTTTGTTACGAACACGTTCTGGCACGTCTAGACTTTTCGGCTTGGCACGTCCACCCCTCTGGCTAGCCGATGTCCATCTTCGGCGGCAACTCCTACAGTACATCCGGTGAAGTCTCCCACACAGCAGGTACGGGTAAAAGTGTTCCCGATATGGACAGATCACGTACACTTCATGGACAACACTTCCCCTTCCCAACAAGCATAATACACATGTAAGCTATCATGCTTTCTGTTGTAATGGACTATAGGCCTAAATAATAATAATAATAATAATAATAATAATAATAATAATAATAATAATAATAATAATAATAATAATAATAATAATGCACACTGGTGTCATAAAGGCAACAATTAATTAATTAATTAATTTATTTATTTATTTATCATCATCATCATCATCATCATCCTTCACGAATTAGGCCTCTGTAGACCTGTTTCGGCCCCATCTAGCAGTCTTCTTAAAGGATTTATTTATTTATTTATTTATTTATTATTTACTTATTTATTTCAATATATAATATTTTAAATCCTATTTTACCCGAAAATACATTAGGTTATACAGGGACATCACTTTATTTTTACTAACATTTTTAACATTAACCTGGCTATACTCGGAAACACTGTTACCCCCCCCCCCCTTCCATTACAGGAGTTTGGAGTTGCCACTGCAATATGTAAACAAATCATTTCACTAGCTATAGGAGGAGAGAAAAGTAGTGTGTCATTTATGTTACAGGGAAATATAGTATTACGATTTTCAGTTTGGTCATTACTTTACAGTATTTTATAAAAAAACAGTAGAATAGTAACAATCTTTTTTTCAGGCGGTTATATACATTATGTAATGTCTACTTTATTCAGCATATTACTAACCCAATTTATTCCTGAGAATTTTGTGAGCACTTCCGTAAGAAACCCCCAGTTTCTACAGCTAACTTCTTGACCGACTTATTACGACCTCGCTGCATCCTTTCTCTAACATCTTCTACAGCATCTTCTGTCACCTTTGTTGGCCATCTTACACTTTTCTTCCTTTCTGTACACTCTGTTGCTCTAAATTTATCTACACGATTAATGACATTTCTACGAAAATATTCCGTAATGATATAATCAGGAAATTGTGAAAAAAAAAAAAAACTGTTTTTGACATTTGGTTATATTGTAATTTCAGTTTCCATCACCGTCCTTCATACCTACAAACAGTAAAAGAAAACTCTTGTTTAAATAATGCTGTAAAGTACCGTACCATATTATAGGGTACCGTACTTTCGGTAACTCTCATCTTCACTTGTGCTCAGTCCACATAGATAAATTCAGTTATGCTACACACCATACTTGTGTGAAAATAAACTTCAATAATATAAGCTCTTTCTTCTATAGAAAACGCAACAAATTTCTGAAACACACTGTACTTTGTACTGTTTACTTCACTGCTAGCAACAGCGGCCTTAAGTTTGTGTGACTGACGTTAGCAAGGACATTAGTGAAAGGGGTAGGAGTCAAGTACATTTAGAAACGCAGGTACAATAAAAATTGAAGTAAAAACAAAATGATGTCCCTGTAGTTGTAGGCTGATAGTTTAGAGCCTGGACGTTAGGCAAAATGCCTTTTTTGAACTGAGTGTGTGTATGAAAGACCTATTAGAGATAAACACGTTTCCACACATTTGGAGACAATAGGTCCAATTTTTATTTTGCCTATTTTAGGTCCCGTTGCCTATTTTAAGGTTAAATGCCTTTTTTTAAGCCTTTTTACGTGTTATTGTACATTTCCTATATTTTTAATGAATTTAAAATAAACCGCACATAAATTATATCAAAAAGCAAAAAAGAACGGTTGTACAAATTAAAAATATATATTCACCTCACACAAATATTTGCTGAGAATCTTCTTCTCCAGCAATACATATGTTTTCAAGAAGTCGTAAACTTTTCTCCCCTACCGATTCCATCTTTTATGTCACTTAACAAAGATGTTTGAACTGTATAACCCTCAGTGCTCAGAAAGAAATGGGATGAGGGAAGTATTAAAAGAAAGTCTCCAGGTCCCGTTACTGTTGTCGCTTGCACGCACAAGTCACGCGTACTTTGAAGTCTCTAATCCCTTCTCACACCCCTCTTTTTGAGACAATACACAGTCGGTTTTCCCCGATCTCTGAAAGAAAGTAGAGACAGTCCTTCTGAAATAAGTTGTTTTAAGTTTGCTCCAATCACTTCAGTAGAAGTAGAAAGATCTTTTTCCACCATGAAAAACGTTCTCTCTGACAGGCGGTTCACTATGAAAGTTGACAATTAAAAAAGCATCTTGTTGTGACATGTAACCAAGGAAAGTGAGTACCGTATGGGATAGTTTATTAAGTATTTGTCTATTTTTGTCTGTTTCCATGAATAATAAATGCCTATTTCTCTGCCTGTTTTTACTATTTTAGTGCCTATATGCCTGCTTATTTTAACCAAAATAAATGCCTAAACATCCGGGCTCTAATTATAACAAAACTACATTTCACTTGGATAACTCAGTCTATGCTACTTAAAATTAACATTTATATCTACTATAGTTCAAGTAATTACAAGTGCTTAAATATATAACATGTAAAATTACAAAACTCTGAATAGTAATTTGTCATATATTATATTACAAAAGTGTAAATGTCCGACCATGAGAAATCTTCTACTGTATTTTCAAAAACTGCACAGTGAAACAGAAAGAGGTCCACAGTTTTCCGTTCCTCACAGATACATAAGTAGTCATTTTCCTTATGTAATTTAAAGCTTTCTAAATAGGAGTCAAATTTTCCATGGTGTTAAAATGAAATCCGGTATAATTTTGTCACTATTTAAGCTATTAGTTTATTATTATACCACGCGTTTCGCACCTATTCAGTTCCTTTTTCTGTTACAAATGATATTTCTGTGTATAGTTTATTTTCCTTAACTTTCCTCCAAAGACATCAATGAATGGAACATTTACTAGCCTACTGTATGAAGGGCGGTCGATTTTAAGGACTGCATCATGCGTGCTGGGTTAAATGTCGCCCGAAAAATTATTTTTCTTTTTCTTCTTCTTTCCTCCTTATTTATTATTATTATTATTATTATTATTATTATTATTATTATTATTATTATTATGGTGATAACAGTGATGGTAGTAGCAGCAGCAGTAGTAGTAGTAGTAATAGTAGTAATAATAGTAGTAGTAGTAATAGGCTAGTAGTAGTATTAGTAGCAGTAGTAGTAGTAGTAGTAGTAGTAGGCCTAGTAGTAGTAGTAGTAGTAGTAGTAGAAGTAGTAGGCCTAGTAGTAGTAGTAGGCCTGATAGTAGTAGTAGTAGTAACAGTAGTAGTAGTAGTAATAGTAGTAGTAGTAGGCATAGTAGTAGTAGTAGTAGGCCTAATAGTAGTAGTAGTAGTAACAGTAATAGTAGTAGTAGTAGTAATAATAGTAGTAGGCCTAGTAGTAGTAGTAGTAGTAGGCCTAATAGTAGTAGTAGTAGTAACAGTAATAGTAGTAGTAGTAGTAATAGTAGTAGTAGGCCTAGTAGTAGTAATAGTAGCAGTAGCAGGCCTAGTAGTAGTAGTAATAGTAGCAGTAGCAGGCCTAGTAGTAGTAGTAATAGTAGTATTAGTAGTAATAGTAGTACTAGTAGTAGTAGTAGGCGTAGTAGTAGTAATAGTAGTAGGAGTAGGCCTAGTAGTAGTAATAGTAGTAGTAGTAGTAATAATAGTAGTAGGCCTAGTAGTAGTAGTAGGCCTAATAGTAGTAGTAGTAACAGTAATAGTAGTAGTAGTAATAGTAGTAGTAGTAGTAGTAGTAGTAGTAATAGTAGTAGTAGTAGGCCTAGTAGTAGTAATAGTAGCAGTAGCAGGCCTAGTAGTAGTAGTAATAGTAGTATTAGTAGTAATAGTAATACTAGTAGTAGTAGTAGGCGTAGTAGTAGTAGTAATAGTAGTAGTAGTAGTAGTAGTAGGCCTAGTAGTAGTAGTAGTAATAGTAGTATTAGTAGTAGTATTAGGCCTAGTAGTAGTAGTAGTAACAGTAATAGTAGTAGTAATAGTAGTAGGTAGTAGTAGGCCTAGTAGTAGTAATAGTAATAGTAGCAGTAGCAGGCCTAGTAGTAGTAGTAGTAGTAGTAGGCCTAGTAGTAGTAGTAATAGTAGTACTAGTAGTAGTAGTAGGCCTAGTAGTAGTAGTAGTAGTAGTAGTAATAGTAGTAGGCCTAGTAGTAGTAGTAGTAGTAGTAGTAATAGTAGTAATTATTTTGAGTGGGTTATTCTTTGAGATATTTAAAACAATAAAATTTAATACCATTTTGCCCGTTTTTGCTTCCTTTTTGGGATAAAAATGGTTTTATATCAAACATTTCATAGCGTGTTTTGGGAAAGCCATTGACTGAATTCACAATATGCTCTGTCAAATTATGAGAGCACTGTATTATGATAATAAATTATTACTTTAATTTTGTTCTTTGAATGTGCAGAAATTTCATTCGAACACTATAACATTTCTTTGCAGATTTCTTTACAGCTTTCATGTTTCATTTCGTTCAGTTGTTTTTTTCCACATCACAACACAACAAATGTTATCAATAGTTCTAATATTCGATATCTAGTGGAGGAAAACCGTCGTCAAACGGACTGTGCGTGAAGGCATACATGTTGTCACGTACTACATCAATAAGCAGTCGGTGACTCCAGCTGCTACCCAGCGACCCATGGGCAACAGTAGTGTGTGTGAAAGTAACAGTGCTTTCACATGTGCCATTGCTTTATCCAGAATGAAACAGCTGTTCTCGACCGATGTATGTGAAGGCGGCATAACTTAGTGTAAACTTTCCGGAACATGAATAAAATAACAAATCTGTAATGGTATTGGCGTTTACCAGCTGACTTAACTTGTAACCTCGGCTAATTCCATTGCATGGCTTAATCCAATTATAGTTCCCTTTTCATTCATTACGAAGTTAGGCCCGTAACACACTTGAAAAGTTTTTGCTAGCGAGAAATGTGTTGCGAGAAAGAGGCGAAGAGCCTTCCTCCACACACTTGGCGAGTTCTCGCTATCACAGATCACATCTCGCTATGATCATCTATGCACTGCCTTCATGCAGAAAGCATTTTTCTGATTATAGTAATGACTCGTTGGGGGAAAAGTTATAGGTTATGTATTTACGTATATTGTCGTACTTAAATATACAGGGACATCATTTTATTTTTACTTCAATTTTTATTGTACCTGAGTTTTTGAATGTACTTCACTCCCACCCCTCCTACTAATGAAGTTCCAACTGTCCTCCAGACAGAATCAAGGCTGCATATAGTAAACAGCACTGAGTTAGTTAGTATAGTACGTTCCAGAAATATGTTCGCGTTTTCCAGTGACGAAAGAGCTTTCAATATTGAACCATACTTATTTTCGCACAGGTATTGTTCGTTTGCCTACGTCGCATCCCGATTTCCCCCACCTGCTCCTGCACGCCCCTCTGTAAAAGCTGGGCTGTCTTAGCTCTTTTCTGAAAACATTCATTTCTGTTAGGAATTGGACGTTTACGTAATATTATACAACTGTTTAAAATAACTTATTTAAAAGGGCCTCGTTAAGTAATTAACTGTCACGTGATTTTCTCCCTTTCTACGATCCTGCGGCATAACCACTTGGACGGACAGTAGATAGCATGTCTGAGTAATTTTATTTGTGCGGGTCGGGCAGAAGTGAAGATTGAATTTACAGTACGTAAGGTACTCTTTTATAGTGTAGGTACGGAATTATTTCAACATGAGTTACTCGTACGAAGGACGAAACTGGCAATTAGAATTAGATGCAATAGTCTATAGTGCGATAATATGCACAAAAGAACTGAAGCCTGTATCGAAATGAACGGCCCCATTTTCAAAAATGTGTTTAAATATTCATATTATGATTATTTTTCAATTTAATTTCTTTCTCTATATTGTACGCTAATGTGCTGTAGACAGTATAATATACACTGCATAATGAATACGTTCGCATGGATAACTCAGTTCGTGAGTAAAAAGACTTATTCTTAATACAGTACTATATTTTGATTAAACAAAAACCTAATGAAAATTATCGAACTCAAAATCGCGATATTTCCTAGTTTACGTAAATGGATTAACTACTTTTCTTCCTTCCTATACCTAGTAGAGTGATTTGTTTGTGTTTTACGCCAGTATCATCGAACTACAGTCGTAGAAGGGGATAGCAAACTGTGTTTCCAGTTCCCTAAAAGTATAGCCAGGTTAATATTAAAAATGTTAGTAAAAATAAAATGATGTCCCTGTATAACCTGTAAGTATATTGTACTTTACACATTACGTACGAACGCTATGTTGAATCTGAGTATTCAGATGATGAGGAAGTGGAGTTACATGAATATATTTTGTTCATGAAAAGAAGAAGTAGGCCTAAAATTAAAGCCAGAACTATCTGAAAATCACATTGTATCTTACGAAAATAAGGGCGAGTTTTGGACACTGGTTTCGATTTGAATGATGATACGTTTAGGCGTTATTTCAGGTTCAATGGACCATAGTTTTTTTTGCCATTCATGATATGATAGAGAATTCTTTGCTATATTCTGATTAAAATTACGTAAACTGTTAAGACATACAGATACATTATTTCAAATGTTTAATCAATACTATTAAATATCATCAAAATAAAATATAGCCCTATTTATTTTCAGATAATCTGATAGGCATTTGTCTCCAGATTTCATCTTTAAGTTTCGTGTTTTTATAGTTTTCATCCCGTGTATCATATAAACAGGCCTACGGGTGACATCGTACAAATTCGATAAGTTTCTGACTGCAATTATCAGCCATCTTTCCTCATTTTCAAATAAAAACAATACAATTCAACGCCACCTGTGATAGCTTTTTCTACATTCAATCGTCATAAAGAGTATAAATGCCAAACATCTTTGATAAATGTGTCAAGAAAATTCGCTGAGCTACCGATTCCAGCGAGAAACTCGCGCGAGGTTTTTGCCTTGAGCGAGAATCTCTTCCAGTGTGTGGACGTCCATTTGAATCCATGTTATCAATTTTTTTAGTTCCTCGCAACACATTTCTCGCTGGCGAAAACTTTGCAAGTGTGTTACGGGCCTTACAATAGAAAAAGGAAGTTATGAAACATTCACAAAGTTGATAGATAATACACTTTCACTGTAGCTCCCTAAGAGTTTGGTCACCGAGTGAAGAAAACAGGTTAACTGTATTACGGGGTATAGATGCTGGCTCACGCACACGGCACGTTCGGTATAGTCAGCGCAGAAGAAAATAGAAAAATAATACCGATGGTAACATAGTAGGTGCCGATAATTATTAGCCTGATTGAAACTGTTTTTTGCCGACCTGTATACGAAATTAAACATACAACCACATCATGAACACATAACCCACCCCACCTCACTCGATTACAATATTAGTGAAGGTTTGCATGCTTAGATGGAGGAGGATCATGACAATACACACATAGATGCATCACATTTTATATTCATTCATTTAGTGTTCTGCTCAAGGACAGGTCTTTCACTGCAACCCCAACTTTCTCCAATCTTTCATATTCTCTGCCTTCCTCTTTGTCTCCTCATATGATCCATATACCTTAACGTCGTCTATCATCTGATATCTTCTTCTGCCCCGAACTCTTCTCCCATTCAACATTCCTTCCAGTGCATCCTTCAGTAGGCAGTTTCTTCTCAGCCAGGGACCCAACCAATTCCTTTTCCTCTTCCTGATCAGATTCAGCATCGTTCTTTCTTCACCTACTCTTTCCAACACAGTTTCATTTCTTATTCTGTCTGTCCATTTCACACGTTACATTCTTCTCCATAACCACATTTCAAATGCTTCTATTCGCTCCTCTTTTCATTTCGTCGTAATGTCCATGTTTATACCTAATGCAATGCCACATTCCATACAAAACACTTCACTAGTCCATTCTTAAGTTTTTTTTTTAATTCTTTTAGTTGGTTATTTAACGACGCTGTATCAACTACTAGGTCATTTAGCGTCGATGAGATTGATGATAGTGAAATGATATTTGGTGAGATGAGGCCGAGGATTCGCCATAGATTGCCTGGCATTCACCTTACGGTTGGGGAAAACCTCGGAAGAAACCCAACCAGGTAATCAGCCCAAGCGGGGATCGAACCCTCTCCGGAGCGCAACTTCAGACCGGCAGGCAAGCGCCTTAACCGACTGAGCCACACCGGTGGCTCCCCTTGTTTAGGTCTTTTTCCAGAGGTCCGCAGAAGATGCTCCTTTTCTATTAAAAGCTTCCTTTGCCATTGCTATCCTGCTTGTCACTTCCTGGCAGCAGCTCATGTTACTGCTTATAATACACCCCAAGTATTTGAAGCTGTTCACTTGCTCTATTGCCTCATTTAGAATTCGCAAGTTTATCTTCTGTATTTTTCTTCCTATGACCATGACCTTCGTCTTATTTGTATTTATCTTCATCCCATACTGCTCACAGCTGTCATTTAGCTCCAGTAGCATATCCTTTAGTATCATCTCCTCTTCTGCTAACAACGCCATACGAGTATCATTAGCAAATCTTATGCACTTATTCTTCCTCCTACTATCACTCCTCTCATTTTCTGAAAACAGTTCTTCACTAAATCCTCCAAGTAGATGCTGAACAAGGTAGATGATAAAAGACATCCTTGACGTACTCCTCTCCCAATTTCACTTCCTTCTGTCATTTCATCTCCTATACTGACCTTGACTCTTTGTTTCATATAGGCCTAAAGATTACTGAACAGTCTTCTCTCTTTCTAATCCACACCATTTTCTTTAGGATCCCCATCAGTTCCCCAACATTGCCCCATCAGGATCCCCAACATGTTATATATGCCCCAATAACTTCTTGTAAAATTAAAAGAAGTTTCCAGAAGTAGGCCTACAAACATTGCTTATCCGAAAGAAAGATAACATTTTCGTTTGAAAATATTGTTGAAACACTAAAAATGTAAATAGTTATTCATTTTAGGTTTAATGGACTTAAAGAGGGCTGCTGACTATCTTAGTCGTAAAGCTAATTGAAGAATTATGGAAGAGACTAGGTTATTTAGTTAGATTTAGGAAATTAGAGTGTAGAAACGAACTGGATCTACGCTTTTCGACACAATCACGGAAATTATTCTCCTAAGAATATTTCCACTATAAAATATTTATTCGCGAAGAAAGCTTAGAAAAGTAAAATGTCAAATTTCAGGAGAATATCTCGCGGGGTCCGGTACCGGACCGCGGCCCGGCGGTTGAGAAACACTGAACTACCAGGTTATTTAGCGTCGTTGAAATTAGTGACAACGATATAGGCCTATTATTTGGCTAGATGAGGCCGAGGATTCGCCCTGCAGGTGAGCAATACTCGGGAAATCCCAATTGGTTAATCATCCCAAGCAGGAACGGTTAGCACGTCTGACCGTAAAAGGAGCGGCTCCTGGTTCAAATCTAGGTTGGGGCAATTTACATGGTTGAGGATTTATCGAGGTTTTACCTCAACCAATCGAAGCAGAATTGCTGGGTAACTTCGGCATTGGACCTGTGATTCATTTCGCCATCATAATTACATTTCTCTTCTTTCATGTAGGCGGTAGAGGAGTTCAGTGGCTGCGCGCGGAGGAATCTGTAGGGGACCTTAGGGCATTCACACCATTCCATCCCGAGTAGTACAATGGGCCCATCCGAGCAGCCTGCGTGCGAGGACAGTCCCAGTTCGTGCCCTTCCCAAAAGGAGAAATAATAGATCCCAAGCAGGAATCGAACTCATGCCAAAGCACAGCATGATCAGTAGGTAAACGTTCCTGCCTACTGAACTACGCCCAATAATCAAGAAAAGATTTTTTTTAACTTTTTTAACTATGATTATACAGGGACATAATTTTATTTTTAATTCAATTTTTATTGTACCTGAGTTTTTGAATGTACTTCACTCCAATCCCTTCTACTAATGAAGTTCAACCGTCCTCCACACAGATCCAAGACCGCGCATACAGTCATAGTAGTCTTACGGTCATAGTAAACAGTACGTTCCAGTGACGAAAGAGCTTTCAATATTGAATCATTTTCGCACAGGTACTGTCGTCCATTTGCCTACGTCGTATCCCGGTTTCCCCCAACAGCTTTTATTTACCAGCTAGTGGCTGGGCTGTCTTAGCACTTTTCTGAGAAATTTAATTTCTGTTAGGAATTGGACGTCTACGTAATATTATAGAGCTGTTTAAAATAACTTAAATAAAAGGACCTTGTTAAGTAATTAACTGTCACGTGATTTCCTCCCTTTCTACGACCCTACGACATAACCACTTGGACGGACAGTAGATAGTATGTCTGAGTAATTTTATCTTTTCGGATCGGGCAGCAGTGAAGATTGAATTTACAGTATGTAAGGTATTATTTTATAGAGTAGGTACAGAATTATTTCAACATGAGTTATTAGTACGAAGAAGGAAACTGGTAATTGCAATTAGGTACAATAGCCTATAGTGCGATAATATGCACATTAGAACTGAAGTCTGTATCGAAATGAACGGCCACAATTTAAAAAAGAATGTGTTTAAATATCCACATTATGATTATTTTTCAATTTAACTTCATTCTCTATAATGTATGCTAATGTGCTGTAGACAGTATAATATACTCTGCATAATGAATATGTCCACATGGACAGCTCAGTTCGTCAGTAAAAACACTCATTGTTAATACTGTACGGTATTTTGATTAAACAAAAACCTACTGAAAATGATCAAACTCAAAAGTGCAATATTTCCTAGTTTACGTAAATGGATGAACTACTTTTCTTCCCTCCTATACCTAGTAAAGTGATTTGTTTGTATATTACGCCAGTATCATCGAACTCCAGTCGTGGAAGGGAGTAGCAAACGGCGTTGATCCAGAGATATAGGCAAGTTAATATTAAAAATGTTAGTACAAATAAAATGATGTCCCTGTATAATACAGTATTTAAGGTGAACTGAAAAATATCACCTCGCACGAAAGATTAGTCTATTCCGATTTCTGGTGTTAACAATACAAAAATATAAAGTTCGCAGCGAAATGTTATCTTCAATCTAGAATGCTCAGAAGCGGGAAAGATTGGGAATTCCTGAAGAAGATTCAGATTTTGAGGTTTTACAGACGGCATTTTAACAGAAGTGTGATGCTAGTTTTATTTTAAACAAGACGTCCATCAACTGTGTGCAGTAATATAGCACACGCGTCACAGAATATATGCCATATCCAACCGCTGTTTAACATACAAAAACAAACAAACCAAACTGGTAGAAGGGCTAATAAAGCAAGCCACATGGCCTCGCTATAAAACCTTGTGTTGAATTACACTCATATGTCGACGGAGAATCTAATTAATGGCTCAACATTTAAGCAGCAAAATTAAACAACTTCCGCTGAGGATAAAGCGATAATATTGAGTTCTATACTACAAAGGACTCAGGTTCGATTTCAGACAAGTGAGATTTCTTTTCGCGCAATAGGGAAAAGGGTTTCCTATTCGTTTTCATGTAATCAGGAAGGTTCGGTTTGTGAATATGATGTATATGTGTGATATGGTGTGGTATGGTACGGTGGTATGATATGGTATGATATGATATGATATGATATGATATGATATGATATGATATGATATGATGATATGATATGATATGATATGATATGGTATATGTGATGTGATATATATGTGATGTGATGCGATGTGATATATGATAATATACGATGTGATATGTGATGTGATGTGATATATGATATATGATGTGATGTGATATATGATATATGATGTTATGTGATATATATGTGATATATGATATATATATGCGATATATTATATATGATGCGATGTGATATATGATATATGATGTGATGTGATATATGATATATGTGATGTGATATATGATATATGATGTGATGTGATATATGATATATAATGTGATGTGATATATGATATATATGTGATATATGTGATGTGATATATTATATATGATGCGATATGATATATGATGCGATGTGATATATGATATGATATGATATGATATGATATGATATGATATGATATGATATGATGTGATATATGATATGATATGATATATATGATATGATATATATATGATATTATATGGTATATGTGATGTGATATATATGTGATGTGATGCGATGTGATATATGATAATATACGATGTGATATGTGATGTGATATATATGTGATATATGATATATATGTGATATATTATATATGATGCGATGTGATATATGATATATGATGTGATGTGATATATGATATATGTGATGTGATATATAATGTGATGTGATATATGATATATGATGTGATGTGATATATGATATATGATGTGATGTGATATATGATATATATGTGATATATGTATGTATGTATTTATTCACACTGCAAATGGGTATATACCCGGTGGCAGTGGTAACTAATTACACTCAATAATGACAATTAATAATAAACACAACTAATAATAATAATAATAATAATAATAATAATAATAATAATAATAATAATAAGGAGCATCCTAAATTAAAATGAAGCATGGTCACTTAAAATAACATTTAAAGTAAATCTAATTTGTATTTTAACCCTAAGCTCGAACTAACACCCACGAGTCTGACAGGTTCATATCTGCACAAGTACCTTTCGGCACTACACTTATTTCGCTGTCAACTCACTCACTGCACTGATTCTACCTGATTTCACTAACACTTCTAACCATTTCACTGTTCAAATACTTTGCACAGCCACTTCACTGACACCAACACACTTCACTTACACAATAGACTTCACTGACAACACACTTCCTCACTGATAGAACACTTCAAATAACAAGATATGAATTGCACCCTTTAAATAGTGTGTATAATATACTAGCGTCTATTAGTAAAGTCCTTAAGCCTATTCCCTGATAGTACGACTAAGAAAAGAAAACTTTCCAGTGTCCGTCCTCTGTCTTCTTTCCCTCAATTTATATGAGTGGTCGTTCCTTGAAGAGTAATTTGCCGGCTGCAACGTATTATTTATTTCGCTCCAGACAGGCATATGATATATGATGTGATGTGATATATGATATATATGTGATATATATGATGTGATATGATATATGATGTGATGTGATATATGATATGATATGATATGATATGATATGATATGGTATGATATGATATATGATATGATATATGATATGATATGATATATGATATGATATGATATGATATATGATATGATATGATATATGATATGATATGATATGATATATGATATGATATGATATGATATGATATGATATGATATGATATGATATGATATGATATGATATGATATGATATATGATATGATATGATATATGATGTGTGGAAAAGAACGAGGCACATTAAATACAAACAGAGCGAGACGGACTGCGTGGAAACTACAAGGCACTAAGTTCATCTTATATTTCTGTTTCTATGGTAGGCTTCTTAAAACTGCACGACTGTATTCTTCACCTGACATAATTAGGAACATTAATCCAGACATTTGAGCTGTGTTGATATAAAGGGAGAAATTGAGTCGGGATCTGGTAGAGTTCCTAGGCAGCTCAGTTGGTAGAGATTTCATGCGTTTAGCCAAAGGTCGCGGGTCAATATTACACAGTATGAAGTCGAGTAGAATCTGCCTTAATTTTTTTAGTTTTTTTTTTCTGATTTTTAGGTCGCAAATTTCTTAAGAGGGGCGGAGAGAGCGTAAACCGAATAAAAATAGAAATGACAACGTTACTTCGCTCTCTTAACACCCAGAAAGAACACGAATTACGCGCAAAGCAAATTGGCCGCACTCGAATTAATGGCAGAAGACTAAGGTACATAATTGTACTATTATAGCGTAGGATTTGTAGGACGCTCGACTCCAATTGATACAACACAAGATACGAATTAATATTAGAGGAAAAAAATTCGCTCCGGCGCCGAGGATCGAACCCGTGTCCTTGGTTCTACGTACCAAGCGCTCTCACTATTGAGCTACTCCGAAGTCCAATCCACAGCACCGGATCGAACTCCCCTCCTCCAGTGTTTTTCCCTTTGTAGCCTGACTCTAAGTTGGGCATGTATGTTGACATTTTTATTACAACTGCCATTATACAAGAAGCGCACTCAGTTGAGTGACTTGGTGGCCAGGATTCTACAGTTATATGCACAGTAATCTGTACAGAAATATGAACTGTTGCTAAAGTCTGTGTGATGAATCTTGTCTCACTGTAAAAGGAGAGAGGAAGGAGATATATCTTACCTCGTCTGTGTTGTTATTGCGATGGGGGAGTGAAGCGATGCCAGTGGCGGAAGGGACTAGTTGATACATTCTGTAGCGCAAAATAAAGTAACAAAATATCTCTCTTCGTACTGTATAGTTCCGTCACTGAGCATGTCTTTGAAGAAACTGAGTTCCGGTAGCCTGTACAAAACAAGATTTTGAAAGGAATCCTGAAAATTTACAACCCTCCTATAATCTCCACCCTCATTTGAAGGGACTTGGTTTAATTGCTACTGAGACAAGTTAAACCTCACCAGGTATAGAAGAATTTACTAAAGATTATTAGTAAATTATTAATAAATTCTTCTAGCAACAGTGCATATTTCTGTACAGATTACTGTGCATATCACTGTGGAATCCTGGCCACCAAGTCACTCAACTGAGTGCGCTCCTCTCTTAATAGCAGTTGACGTAATAAAAAATGTCAACATATATTCCCAACTTGGAGTCAGGCCACAAAGGGAAAAACACTGGAGGAGTGGAGTTCGTTCCGGTGCTGTGGACTGGACTTCGGCGTAGCTCAATGGTGAGAGCGCTTGGTACGTAGAACCAAGGACCCGGGTTCGATCCCCGGCGCAAGAGCGAATTTTTTTCCTCTAATAGTAATTGTTACCATACTATATATATTCTGTAGGACCAATAAAATAATTTTTATTTGGTTATTTTACGATGCTGTATCAACATCTAGGTTATTTAGCGTCTGAATGAAATGAAGGTGATAATGCCGGTGAAATGAGTCCGGGGTCCAGCACCGAAAGTTACCCAGCATTTGCTCGTATTGGGTTGAGGGAAAAAAACCTCAACCAGGTAACTTGCCCCAACCGGGATTCGAACCCGGGCCACCTGGTTTCGCGGCCAGACGCGCTGACCGCTACTCCACAGGTGTGGGCTATAAAATAATAATCTTTAGTAAAAACAAGATATGAAGCTAAACACGGACTTTCATAAAGCCCTGGACGAGATTCAAACCTACGTCCTTGACTTTGAAGTAAAGTCATAGACGCGCTCTTGGCTACTGCTTTCACAGCGGTCGATGGACACAGGCTATTATGAAGGAAGGACAGAAGGAAACGTCCTTCCTGTCACGGTCCGTTGTGCATAAAGGACGATGTTGGACTAAAGTGTTTCGTTGCACTTTTGCACTAAGCCCTGACAAAGCAAGGACATGGGAAATCGCTGTCGGAGTCTTCAAGAGAACGTTATGAAAGATCATCCGCAGCAGGAACACAAAATAAAAGCAGAGCCATGACTGGAGTGCCCATAATCCGCACATGTTGCGCTGTCTTTTTCTGCGATGTGTCATCGCCTGTCTGCCTGAAGGCAGAAATATTATAGCATGTCTCAAGCGTGTGGGAAGATACGACTGTTTCACTCGTCATCATCATCATCATCATCGTCATCATCATCAGGAAACTTATTTTTATGTGCTGAAAAACTTGAAAATATTCATTTACTTATAGTACTTACTTACAGGCTTTTAAGGAACCCGGAGGTTCATTGCCGCCCTCACATAAGCCCATAAGCCATCATATCCCACCTCCCTCAAATCCATTTTAATATCATCTTCCCACCTACGTCTCGGCCTCCCCAAAGGTCTTTTTCCCGCCGGCCTCCCAACTAACACTCTATATGCATTTCTGGATTCGCCCATACGTGCTACATGTCCTGCCCATCTCAAACGTCTGGATTTTATGTTCCTAATTATGTCAGGTGAAGAATACAATGCGTGCAGCTCTGCGTTGTGTAACTTTCTCCATTCTCCTGTAACTTCATCCCTCTTAGCCCCAAATATTTTCCTACGAACCTTATTCTCAAACACCCTTAACCTATGTTCCTCTCTCAAAGTGAGAGTCCAAGTTTCACAACCATACAGAACAACCGGTAATATAAGTTAACTGTTTTATAAATTCTAATTTTCATATTTTTTGACAGAAGACTAGATGACAAAAGCTTCTCAACCGAATAATAACAGGCATTTCCCATATTTATTCTGCGTTTAATTTCCTCCCGAGTGTCATTTATGTTTGTTACTGTTGTTCCAAGATATTTGAATTTTTCCACCTCTTCGAAAGATAAATCTCCAATATTCCGAGGCTTAGTGTTAGGTTTCGTAACAAGCTGTTTTTTACGGTGATGGGTTGTTAGCCCTTCGCCCAACCCCCAAGCTGGAGGACCATCCCTTATTGGCTGTCCACGACTGCTTATTCAATATATTACATATCTGGAGGCCGTCTCCTCTATCCGCAACCTGAGGACGCGCCATGCCGTGGTGATAGGGACCCACAATACATGGATTCATTTACTTATGCAGTAAAAAATGGAAAATGTATAAAACTGTAAAACTATTTTGTCTCAATATTACCAAATTTTATGTACGGGGTGTATCAGAAATACGGCTACATTTGATTGCATTGTGTGATGACAGTATTATTGTTACAGGAAATATGACATTACTGTCGGAAGCAGTGGCGTACCCAGCGGGTGGGCCAAGTGGGCCCAGGCCCAACCAAAAAAATTGCGAATTTTTGCGTTTTTTTGGGAGGGGGAACACTCAACATTAAAAATAAACCATGGATCCAGAGCAATAGTTAAAATCGATAGAATTAAGATAAGACGTCAAAAATGCGTTGAAAAGTGTAATTTTGTATAAATCTAGTCTTTCAGGTGAAGCTCCCTTAAAGCAGATTTGAATAATTTCAAGGGAAAAATTGTTCCGGGGCCGGGTACCGATCCCGGGACCTCTGGTACGTTCAACCAAAGATCCCGGGATCGATACCCGGCCCCGGAACAATTTTTCCCTTGAAATTATGGTAATTTTGTAGATTGTAGTTTCCAAATTCCCGATACAAGGAGCTTGATTAACTATAACCCACTTTAAACCTTGTTTTATTTAAGTGGTAAGCTATGAGTCATTGACTATTACCGATTTATCATTTAACGTGGTTTATATAGTTTACTAGTAGACAAAGCTAGGGACCAAGGGATGAAGGAACAACTGTCCATTTGCCTCCAATATGTTGATGGCGTGCACATATAAAAGCGATTTATTGGCTTCATTGAGTTAAAACAACTGAACGCCGCATTTCTTGCAAATACAATAGAGGATCGGCTAAAATGTCTTGGACTTGATATTAAAAAAGTGTTTCTCAGGCCTACAATGGTGCTTTGGTGATGTCGGGTCATTTAAGTGAAATACAAGTAAAGCTAATACCGGTAATCCTTGCCCTTATAACATTGTTATGCTCATAAACTCAATTTGGTGTTGGTAGATGTTTGTAAAAATGTTGAAGGGATTGGTCATTTGATTGAACTGTTATAAGCTATTTACTCATTTCAATCACAGAGCACCTTAAGACATGACGGCTTTATATAAGTTCAAATTGAAGAAGGTTTGAAAATTTTCGAAATCCCACAACATTGTGATACAAGATGGGCTTCAAAATAAAAGACCGTTCATTTCTTCAAGAGCCGATTTAACTGTGTTAGGTTGGGTACAAAAAAATGGTTTGACAACTATAAAAAGAAGGAAGATGTGAAAGCTACTGAATTGTTACATCAGCTAGAAAAATTTAACACCTTATTTTATTTGATATGTTTAGACGATATTCTTGCTCTTTCCAATTCATTATCGGAAGAACTTCAGTCTCCAAAAATGGATATTAGTAAATGTTCGTCTTTCATTAAGGCAACAATAGAAAACTTCCCAAAGCTCCGAAACGAAGAAAAATAGAAGAATTTTATTCCAGCGCTGTTTGATGGTAGAAGTCTTCGGAATCAGTGTCTCTGCACAAGAAAAAAGAAATAATCGACCACCTCAATCTTTGGTAACAGACTATTTTGTTACTGATGATGGTGGTGCTGCACTGGAGAGTTCCGATTCAAAGCAACAAGATGTTTTCTTGAGTGCAAGTTAATATAATATAGGCCTACTTGATAATATCATATCAGAAATGAAAAGACGGTTTGAAGAAAAATCTGTTTTCTGTGAAGCAGTATCAGCTTATGATCCAAAGTCTTCGATTTGATGAACTTCAAGGAGCTGTGTGTTAAACATAAACAAGGAACTTCTAGAAAAAACAGTGTTCCCTAGTGAAATCAATGAATATCAAATCAAAACATGTGTGTGACCTATATTCTAGACTACAGAACATGAGCATTGATGTGGCATTCCAGGACCTACTCCAAGTTTTACAAATTATACTGATTCGTCCCATCATAACTACATCCGCAGAAAGAACTTTTCTGCATTACAACGAATAAAAACTTACACTAGGACAACCATGTCAAGCACAAAGCTTAGTAATCTAGTAATTTTATCCATCGAGAGGGAGAAAAGTTGGGGTTTGTTGTAGGATCCACCATCAGCGATCGACAGATTCATTGCTATAATCTTTTCGCTGTAAGAAAAATCCTAATGTAAACAATAGCACGTGACTGAAGTGAGGCTTCATTGGCCGCTGTTTGGCGCCATAGATTCTCAGTACATGTTCCCGCCTACTGTTGTACATTCTGTTTCATGTTAAACATTTCCCGTTACTCATCAAGTAGACCTAACCTCACTACTATGCATTCGTTTGCTTAGGAAACATTTACTTTATAATTATTGTAATTAAAACTCACTTAACTTATTATATACATTTAAGACTATTTGTTTTTCTCCGCTTTTGAGAGGGTTTCCGCTCTTATGTTTAATAACCAAACACACCGAGGATGCAGAAGCCATTCTTCAGTACCACGTGCTTACGTGAACAACTACGAGCCAGTGACGCCAGTTTGTTACAAGAACAGACTACCTCGGTATTACTGTTGGTATTCATCCGCGTTCATAGTACATAACAAAATATAAAAGTAGCTTTTCTTTTACATAGCGTTTTACATATGAGTGAAGTTATATGCTTCATCATATTTAACAACTAGAATTCAATTTTTTATTTTGAAATAATACACAATTATGGTTTCCAAATACGGACTATATTTTCCTGCGTCGTGTGACTGTTTCGACTGGGAGCCAATCACGGGTATGACAGCAACGTGCTTATGTTTACATTAGGATTTTTCTTACAGCGAAAACAGTATAGGATATCTCGACGGCTCAAGTTCACCTTATGAAGCGTTTGCCTGCCGATCCGGAGTTGCACTCGGGCGTCGCGTCGGTTCGATTCCCGCTTGAGCTGACTACCTGGTTGGGTTTTTTTCCGAGGTTTCCTCCAAACCGTAAAGCGATTGTTAGGTAGTCTATTTCGAATTCTCACTATCACCAATTCCATCGACGCTAAGAAATAACCTAGTAGTTGATACAGGATTGTTAAATAACTAAGTAAAAAAAAAGCAAAGTATAAGTGAACAATAGTCCCGCGCCGTGGCGTCGTGGTCTAAGACATCCTGTATGGGACTAGCGTTACGGAATGCGCGCTGGTTCGAGTCCTCATGGGGGAAAGTAGCGAAATCCGGTTGCGCAAACCAGCTATAACGGCTGGGGGGCTCATCGTGCTAACCACACGATACCTCCATTCTGGTTGGATGATCGTCCACCTCTGCTTCGGCATGTGGCCGTGAGGCCAGCAGTCGTCTGGTCGGTCTTGGCCCTTCGTGGGCTGTAGCGTCACGGATTATTATTATAAGTGAACAATATCATTTTTACTAACCTCATTTCCATATAAAAATAGAGCATTGCAATCGCGCCAACTTTATCTTAATTTCTACCATTATCTTCTTCACCAGCTCGTCTTCCAAATATCACCACCACCACCATTATCATCATCCTTATTTTTTCACCGATTGTTATCTTCAGATCATTATTATTATTATTATTATTATTATTATTATTATTATTATTATTATTAACTTCTTTAAGATTATCAGATTATCGCAACTTTTCTCTACTTTTCCGTCACCATTAGACTATCATCCTCTATCTTATCACCACTTTCTTTTTTTTTCTTTTTTTTTTTTTGTCATCATTTTATTCTCATTGAAATCAATACCTTCATTATTAGCCTACGTGGGAAACTTAAAAATTTTATTCCAACTTCCTTTCTTCTTTGGATTAAAGGTATATTAGGTACTAATAATTCCACACTGCAACACTGTCTGCGAAAAATACATTGGAAAGTGTAGAGAAGAGCTTGCAGTCCAGAGGGAGCGAGCTGCCTGTCGGTTTCCATAAGCAACTCAGCCCGCTCCACAAAATTAGCCACGACAAGGCATATTGCATCTCTTCCTACAATTTCCTGTACACGAAAACTGGTTTAGAGCAAATGTTGGAAGCATATCCTATAATATTCATCACAGATATAGTTCAAGCATTGTTATTGTACTCGTATTATGTAGTAACCAGACCAAGCTTCTATCTTCCAGCAATAGAGGTCCAGGGCACATATAGGGTACGGTACATTACATTTTTTTTATTTATTTTTTTTATGATTGGCATATTGTCGGTATTTTATACTCTAACGGGAAAGTATACAGAATGGATGGTAAGCTCTGCACCAAAATTTATGAGGTGAATGAATCTACGTGTTAAATATAGGGGAGAGTTGGGTAGTATCGGACATCGGGTAATATCGGATAGTGAGTTTCTTTCATCTACCACCAGATGATATAGTACCTGAACGACATGGTTACGTTTCTGTTATGACGCATACAGAAACGTAACCATGTTATCCAAGTACTACCATCTGATGATAGATGAAAGAAACGCACTGTCCGATATTACCCGATGTCCGATACTACCCAACTCTCCCCTAACAAAATTTTTATTATACTTTTCCTTCGATGAAGCACAGTTAAGCAGGGGAAAAATAGTCTTTGCCCGATGTTTACAGCGCTCTATTGCGGTAATGTCTCAAAAGAAATGGCTGATTGTTATACAAGCAGACAGGTAAGAATAATATGAAAAATTATAGTCGCGACGCTGTCATTCCCGGCGTGACTCCTCTTTGCTTACGTCTTAGGAAGTGAAGGCTCTATAAAGTCTAGGTAGGTAGTATCGTTCGCCATTTTTGTTCTTTCGTTGCCGAGCTACCATACGAGGAATCTATTTGCCACACCGTTAAACATTATCATGTCGTAGCTCCTATGATAATAAATCAAACGCACTGTAATTCAGCAAATAATTGAGCGGCAAATAACGTCTTCGTGTGCTTTCTGCGAACGCCAACGAAAGAGCCAAAATGGCAGGCGATTATATTAAGTATTTATCGAGCCTTTAGAAATGAATAACGTCTTCCTCAGCGAATCACAAGACGCACACGTTTAAATGTAGCCGACCTGCAACGCGATTGGCTGCCGGAAATTAGAGCGACGGGACTACAATGTCTTGATTTTTTATTTTATTTATTTATTTATTTATTTATTTTTTTTTTTTTGCAAATTAAGCCGTGAATCTAAATTGACTATTTCGTTTATATAACGTCATTCCATTTTCGACCAATGAAGTGTAATGAAACTTTGAATTCCAACCAATCACAGTCATACATCGCGATAATTTTTGCAGCTCGATTTATCACTATCAATTTATCGCATGGTCGTTCTTCTGTTTAGTTAGTGTTGCCAACTGTTTCCCCATAAATCGATGAGCATGACTCCATTGTACTAAATAAAGTGCGAAATCCTACTTCCACATCTACATCTTCATCTTCTAATTCATGTCCATCGTATTTAAAGAAAATGACTCTCTTTCATAACAATTGTTCATTAATTAATGTAGCTATTAATCAGGTTACTGTAATTATATTATAAAATGTTTAAATGTAATTATTATTTCAGCAGACAATGAAAATGTATTTATTAGGCTATAACAAGAGAAAATCGCAGTACATGTAATTAACATTGTTAAAATTGTATTTCGCTTTTCTCAATTGGTATTACTGAATAACATCCAATTTCTTTATTGCAGTAATCGATATTAATCTATTTCAACTTCACAATGTCTGAATAGGTTATGTATTCATAAGTATACAATTATTAACATTTTATGAGCGAATTTGAGAGCTATATTATTTACATTTTCATTTTATTCACGAAATAGTCTTAATAAAATGTCACTCGAGGTCTGAGATTACCCAGATAAATCAACTCGCTTCGCTCGTGGTTTTATCGGGGAATCTCAAACCTCTTGTGACATTATTATAGAATAATAGCGAAAATCGTTGAAATAAATCTTGCAAAGCAGCGCACGTCACGTGATACTGGGTATAACAGAGGGGGAGAGGAAGGTAAGGAGTGCTTAGAGTTACTGCAGCAGCCGTTATGTTGCCAAATGCTTCATAGAAACATAATGATTTCATCTTGAATCTTGCGTACACTACTTTTAACACTTAAATATAAATGATTGGTTGATTGGCAAACTTACTCATGTTAAATTACATAAGCAACTGTGGCTTACAGCTGTTTCGGTGCTTTCACACCATCCTCAGAGCCTACTAGATCTCGGCGTCATCTCGAACTTCGCTGCCTGTTGTGGGGGTGCGTTTGCGTGTTGAAAAGTGTTGAAACGTGGAGTCAAATAGTGTGTGTTCTGAAATTGATCTGTGTGTTGAGAATTTGATGGGGTATGTTTTAGTGTGTTTGTATATTTCATATTGTTCTAGTGTGTTGGGTTTTTGGTTTTTGGGTTGTATGTGTAAGATTTCCATGTCTGTATTTATGTTACCCATGAGCCAACAACACTACAATGAAGAAGTGAACACAATCAAATACACAGCACAAGAAAACGGTTACAATCCAAACATAGTAGACAATATCATAAGAAAGACAAAACAAAAAACTTAACAAACACAGAAACACGCAAAACACAACACAATCACAAGAAATATATCACATTAATATATGAAAACAAAAGTACACATAAGATCGCATCTTCATTCAGAAGGCAGAAATACAACATAGCATACAGAACAGAAAACACACTACAAAGACATCTCAACACACAAACAACACAAACAAATAAATACAACCACACAGGCGTATACAAACTCACATGTAATAGTTGCGACAAGTTCTACATTGGACAGACAGGCAGATCATTCGAAACACGCTACAAAGAACACATTAGAGCAATAACCAGAGGACACAATACATCTACATACGCCGACCACATAGCTAATGCTAACCATACATACAATAACATAAATACAGACATGAAAATCCTACATATACAACCCATAAACCAAAAACTCAACACACTAGAACAGTATGAAATACACACACACACACACACACACACACACACACACACACACACACACACACACACACACACACACACTAAACACACCCTGATCAAATTCTCAACACACAAATCAATTTCAGAACACACACACTATTTGACTCCACGTTTCAACACTTTTCAACACGCAAACGCACCCCCACAACAGGCAGCGAAGTTCGAGATGACGCCGAGATCTAGTAGGCTCTGAGGATGGTGTGAAAGCACTGAAACAGCTGTAAGTCACAGTTGCTTATGTAATTTAACACGAGTAAGTTTGCCAATCAACCAATCATTTATAATAATTTCCTCTAAAACGGTGAATGTTAGCGTAGAAACATATTTAGGTTTTTAAAGTCTCTCCTCATGATCCATTACTAGTTCCAGTGCAGAGGTTACCATGGTTACCATCCACCCTATATGCCCTGGACATCATTGCAGAAATATGGCGGCCTGGCCGATACTTACTACATATGCCACACTATTTTTGTAAAGCAATTCATTTTTCTGAACTTTTTTTTTTTTTTTTTTGGTTGAATATCACACAATATGTTTCTTATTCTTGCATGCATGTCTATGTTTTGAGATGTGCATCTCTCCTACCTGCAGACTCGCTCTCAAAATCCGCGAAATTGACTTGCTTAGTCAATCTGGGTGCCTCACTCTAAAATATTAGTGTAGATATACACAGAACTGGTGCACACTTTCAAGAATATCGTCCGAATGTCTTATCAGTATCACCTTAAGAACATCACAAAAACAACTGGCAGACGCTGCTAGGAGACAAGCAATCGTAACAGCTGAAACACGACTACAAGATACTTCACAGATACAGGCAAGGAAGCAGGATGTAGCCGCCGAGACCCACGGAAGATAAAGTAGCAATTGTGAGTTTGAACTTTGCTCCTCACGCACTGTTTTGTTACACACGCCGTGTTTGCCGACACTATCAGAGGGGCTGGCTTACGGTACATCATACAAACACAAAACACCCACTGCTGAAAGACTACTTCGTTTACATTGTGGAGACTGTAAATAAAAATGAGATTTTCTAGAGTTGGTGTATGACGTGAATATGTTAGGAGAAAATCCACAAACGGTTAGGAAAAACACGGGAATTTTACTTGAAGCAAGTAAAGCGATAGGTTTGAAAGTAAATCCCGAAAAGACAAAGTATATGATTATGTCTCGTGACAAGAATATTGTACGAAATGAAAATACAAAAATTGGAAATTCATCCTTCGAAAAGGAGGAAAAATTCAAATATCTAGGAACAACAGTATAGTACATTATGCAATGAGCCTATAATGGTAGTAATTAAGACGCGAGAATGTTTATGAAACGAGAGCAAGCAAGTTTCATAATTTTCATACTAGCGTCTTAATTACTATTATAGGCAAGTTTCATACGACTTTTTATGCTCGACCATATTTCTAACTTGAAATTATTCATAAGTATTCATGTTATTCTTATCTGACTGGGGAGCGGAACTGACCTTGTGCAATATCTCGTAAATTGTGAGATGTGCGCAGACGCGAAAGTATTGATTTTTTGCTAGAAACAAATGTCATTGACCTTGATATAATCTAGAGAGTAAAATAAAGATTAATCTTGATATAACCTTGAAATTGATTTAGACATTGAAAAACGAGATGACAAACTGAATTTATTTGAATATTATTTACAATTAACTCTAATTATTATAGTAACAGAACATAACCTTCTGCGACAGTATTGGATTTCCAGCCTCCGTGAAGTTTCGCTACTTGTCTTTCGATTGCATATCCGAGAATAATCAATACTTGCGCTTTCATATTGCTACAATGGTGATTTCTGATTGGTGGAACACCTGAACTTTAATGAATAGGTGTACTTTAATGAGGTCCATTAAAGGGCTGCTACCAGGTGTATAATTACTACATTTCGGCATAGTCGAGCATAAACAAATTTAAATGATACTCTGGAGGAAATTAAACGTAGAACAAATATGGGAAACTCCTGTTATTGAAATCGACCTTTCAGGTATAACTCCCTGTAAAGTTTATTGAATAACTTCGAGGGAAAAATTGTTCTGAGGCCGGGCATCAAATCCGGGACCTTTGGTTAAATGTACCAACGATCTAGCAACTGAGCTACCCAGAAACTCTACCAGACACCGATTATTCAAATCAACTCTACAGGTGTTTCCCATATTTATTCTGAAAGATCGATTTGCATAATACACGTCACTGTTCTTTAACAGAAAACCACAATTTAAGTCACACAGAGTTTGTGGGCACTCAGTGTTGGTTGCTTGAAGGTTGTCAGCCCACTTTGAGGTCTGTGGTTATAGAGGGAATGATTGATGGGTGTCTGGTAGAGTTCCTTGGTAGCTCAGTTGGTAGAGCGTTTGTACGTTTAACCAAAAGTCCCGGGTTCGATGCACGGTCCCGGAACAATTTTTCTCTCGAAATTATGCATGCCTATTATTATTCGGTTGAGAAGCTTTTGTCATCTAGTCTGCTGTCAAAAGATCTGGAAGTTAGAATTTATAAAACAGTTATATTACCGGTTGTTCTGTATGGTTGTGAAACTTGGACTCTCACTTTGAGAGAGGAACAGAGATTAAGGTTGTTTGAGAATAAGGTGCTTAGGAAAACATTTGGGGCTAAGAATGATGAAGTTACAGGAGAATGGAGAAAGTTACACAAAGCAGAACTGCACGCATTGTATTCTTCACCTGACATGATTAGGAACACTAAATCCAGACGTTTGAGATGGGCAGGGCACGAAACACGTATGGGCGAATCCAAAAATGCATATAGAGTGTTAGTTGGGAGGTCGGAAGGAAAAAGACATTTTAGAGTCCGAGACGTAGATGGGAGAATAATATTAAAATGGATTTGAGAAAGGTGAGAATAGATGACAGAGGTTGGATTAATCTTGCTTAGGATAGGGACCGATGGCGGGCTTATGTGAGGGCGGCAATGAAGCTGCAGGTTCCCTAAAAACCATTTGTAAGTAAGTAAGTATAGATTTAATGATATTGAATTTTTAATTTTTTTCCTTAAAAATACTTTCTTGATATGTGACAAATACATTACTGGTACATACAATTTAATGCACTTGTCAGCTACAGTCATACTATTTTTTAAATTCTCGTGCACAAGATTTTTAAATGGCATTTAACATTAATTGCAATTTCCCGTAATTTTAAGTTCTTGTATTATTTCACAAAAAGTTATGTATCTTCGAAATCATAAAAACATGACATTTGGTACACACATTCTTTTGGCTATTATGAAATGTTTGCCTACAATAGAAATTTGTTACTTTGTTGCATTTGAAGAATATTCCTCCATGGAAGAAAAATAAATAAATAAGGTAAACTTGCAAATTCAAAGTGATGCAGTACAGTAGGCATAAGTGAACAGCTTCAAATACTTGGGGTGTACTATAAGCAGTAACATGAGCTGCTGCCAGGTAGTCAAAAGTAGAATAGCAATGGACAAGGAAGCTATTAATAGAAAAAGGAGTATCTTCTGCGGATCTCTGGAAAAAGAACTAAGGAATAGACTAATGAACTGCTTTGTGTGGAGTGTAGCATTTTATGGGCCAGAAACATGGACATTACGACGAAGTGAAGGGAAGCGATTAGAAGCATTTGAAATGTGGATTTGGAGAAGAATGGAACGTGTGAAGTGCACAGACAGAATAAGAAATGAAACTGTGTTGGAAAGAGTGGATGATGAAATAATGATGCTGAAACTGATCAGGAAGAGGAAAAGGAATTGGTTGGGTCACTGGCTGAGAAGAAACTGCCTACTGAAGGATTCACTGGAAGGATTATTGAATGGAAGAAGAGATCGGGGTAGAAGAAGGTATCAGGTGATAGACGACTTTAAGTTACATGGTTCATATGCGGAGACTAAGAGGAAGGCGTCCACACCTGTGGAGTAACGGTCAGCGTGTCTGGTCGCGAAACCAGGTGGCCCGGGTTCAAATCCCGGTCGGGGCAAGTTACCTGATTGAGGTTTTTTCCTGGGTTTTCCCTCAACCCAATACGAGCAAATGCTGGGTAACTTTCGGTGCTGGACCCCGGACTCATTTCACCGGCATTATCACCGTCATTTCATTCAGACGCTAAATAACCTAGATGTTGATATAGCGTCGTAAAATAACCCAATAAAAAAAAGAGGAAGGCAGAAAATAGGAAGGACTGAGAATGCTGGGTTTGCAGTGAAAGACCTATCCTTGAGCAGAACACTATGAATGAATGAAGGAATATGTATAAAAGTGCCTCTAAAATTCAGTCTTAAAATGTAATTGCTTTTCTTAAAATTTTGAAAGTCAGTATCAATAGTGCTCCAGATGTTTTAGAGAACGTTTTTTTAGAAGTAAAATGTAATAGAAATTTTGAATTTAACTTTAGAAATGGCTGAGGTATATACATTTTAATGAATTACCGGTAGGCCTACTCTATCCTTTTTTTTTTAGTTTGGACCCACATTTTTTTAAACTAATCTCGAATTTTAAGATGTTTCATTTACAGCAATGATGTCTCTATAATATACAAAAATGAAACTTGTGCATAGGAAACAAAAATGTCAAATTTCACTACCTTCCCCCATTTCAGTGCCTGAGTCCCATTTCTGTCCGATATTGCGAAAATTCAACTGGAAGGGCGAAACAGACCTGAGATGTTCAGTTATGAAACATACATACAATACCCTGTCAACTGTCGCCTTTACACGGCAAGCGTTGCAAACAAGTGACGACACATCTGTTTTTCAGTCACCTCAGACAATTAGGACACTTCCGTGACACGTTGGATGTTTGTCTTGTATTCATGCAATTGGGACAGCTATGAGAAGAAGCATCATAAGAGCGTCTGTGCATGGAAATGTGAAGCTAAATGAAAGCCTAACTACAAAGCAAGTGACATTTGTAGCAACTGATCCATCAAAGATAAGGGAGAATCAGTTATTAGGATTGTGAGATGATCATCTCCTAAATGGTAAATGAAATGTATATTAGTTGTTTGTACACATTTTCTCAGCTAAACAGGTTTTAGAAACTAAAGTTAATTTCGTAGAGACAGCGACTCTAGGTAATTGTGCGAAGGAAATAACAGAAAATTCCTCTGACAAGTAAACATTCTCATGGGGAACATAAAAAAAGTGAATTGTTTTCTTCCATTTTGTTAATAATGTTAAAACAAGTGCTTATACAAATTTTGGCCACTCGAGTGCAATTACGGGGGACCCCCAGAAAGTAAATTTCTCTGGTGGCCGTTTACAGAAAGAAAACACAATTTCATATAAAGATTTATTGGAAGAGATACAGCAATTTATTTATTTATTTATTTATTTTTATTGCTAGCAAGTTTGAAATGAATACAAGTTAATACAATGTAAGCTAAACTAGCCCACTCCTGAATGAGTAAGACTCGTGCTCAGGAGGGGATTCCAATACAGACAAAAATAAAATTAAAACTGAGAGTGAATATAGATTAAAAAGTGTTTAATATGTTTAAACCCAAACTAAAAATCCAATGCAATTTTTTATATATTTTTTATTAATTTGGAGGTATTCGTGGTTAAAATAATATTGAATAAAATTCGTTTAATAATCTGGGACCTTGACTCATGCTATGATAAAAAAAGCTGTACTGGTTTAACATTTAGGTTCAGACAAACGCAGAGAATTCGTATTTTTAGTTCTATATTTATGTATATACCTTTCAAAGTTATTAAGATTTCTGTGAAAATATTTTAATAAAATAAAATAATAAATTTGTTTGATGTTGAAAATTTTGAAATGTTTAAACAACAATTCAGTTGAGTAATCTTTCTGCTTTTTTAAACAAATTTTTAATATATTTTTCTGTAGTAAAATTAACGGAAAAAGGTTGGATTTATAAGTTCCACCCCAACCTACAAAACCATACATAAATATAGATTGAAATAATGCTAAATAAATTATACGCAAACAATTAATTGACAAAATATTTCTTAGAACAACAAAGTAATATAAAGTTTTACGCAATTTATTACAAATATAATGAATATGATTATTCCATTTTAAATGATTATCAATAATTATACCTACGTGTTTAACCTCTTTAACTTCATTAATAACTGAAAAATTGCAATTTATATCAGAACAATCAAAATTATACATTTTAATTTGTAGTGTAGATGAAATTGGTTTATTAATTTAAAGGAAATGGAATAGCTATTGTTTTATCTTTATTAATTACAAGTGAATTTAAATCGAACCATTTTTTGATTAATTTTAAGCCCCAATTTGCATTATAATAAGCATCAGTCCAAGTTTTCCCATTAAAAAGTAAAAAAGTATCATCAGCATACGAATATAAACCACCATCATATGCTTTAAGGTCTATCATTAAAAGGTCATTAATATATATTAAAAATAAAATCGTTCCAAAAACTGTTCCTTGCGGAACTCCTATATTAATTTTAACAAATTCAATTACTTCATTATCAATTTTAGTAGCTTGAACTCTATCATTTAAATAAGATTTTAATAAATTAAAATCATTATTTTTAATTCCAACACAATTTAATTTCTCTAATAATAATTGATGACTTACAGTTTCGAAAGCTTTTCTTATATCCAAAAATACACCAACACACTTAAAATTGTTGAGCTATATGTTTTTAATATATTTCCCACCGGAATTGAGACATTTCTCATACTTTGGAATCAACAGAGAGATGCAGACGGCTGTCACACACTGGTTCCGATCCCAGGCGGCTGACTTCTACCACACAGGAATACAAAACTTGATCCGACGATATGACAAATGTCTCAATTCCGGTGGAAAATATGTTGAAAAATAGTTCAACGATATCTGTATCTGTTGCAATAAATCTTTTCATGAAATTGTGTTTTCTTTCTGTAAACGGCCCCAGGGAAACTTACTTTCGGGGAGCCCTCGTAATTGCGCTCGAGTAGCCAAAATTTGTACAAGCACTTGTTTTGACGTTATTAACATGGTGGAAGAAAAAAATAACTTTTCTATCTGCCTCCATGAGATTACATGTGAGCTTGCGGTGTAAAATGAGCCACGATATTGTAACTAGGCCTACATGTGTGAAAAGTCATATATGGAGGACTCTGTACATTCGCTGCATAGTGAGAGATTTGTGTGTTTTTTTGGTAGTTGAAGAAAATAAACTGTAAGTGTAATACCATTCACAACAGTGGAAAGAAACTGAACTGTAGTGAAACATGTTAAAACGTGCGATGATCAAGTAGACCGATATGAAATCTTCGTGACACTTTTTTATTGTATCGCTTATACCGATTGAGAATTTAATATAGGGGGAAGGTTTAATTGTCGTCACAGTGATAGTCCGGGTCAGCTTACTTAATACTCTAGAGCCCGGTTTCTTCAACCTTTGTTAAATTATAACTGTGTTATTCCATTTTAACTGTAAACTTTAACAGTTGAAGCATTTCTTCAACTACTGTTAGTACTAACAGGCTGTTAAAACCTATGTTAATTTAACTGCCCAATTTCATGCAGTTAAATCACTTAACTCTCTGTTAGCATAGAAGTATCCAATATGGCTGGTGCGTTAGATGCTGAACTTATATATCTTGATTATTTAGAAAATGATATCCATGAATACAGAAACAGAGCGGATGATTTCTGTGATTTGACAGACCAGAAGTTCATACAATTGTATAGGCTATTTTCTGCCAAACGTCACTTTTCGCTTTCAACTTAGATCCGTTTGTTTGTTTATTCTCATTAATTGGTTTATACAGCGAAATAATTTCCAGCAGAAGGTTTCTTTCGAACGAAGAGAAATTAGTCCCACGATTTCTTTTTGTTCCAGTGTTTTCCATTTCAGAACAGCAATACCAATACGCCGCTCCACGCTATTGTGATACAGACGAGGAAAGAAGCAGAAATCAAACCTGAGAGAATAGAAAGACTTCTATCCTCTCTGAATCAAACAACGGAAACAAGCGAGAGTCGCATTTGTCAGAGTTCAGAAAACAGAAGTGAGCCTATACTTGGTTATAGGTTGTGGTTAAACTCCAGAATCTCTAGTCCTAACAGAGAATTAACAAACAGAATGTTAAAATGTGAAATGTAAAGTTGAAGAAACGCAATATTTTTAACAGCAATTCATACTTTTAACTTACAGTTAATTAACGCTATGTTAGGTGCATTTTAACAAAGGTTGAAGAAACTGGGCTTAAGGGTGAAACCTAACCATTTTTCCCCTATTACTACATATACTAGAGGATTGTAGTGATTTTCTAGCTCTGAGGTTGAATTTTCTTTTACCAACTTCGTTTCGAATTTCCGGTACTGACAAATACAACTGACAGTTATTTTCTAACTGTTATGTTGGCATCAATAACTTCGGTTTGCAGTAAAGTGAACTGATAAGTATGCAAGTACCTAGGCTTGTGAATTAATAATAATATTAATATTAATATCAATACAAAATTCAGTTCTGTTTCGTTGTGATTCCAATTCAACTTTATATTCAGGTAAGTATAATTAAATAAGAAATAACTTATAGATCTACTTCGTACGAAACATGCACGTAAATATATTCAAATTTTAACGAAATTCTTTCGTGTTTAGATTTTTATTAAAATGTCCAAGGGAGGAAATAGCAAGACAGCGACTTTTCCAAGAAAGAAAGCGGCCACCAGCGTGGCTCAGTCGGTTAAGGCGCTTGTCTGCAGGTCTGAAGTTGCGCTCGGGCGCGGGTTCGATCCCCGCTTGGGCTAATTACCAGGTTGGGTTTTTTCCGAGGTTTTCGCCAACCGTAAGGTGAATGCCAGGTAATCTATGGCGAATCCTCGGCCTCATCTCTCCAAATACCAACTCGCTATCACCAATCTCATCGACCCTAAATAACCTAGTAGTTGATACAGCGTCGTTAAATAACCAACAAAAAAAAAATAAAAAGAAAAAAAGTGCTTGAGTATTTTAAATAAGCTATACATTTTAAAGTGGTTTTCTGTTTTCGGAATTCGTCCTAATCATTTCACGTGATCAAACTACATTTTTAGGTTAGGTCTCGTGAATCGTGAACTGTTTAGTTAAAGCAATGAATTTCATGTTGCCAGACAAAATAAATTTTAATATTAGATCATACCAATACTAATTACCAACATAATATGGGAGAAATCCAGAAGGAAAATATAGATTTCATAAATTATCGAATCATGTAGAAAACACCTCGCAACATAAAGATGAGATGTGGTAAATAAATAAGACATGTAATTATTGTTAATTACTGTATTATTATTATTATTATTATTATTATTATTATTATTATTATTTCACTACGTAGCATTGTGATTTTTCCCTCTTTGGTGATAAATGGTATTAGTTGGCAACACTAAAGAGACTGCCAAATCAGACTTTTAGGAATTACATATACGTGATCGTCACTATAGATAGTAACTACAACAAATCTACACGATATTTAATAGTATTTCTCTTTTATTACCATCCTCAATCTTTCTTCAAACTGTTTTCCACGACCCTTTAATATAATTTGGAGCCTTTCCAAACCTACACTAGGAACACAAGTAACAACCCAAGCGACTAAAGGAGAAAAACTTCAACATTTAACATTCAGAAAGAAACACACACGCAAGGAGACGAAAGTCAGGAACCAGAGAGCCACAATAAGACAAATTCTAAGACACACGGCGGAAATAAGAAAATACAAATCACTGGGACGAATAAGATCAAAGTGCTTCGAGAAGTAAAGGAGGAAAAAACGTACCACACCACATAAAACAAAGATATTGGAGAACAATGTTACGTACAAATGGCAACACAGGAGAAATAAATATAAAATAGCCTATTATATAACGATGCTGTACCCTATCAATAATTAGGGTGTATGGTGTCGATGGAATTAGTTTTGGCGAGAGGTGGTATTTGCCGAACTGAGACAGAGGATTGGCCATAGGGTTACCTGACATTCGTCTTACAATTACAAAACCTTATTAAAAAAACGGATAATTTAAGTCACATCCGAGCGCAGTTTCGAACCAGTAGGCAAACTCCCTACCGCCTGGGCTACGTCTGTGTCTTCATTTTATTGCAAAATAAATGACGAGTTTATATGCTTGTACCGTCATTTAAAACACCACCACCACCACCACCACCACCACCAAAGGAAATGGGAATATGATTATTTTGTTGTTGAAGACGAAAGAATTGCTTATTTACTGTGTCCCAACCAATTTATTTCTACTCGTCATTTCAATATTATACCACATTTCAACAAAGCCCATATTAAGAATTATGGTAAGTTCATTATTACGAACTGCATATTGAGTATTTATTTCTATACTGTTAAATTATTCAATATATACTTCAACTCCATCATCAGCCATTGGCGACTAACAATTCATCGAAACATCCCGCTCTTCCGAAATTGTACTCTAGATACATTATTATATATGGAGACGATCAGGATCTTTTTGCTACAAATGAAGACGAGCTTCAATACTCAATATATCACCTGAATATAATAGCACAAAATTTCAATATGTAAATTTCCCCAAACAAAACAAAAATTATGGCGTTCCAAGGTAAACAGCCAGTTAGGAGTAAAATTTGCATTGGAACCCATACGGTATAACAGGTAAACTCATTAAATATTTAGGTTATAATTTGACATATTTACCTGTTACTGATATATCTGAAAATATTCAACATTTTAATGGAGCCTTAAGAACCATCAACCAGGTTTTCACAACCACGAAAACCCAAAAACATACCAGGTTAAAAGCATATAAAGTTCCAGCAAGATCTGTCCTCATGCATGGTAGTGAGGCCTGGACTGTCCGAAACTCAGATGTTCAACGCCTAACAACTGCGGAAATTAGATTTCTAAGGAGGACTGCCGGCTACAGCTTGCTTGACCACAAAAGGAATGAACTAATTACAAAAGAATTGAAAATTACACCTATTTATGAACATCTCAACCACTATAGACAAAAATGGCTTAACCATGTCAATAGAACGGACCGTTCCAGATTCCCAAGACAAATTCTCCGCTATATACCACATGGAAAACGATCTTTGGGACGCCCCCTGAAAAGATGGACGGAGACCGTAACAGGCCACTAGGCCTAATACCTGCAAGGACGATGATGATGATGACTTAAATTAAGGACGTCACTCGTTGTGTTCATTATGAATGGAAATTAATAGTGACTTTCAAGGTTCATTACTTAAATGCTATAAATTTATGTTTCCGTAGGTGATGATAGGAGGAAAGTTTTCGAAAATCTAAAGCAGGCTAGGTGCAAAGAAATCTCAAAGAACCTACCGACAGGAAATCTAGCATAATTGTAAACCTTGAAACGAGATAACGCATTATAAATACAATGAATTTATTACAACCCTTTTTTGAAAATTACAGTGCCGCCACTGATGGATCTTGCACGGGAAAAGAATGTAAACAACTCTACGCGGAAGTTGATCATCCCCCAATAGAAGTGGAGTGAGGTTGACGTCATATTTCCCTTACTTACGGGTTCTGCAGTTGGTAATAGAAAACATACCAAGAGAAAAAAGGAAGGAAGACCGAACACGTGGTGGAATTCGCTCGATATTGTCAGCAAACAGCACGGAACAATATATTGACAAGCAACAGAAATCCATGCATTAAACGAGAATTCAACGTAAGACTTTGGATTACAGCAGGGCTGGGCACATTACTGATTCTGAGAAATGAGCGCTGTGTGCTTTAAAGAGCGATGTTTGCGAGCGTGGTGACGTATGCATACTATACGTCATTGAGTGTCGGTACAGTGGTGACTCTGCAATACGAGTATGATGGCGAACTTTGAAGACGGAGCTTCCGCTCATACATTAAAGCGGCTGGTGAACATGATAATGATGATGATAAGTACTGCATCACAGAATATTCCGAAATGACATTAGTAATGCAGTATTTTTTTTAATATAACCTACCTGATTAAGAAGTTCAATATCCAACGGCATTATTCTTTACAACATGCTACTGAATATGACAAATATGTTGGTAATGAACGCCATAAATTAATACAACTTAAAGAAAATGTTTCTCAGGTACTTTATATCAGAGTATCTATTTGATATTTATATTGCATTATAAGTTATTATACAATTAGTAATATATAATTTTAAATTATACAAGTATTATGTTATATCACAGTATAGTATGTTACAGTTTATGGTATCATATCATATCATATCATATCATATCATATCATATCATATCATAATCATATCATATCATATCATATCATATCATGTCATATTATATTATATTATATTATATTATATTATATTATATTATATTATATTATATTATGTATTAACAGGATGATAATAATGCACTTAGTGAATCGGCTACGTGAATTAGCTACAAAATTTGCCACGAAATTGAAAGGAATTGAAAACATTCAACGAAGGTGAATTCATCAAGCGATGTTTAATTATATTGGTAGATGAACTCTGTCCACAGCAAGTAGGGGCAGTGGAAGCCATACGCCTGTCTCGTAGAACCGTGGTGAGGAGATTGCAGTATGTGCGTATGGGTTATGTAAATAAGCCTAATGATTTGTGTGTATGCATAGAGCGAAGTTTATTTCATTAAATTAATAAGAGTGTTATAAATTCTGCAATGTACAATGGATTGATGTAATATCCTTATAAACTATTATATATTAACAGACTGAATGACTAGAACAACCGTGGCTCTTATTATATTAATTCAGGGAAGGTAGCTGTAATGCGAGTCCGCCACTGCGTGAGCGTTCTGCTCCGGCTTGGAATTGAAGTGCCTTGCGGAGCGAGAGCAGCTCTGGCCGACTATATGGAGCCGCTCTCATGCCCGGCCCTGGATTACAGCTTGCCTCCGACCTCAGCTTTTTTGCGTACATGCCGACCGACTTGAGGAAACAGCGTAGGGACGGATATAAACACGATATTTGTATCACGTTCCAAACCCCCCTCGGTCGAGCAGTAGATCCTGACATCCAATATTGTTGCTATAAAGTGCAGGATATACAACCCCACCGAGACAATCGGAGTGGTGAGTTACTTGCCACCCTTCCTCAGAACACTGTTGCGCCAGCTAAATGGACGCTGTAGCATTACTTTGTCGGTTGAAGTGAAACAACCTGAAATATAAGTGCTTCTTACATCATCTAGGTTATTTAATTTGAACTGTGGCGGAAAATTTTATTAAAATTATACATCTTGTGAGGTTGTGTGAAGTCTCAATCGAAAGCTAATAATATTAATATTGCGGGAAAATCTAAGTGGTTTGTAGCGGAATTCATGAAAAGCTTTAAGAGGAGAGGATGGAATTTTTTAAAACTTTTTTCCTATTTGTTGTAAAATATTAATTTTTGTATGTAGAGAGCTCGTAGCTGTGGCAACTCAACCAAATAAAAATATTTTGAAAAAAAAAAAAAAAAAAAAAATTTGGGGGCCCAAATTTGAAAAAAAATATACCCACTGCAGGATTGTACTAAAACCGATATATCTAAACCGTTTTTAAAGATAGATTCAAACGGTTTTTTGCAATGTATTTACAAAGGCATGTTCTACAAACTGTCTGTAACAGAATTTTGATATTAGTCCCTACTATTGTAAAATAAACAATTAACATTTAATAACAATTTTCTGATTTCCTTTCTTGCAAACAAACGGACGTATTTTTAAAATGAAATCAATTAACAAAATTCTGTTACAGAGAAAAGTTTCCTAATAGCCTAAAAAGAATGTGTGCTCTAAATTTCATACATGTATCTTTAATAGTTCAGAAATTATATCCATTTTTGTCTGGCAATGTAGCAAAAAAAAAAAAATGAAGTTACTGGAAACCGATAAAAGCGGGCGTGTGATTTCAAAATCCATAGCGCAGGAAGTTTGAAAATGACGTCCCAACATCCGATAAGGGCACATCCGATAAGGGCAAATGTAATGCAATGCATTCCACACATATCAAAGGGTATTTTAAAGAAATTTTTTTTTTTGAAAATTTTATTTACCGAAAAACAACAATAAAAGTGGGAGAGTGATTTAAAAATCCATAACGCAGGAAGTTTAAAAATGGCGACTTAACATTCGATAAGGGCACAAATACCCACAAAATTTATGCTATGCATTCCACACATATCACAGAGTATTTTAAAGATTTTTTTTTTAATTTACTCATTTTCCACCAAAAAATAACATCCTCTCCCCTTAAATTAAAAAAAAAAAAAATATGTGCATCCATCGCAACAAAACGTATATCGTAGTACATCTTGCAGTTCATTTCGTAGTGTTGTGCAGATGGCCGTGATTCACGTACTGGCTTTAATTGTACCACAGTCTAGTATATACAGTCACGAAGCTCAATACGTAAGGAATATGCATCCATAGGTAGTTGCTAACCACTAGGATCGCACTATCGCCTCATCACAGACAATGCGAAATAGTACCGGGACTGTCTATTGTTCCTAGTACCCTCAACAACTCAAGCTTCGTGACTGTATATACTAGACTGTGATTGTACTTTATCTTCATTTGAGTTATCAATACAGTTGTGTTAGGTTTTTTGAAGGTCATGAATGGTGTCAGTAATGTGGGGCTTTGTGCATAGGAAAGGCTATGATTCAAATTATTCCATTCTCATTACCTGAAGAATGTAACATACCTCCTACGTCTATATTAAGTATTAAATTACATAACTCAGATTGTAGCCTTATACAATGTAAATGTCCGATTATTATTAAAGAGTCCTCTGAAGTTAAATATTTAGGTATAATTCTTGATAGTCATTTAAAATGGAACCAACACATTAATTACCTTTGTAATAAATTACGTAAAATAATATATTTTATTTTGTTTTATTGAGCCAATAAGTTTCTTACGCACAATATATTTAACTTTATTTCAATCCTTAATTATGTATGGAATTATTATAGGATGGGTAGCTTATTTAAAAACCAATTTTAATCCACTTTATTTATTACAGAAGAAAATAATTAAAATATGTCTTCATAAACTTATTGATTTTCTATCTCAAAAATAGTTTTCAGACTTTAATGTTCTTAAAATAAGACAAATTTATTATATTTTATGAATAAAATTCATACATAAAAATCAAAATAATTTTTAATTGTATTCTCATAGTTATGATATAAAAGGTATGAATTCTTTAAGATTGTTTGAACCAAAATGCAACACTGCTACAGTAGTTAATCATAGTAGTAATTTAGGCCCAAGAATATAATATTATAACAAATTTATATTTAAATATCCTAATCTTGTCAATTCTAATAGTTCTAGTATTGAATTTAAAAAGTTATGTATGGATTTTATAAAAATTCAAAAATGGTAAATTTAAATTTATATGTTCCTCTTGTGTAGTAGAATATTCCTCTTTTTTTCAGTAGTTTATTTTACGACGCTTTATCAACAGCTTAGGTTATTTAGCGTCTGAATGAGATGAAGGTGATAATGCTGGTGAAATGAGTCCGGGGTCCAACACCGAAAGTTACCCAGCAAATATTCCTCTTGTGTAGTAGACTTAAGAGGCCTACTCTTTCTTTTGGTCTGTTTGTATTATATTTTATGTTACAAATTAGAAAAACTTTGGAAAGAATTAATGAGTTTAATATTTAGAATATAAACTTTCTTTTGTTGAAAATTTGGATTTATCAGAGAAAATTGTAAAATTCAATAAATCAATAGGCATCATTAATAGAGTTTTAAAACCTTCATAAGTACAAAAATCAACTCGTACTCGTCTTTATCAAATAATAGCTCGACCAGTTCTATGTTATGGGAGTGAAGCGTGGACTATAAGGACAAAAGATGAAAGCATACTAACAGCTTGCGAGATGAGATTCATGCGCCGAACAGCTGGATACACTAAATGGGATCGAAAGAAAAATGAAGATATCCTTCAAGATCTTAATGTGTCGTCAATACTGGACTATATCTCCAGATATCAGTTAAACTGGAAGGAACACGCTTCAAGAATATTTTTCATTTTGAAAAGGTGGTGTAGACCGATAAGCAATTAAATAAAGTGATTATAGGTTAAATGGGTCCGTCTTCTTGCTTATCAAGTAATGTGTAGTCTTATATTATTAGCTATGTCACATTTATTAATTGGATTAACGTTTTCGGCAATTATTTGCCGTCATCAGATCATCATAAGTATCATGTTATACACACTGAATACTGAATTACAAAATTAAGTGGAATGAAGTAATATTCGAACAAACATGGTTACCACTTGACTAGATAAATGTTACATTATAATTAGACGTGCAATGGCTCAGCTGCTTACATGAACAGTATTTTCATTTTATCATAAATGTTAAGATTGGACACAAATTAAATTATGATGTGAAATAATTACATATATTATTGAATTTTCATGTGGAAGTATTACGTTCCATGTAATACTGAACCGAAGTGGCAACTATGTATTGACCTTGAAGTGCATATTCAATTGATGCAGACTGTACCCCAGCCAATTTTAATGTTGCAGATTATTGATTAAATGAGGGGTATAGGAAGTGTTGGTGGAGTGATAGAGGGAGACGGGAGTACCCCGAGAAAACCAGTTGCAATGTCTGCTTTGTCTGCCAGAATTTCAATCATGATCTGGCCGGGTATCGATTGTTTTATAACGAAAAACATGACAACAAATCCATTTGATACCTGTTGACAACAAAAATCAAGACAGAGATTTTAACAAAAGTAGAACGGTGTTTCGAAACGTGTGGTAATGCCTACAGTTGACATGAATTCATTTACAGAGCCACCGGTCCACAGTATTCAGTGGCATGTGAGTTTCAAGGGTTGTTCAAAAGTTGGTCGCACATGACGGATCTGTATGCGCATGCGTTATGAACTCTAGTGCACAGACGTGTCCAACATTATTAGCATAGGCTTGTTTCCGTTGCATTAGTAAAGCCCTCTTGTTTGGCTCACGTTACAACCCAATGTCTGAGTACACAAAGTTTCAAAATTAGTTTCCGGTACGCGAAGATTTGCGACGTGTCATGATTCATGAATCATAGAGCAAGGGAGTTCCCTGCCTACAGTAACCTTAGTAACCACAATCAAGCCACAACGACAAAACTTCATGTCGAATATTCAACGATTGCTGAAGGACTTATTTTGTACCACAGTCTAGTATAGACGAAATGCCTGCTATTATTCGGTTGAGAACCTTTTGTCATCTAGTCTGCTGTCAAAAAATCTGAAAATTAGAATTTATAAAACAGTTATATTACCGGTTGTTCTATATGGTTGTGAAGCTTGGACTCTCACTTTGAGAGAGGAACAGAGATTAAGGGTGTTTGAGAATAAGGTTCTTAGGAAAATATTTGGGGCTAAGAGGGATGAAGTTACAGGAGAATGGAGAAAGTTACACAACGCAGAGCTGCACGCATTGTATTCTTCACCTGACATAATTAGGAACATTAAATCCAGACGCTTGAGATTGGCAGGGCATGTAGCACGTATGGGCGAATCCAGAAATGCATATAGAGTGTTAGTTGGGAGGCCGGCGGGAAAAAGACCTTTGGGGAGGTCGAGACGTAGATGGGAAGATAATATTAAAATGGATTTGAGGGAGGTGAGATATGATGGTAGAGACTGGATTAATCTTGCTCAGGATAGGGATCAATGACGGGCTTATGTGAGGGCGGCAATGAACCTCCGGGTTCCTTAAAAGCCATTAAGTAAGTAAGTCTAGTATAGACAGTCACGAAGCTCAATACATAGTAAATATGCATCCATAGATAGTTGCTAACCACTAGGATCGCTACTATCGCCTCATTAGAGACAATGCGAAATAGTACCTGCACAGTCTTTTGTTTCTAGTACCCTCACAACTCAAGCTTCGTGACTGTATATACTAGACTGTGCTAGCACCATGTAATCTACTAATCCATTATGAAAATAAACAATTTTACGTGTGAATGTAGGTTAAGTGCGTGAGTATTATTGCAAACCTAACATTCTAAATGTGCCAAGTGCCACTTTTTCTAATTTCATTTTATTCAATCTAATGGAGGAACATCCATATGAGAATATCATGTCTTTATCGTAGCTCAACTGTAAGCGATTCATTCGTGCGTCAAAAGACGGTGTTGTAGGTATCTCAACAAGCTTTGCGCAGTGTGTTTTTCATCAATATCTTAGAAAGTTGTTTTTGGCACTTAGCACATTTAGAATGTTAAGTCCTCAAATTTACCTACGGATAAATTAGGCCTACTTTCTTGTAATCTAATACTAATATGTATTCCAATGTGTTTATTTTTATTTTTACTGTGTACATTTTTTATTGAATTATCGGCTTCTGTTTTTGTGTGATTCGTATTTGATTCTAACAACATTAATATGTATTCCACTAAGTTTATTTTTATTTTATGAGGTAAATTTTTATGTAAATACTTCTTTTGATCTCATTATGTACCTAAATCGTATCAGTATGTAATTACTTAATTCCGATCCAGTTCAGTGGCGGTGCGTCAATAAGAGCACAAGAGCACGAGAACACCTTGTTTCCTGTATGCACGACTAGTTTTATTATTTAATACCGTATTGACATAGTGGGGATGTATAATATCAGAATCGAGAATTTTAAACTTCCCGTATCTTGCATAAACTTCTTATGTAAACTTGGCAACATCTGTTCACGTACAAGCCGTGCTCTTTTCAAGAAGGTTACAGGAATTTCACGCATGCGCGGGAGAAAATTGTCTTTCGCTGCCCGCATATGACTCGTCAAGAGCACAAAGCGTTAAGTGAACAGTGAATCTATCCTACAGATGTCAGGTGCATCGATGTCTATCGTTCACGTGCTGTATCTCGAGGAGGAAATTTAATAGCATTTCTCACTATTGGAACGTTTACTTTATGTGGATGTGTGTACGGTGCTGCTACGAGTGTGCAGTTTGTGAATTACTATACTGTAGTGTTAGCATAATAGCATAGTTTGGCTTTCAAACACGTGCCATGGATAGCCTAAATATATTTTATACTTATCCATGCACGTGCTGGCTGAATGTGATGGTGGTATAAATTTAAGGGTGGAATTCATAGTCGTCACTTAAAAAATGAGTGAACCCTTAAGTAATAAGTGTTTGCTTATAATAAGGGAACCCTTATGTCAATTCCGAATTCATAGACAACAATTATTTTCACGTAATGAGTGCTCGCTTATAGCTGCCGGACATGACGTCATAACAAAAGCTGACTCTCATTGAACTAATCGACGCAGCTCTACTGTACATGTGGAGTTGATATAACGACTTATCAATATTATTGTACTGAATAAGTTATATGCAGCAATAGTTTCATGCTATGTTAAATTCTAGTTGCGTGTTAGTCATAGTTATAATCAGATATCCTACTAATTGGAACACGTGTTCTGTAGTAGTGAATTTCTTAAATAAATTAATTAAGCCTATTAGGCCTACTATATAATACTGTATATTGAATTTATTAACATAGTGTTATATTTACTCTATAATTTGCCGATTATAGCTACATTTTACATTTTTGGCAATGATATCTATACTTAACCCCTTTTAATTTATTTTTATTTAGTATTTTTCATTTATATCTAGATCTGTGTCTTTTATTTAGGTAGTATCTACTTGTTTTTTTTTTAATTTTTAATTTGTAATTAACCTTGTATCTGCTTTATCTCTTCTTTTCATGTTATATGCAATTCTATGTTTTTTTAACAAATATCTGTACTGTCTATTGTAATTGGGGCTTTGTCCTGTTATATAAATAAATAAATAAATAAATAAATGAATGAATGAATGAATGAATAAATAAATAAATAAATAAATAAATAAATAAATAAATAAATAAATAAATAAATAAATAAATAACGATCAATTTGGCTAGAGCAAGAACTTCGAATTGATCTGAAAACGATATCGCTTCTTAAATTTCAGTTCACTGTACATTTCCAGAGGATTCTCCATGTCTCTAATATACCTTTTTGGGACACATATTTTCCTCATTTCATTCAACAAACTCCACAAAATCCTCAAAATCATTCTCAGTATACATTTTGAAAATGAGTGGTCACTTAAGGGTACAGATCTGCTCACTTAAGTAATCACTTAAGTAATCACTCATTATGTGAATGAGGGACAACTATGAATTAGAAATGAGTATAAGTAACCACTTAAGGGTTCACTCATTTATAAGTGACGACTATGAATTCCGCCCTTAATATCTGTATGGTGGTGTATATTATTTAAGAATAATATTTACTGGCCTGTATTTATAGTAATCAATCTATGCGAACGGAATTACAGTATTGGTATAGGCTGTAGTGTATCAGCGTGTTGTGAACCAAAATATATTACTGGACACACGCTTTTGTAAATAACGACATAATGATATGTATTAATTTTTAGCAAACTTAAACAATGAGCTCTGTTCAAGTAATTTTGAACAGTACAGTACTGGGTAAACTGGCTTACCAGGAAAAATTGGAGATAAAAAGACTGGGTATTATTATTATTATTATTATTATTATTATTATTATTATTATTATTATTATTATGACTAGTGTTGACCAGAAACGCTGAAATATTAAACATACTGGTATTGTGAATGCACTTTATAAACAAAACACTATCTAAAATATTGCCAACCTTGGAATAAAACGTCTTAAAACACTGTGCTCCATTTATTCTACAGTTGGGATATTCCACTTATACTTACTCCAAGATTCATTCCACGATCGTACAACTATAGTAATATACGTTACAAGAGCGGTATGTTGACGTTTTCATGATCGAGGAAAAGATTGAAAAAGCGAAACGTAGTTGAGCTTTTTTAATTTCCGAGAACATGAAAACAAACATACCGCTCGTGTATCATACATTATTTTGTGCGAAGATCGTTTATTACATACCTGAAAGACGAATTTCTAATTAGATGCAATGAAATCTCCATCTTGGTTTCTGTTTAATGACGCCAACTTCGGAACACCAAAATATCTTTCTTCAACAATGTTGCTGTAAAATGTTTTCTGTGTTTACTATACTCCAGCAGGCCGTGATATACGTCTGTCTTTTTTTTCCCCCAGTGTATAAATGCGAACTTAAAACGAACGGTAAGGTTATGTAATGATTTATTTTTCATTTTAGGCCTAATATTTTAACAATATTATTTATATAACATATTGCAGTAATAACATCGGCATCTGGAATCTCGTTGATTTTTTCACGGCTTCCTTAATGTTACTTGTATCAGGAATGCAATAAGTTTCGTGGAGTAGTAGACTTTACTTAATTTTTGCAAATATTTAAAAACAATAATTAACATTGCAATTTAGGTGAAATTGCAGTGGTAAGTTTCCAATTTATAATTATTATTATGTTAAACGTCTCTAAAAATAATATGTTAAAAGCCTTAAGCAGTAAAATGAATGTCGCGCTTAAGCGGTAAGAATAGGGAAATTGTTATGTGTGTTACGTTGGGAATACTGAATGTGGTATTTCACACTTACCGCGTATTGGTTCTGTGCGGAAAACAAGCAAATACGCACGATCTCGCACAAAACAATGTGCATTTCGTATACAATCAGTTTCCAACGCGATTTATAAGCATTCCTAGACAAAACACTGAAGACCTGTACGTATTCACCTCTTACACAGAACTGAAATAATGGGGGCAATTCATCAGGTCAGTTTAACACTTATCTTAGCTTTCTATTCACTTTAGACCCCCTCCCCCCGTGTTGAAATAGTAAAAACAGGAACAAGTCCTGGCAGCCGAGATAGGGAGGCCAACATTCCGCCTTCCGTCTGGGGCTCACTTTATCCGCGCCCTCTCTTCCCTGATAAGTCTCTTCTCTCTTCCTGCATATGTTAACCAGTTTTTCAACCGCAGTTGTCGCATGCTGGCCAATCAATAACTCACACGGAAACTAATGGGGATGGAGTTCAATTCTCACTACTGCTGCGGACCTAAATATTTACGACTAATTCGGTTTACAAGAAAAATGCTAAGTCATGACAAAATGTTATTGTAATAATACAGGGACATCACTTTATTTTTACTTGCATTTTTATTGTACCTGCATTTCTGAATGTACTTCACTCCCACCCCTTCACTAATGTCCTTGCTCCCGTCAGACACACAAACTTACGGCCGCTGTTGCATTCAAAGTCTTCAAGCAGTGAAGTAAACACTGCAGTGTATAGTGTGTTTCAGAAATATGGTTGCGTTTTCTATAGAAGAAAGAACCTATATTAATAATATCGTACTAAAAAATTATATTCGAGAAACGATAAATTCAATTTCAGAGAATATGCTTCAAAATGTTTTGAATAATATGCGTACTGAATTGAAGCCTGCATTGTAATGAACGGCAACCATTTTCAGCAACTTGTTTAAAAATTCAGATTAGCTTATTTTGAATTGAGGTGGCTAGAAGCAAAAGAATGCTAGTGACATTTGTAATAACATGAGTTAAGTGCATCCAGTTTAAGCTAAAGTATCTAAAATTTTAGTGGCAAAGGGATATTTTAATCTCATCATACATTAAAATTTAAATAAAAATGTCACCAATTTTACGAAAGTTTAAATATTTAAACCCCATTTTCTCAAAAGTAACTTACTGTATGTGCACTTACAGCCCTTCACTTATGACCCCCTCAATTTAAATGCACTCTCTATATTGATGTTAACATCAATAATTAATATGCTAAATAAAGTAGATATTACATAATGAACATAGCCGCCTGAAAAGTTGAGTTTTTGAAAAAAATGTTACTACTCTAATGTATTTTGATAAATTCCATAAAAGTGATGATCAAACTGAAAATCGTAATATCGTATTTCCCTACAACGTAAATGGACACACTACTTTTCTCTCCTCCTATACTTAGTAAAATGATTTGTTTACATATTGCACTAGCAACATCAAACTCCTGTAATGGAAGGGGGCAACAGTGTTTCCGAGTATAGCCAGGTTAATGTTAAAAATGTTGGTAAAAATAAAGTGATGTCCCTGTATAATGATGATACTGAAGTAATAAAATTTAAGATGACTTTTACTACGGCATACTACTTTTGACCAATAAAACGGTACGAAAAGACGTCTTTTAAAAAATCATAGCTGCTTGTCGCACAATTTTATCACTTCCCCAGCAGTTGTTTATTTTTATCACTTCCCTAGCATTTGTTTCTTTCTTTGCCAACATATATATGTATATATATATATATATATATATATATATATATATATATAAACCATGTACTTCTACAAAAACTAAAGTTTCAAGTAGGATGGGAGGACACATTATTTTATTTATTTACTTAATTTTTTTTTGCTGACAATATGATGAGAATATTAAATGTATGATTTGTTCACAACTATTACGAGGAAAACTTTTATTTTATTTTATTGGGTTATTTTACGACGCTGTATCAACATCTAGGTTATTTAGCGTCTGAATGATACGAAGGTGATAATGCCGGTGAAATGAGTCCGAGGTCCAACACCGAAAGTTACCCAGCATTTGCTCGTATTGGGTTGAGGGAAAACCCCGGAAAAAACCTCAACCAGGTAACTTGTCCCAACCGGGATTCGAACCCGGGCCACCTGGTTTCGCGGCCAGACGCGCTGACCGTTACTCCACAGGTGTGGACCACGAGGAAAACGGTTGTATAACATAAAATGGCATTATACTACATATCACTCATGAAACGTTAAAAGGTTAAGTATTATTATTATTATTATTATTATTATTATTATCATTATTATTATTACTATTATTATTACTATTATTATTACTATTATTATTATTATTATTATCTCTGTACGTCGATCCTTTTTCAGCGGATGTACGAATAATGCGGTTAGATCTTCAATTTGAACTCACTGATTTACTATGAGATGTTAAATGGAAGCTAGATGTAAGGACTTGACAAATGTTGAACTTTTCAAATCTTTGCCAAAAAATAAATATCCGAAGCTTCGTTCTTTCGCTTGCTGTGTTGAAGCCATGTTCGCTACAACTTACGTTTGTGAAAAATTATTTTCAACAATGAAAATAGTAAAAAAAATTAGATCACGACTGACAGACAAATACCTTCGTGATCAACTACGACACCCAGTAAGTGACATAATTCCTGATTTTGAAACTCTGTCGCAGAGACATTCTGAAGACAGTTGATTTTAGGTTGCGATAATATGGCCTATGTTTTCTTGTTCATTTCTTTCTTCGTTACACGTACTAACATTAGTTTGTAAACTTATACTGTATGAAATTATATTTAAGTGCTTGACGTAAGGAAAATGAAAATCCGTTAATGTCAGACAGTTGCTTCACTTCCCCTTCGGGTGTCCTTCTCACTCCATAGGTGCTGTGCACGTTGTTGGTTACACAGTGGCTCGGCGCACGATCGCATTTTCGCCACGGCTGTTATAGAACAAAATGGCAGAGTGTTGTTTGAAGTACTGGTCGTACGCATTAACATGTACCTGCCTGCTTTAGTTGATATCGTGTGTCGGACAGTAGTTGAACTCTTAGCAAACTGCTATAGTGCTAAGAAAGAAGCAAGTCATTTTGAGACCCATTTGAACGAAAGAACATCACTTGAATTTCATCACTTGACTGTAATTCCCTTTCCTTTGAGACAAAGAATTTTACGGAGAGCTTGGAGACCCCATTTTAACCTAATGTTTTATTCACATTTGTTAAGATGAGACGTCCTGTGCCGACAAAGACCCCAGAGAATTTCCGTGTAAGATTGGCGAATAACGTCACGCCATGAAAGCGTCCCTCCAAACAAAGGACTGTATACCGCATGTTCAAGTTCCAAGACACAAACTGAGAACAGAGGACAATTGATTTCATGAAGACCTGCATTTGATCACCTCCCAGGTATAAGGATGCAACCAACAAAACAATAATTCATGTTTGAGGAGAAAGGAAAATAATTTCAAGGGCATATTTAATTATACCTATATTTACTAGTACCGGGCACCGGAAACTGCACACCAAATTTTTCTACCTTGTATTTCGGTCATATAGGAACTGCACAACAATATTTTCTACCTGGATTACGGTCATAAGGAAACTGCACACCAAAATCTGCTACCTTGTATTTCGGTCATATAGGAACTGCACAACAATATTTCCTACCTGGATTACGGTCATAAGGAAACTGCACACCAAAATCTGCTACCTTGTATTTCGGTCATATAGTATTTAGTATTAGTATTTAGTATTTATTTATTTAACCTGGTAGAGATAAGGCTGTCAGGCCTTCTCTGCCCCTCTACCAGGAGATTCCAACTACAATATCAACAATAAAATTACAATTAGTATTAAATTTACAATTACAATTACAAATAATATTACAGTTAGTATTAAATTTACAATTACAATAAAATCAAAGTACGAAAAGATTACCTGAATAATTAAAGCTAGATAATTTATCATAGAGAAACAAAGAATATTTTATATTTACTGAATTACAAATTAAATCTAGAATAACAAAATTGTATAGTGATGAAATTACTGAATATTGAAATATTTTGTCATAGATTAAAGAAACTATTTACAAGTAATCAATTACTGACCAAGTGCCTAGTAAGTTTTCGTTTGAATTCAATTTTATTTCGACAGTCCCTGATGCTAGCAGGTAGCGAATTCCAGAGTCTTGGCAGGGCTATTGTGAAAGAAGATGAGTATGAGGAGGTGCGATGGGATGGTATTGTTAGTATTGTTTCATGACGAGAGCGTGTGTTCAGATTATGGTGGGAAGAAAGGTAAGTGAAGCGAGACGACAGGTACGAAGGAATAGAAGAGTTCAAGATTTCGAAGAGAAAGAGAAGTGAATGTAAATTTCTTTTCTTATCTAGTTTAAGCCAACCTATTACTTCCAGGGATGGGGTAATATGATCATATTTACGAACATTGCTTACAAAACGTACACACAAATTATGAGCACGTTGAAGTTTCATTTTGTTGTCGCTGGAGAGGTCAGTCAGTAAAATGTCCGCATAGTCGAAATAGGGAAATGCAAGTGTCTGCACAAGGGACTTTTTTAAGTAAGAGGGGAGATGAACATTTATCCTTTTTAGCACATGGATAATAGAATATACTTTTCTGCAGGTTTCTGTGATTTGCATGTCCCAGTTGAGATTATTATCCATGTGAATGCAAAGATTTTTTACTGAAGAACTGAAAGGGATATGCACTGTACTTACTTTAACAGGGGAAATGTCGAGGTGTTTTACAGCGTCGGTTTGCCGTTTGTGTCCTAATATAATTGCTCGTGTCTTTCCAGGATTGATTTTAAGACGGAGTTTCTTTGTCCATGTCACAATCGAGTCAATGTCTTCGTTCAATTTATCTATAGCGTCATTTACTCGGTCTAAGCGGGAAGAGATGTAGCATTGAAGGTCGTCAGCATACAAGTGATAGTTACAATGCCTTACAAGAGATGTAATATCATTGACATATATTGTGAACAACAATGGTCCGAGTACCGACCCCTGTGGTATACCTGATGTTATGTCAAGCCAGGAGGATCTTCGATTCCCGGATACAACACATTGTTGTCTTTCCCGTAAGTAGGATTCGAACCAACTCACAGCAGTCTCTGACAAATACATATTTCTCAATTTATGGGTGAGCAGGTCAAAATTTACAGAGTTGAAAGCTTTGCTAAGGTCAAGAAGTGTTAGTATTGTTACTTTATTAGAGTCGATTGCTTCACGAATGTCTTCGGTCACTTTAAGTAGAGCAGTGCTTGTGTTGTGTCCAGCTCTGAAACCTGACTGATACTCGTCGAATAGTTTGTGTTCGTTCATGTAGTTAGTAATTTGTCTGTGTACGATTCTTTCCAGTGCTTTTGAAATGGCTGGCAGGATACTGATTGGTCTATAGTCCTTCGGGTCGGTGGGAACTTTGACTTTTGGAAGAGGAAGAACGAAAGCTTGCTTCCATATTTTAGGGAAAGTTGAAGTGATTAAGGAACTATTGAATATATGTGCAATCGTAGGTATTACTATCTCTTGTATTTTCTGTATAAGTATTATGCTAATGTTGTCTGGCCCTTGGGCTTTTGTCTTGATGCGTCGGATGGCTTTCATTACGTCAATGGGAGTGACGTCGGTAAAATAGAATTTGTCTCGAGTTGGGGGAACTGAGTCAGGCAAAACTGTGTCTTGTTTCGTTGTGTCGTTCAAGCTCGGGTCCTTTACAAAGTGTTCGTTCAAGCGGTCAAGTGGGATGGAAATGTCTGCTTGTTCACTAGCCCTTCCAAGTCCAATAACCTTCAGATTTTTCCATAATTCGGAAGGGGTTGTGTTGGGTTCTATAAGTTTGTAGGAGTATTTCAGTTTAGCGTTTCTTATTAGTTGAGTCGTTCTATTTCTTAGGTGTTTATAGGAGTTAAAATATTCGTCGTTTTTGTTGCGGGTGTATTTTCTATAAGCTAAGTCGCGTTCGGACATCAGGCTACGTATTTCAGTCGTCATCCAAGGGGCTCGGTTTCTTCTGGTACGTTTGGTCTTTAATGGTGCGTGTTTGTCATAAAGTTGAAGTATTAACGTATTGAATAAGTCTACCTTCTCGTCTACTGTTCGTAATGTCCAGATCATGTGCCATGGAAGTTGTGCAGCGTCTTCTTTCAGTGCAATATCATCTATTCTTTTGATATCCCTATAGGAACTGCACAACAATATTTTCTACCTGGATTACGGTCATAAGGAAACTGCACACCAAAATTTGCTACCTTGTATTTCGGTCATATAGGAACTGCACAACAATATTTTCTACCTGGATTACGGTCATAAGGAAACTACACACCAAAATTTGCTACCTTGTATTTCGGTCATATAGGAACTGCACAACAATATTTTCTACCTGGATTACGGTCATAAGGAAACTGCACACCAAAATCTGCTACCTTGTATTTCGGTCATATAGGAACTGCACAACAATATTTTCTACCTGGATTACGGTCATAAGGAAACTGCACACCAAAATCTGCTACCTTGTATTTCGGTCATATAGGAACTGCACAACAATATTTTCTACCTGGATTACGGTCATAAGGAAACTGCACACCAAAATGTTTTCTACCTGCTTTGCCGATACTATACATAGTTTTAATTTATCAAAGTGTTTTAATTTTTTTTCGAAATGGAGCGCTTGTTTATATCTGAAAGTGAATGGGGAAATTTAGTGCTGGTATATGAGGATCAGGCTTCGAGACTTTGGACCCGATACAATAAGTTTACTGTGCATGCACTATAGGTTGTTGACTCGCTGCAGGTAGATAGAGATGTGTTGAGGTAACAACGTTGCTATTTAGAATAAAGTACGGTAGTATGGGGAAACGCGCATATGTACATTCTGAAAGTAAATATACATTACACAATGACAATGTCAAAAGAATGTAAAAAGCATTTATTCTCCTGTTTTTATAAGCATTTGTGTTTAATTATACACAGTGTTAATGGTGAAAATAAGCATGTAGCAATTTTAATTTTTTCATTTATCCTATTGGTCGCCTTTAGGAAGTGCAGGTACAGTACCGAATTGCAATGTACCTACTACAAGATACATTCTCAGTGTCTCAAACGTAAATCTTTTTCGGTTACCTGCCAAACTTTGTACCCTACTGTAGAAAGCTGCGTTCTACATCGCATGACGTGATAGGAGCAAAACGAAAAAACCTAACATCATTGCAGTCTCTAAGAGACAGCCCTTTATTCTGGGGTGACTATGTCCACTAATTTGCTGTTTATGTTACACAATCTCCCATATCCATTATTTTTACATAAAATTGATTTCCACTACTGTTTTACACGTTCAGTAATCGGTGTATTTGGTGTCTCTAATTCTCTGCATCATTTCCTCAACTAATTTGAGGGCTTCCGGCATCTCTTATTCTGACTTTTCTAACCGTGTAATAGTTTCAGACACAGTTTGAAAATAGGTTTGTATGAAAACCAAATTATTCGTCAGAACCTTCAAATACAGAGCGTTTTCCTTTGCGTATTTGTTGTCATTCATTCTACAGTACCCCCACCCACTGTACGCTTTACACTGTACACTGTACTCAGTACGCCGTTATGCGGATTTCCCACTGAACTGCTCTATCGGGTCCGAAGTCTCGAAGCCTGATGAGGATTGTAAATTTTATAAAGCAAAGGAGTAGGAAAACTTCACTCCATCTAATGTAGTGATAGACTTTGAATTACCTAAACATGCTGCAGTGGTGAAACTTTGGAATACGTTCCTACAGGGACATCACTTTATTTTTACCAACATTTTTAACAGGAACCTGGCTATACTCGGAAACACTGTTGCCCCCTTCCATTACAGGAGTTTGATGTTACTAGTGCAATATGTAAACAAATCATTTTACTAGGTATAGGAGGAGAGAAAAGTAGTGTATCCATTTATGTTGTAGGGAAATACGATATTACGATTTTCAGTTTGATCATCACTTTTACGGAATTTATCAAAATACTGTAGAGTAGTAACACTTTTTTTTTTTTCAAAAACTCAACTTTTCAGGCGGCTATGTTCGTTATGTAATGTCTACTTTTCTTAGCATATTAATTATTGGTATTAACATACAATATAGAGAGTGCATTTAAATTGAGGGGGTCATAAGTAAAGGGCTATAAGTGCACTTAAATTACTTCTGAGAAAATGGGGTTTAAATATTTAAGCTTTCGTAAAATCGGTGAAATTTTTATTTAAATTTTTATGTATGATGCGATTAAAATATCCCTTTGCCATTAAAATTTTAGATACTTTTGCTTACACTGAATGCACTTAACTCATGTTATTACAAATGCCGCTAGCATTCCTTTGCTTCTAGCCACCTCAATTCAAAATAAGCTAATCTGAATTTTTAAACAAGTTGCTGAAAATGGTTGCCGTTCATTACAATGCAGGCTTCAATTCAGTACGCATATTATTAAAAACATTTTATTTATTTATTTATTTATTTATTTATTTATTTAAATATACAGAATAAAGAATATAATTACAAAACAAACAAGAGAAATAGAAATAAAATAATACAAGCAATATAAAAAGGAGATACAGTAGTATTAACAAAATTTGAGACCGAATGAGCAGCGCTCGTGTTCGGTCGCAGTTCAGATATAAAGCATATATTTTGAAGCATATTCTCTGAAATTGAATTTATCGTTTCTTGAATATAATTTTTAGTACGATATTATTAATATAGGTTCTTTCTTCTATAGAAAACGCAATCATATTTATGAAACACACTATACACTGCAGTGTTTACTTCACTGCTTGAAGACTTCGAATGCAACAGCGGCCGTAAGTTTGTGTGTCTGACGGGAGCAAGGACATTAGTGAAGGGGTGAGAGTGAAGTACATTCAGAAATGCAGGTACAATAAAAATGCAAGTAAAAATAAAATGATGTCCCTGTATGATACTCGTAGGTTGCCGCTTCCATCTTGCGCAAGCATGGTGGCGTAAAATACAGTGTGTAGGACTGGCGAAGGAGTACAAAGAAGACAGTGAGATAGGACAGTGGCTCAGGATGGTTTTTGGTATAACGTATTTGAATCCAGAGGAAGTCGGAGATTTCTTAGCTATGGATCTGGTTGAGGTAAAACCGATAGATACTAGACTTGAGAAATTTGCAGATTATTTACTAGAAACGCATATCTCCGAAGATGCAGTTTTCCCTCCTACTGTATGGGCAGCTATGATTGCATTTACCTCTCGCACAACAAATAGCAGTGAATCATTTCACAAGAATTTTAATGTCAGTTTTTACAGCAGTCATCCTTCAATATACAGGGATATCACTTTATTTTTACTTGCATTTTTATTGTACCTGGGTTTCTGAATGTACTTGACTCTCACCCCTTTCACTAATGTCCTTGGTCCCGTCAGCCACACAAACTTACGGCCGCCGTTGCATTCGAAGTCTGCTAGCAGGGTAAAGATTATAGTGTGTTTCAGAAATATGGTTGCGTTTTCTATAGAAGAAAAAGCCTATATTATTGAAGCTTATTTCCAGGGGCAGGTATTTATGGAGATTAATTTCATCATTTGTGGTTTTTAATATTGGTGTCAACGGAGATTGATTTGTACTCTTGGCGGATATTATTGGAAATTTTGAAAAATACAATTATTTCGAAATTGGAGTATTAACTCAGGATGAATATTACTTTCCAAATAATTAACATTAAAGGTTCGTTGGATTCTGGTAAAGGTGCGGTATGGCCAATAGACAATATTTGTTCATTACAAACGAAAAAAAAACTGCAGCCCTCAAATTAACACCTTCAAATTATTAGTGAAATGTTGAATTCTCCCTCTTTTGAGTTCACTAATGTAATCAGAACACCTGGGATACCATGTAATGTAGCCTACTTGAATTTATAACAAATACAAATAAAAAAAAAATGTCCGAAAAAAGAACTCAGAATATGAAATTCACTATAAAACGACGCAATAGTAATAATTCGCGAATGTGTTCATATTTCGCTGTTAGAACTCTATTTCGCCATTTGTCGCGATTGTGTTATCCTCATATTATTAATCAGAATCACTTGCTTCGTAAAGATCAGTAAAAATCTATTGTATATCTATTATGTCGTGATTTTCGCGATCTCCATAAACACCTGGCCCTCCTTATTTCGCTCAGGAACGGTGTGCAGCATGACTGAATAACTTTACCTGTGTGGACTGAGCAGAATTGAAGATTTGAGTTACCGAAAGTACGGTAATATGCTGAATAAAGTACCTATTATATAATGAGTACAACCGCCTGAAGCGTTGAGTTTGTGAAACAAAAAAACTGTTACTAGATGTACTCTACTGTATTTTGATCAAATATCGCAAAAGTAACAAACAAACTGAAAGTCGTAATACCGTATTTTCCTGTAACATAAATGGATACACTATTTTTCCCTCCTCCTATAGCTAGTAAAATGATTTGTTTACATATTGCACTAGTAACACCAAACTCCTGTTATGGAAGGGGATAACAGTGTTTCCGAGTATAGCCAGGTTAATGTTAAAAATGTTGGTAAAAATAAAGTGATGTCCCTGTATAAATTCGTGGGTCAACTTTTGGACATACCAATTGAGACTTATATTAAATGCAAAACAACGAAGGAAGAAAGTAAGCGAAGTTACAATGTAAAGTCAGTCAAATGCAAAAGAAATATATTTTTGTAAATTGTGCAGTTTCCGGTTAGGATTAGTAAAACTCTTGTGAATCAGTGTGCAGGTCCCTATCCTGAGCTAGATTAATCCAGTCCCTATCATCATATCCCACCTCCCTCAAATCTATTTTAATATTATCTTCCCATCTACGTCTCAGCCTCCCCAAAAATATTTTTCCCTCCGGCCTCCCAACTAACACTCTATATGCATTTCTAGATTCGCCTATACGTGCTACATGCCCTGTCCATCTCAAACGTCTGGATTTAATGTTCCTAATTATGTCAGGTGAAGAATACAATGCGTGCAGTTCTGTGTTGTGTAACTTTCTCCATTCTCCTGTAACTTCATCCCTCTTAGCCCCAAATATTTTCCAAAGCACCTTATTCTCAAACACTCTTAACTTATGTTCCTCTCTCAAAGTGAGAGTCCAAGTTTCACAACCATAAAGAACAACTGGTAATATAAATAATTAAATAACATAAATTCTAACTTTCAGATTTTTTGACAGCAGACTGGATGATGATAAAAGCTTATTTATTTATTTAGTATTTATTTATTTAACCTGGTAGAGATAAGGCTGTCAGGGCTTCTCTGCCCCTCTACCAGGGGATTACAACTATAACATGAACAATGAGATTACAATTAATATTAAATTTACAATTACAATTACAATAAAAATTAAAGTACGACAAGAATACCTGATTAATGAAAGCTAGACATTTTATCATAGAAGTTAAGAACAAGGAATATTTTTGTATTTACTAAATTGCAAATTAAACCTACAATAACAAAATTCTATAGTGATGAAATTACCGGATATTGAAATATTTTGTGATAGATTAAGAGAACTATTTACAAGAAACCATGTCTGAACAAGTGTCAATTACTGATCAAGTGCCTAGTAAGTTCGCGTTTGAATTGAATTTTATTTCGACAGTCCCTGATGCTAGCAGGTAACGAATTCCAGAGTCTTGGCAGGGCTATTGTGAAAGAGGATGAGTATGAGGAGGAGCTTCTTAACCGAATAATAACAGACATTTCCCAAATTTATTCTGTGTTTAATTTCCTCCCGAGTATCATTTATATTTGTTACTGTTGCTCCCAGGTATTTGAATTTTTCTACCTCTTCAAAGGATAAATTTCCAATTTTTATATTTCCATTTCGTACAATATTCTGGTCACGAGACATAAACGTATACTTTGTCTTTTCGGGATTTACTTCCAAACCTATCTCTTTACTTGCTTCAAGTAAAATTCCCGTGTTTTCCCTAATCATTTGTGGATTTTCTCCTAACATATTCACGTCATCCGCATAGACAAGAAGCTGATGTAACCCGTTCAATTCTAAACCCTCTCTGTTATCCTGGACTTTCCTAATGGCATACTCTAGAGCAAAGTTAAAAAGTGAAGGTGATAGTGCATCTCCTTGCTTTAGCCCACAGTGAAATGGAAACGCATCTGACAGAAACTGGCCTATACGGACACCACCATACAGATATTTAAATTTATACCATCATCACATTCAGCCAGCAAGTGCATGGAAAAATATATAATATATTTAGGCTATCCATGGCACGTGTTTGAAAGCCAAATTATGCTATTATGCTAACACTACAGTATAGTAATTCACAAACTACACTCTCGTAGCAGCACTGTACACACATTCACATAAAGGAAAAGTTCCAACAGTGACAAATGCTGACACCTACAGGCCAAAATACTATTAAATTTTTTCTTCGAGATATAGCACGTGAACGATAGACATCGATGCACCTGAAATCTGTAGGATAGATTCACTGTTCACTTAACTCTTTGTGCTTTTGACGAGTCATATGCGGGCAGCGAAAGACAATTTTCTCCCGCGCATGTGTGAAATTCCTGTAACCTTCTTGAAAAGAGCACGGCTTGTACGTGAACGCATGTTGCCAAGTTTACTAAGAAGTTTATGCAAGATGCGGGAAGTTTAAAATACTCGATTCTGATATTGTACATCCCCACTACGTCAATAAGGTATCTATACTAATAATAAATCTGTAGCCGAAATTTTTCTGGTAATTTTCGATTTTCCAAATATAAATGGGTCCTAACATATATAACTAACCACCCTGAAACCGAAAATCGCTTTTTTGAAATTTTTGTTTGTATGTATGTCTGTCTGTATGTTTGTTACCTTTTCACGCGATAATGGCTGAACGGATTTCGATGAAAATTGGAATATAAATTAAGTTCGTTGTAACTTAGATTTTAGGCTATATGGCATTCAAAATACATTATTTAAAAGGGAGGTTATAAGGGGGCCTGAATTAAATAAATCGAAATATCTCGCTTATTATTGATTTTTGTGAAAAATGTTACATGACAAAAGTTTCTTTAAAAATAATTTGCGATAAGTTTTATTCCTTTAAAAATTTTGATAGGACTGATATTTAATGAGATAAATGGGTTTTAAAATTAAAATAACTGTCATCTAAGGCCGTGTAATGAATTAAAAAACAAATGACTTCGTCTATAAGGGGCCTTGGACAGCAACAATCTAAAGCTATGAAAGATAGCCTACAGATAATGTTTCTGTGTTTGTATGAAGTAATATCGGAAGCTAAATTAACCGATTTGTATAACTAATTATTATTTCACCATTGGAAAGTGTAGTTTCTCTAGATGGACATAATGCTATAATGTTACTACAGTAACTTCTGATATAATATAATATAATATAATATAATATAATATAATATAATATAATATAATTTAAGTTATTTGAAGGGTTCAGTACCATAGTGGGCCAAGCGCTATTTACTGAATACGTAGAAAACAAGAGTTAAAATTAAGTTATTACCATAATTCCATGGAAACCTATAACAAGTAAAATAAAGTATACACATTAAATCTAAATGATGTCAATCTTCATTAAACTATGCTTGCATATAATAAAAATTAAGAAACAGGTTAAAGGAATTATCATTGCACCAAATGAGTGTCTCTGGACCAAAATGATCGCATTTTAATTATTTGGATGCAATTTAAATTAAGTAACATATTAAACGATTTATTCTTCTATCAAACACGAATGTTCCCTGGATCAAATGTCCTATTTTAATTATGTAATTACTTTATATTTATTTCTAACGGGTGCAGCGGAGCGCACGGGTACGGCTAGTTAAATAATAAAACTAGTCGTGCATACAGGAAACAAGATGTTCACGTGCTCTTGTGCTCTTATTGATGCACCGCCACTGTATACCTCTTATAGAGGCGTAAAGCTTTGTTGCACGAAGTCATTTTCGACAGACGAAGGAACAGTCTGAGTTCCACGAAGTTTCTAAAGTTTGCCAGAGGCTGCAGCATGCGTCAATGGAGTCGCCATTACCCTGGTGACGTCCATTTATCGCTGTCACACGCAGCGGCCGCTCCGTGCGTGTCCGCCTGTCACCCGCACGCACAACAAACTGCTTGTTAATGGAGGGGGGCGTGACAAGATATGACACATTCAATGTTTAGGCGTGGACTGGTCCCTAGGGACTACGCTGTCTTCGCTTCATCCACGTCTTCTCCCTTCATTTGCTCCTTACCCTTACCCAATTTACTACCCCTTTCAACTTCAAAGATGATATGATGAGATGCTTATAAATTCATCATTATACATCCAGTCATTCATCCATGTATCCACATATTTATCCATCAATGTACTCACCTAGGTATCCAATGATCAGATTTTTTGTATGGACAGATATTGGAGAAAAAAAATCGGAGTGTAAGGGTACAGTAATAGATTTCAAAGGCATAGAAGTTTTGTACGAAATTCTTATTGAATTTGGTGTTCCCAAGAAACTAGTTCGAATAATTGAAATGAGTTTCAGTGAAACATACAGCAGAGTCCGTATAGGTCAGTTTCTGTCAGATACGTTTCCAATTCACTGCGGGCTAAAGCAGGGAGATGCACTATCACCTTTACTTTTTAACTTAGCTCTAGAGTATGCCATTAGGAAAGTTCAGGATAACAAAGAGGGTTTGAAATTAAACAGGTCACATCAGGTGCTTGTCTATACGGATGACGTGAATACCTTAGGAGAAAATCCACAAACGATTAGGGAAAACACGGGAGTTCTACTTGAACCAAATAAACAGATAGGTTTGGAAGTAAATCCCGAAAAGATAAAGTATATGATTATGTCTCGTGACCAGAATGTTCTACGAAATGGAAATATAAAAATTGGAGATTCATCCTTCGAAGAGGTGGAAAATTCAAATATCTAGGAGCAACAGTAACAAATATAAATGACACTCGGGAGGAAATTAAACGCAGTATAATAAATATGGGAAATGCCTGTTATTATTCGATTGAGAAGCTTTTGTCATCCAGTCTGCTGTCAAAAAGCTGAAAGTTATATTACCGGTTGTTCTGTATGGTTGTGAAACTTGGACTCTAACTTTGAGAGAGGAACAGAGGTTAAGGGTGTTTGAGAATATGGTGCTCAGGAAAATATTTGGGGCTAACATGTGAGAGGGATGAAGTTACAGGAGAATGGAGAATGTTACACAACGCAGAACTGCACGCATTGTATTCTTCACCTGACATACTTAGGAGCATTAAATCCATACGTTTGAGATGGGCAGGGCATGTAGCACGTATGGGCGAATCCAGATATGCATATGGAGTGTTAGTTGAGAGGCCGGAGGGAAAAAGACTTTAGGGAGGTCGAGACGTAGATGGGAGGATATTAAAATGGATTTGAGGGAGGTGGAATATGATGATAGAGACTGGATTAATCTTGCACAGGATAGGGACCGATGGCGGGCTTGTGTGAGGGCGGCAATGAACCTCAGGGTTCCTTAACTTAACGCAAACGATGAAGGGTCGCTCATATAATATGGGAGTCAGCCCCATTATCTCCTGGCTTAGTTGCCTTATTAGTGATGCCTTATTGGTGTCACTTATGGGGATCAAACCTGTATTTGGACAGTTGACTAAACAACAACACATTTACAGCTTTAAAAGTTTCACTTCTGAAGTGCGTAGATTATTTTAATCTTTCTTTCTCGTCTCTTTTCTTGATCTGGTCGTTCTCTCTCTTTCTCGTTTTTGTTTTATCTTTATTCATATGTGTCTCTTATCTTCATTTATTGCAAACATCAGACTTCCATATCAATCTTTCCTGTAAGTTGACAAGTCTGTACGCATCAATCAACCGAACCACGTGCTCTGTCTGAAGAACAGTTGAAAACTCAACTTAACATTCAATCATTTTCCTTGTCAACTATGATAAATAATATGTTAATGGTATACTAATACCCACGTGTGTCAACGTCGGTTAGTATAACCAATGGTTAAAATTGCCACCTAACCCCTGGTTAAGCATTTTTTTAGTGCCTCGAACTCGGTTATGACTTAACTAGGAGGTTAACTACTGTTCTCCAACCAGGAGATCAACAGTGAAAGGAATGTGCTTACTATTGCGTCATCTATTGGAGCGAAGTAGATATATAATATTATCCTTATAACGTCAGTTTAAAAACCATTCGCTCTCCTGCATTTGTTATTTCCTGTATGGAGAGATTAAAAGACCAGGAGATTAACAGTGATCTAATTTTGTAACTAGGGTAGTATAAACATGTGTATCTATGTTACTGTTTGTGCTGTGACAGCGAGCCAATAGAGATACGAGTACCTACGTGTGTGACCTTATGACATCAACATTCATTCACAGCATTACTCCCCTTCGTCTCATCCGGCAGAGACTTTCTCGTGGTTTGAGCACAGTACGGTAATCTCTAACCGTCCATATTCGAGCAGTTAAAGGAGATAACCAGTGATTAGTAGGGCAAGTAAAACAAAATGGCGGCCAGGCCCACAGGTGATTATTTCAAAGACGATTATTATTGTACAATACTTGAATTACTTGGACAGAGAAGATGGTGAGCGTGAAGTTTATTTAGTGAAAAGAGAGAATTCTTACGAGAAATTAAGTAACAGAAAATTTCAGAAGGAATTTCGTTTACCAAAATCTACAGTTTCATTTCTGCTGCAACAAATGGGTCACTTGAAAAAAAAAAACAGTCATATTTCTCCCATGGATCGGCTGCACATATTACCACCACACACTACTATATACAGTCGCGAAGCTCAATATGTAGTAAAAATGCAAACATGGATAGTTGCCCACCACTAGGATCGCTACTATCGCCTCGTCATCGCAGATCTCTCTCCTAGCAGTCGACAAAATATGTTACACTTTCGTTGTGTTCTTTTGGAAAAATTAACACCTTCCTTCCATTATTGAAATATTAAATGCATAAAGTCAATTATTAGTTTAATGAAGTATATTAAATTCCACCATAAACTCGAAGGTACCTGCAAGAAATAGGTTAATATTATTTTTGTTTGTGCAAAACGAACTGAAATTTACTATAATCGCTTCACTCATTCAAGATTATAGCGAAATCAACTATGAAACCAATAAATATTAATTTGCATTTCCTTTTACAACAATAATAATGGAAATATGAATTAATGGATTAACTTATGTGTACCGGTACTTGTAGTGTAGGCTTACGTAGTTAAAGTGGGATGAGGTTAAGCAATAATAATCATACCAGAATTGAAAATAAAACGTGATCAATAAATTTCATTAAAACGAACTTAATTTTTCTACGTCTCTAGTAAAATATTATTCCAATTATTGTATTTTAGCCATTAACATTTTCATTACAATCAATAACGAACATTTCACAAGCATCAATGTGAAATACGCAACGAGCTAGCACTCGATGGAAATACGATTCAGTCCAAAGTCGACCGTGAACAGTCTATTGTTTCTAGTTGCTAACCGCTTGGAGCGCTTTATCACGAGATTTGCAAAAAATCACCTCAAGCTTCGCAACTATATATAGTAGACTGTGTTACCACAGTTTAGTATATACAGTTGCGAAGCTCAATACTTAATAAATATGCATACATAGTTGCTGACCACCAAGACCGCTACTATCGCCTCAGCACAGACCCTTTCCCGAGCAGACGATAATGTTTGTTCGGGTTTTCTATTTCAGTGTATGGAGCTCAGTGAAATATTATATTATAACTTTATTACGTATCATTGCTAAGCTTTATTTAGTGTAATGTGTCCATAAGTTCCGTTTACTTCATGTTGCATAATTTGTTGCAGAAATAATTACAAAACTGTGTTATTTTAATGTGAAGAGAATTTTACATGTTAACATAATCTATTCGCATCAACATTTTAAGTGTAGAATGGAAGCTATTTTGAGGTTTAATAAAAAATAATTTATACTGTGATTTTAATTAAGCACATCTACTTTCCTTAGTTGTAGATAGAAAATTTACCATACCACTCCTACGAAATTAGTGTATACGTACAATTGCGTTACTTCGTCTCTTAGGAAGTAGATAAATACAATAATTTAGTACGTACTCGATTGTAGTATTAAAATACAGACAAATTGAATGTGCGGCGTATCATACTTGACATTATGCTTCATTATAATGTATAAATGCGAATATTGAAGTATTGGTACAGTAAACATAACCTATAATTTCAACATATCAAAATATCCGTGGGGTGCAACTGAAAATTATTGAATCCTGCATAAATGAACGTACAGCTGTCAAAAAAAAAAAAAGTAGCTGCACTCGTGAACAGCGAATATTTTCAAAGTCCACTTCGGGTCGCGGCGATGTTACACGATGCATGTGCTTGTACAAGCAGTTCCGGAACTATGAAAGTTTCCACATCTGCTCCTCGCAGACCAGCCGTAGAGTGCTTGTTTAATGATTCAAAGGTTCTGGGTTCGCGCCTTCTTCAAGTTTTCATTTTATTTTTTAATCGTTCTTTAGCGATGTAAATTATATTCAAATTATCATTTATATCCAGTTATCGTTCTTGATGGATATCACGTTATTTATATTTTGTTATCGTTCTTTAGAGATATGAATACAATTCAAGTCATCATTTGTATTCTGTTATCGTTTTATAACGATATGAATAATAATTATTACTATTGTAGCTACAGTATTTCCAATGGGGGTTAGCCCTATTTTATATATATGTATGTTAGGGCTATAGTTTTATACACAAAAAAGATAAGCATAAAGAGAAATGGAAAAGAAAATTAAATTAGCTTACGCGATGTAAACAAAACATAAACAATCCGTAAATTAGGCATTGCGATTGCAAAACAAATATCAGGTATCAATTTGAAACATACAAAAACATTAACAACACACATACGTAACACTTCTATAACACAAATATGCAGCTTTCCGTACCATACATCATAAATTAATACACAATAGTCACACAAACACAATCAAACTATAATTACGACATTGCGACGACATCAAGCATCCCATAACTGACTCACATACATAACAAATCAAGCATCCGTTACAACACATACACTTCAACATAGTAACCACACTTTTAAAAGTTACAAATTTGGCTCCAAGAAGAATAAATAGGACACTGTTACTAATTACTGTTCTTCTACAATTTCTTAAATACATCTGTAATAAATCTGTGAAATTCCGATATGAATAATATTCACGCTTTTTATATTGTTATCGTTCTTTAGCGATATAAATAATATTCAAGTTATCATTTATATTCTGTTTCCCTTCATTAGCATTATAAAACAATATTCAAGTTATTTTTATTGTTATTGTTCTTTCGCAATATATTAATTAAACAAACCGATATTTATAATTTATATTGTGTTATCGTTCTTTAGTGATACTGTATAAATAATATTCAAGTTATTTATATTGTAATCGTTCTTTAGCGATATAAATAACATAAATTTAATATTAGGTTTGGAAAAATCCAGTTGCATAATACTGCTATTAATTTTTCTTTTTGTATTATTACATTATACTATTTTGAACCACAACAAAATGAAAAGGAGTAACGAGGAATTGAACGTGAGACGTTGACATCTAAATTCCGACGTTCGTCCGCTGAGCTACGAGGGCGAAAATGTGGAAACATTTTCGGAAAAATTGGCCCAATCACACTCTAAGATTTTCTGATGATTCGTAGAAGCTAGTCCAGGATGCGGGGGGCAAAGGCTAATTGAGATTTCCCGATCTCTGATAGGCTCAAACATCCTGATAGAATTAATATTTAACCCTTGTCGTGACTTTCGGTGAAGTCCGGAGGGCCCAATTAGTCAAATCCACTCTCCTCATCTCCACGCTTGGGCCCCCTGGAATTTAATAAGATGCGAAAGAGATAGTGGTGTGCGGAAAGCAACGGGATGTTACCGCATTTAGGCCTATCCTTCCCAAGAAAAACTGCAAACATGAACAAAGGAAGCTTTAAATAGAAGAAGAAGGATCGTCTGCGGACCTCTGGAAAAAGAACTAAGGAAGAGACTAGTGAAGTGTTTTGTGTGGAGTGTGGCATTGTTTGGGGAAGGAACATGGACATTACGACTAAATGAAGAGAAACGAATTGAAGCATTTGAAATGTGGATGTGGAGAAGAACGGTGCGTGTGAAGTGGACAGATAGAATAAGAAATAAAATTGTGTTTGAAAAAGTGAGTGAAGAAAGAATGATGCTGAAACTGATTAGAAAGATAAAAAGTAACTGGTTGGGTCTCTGGTTGAAAAGAATAATAGACGACATTAGGATATGTGAATCATATGCGGAGACTAAGAGGAAGGCAGAAAATAGGAAAGATTGGAGATTGCTGGGTTTGCAATGAAAGACCTGCCCATGGACAGAACACCTATGTAAGTATGTATGTATGTATGTATGTATGTATGTATGTATGTATGTATGTATGTATGTATGTATGTATGTATGTATGTATGTATGTATGTATGTATGTATGTTCTGAATGCCTGGAATATCGTGTCTAAAAACAGTCGCTATTTGCAAAGACTAGTCAATTCCATGCCCACTCGAATGCAAGATGATCGAGATAAGAGGAAGATAGACTAAATATTGAATTGTGGCTTTTTGTTTTGTTTTTTGAACGCTTAAATGTTTGAATGTTTTAAGGCCGACGCCAGTAAATTTGTTTAGTTTATGCCAAGAAAGATATTTTTATTGAGAATAAAATCTTTTTTCTTTCCATTTGCAGCCACAATATCATAATGATAAAGTAATGGCATAATATATTAATGAACCTGATGTTAATTACTAAAATAATCGTAAAAGAGAAAGGAGCCATTATGTCTAGTTTGTCTCTCTCAAAAACAGAACAAAAAAGAACATAAAAACCACGAGGTTGTAGTCGAACGCAGGACCTCATGAATAAGAGGCCTGAACGCTACCATTATGCTATCGAATAACACACAGTATACTTCAATTATAACTGTAGATATCAGGCAACGTGGTGCAACAACATGTAACATCGCCTGTCTCCGAATTGTAGCGAAGATACCCGAAGGGAACTTTGTTTCAGGAGAGCGGCCACTTTGTCTTTTGACAGCTGTACAAGAATTTCGCAGTATTTAATCCAAATAAAGTCAGGTATTACACATACGAACAACGTAATTTTCACACCAAAAATAATATTACACTTTAAGTCGCACGTGAATTATGTGTGAAGTGTCCCATAGTCATTGTTTTAAATTTATTAATGCAATTACACTACATTTTAGAGAAATATATGTTACTCTTTATGCATTACAACTAATTTATATGGTTGAAACGCCACCCTCCGTGATCGGGGTAAGCGAGTCACATGGTCTGCCTATATTAAATCACGATGGCAGTGACACAGTCTATTGTTCCTAGTACTCACAGCGCTCCAAGCGGCGAGCAATTATCGCGAGAAATGCAAAAAATCATCCCACGCTTCGCAACTGTATATACTAAACTGTGATATTACGATTCTATGCAACTGTTATTTTTTGTATTTTAAGAGGGAACACTCGAATATCTCTTTCTCTGTGTCACTGGCTGAACGAAGAGAGGTTATGGATGGATCTTAGGATAATGCACAGTTCCCTGATGTAAATGGGGTCCTGGATCGTACACACATTCCTACTAATCTTCTGTATCCTTTTCCTTTATGGATATTTTGCCTTTTTATATCATATATTTAGATCTAGTAATTAAGTCTATCGATACTTCAACTTCACATTGAGATATAATCATTTTTTCATTCAATTCTTCATTTTGTACGATTTTAACCTAACAGCACTGAAAAACAAAGAAATGCAACTCGCAAACATAACAGCGCCCAAAGGCAAACAAATGCAACGTGAAAATGTAGAACACGTTCATTTCCATGTAGAACGGAGTAAGCGCAGTCGTTTTTAGACGTTGACTATTATCTTTGCAGACTATGGATGTTTTCCTTTAGTCATTTTGTAGAAACAGTTTACCATCATAGACTTTAAAATAATAATAATAATAATAATAATAATAATAATAATAATAATAATAATAATAATAATAATAATAATAATAATAATAGTAATCCGTGGCGCTACAGCCCGTGAAGGGCCTAGACCGACCAGCTGGCTGCTGGCCTCACGCCCACATGCCGAAGCAGAGGTGGACGATCATCCAACCAGAATGGAGGTATCGTGTGGTTAGCACGATGATCCCCCCAGCCGTTACAGCTGGCATTCGCAACCGGATTTCGCTACCTATCGTAGCTCCCCAAGTGCATCACGATGCTGGGTGGGCACCGGTCCCATACACTGGCCGAAATTTCATGAGAAAATTTCTTCTCCCACGAGGACTCGAACCAGCGCGCGTTCGGTAACGCGAGTCCTAGGCAGGATGCCTTAGACCGCGACGCCACGGCGCGTAACATCATAGACCTTACTCTGGTTAAATAAGGTGTCAGCTAACCATGTTTACGTAATCGGTGATTATGAATGGTGCACAGAAATTACATTTTAACCACGGTTACTGTTTAACCGTCGTTTCTCAACCTATGATTACTGCGCTTTTAACAGAGATTGATGCACTTCGCCATAACACTGGAATCAATACAAATTGTCGATAAACGTGACGGTGGCTTATATAATGTAGGTGCAGTAATAAGAGTATCTCAGAAGGCCTTGGTAACCACGGAAACTGGTGCATGTCAGCGCTATTCTCTTCGGAACACTCCAAGAAAACGACCTAGAGGGCACTGGGAAATCACCGGGCGAGGCTTCGAGATGTTCTTCTTCCAGAGATAGGTTTTCTGTTTGCTAGGTCCTTCCTCTGGGACCTGCAGGGAAGCCAACTGTCCAAAGAGAGGCTTTAAGTGTGATATACGAGTTCTGAAGCTTCTCTCTCTTCCCGATTCCATTTCCAGCAAATAGAGTTTCATAACCAGGCGACACAAAATGACGTTCACTTAAAGGTAGTACCTCAATCAATGTGCCAACTTATATCAATATCGCAATCAATGTCCGACCAGCCAACGGCGTGGCTCAGTCGGCTAAGGCGCTTTCCTGACGATCAGGAGTTGCGGGCGCGAGTTCGATTCCCGCTTGGGCTGATTACCTGGTTGGGTTTTTTCCGAGGTTTTCCAAAACCGTAAGGCAAATGTCAGGTAATCTGTAACAAATCCTCAGCCTCATCTCGCCAAATATCATCTCGCTATCACCAATTCCATCGATGCTAAATAACCTCGTAGTTGATACAGCGTTTTTAAACAACCAAGTAAAAAGATGTCCGACCTTCTGACAGTATTTTACAGTGTAAACTATATACAGTAGCGTGCAAATTAATCCGAACACGACATATTTTTACGTTTTCTGTCATTGTTGGCCTCACAGCTACTCATACCGCTTTAATTGACATCTGTTGTACGTGTAATTCCATTGTTGAAGGTCTGTCATTTTTTTTTACAATATGTGACATTTTTCCTGTTGTTTTGTACTTATAAGCATTTCAGTTGTGTTGAAGACTTAATACTGCAATCCTGTGTACATTCTGTCGTCTTCACAAATGGATACAACTCCACGAAAACGGTCTAAAATTATAACATTAGCAGAGCATTCTTCTATGACACAGAGGCAAATTGCTGCAGAATGTCACATCGGTTTGGCTACTGTTAATTCGATCATAAATCGATACAGGGAGACTGGATCCATCACACCCCAGAAAAAAGGAAACTGTGGCCGGAAAAAGTAGACTTCACCTGCAGATGATCGTTTAATTGTCAGGAAAAGTAAATTAAATCCTAGACTAACTGCTGTCGACTTAACCCGCGAGTTAATGGCTACCACTGGGGCGAATATTCACGTCACAACAGTGCGGCGTAGGCTTTTGGAAGCTGGACGAAGGGCTCGTAACCTATTAAGAAGCAACTGCTAACCCGTGTTATGTGCAAAAAACGCTTAATGTGGGCAAAATTACATCGACACTGGACAGTGAATGACTAAAAGAATGTACTTTTTTCCGATGAGTCTCATTTCGAGGTCCACGGACACCGTGTTTCTTACGTACGGAAAGGATCCGAAAAAGTAACAGCAGCTCATCTCCAACAAGCACCCAAATACCCTCTTAAAGTAATGTTTTGGGGTTGTTTTACAGATGAAGGGCCTGGAGCATTAATACCTATCAAGGGAATGATGAATTCTGACAAATATATTCACTTATTGGAAACCAGAATCGTACCCCAGCTGCAAAAATCATTTCCGGATGGCAGAGGTGTGTTCCAACAAGACCTGGCACCATGCCATACGTCTCGAAAAACTACAGAATTCTTCAACAAGAAGAATATTCAGGTACTCCCCTGGCCAGGCAACTCACCCGACATTAACCCCATTGAGAACTTGTGGTCAATTTGCAAAAGAAGAATGCAAAAAATGGATTGTTCTACAAAGGAGAAGATGATTTCTGCCCTCATTGGTGTATGGTTTCGCGATGAAGAAATGAATATTTGTGGGAAATTAGTGGAATCCATGCCAAATCGTCTCATAGTTGTTATTAGGAACAAGGGAGGCCACATAGATTACTGAGGTATGTCTTATATCCTTTTTTATCCCGTTTGAGTGTTTTTGCATAAGTAATCACGTTGTTCGGATTAATTTGCACGCTACTTAATAAACTTGTTTTTAAAAATAATAATAAAAACAAAAACGTGACAAGAATGCGATACATAATTTTCCTATTATACGTTTTACTGTTTCACAACAATTCAGTTTAATGGTTATTAGAGGAGAAAAATTCGTTCCGGCGCCGGGGATCGAATCGGGTCCTTGGTACCAAGTGCTCTAACCACTGAGCTACTCCAGTGAGGAGGATGATTCGATCCGATGCTGTGGATTGAACTTCGGAGTAGCTCAGTTGTTAGAGCATTGGTACGTAGAATCAAGGGCCCGGGTTCGATCCCCGGCGCCGGAGCGAGTTTTTCTCCTCTAATAACCACTGTTACCATAACAGATATATTCTGTAGGACCAAAAATATTAATCTTTACTTAATCAATTCAGTTCGTTTCTCATGCTGCAAATTTATTAGTGTGTAGTTCATTTTCATGAAATATTATTCAAAAGTTACACAGACTGCCTCCGTGGTCTGTTGGTCAGCATGCTGACTTCCAGATCAGGAGGTCCCGGGTTCGATTCCTGGACTCGATTTTCGGTGAATTTTTCTTGAAGAAGAGGAATTCCCTGGGTGTCTAGAGTCTGGAAATTTGTGTGAATGTGATTGTGAGTGTGCCGGGTTAATATTAATTAACCAATCATCACAAATATAAAAATACATCAGGACTGTCGCTGGGTAGTAACCTGAAAACACGTTTCAGCGTCACATTGTTGACAAGTAACTCCATCAGTTAGCACAACCATAAAGCATCTAATAGATGCTATAGAGTTACCAACAACGAAAGGAAAAAAAAAAAAGTTACACACATAATTTACTAAGCACCCCAACAAAAGGATGAATATTCTTTTCTCGAATTGCACAACAAGAAATTCCCATTATTACAAAAAACTAAGTAATTTGATAAGCCTATAAACTTATCGGACTGGATATGAATCATTCTATAGCCTATACAGCAGTAAAAATAAGTTTTTTTTTGTGCACTCGTGATGGAACGAGTTGCGTGTCAACTATGATGCATAGCTAAGCCGACCCCAACATCTGCCACTACGTTTTTAGTTTCTTTTTCTTTTTTTTTTTAATTTACTTTACAAAAAACAGTAATTTATGTAACTTGTGTATAATCTTGGTAATTATGACACGAGTAAATATTTAGCGTGAGAACGTAAGCAAGATGAAGATTATACACATGTTACATACAACGTTTTATGCTATTCTAGCATTAAAATATGTAAAAAAAACTATTATAAATTTACAAAATGTTATATTATGACGTAGTAGAGACGTGAGTACTAGATATGACGTTATATATTACATGGTTGCTAAGTAACAGTTTGTAAGACAATGTTATTTTGTTGTTGTTTTGAACCTCTTTCTTACAGATACGTTATTGTGTTGTGAAGGCGGTGATGACGTCATGGAATGCTAGTTGCTAGGTTACTGGCACCAGTGCCAGAATTAGGCCAATTGTGCGCGATTTATAGCGTCGCAACAAGCGTGTTTTAATGCTAGGATTGCATTTGTTTTTTCTCTTTTGTTCGCGAACTGTCTTTATTCAGTGTTATTTGAAAGAATATATTAAGATGATTTACCAACGCACTGAGAAGTTTTAACATTTCGCAGGGTATTCTCAATGCTGTACAGTCTCTCGAAGACAAGTTGTTAAATTTATGACTGAAGAAAATAAATGCCTTTTATATTTTGATTGTATATTATTTCATTCCTTGATACGTATTCTTCCATCATGTAAATCTCATTCTTAACAGTTTTAGCTATCTCAGAAGTGCCTTTATTTTTAACAACCCTATGTATTCATATTAACTACTAGTTTTCCAGTTTTATTTTGCTTTTCTTGTGCTGAATGAAATGAATCTCTCCCGGCAGATGTCAACGGGTAGCCTAAATTGAAACAAACGGCAGCATCCCAGGTATCCGCATAGTAAATTGAAGTCACAGGTCTTAGTTGTTGCAAGGAGATAATTGTTGATAATTATTTCTGTTTCCATGCTGTACTACAAATGGATAACAGCAGCACAAAGTATTTTCTCAAAAGTAGAGCAGTACTAGAACGTCATTCATAGCATTTCATTTTACAGCGTTTGGCTAGGGACAAGGTAGTCTAGGTGTTTTCATAGTGTGCAATGCTGATTTTAAGTGGTTATTTCTCCGAAAGTATAATAGTACATTATGCAACGAACCTATAATGGTAGTAATTAAGACGCAGGTATGTTTGTTTATGAAACGAGCGCAAGCGAGTTTCATTATTTTCATACGAGCGTCTTAATTTCCATTATAGGCAAGTTTCATACGACTTTTTATGCTCGACCATATTTCTAACTTGAAATTATTCAAAATTAAGTCATCTTATGGTTATGTGCGAACTAATCTGAATTGTGAGATGTGCGCAGATGCGAAAGTATTGATTTTTTCCGAGGCCGAATGTCATTGACCTTGGCACAGAATAAGAATAAACATTAGTCTGATATAACCTGGAAAATGATTTAGAATTGAAAAACGAGATGACAAATTGAATTTATTTGAATATTATTTACAATTAACGCTAATATTATAGTAACAGAACATAATCTTCTGGGACAGTATTGGATTTCCAGGCTCCGTGACTTTTCGCTAATTGTCTTTCGATTGCATATCCGAGAATAATCGATACTTGCGGTTTTATAACGGTACAAAGGTGACTTGTCAATGGCTGAACACCTGAACTTTAATGAATAGGTGTACTTTAATGAGGTGCATTAAAGGGCTACTGCCAGGTGTATAATTACTACATTTCGGCATGGTCGAGCATAAAAGTTATTTTCAAATTTTTACATGTTACTCTACATGCTTTTAGGATTATATTCGTGATTCGTTTGTTATATTAACTGCTATAATTGAATTTAAAAAAAAATGTAATCACATGAAAAAGAAAAAAAATGTTAAATTCATGTACAGCTGTCAAAAGAAAAAGTGGCCGCTCTCCTGAAACAAAGTTCCCTTCGGGTATCTTCGCTACAATTCGTAGACAGGCGATGTTACATGTTGTTGCATCACGTTGCCTGATATCTACAGTTATAATTGAAGTATTCTGTGTGTTATCGATAGCATAATGGTAGCGTTCAGGCCTCTTATTCATGAGGTCCTGCGTTCGACTACAACCTCGTGGTTTTTATGTCCTTTTTTGTTCTGTTTTTGAGAGAGACAAACTATACATAATGGCTCCTTTCTCTTTTACGATTATTTTAGTAATTAACATCAGGTTCATTAATATATTATGCCATTACTTTATCATTATGATATTGTGGCTGCAAATGGAAAGAAAAAAGATTTTATTCTCAATAAAAATATCTTTCGTGGCATAAACAAAACAAATTTACTGGCGTCGGCCTTAAAACATTCAAACAATTAAGCGTTCAAAAAACAAAACAAAAAGCCACAATTCAATATTTAGTCTATCTTCCTCTTATCTCGATCATCTTGCAGCCGAGTGGGCATGGAATTGACTAGTCTTTGCAAATAGCGACTGTTTTTAGACACGATATTCCAGGCATTCTGAACATACATACATACATACATACAACATAGGTGTTCTGTCCATGGGCAGGTCTTTCATTGCAAACCCAGCAATCTCCAATCTTTCCTATTTTCTGCCTTCCTCTTAGTCTCCGCATATGATTCACATATCCTAATGTCGTCTATTATTCTTTTCAACCAGAGACCCAACCAGTTACTTTTTCTCTTTCTAATCAGTTTCAGCATCATTCTTTCTTCACTCACTTTTTCAAACACAATTTTATTTCTTATTCTATCTGTCCACTTCACACGCACCGTTCTTCTCCACATCCACATTTCAAATGCTTCAATTCGTTTCTCTTCATTTCGTCGTAAAGCCATGTTCCTTCCCAATACAATGCCACACTCCACACAAAGCACTTCACTAGTCTCTTCCTTAGTTCTTTTTCCAGAGGTCCGCAGAAGATCCTTCTTCTTCTATTTAAAGCTTCCTTTGTTCATGTTTGCAGTTTTTCTTGGGAAGGATAGGCCTAAATGCGGTAACATCCCGTTGCTTTCCGCACACCACTATCTCTTTCGCACCTTATTAAATTCCAGGGGGCCCAAGCGTGGAGATGAGGAGAGTGGATTTGACTAATTGGGCCCTCCGGACTTCACCGAAAGTCACGACAAGGGTTAAATATTAATTCTATCAGGATGTTTGACCCTATCAGAGATCGGGAAATCTCAATTAGCCTTTGCCCGCCGCATCCTGGACTAGCTTCTACGAATCATCAGAAAATCTTAGAGTGTGATTGGGCCAATTTTTCCGAAAATGTTTCCACATTTTCGCCCTCGTAGCTCAGCGGACGAACGTCGGAATTTAGATGTCAACGTCTCACGTTCAATTCCTCGTTACTCCTTTTCATTCTATTGTGGTTCAAGATAGTATAATGTAATAATCCAAAAAGAAAAACTGATAGCAGTATTATGCAACTGGATTTTTCCAAACCTAATATTAAATTTATGTTATTTATATCGCTAAAGGACGATTACAATATAAGTAACTTGAATATTATTTATACAGTATCACTAAAGAACGATAACACAATATAAATGATAAATATCGGTTTGTTTAATTAATATAATATATTATATAATACGTATTTAATTATCTAAATAAAATAACCTATTTTACAAAGAATGATCGTTATTTGTGTTATAATAATTACCTACATAAAATACAGATTATTTATATTGCGAAAGAACAATAACAATATAAATAACTTGAATATTATTTTATAATGCTAATGAAGGAAAACAGAATATAAATGATAACTTGAATATTATCTATATCGCTAAAGAACGATAACAATATAAAAAACGTGAATATTATTCATATCGGAATTTCACAGATTTATTACAGATGTATTTAAGAAATTGTAGAAGAATAGTAATTAGTAACAGTGTCCTATTTATTCTTCTTGGAGCCAAATTTGTAACTTTTGAAAGTGTGGTTATTATGTTGAAGTGTATGTGTTGCAACGGATGCTTGATTTGTTATGTATGTGAGTCAGTTATGGGATGCTTGATGTCGTCGCAATGTCGTAATTATAGTTTGATTGTGTTTGTGTGACTATTGTGTATTAATTTATGATGTATGGTACGGAAAGCTGCATATTTGTGTTATAGAAGTGTTACGTATGTGTGTTGTTAATGTTTTTGTATGTTTCAAATTGATACCTGATATTTGTTTTGCAATTACAATGCCTAATTTACGGATTGTTTATGTTTTGTTTACATCGCGTAAGCTAATTTAATTTTCTTTTCCATTTCTCTTTATGCTTATCTTTTTTGTGTATAAAACTATAGCCCTAACATACATATGTAAAATAGGGCTAACCCCCATTGGAAATACTGTAGCTACAATAGTAATAATTATTATTCATATCGTTATAAAACGATAACAGAATACAAATGATGACTTGAATTGTATTCATATCTCTAAAGAACGATAACAAAATATAAATAACGTGATATCCATCAAGAACGATAACTGGATATAAATGATAATTTGAATATCATTTACATCGGTAAAGAACGATTAAAAAATACAATGAAAACTTGAAGAAGGCGCGAACCCAGAACCTTTGAATCACTAAACAAGCACTCTACCGCTGGTCTGCGAGGAGCAGATATGGAACACTTTCATAGTTCCGGAACTGCTTGTAAAAGCACATGCATCGTGTAACATCGCCGCGACCCGAAGTGGACTTTGAAAATATTCGCTGTTCACGAGTGCGGCCACTTTTTTTTTTTTTTTTTTTTTTTTTTTTTTTGACAGCTGTACCTTTCTCTTGAAAACTAGTTAATGCATATGGCTAAAAATTTTTCATACATATCTGCAATACACTTATCTACTTTCACTAGCAAAATTATACATGTACCTCGATTTGATCAATTAATATATATATATATATATATATATATATATATATATACACATATACATATATACTTCTATAAAAATTCTATCGAGAAAAACCTGTAATTTTCAACACAAAAATATATCTAAATCTTGTAATACATTTTATATCAATATAAAAGTGCTACCATTAAGTCATTATATGATATACAATGACCTCCAAAGTTTAAGCTCTGTAACACTAATAGGTTCTGAGATAAAGGTGCATATATACATAAAAATGATGTTTAAATAAAACGTTTAAAAATTAACATCAATTTCTGACTTACTTACAAATTTACACTAATTATAATATTACCACTACTATTTAGGCCTACATCATTACCGTTATTTACAACACTATCACTACTGGTATTTACTGTACATCATGCATAACGTTTTCACTTTCACATTTCAGTGAAGTGCGTGGCACTACAGTACTGACTTAATTAAAAACTGTTTTTTGTAGGTTAGACACATCGCAACATTATAAAACTATATATATATATATATATATATATATATATATATATATATATATATATATATATATATATTCTTGATCAGGAAGATGCAGAGAATTTATTTTCGTTAAAAACAAAAAATTCAATTTTTTTTATGATTCTGAGTTGTATGATTCGTTCTCTATCAGAAATGCTGTTAACGCTTATTTAAGTGAAAATCTCGAAATTCATTTCTTTGTAGTCTATCAATAATTGTTCAAGAATATTTTTTCCAATGAAAAAATAAACATCGGTGTTACAAAGATGACACTGACTTTCTCACAATGCGTTTCGCAGCTTAGTTCTTTTATCTGGTTGGCAATTATATTAAAACGTATCGTTTATTGTCTTAAACTATTGGTAAAAACATAAAAATGAAATCAATTTTCTACACACGAATAATAAGTTGAGTCCACCGCTGTGGAGTAACGGTTAGCATGACTGACCGTGGAACGAGCGGGTCCGAGTTCAAATCCTGGTTGGGATAAGTTACACAGTGCAATGCGAACATGCGAAAAAAAAACCGTATTCACTTACTCGTCAGTATCGAGAACCGGTTATAGACTGCCTTAATCTCTAATTTAAGTGAAAAGATGTCGTTTATGCTTCCAAGCTAATTGGTCACTGACATCGGCAACACAGATACTATTTCGTTTAGTTTTGAGAACAGAGGATTCGCCGTCCATTGTTGTAATCGGCTTGCAGGTAATTTTATGACCGGTCATAAACAGCGGTATTCCATTTCCCGAATGTTGAAAGATTTTTAAGCCTGAAAAATTCTCGGTCATTAAAAAATATGTGGCTCGATCACTGATATTTCCTACACTGATCTTATTACGTTAAATTTTAGAATTTAGAGCTCAGAGACGACCTGGATCTGGGCTCTTCGACACAATCACGACAATTATTCTCATAAGAGTATTTTCCACTATAAAACACTCACTCGTCAAAAATATTTAGAACAGTTAAATGACAAATTCCAGGAGAATATCTCGTGACACAGTATAATTGGGCGGAGTTATCCAATAAGAGACCAAGTGCCATAAATCTCTTTCGAGATTGCTATTAAAATACATCTGTTTTTGATAAAACATTCTATACAAAAAGTATTACAACATTCATACTATTACAAAAATAGCACAAATAATACGAAAAAAGTCTAACCGGTTTTTAATAAGAGATCAGCAGTTGAATTAACATTTCAAAGCAAAATAAATAAATTAATTTTATGCATATTTAATGATAAAACACACATGTTTGGGTCGATAATACAGTGTTAATTGATTCGATGAAATACATTAAAGGTGATATCTTACAGTTGTATGAACACTTATAAATTCGTTGAGGAATATTATTAAGACATGTTTCGGAGAATGCTTCTCCATCTTCAGTGACAAATACTACGACGAGGTGGTTCAGATGTTCGAACCGTGTTCTTGTGTGTGTGGTTAGTCTTCTTTAAGCCGAAACATGTCTGACTAATATTGCTCAACGCATTTATAAGTGTTCATACAACTGTAAGATATCACGTTTAATGTATTTCATTTATTTTTATGCAATAAACGAATTTTTGCTTATAAATAGCAGCAAAATTCAGATATCGCATTCTTGATTTTTACCGAGTTAAATTAGCCTACCATCAACAGATATGTGCAAATATCTCTTTTTCTTTCTCAAATTGTCGGTAGGTCTATTATTGCGTAGCTCCGCCCAATTGAAGCCAGGGCCTGGTACCGGACCGCGGCCCAACGGTTGAGAAACACTGCTCTAGGGTTCATTGTCATCCATTCTGCACACGTTCCAATAGGTATTCTGCACTGTTCACAGGTGTGTCATACACGATGGTCTTCAAGCGAGCCCGCAGATAAAAATCTGTTGTATTTGCGATCTGGCTGGCCATGGCAGTACTTATGCCATCGTGTCTAGTCCACCGCTGAGGATTTTGTTCATTGAAAAGAATATCTAACGAAACGGGAGGGATGTAATTGGACTCCACTGCGCATAAAACAATTTTTTTCACATTCATTTGTTGGTGCTCTTCCGGAAACAAAAAGTAAACGATCGTGTTGACTGTCTGGAATAGGAAGTATAGCTGGCACATAATATTCCTTTTAGATGCCTCTGCATGCTAAAAACTAGCCGCGTAACTACATAATTTCTTTTGATACCCGCAAATAACATAAGAGTTGAAATAATAATAATAATAATAATAATAATAATAATAATAATAATAATAATAATAATAATAATAGCCTAATGTGTCCCTTGAAGGGCAAAGGCCTCCTGCTAGAGGGTAGCTCTGTTTCACTAACGCGGTGAGCTACTCCGCATTAGGTTGTGTCTAGTGTTTCTTTGTCTGGTTGGAGTTGATTTCGCTGTCACTTTGATTAATTTGATTTCACTAACACTTTTATTATATTGAATGCACCATCACTGAGTCAACTTGGGATGTTGTTTGTGGCTGGCACTGTCTTCGTTTGTAGTCGACTTCCAATTGTTCTCCATGTTCCCATGCTTCTTGCTATTCTGGACCATTGCTGGCCTGCTTGTGTTGTGTAGAAGTCTGCCCACCTCTTCCTTGGTCTGCCTCTGTGCCGGTCTCCTGTGCGCGGGTCCCACATGGTGGCTCTGTATGTCCATCTTTCGTCTTTCATCCGCGCGATGTGGCCTCCCCGCTTCCACTTCAATTTGTTTGCTCTTTGTGTGACGTTTGTTGTTGATGCCATTTGGGACAGCGAATCATTGGAAATTCTGTCTCTCATAGTTATTCCCAATATCTTTCGTTCCATTTTCCTTTGGCATATTTCTAGCGTATTCATCTGTCTGTTTGTTGTCGACCATGTTTGGCATCCATAAAGTAGTGTTGGGTAGACGCAGGTTTGTAGTACTTCGAATTTGAGTCTTCTGCTGATTGTCTTATCCAGAAGTATGAACTGGAGGGACCAGAAGGATTTCCAAGCTAAGGATATTCTTCTTCTTATTTCTTTTCCAGTCTTGTCTTTAAAGGAAATTAGTTGGCCTAGGTATGTGTATTCCGTTGCATATGGTAGCGTTGTTCCGTCAATTGAGATGGGGATTTCTTGTCTGTTTGTCATCAGCTGTGTTTTTGTCATGTTCATTGATAGACCTGCGGTTTTGCTTTGTGTACAGAGTTGTTGGAGCATTGACTGTAGTTCTTCTGGTGTTTTTGCGAACAGGACTACGTCGTCCGCGAATCTTAGGTCTGTTAGGCGTCTTCCGTTTATGTTTATTCCCTGTTGCTTGTTCCAGTTCATTTTTCTGAATACATTTTCCAAAACGCTTGTAAAGAGTTTGGGAGAGATTGGGTCACCTTGTCGTACTCCACGTTCTAGACGAAATGATTGGCCTTCTTTTTCTGTTCTTACCTTAGCAAAGTTTTGTCTATATATATTGCTCAATAGACGAATGTATTTGCCTTCCACTCCCTGTGTCGACAAGGCCTGCAGAATGCTTCTGTGTTCGATTGAATCGAAAAGTTGAAATACAAATGTTTAATATTAAAAATAGTCTTCGAAAGAAGTGAATGGTTGAACAGGTCCTCACACTATTTTTTTTTATTTCATATATTATATTCCTTAGATCTTACACTTGCAATGAATCTTTAAGATGTGGAACAAGTCAAATTTTTACAAGATTACAATTAAAATTTTTACAATTTTTTTACAATTTCAATTTCAATTTTTGGCGAGATATAGTGAGATGAAGTGAGGCCGAGAATTCGTCAACAGATTACCTGGCATTTGTCTTATGGTTGGGGAAAACCTCGGAAAAAACCCAACCAAGTAATCAAACGGGGATGGATTGAAGTGAGGCCGAGGACTCGCCATAGACCACCCGACATCAGTACCACGGCTGGGGTAAACGTCGGAAGAAACCAATCAATCAGACCAAATGGGGGATCCAACCTAAGCCCGAGCGCAGCTCCGGACCAGCAGGCCAGCGAGTCTGCCGACTGAGCTACATCGATGCCTCTACTAAAAATATACAGTACATAGCCAATCAGATTATTAAATTTACAAACCCAAACGATTATTCATCGGCTGAGCTATAAAATATAATACATAGGAAGTAAGTTAACTCAATTGAAAGGCATAAACAATTCAATCAGTTGAGATATACAGAAATTGATAATACATATTTATTTATTTATTTATTTATTTATTTATTTATTTATTTATTTATTTATTTATGCCTATAACAGGGCAAAGCCCCAATTACAATAGACAGTACATATATTCGTTTACAAAAATAAAAACATAGATAACATGAAAAAAGACATGAAACAGATATAAGTGTAAATACAAATTAAAATGGAAAATGAGAAAAGGAAAGAAGAAAAAGAACAGACAAATAGTTACTACCTAAATAAAAGATAAAGATATAGATATAAATGAAAAATACAAAAATAAAATAAATTAAAAATAGTTAAATATAGATATCATAGCCAAAAATGTAAAATGTAGCTATAATTCGCTTCAGTATATTAAAAAGAAAATGTTTGTATTCCATGTAAGAAATGCAGAAATCTAGATCTCATGTTTTATATATTTCATTGAAATTTGAACACATTTTTAACACTGGTGAATTTTTATGTGGTGAAGTGTTTGGTTTTTTATAATATAATAATTGACGATTTCTTAAATGTGATGTTCTAGCGTTAATCTGGATTTGTGATAATATTTCGCTATTATCCAGTAGACCGTTGAATATTTTATATAATAAAAGTTGTTCAGCAAGTAATCTACGACTGGCAAGAGATATTAAATTAAATTCAGCAAGTAGATTGTTGTACGAAATTTTGTTATGGAGGGCTGAACAATGATATCGTGCAAATTACTTCAATTTGCAAACATAAACAATTCATCAATAGAACTATACAGATTACTATTCAATTTAAAGCATATACAATTCATCAGCCAAACTATACTAACATATACAATACAAAGTAAATAGATTAATTCAATTTACAAGCATACTATCGTTAAGCTACACAAAATTGTACAATTCATATCAAGTAGATTAATTCAATTTATAATCATAAACAATTCATCATTTGAACTATATAGACTATTATTCAATTTACAGCATATACAATTCATCAGTTAAGCTAAACAAAAATACAAGTCTCTCGTGGCTCCGACTTAAAGAACGTAGAACTTTACACTCTTTGTCTTTACTCTTTCGAATTCTGCACACCTCAACACCAAATTACCTTTCGTCTCGTTTCTTCTATCTATACTCTAACCACGACGTAAATACCAGATCACTTATCTGTGGCACGCTAAGTATACCTCTTCATAGAACATCTTGTTATTCATCATCTTTTACAATATCCACCTCGCGTCAATGGAATTCCTTGTCACAAAGTATTAGGGGCTGCAAGACAATAAACACCTTTAAGAACAGCTTAAAAGATAACCTTATTAGCATTTCACTCCAATCATACTGATTTAAACTATCACTGACTACATTGTTACTTTTTTCTTTAGACATCATCCTGATTGTGCTGTATTTTAATTGTCTCGTAATAATCTCTTTCTATTATCTAATATTATTTGAAATATATTAACATTCTATGTATTTTAGTTTAATTCTGCTACACAGTTTATTTCAGTGTTTAATTAATAGTTCATAGTATTTTGTTGTTTAATTTGTAAATAACTTTTGTATACATGTAACTCTCATCTAAATCAAATTGTTGGATTCTTTGTAAGTTCATGCATATGTATATACACTTTTTGCTGGTTGAGTGGAAGAGAAGGCCTTACGGCTTTAACTCTGCCAGCTAAAATAAATCATTATTATTATTATTATTATTATTATTATTATTATTATTATAAACAGATTAAATCAATATAAAAACATATTTTAGATGTACTATATACAATTGTACATTTCAGATCAAGTAGAATAATTCAATTTACAAGCATAAACAATTCATCAGTTGTGTATAAGGTATGAGTATGTAGAAATTTGGTTAATTCTTTTCTAAATCTTTTTTCATGGTCCTTCAAAGCTTTAAGATAATTAGGCAGTGCACTGAAGACTATAATAGATGAGTAGCGAACTCTTTTTTTAAGAAGAAAACAATAGCAAGACAGTAACTGCTGAGCTGCATTTGCCCAGGAAAACGAGGAAGAGGACGTTCAAGGAAGAGTTGGCAGGTTGGAATTCAGGAAGCTTGACCTAGGTTTACAACTGGGAATGTGGCTGGATCGAAATGAATGAAAAATACGAATCGGAATAATTCAGTATACATTATAAAGAGATCCCATAAATGAACCCAATTTCGAAGGAAAGTGAAGCCCAGGCATGGTTCCCACTGACTATCAGATACTGAATATAAATAAATCCGTCCAAACGTTTCGGAGAAAATACAGTTGGACAGATAATAGAACTATATAGATGGTTGTCCAAAAAAAATAAAAATAAAAACATGTATCAGAAATGCTGAAAATGTAGATCTCAGCTAAAATTTCTAAATACAGTCAACTCTGGATATAGTGAAGCTCTGCATACTTGCATATATTTCGTTCACTGCATCTGAGGTTCACTAAATCCGAAGTGTCTCCCCTAACCTTAAATGACAGAAATGAATGAAATTGTGAACAAGAAAATAAAATATTATACAGTAATTAAAATATTTCATTTTTGTGGAATGGATTACACTATGTAGTTACTCACAGTTGATTTACTTAAACTATGCTGTCGAACGACGTCCGCTTGCGAAAGACCACGCTCGATGTCACTTATAATATTCACTTTATTTTCCAAAGAAAACACTTTACGCTTCGACATTTTTATACAGTACATTCACTGTTCGAACACTAGAAACAGACTGATCAGGTAGAAAAGACAAACGCTGTTACGGTGTGACTGTGTACTCCCAAGTCACTTAATGGAAATTGGGAGGGGGTTGATGGAGTTTGAAAACCATCGGAATCTTACCTTCATTTACGCTCTGGACATAATGTCCTTCCCATTTTAATAAAAGAAGGCAATTTCATTTTCCGTTGTTTCGTTGCTATCCGTCATAATGGAAATGTTTCAGAGAACAAATGGCAACTCTTTGATGGTGGAGGATTAGAAATAACAGCAGAGTAGTGTGCCTGAGAACAGAATGGCAACCCTTCGACGGTGGAGTGAGGCAAGGTCGTCACGCGTTGCCTGGATTTACAGTACAGCTCATTGTCTAGGAATCACTAATCCTACCTTTGTCCTTTGACTAAAGGAGTAAGAAACTTAGAATGTTGCTCTCAGCACATTCTTTCAATTGTATACAAGGTCTGACTTCAAATAAGAATTTGTCAGGATACAACTTTTGTAACTTTAATTTTTAAGGTTCACTATAACTGAAGCGAAGGTTCACTATAAATGGAAATATTAATGTACTTTTCAATGTATATGGGTCGGGGCTAACGATTTAGGTTCATTATAGCCGAATGTTCATTATAACCGAAGCGAAGGTTCACTATAAATGGAAATATTAATGTACTTTTCAATGTATATGGGTCGGGGCTAACGATTTAGGTTCATTATAGCCGAATGTTCACTATAACCGAAGCGAAGGTTCACTATAAATGGAAATATTAATGTACTTTTCAATGTATATGGGTCGGGGCTAACGATTTAAGTTCATTATAGCCGAATGTTCACTATAACCGAAGCGAAGGTTCACTATAAATGGATATATTAATGTACTTTTCAATGTATACGGGTCGGGGCTAACGGTTTAGGTTCATTATAGCCGAATGTTCATTATAACCGAAGCGAAGGTTCACTATAAATGGAAATATTAATGTACTTTTCAATGTATATGGGTCGGGGCTAACGATTTAGGTTCATTATAGCCGAATGTTCACTATAACCGAAGCGAAGGTTCACTATAAATGGAAATATTAATGTACTTTTCAATGTATACGGGTCGGGGCTAACGATTTAGGTTCATTATAGCCGAATGTTCACTATAACCGAAGCGAAGGTTCACTAAAAATGGAAATATTAATGTACTTTTCAATGTATACGGGTCGGGGCTAACGATTTAGGTTCATTATAGCCGAATGTTCACTATAACCGAATTCACTATATCCAGAGTTGACTCTATTTTTATAAACAATATTTTCTCTTATTCTTGGTAAAAAGTAACGACGGCTTATATCACGGCCAGTGTTATAAAAAAGACTAATAATTTTGCGAGATAATATCGATCGGCATTCTTACAACTGATAATGTCTGAATAAGGTAGGTCATGTAAAGGGAAACTTCTACGATGCCTATGGCCATGTTGTTACCATGGAAACAACTTAGTAATTAGAGCGAATATGCGTTATTATTCCAGAGAACTCATTAACAAACTTTTAACTTCTATTTCTCATGACAGCTTGGAATGACAAAGGAATTTGAAGCAAATAACAGTTTGCAGAAAGGGGAAAGCGGACACTGAGTATCTTCACCATTCACAAAAAGGGTTTCCATGTTATTACTACCCTCCTTTGTTTCCGCTTTGCGTCGCAAATAATGAACGGCACCATTTCAGCGACTCATATTACTGATATATTTTACGATGTAAATATCAAAATGACTAAAAAGTTATAGAACAAGTTTGATGCTGCGTAAAATCACGGACATGGATTCGATTATAGGCCAGCACATTAATGTTTCTCTGTTGTCAATGTGTCGTCATGTTCACTTGGACAAAGAAGCCCCAAATTTGGGCTTAAGATACACACCTTTGTAGAGTGAAAACCTTTGCTAGATTCGATTTGTATACCGAATTTTAATATTATAGGTTAAACACTTATTATGTAGTAGCTCACTTTCATTATGTTCTTTCAATAGGAGCAGTTTTTGCTATTATAGCAGGATTTATCCAATGATATCCGCTATTTACAGGCCTAACTATAAACCCAAAATGATTAAAAGCACAGTTTGCAATTATATTTGTAGGACTAAACATAACATTCTTCCCACAACACTTCCTTGGACAGGTGTTCCTTATTTTTGGTTTACAAGACCAATATTTTTGTTAAATTATTAAAACCAATTATCAACATAGATATAACAATTAATAATATAGAAATTATAATCCACGAAAACATTTACAATAAACAAAATGATATTATAAATTCCTTAGCAAAATTATATAATCAACCCGATTTTTCTCCTTGTGACGTCAGGAAGACACTCAAACAAATTGTTCGAAGTAACGACCCGTGGATGTAGGTTACAAATTTTATAAAATAATGATAAAATAGTATCAATAGAAAAGCTGTCTACTGAAGGATGCACTGGAAGGAATGGTGAACGGCAGCAGAGTTCGGGGCATCAGATGATAGACGACATTAAGATATAGGTATGGATCTTATGCGGAGACAAAGAGGAAGGCAGAAAATAGGAAAGACTGGAGAATGCTGGGTTTGCCCTTGGGCAGAACACTATGAATGAATGAATGTTGTCCTTTGTTGTTCCTACAATACGACAAAGTCAAGTCTGGATTTGATTGCGGCGTAGTGTCCGAATAGGAAGAATATTAAATTGTGTTTGGAGGAACTTGATAAAAGTGTTAGTGTTGGAATGGAATGGAATTGAATTGAATTTAACTGAGGGGGCACGGATGGCCCAGCACTGCGACCTATTCAGATCTATTGCTCTAACCTTCGATATGGAATGAGTTGCATGCCACAGATCTCCTACGCGCACCGCCCTAACCACATGACTCCCTTAACGACCGGTCCCTAAAGCCGACAGAATCCATATATACTGAGGATCACGTAAGAGTAATTCCTAAAATACTAATTTGACCGTCTCTTCAGTGTTGCCAACTAATACTAGATATCACTAAAAGAGGATAAATCACACAATGCCATGTATAATAATAATAGTCCATACCTGTGGAATAACGACTAGCACGTCTGGCTGCGAAATCAGATGGCCCGGGTTCGATTCCCAGTCGGGGCAAGTTACATAATTGAGTTTTCCGGGGTTTTCCCTCAACCCAATATGAGCAAATGCTGGGTAACTTTCGATACTGGACCCCGGACTCATTTCTCCGGCATTATCACCTTCATCTCATTCAGACGCTAAATAGCCTGAGATGTTGATATAGCATCGTAAAATAACCTAGTAAAATAATAATAATAATAATAATAATAATAATAATAATAATAATAATAGTTTAGTATTAACAATAACGATGTATTGCTTCTTTACCACATCTCATCATTAAGTTGGGGAGGTGTTTTCTAAAAGGTTCAATAATTTGTGAAAGAGTATATTTTTCTTCTGGACCTCTCGCACATTATGTAAGTGGTTAGTAGATTAGTGTATGATCTAATATTAAAATGTATTTATATGGCAACATGAAATTCATTGCTTTGATTAAACAGTTTACGAATCACGAGACCTAACCTAAAAATGTATTTTGTTTGATCATGTGAAATGATTAACTTAGTATGAATTCCGAAAACGAATGCCACTTTGAAATGTATGCTTTAGAATATTTACTCCATTATTGTAATAAAAGTCTAAACACGAAAAAAAATTATTTAAAATGTGAAATTTTATCGATTACTCAAGGGCATGTATCACACGAAATATGTTATATTTATTTACACTTAGCCTACCTGACTCTAATCTTGAAATTGTAACCACAACACAAAGCAACACATACAATAACCATTATGTATTAATATTAATACTGATATTAATTAATTATTAGTATGTTCCAATTTCACTAGCTTCCAGTAATGGGCTCAGAAATCTAGAACAATTTGAATTTTCAGAATTTAAACTACTGAGAACTTGTGTCACTGCAGCCAACATAACAGTTATAAAATCATTACCAATTGTAGTATTTCTCAGTACCGAAATTCGAAACGAAGTTGGTAAAAGAAAATTCAACCTGCAAACTAGAAAATCACCATAATCCACTAGCTTATGTAATGATGGGGGGAAAATGGTTAGGTTTCACGCTTACGGTATTAAGTAAGCTGACCCGGACTATACCATTCCTGCTTCGGCAAATTTCCCCAAGGTCCCCCTGTCGGTCCGAGGCGAAACTCCTCCCCCGAGTAGGTCCGTCTCGGGTGTCATTGCAGAAGCCATCCAACATCGCTGAACTACATTCCACGGAGGCCGGTCGAGAGAGTCAGCAGCTTCGGGAGGCCGCTGGTAGAGTGATCTGAAAAACCAGAAACGGGATGGTGACGAAAGGATGATGGGGAAGGAAAGGAAGTCTGATAAAGTTACTTCATATTCATCCACAGCAGTGAGGGAAAAACCCCTAAAAAAACCCACCCAGGCAACTCGTCCTGAACGGGAATAGAACCTGGGACCGCTGGGTTAGACTTGCTAACCCTCAGCCACAAGGGTGGAGAAATGTTAGTGTTACTTTTCACATGCTTATACATCATGACTGATACACGTATTCTGCTCAAATCTCCCATGTTTTATCATGAAGTAGAAAGTAGGAAAGAAAGTGGAATTAATTTGAAAAGGCAACTCAAAACATTTAATTATCATTTGTTAGTAAATCTCTATATGTGACACTGGGAGTGAAAACTTCCAACCTTAAATCAATTTCCTGCCATGTTATTTCCATCATGTCGTAAAATTGAAAGGTGAAGTACTTTAGACACATATATACGTCCTTAACTTAGCCCTACAAAAATATATCCAATGGAATGATATCGGATGAACGTGATAGCCACGAAATGGATCCACTGTGTCCGATCCAGCGACCTGGAATTGTGTTAATGAGATTCTCTCGAAATTGCATACTTCTATGTGAAGGATCGCCCTCCTATTGAAGAAATATATTTGGTTGCAGATCAACTACATATTTGGGGCGCATGAATTGTTTTAGCATGTCTAGGTACGCGGCAACAATTATGTTATTGCAGGGAAAGAATGACCTGATAATCCTGTCCATCATCTGAGCATATCAGACGTTCAATTTGCGATATTTCGGACGTATTCATGCTGGTATGTGGATTATGCGAACATTCAGACGGTTGACTGATCGTAACAAGTGGAATGTAGCCTCGTCGGAGATCAATAGGTTTGGCAGAAGGGCAGAGTTGGTGTCGATACGATGCAGCATTCTGTAGCAAATCCTTGTTGACGTGGTTTGTCGCTGACTTCTGCACTCTGTACGTATACAAATGAAGGCGCTTGTATGGCACTTCATGAAATATTGTTAGCGGTATGCTAAATTATTCTGATGCTTAGCAAATGGGTTTGCGCATAATTCTCAGAGATTGTGCCATTATTTCTGTACAGACCCAAAAACAAAATTTGGACCACTTGAATTTTCCTTCCAGTTATAACATAGTGCGCATGCAAAGTGCTTACTGAGCATGCGCAGTATGTGATAACTGGAACTTGAAAAATTCAGGTGCCCAAATTGTTTCTGGGTCTGTACAAACTTCTGTATGTGCTCCTCGAGATTTTTTCACAACATTTCCAATTTGTAGAAAGTTCTTCAACAGAGTCTGAAGTGTTCAGGGTGATCTCCTCTGTACATTCTTTGATAAATTCATCGCACCACATTTACTGATTTTGTTTTCATAAATCATGGCAATGTGAGATAGTAGTCGTGGAGTCGCCATTGTTTTCCCACATAAACAAATAATACAATGTAGTGATGGCATAACTAACTAGAATTATTCGAGTTTTCTTCCTTCTTTCATTAATTATAATTAGTGTTGTGGGATTTAATCGATTAATGAAAAAATTTTAATCGAATAGTCGAGTCGATTAAAATTAAACGGTTGTAAAATGGAAATGGGGAGGACATGTAGCCAGACTACCCGCCGACAGATGGGCATACGCCACTACAGTCTGGGACCCAAGGAGGGAAAGAAGAGGAAGGGGAAGACCAAGGAGGAGATGGGCACAGGACTTGATAGGACCGCAGTGGACGCGTATTGCGAGAGACAGAGAAAAGTGGAAAGACATAATTTTATATTTAGAATAAGTAACAGTAGAACACAAAACAGCGAAGTGAAGTGAAGTGAAGTAAAGTAAAGTGAAGTGAAGTGACTCAACTTTGAGTAAGGCCCACAGGGATTAGTTCACCCCGTGAGCAAAAGTAGAGCTGCCCTACCGATTGTAGGAGGGCCTTGCCTGCTAAAGATGTAATGGGCTTTTCTAATTTCTAAAGTTGATTTTAATTATTATTTTGTTAATACAAACTCATACTAAAAATTCCGACAATATTTCTCTCTCGGAAATTGCTTACTCAAAAGCACAAGAGTACTGTTATTTTCTAATTGTAAACCAGGTAGAGTAGGGAAAATCTTTGCACAAACACTTCAGAAAGAGATAGAGATATGAGGACAGTGACCTAGTCTACCTCTATTGAAAGTTGAAACACAATGCGAAACACTTATTAAGTTTTATGGTTTTCCAAGGAAACTTCCACCTTGTTGTCAGCTCATCTTCCTAGCATATGAAATACATACTTTTCTGGGATTCATCCCCTTCATCCCTTTTGAAATAGCCATGTCTACACTGTGTGCAAGTGAGAGCGTAACTACCTTCTTCTTTTTCTAAAATCTGGTAATTCGATTTCAATAAGGGCCAGTCTACTGTTTCGACCGCTGTAGTTTTGCAGTTGCAGTTTCTGTACTGAATTTGTACATGAAGGTTGTGTGTTTAGTTTGATAAAGGAAAAAAAAATCAGTTTTCTGTAGTTTGTGAAAAGTATAAACTCCATTATGTCATATGAGAATTTGAGAGGTAAACTCGGTGAAACGTTTGGATTTAAATTGAACGATCGTGGAGAAGTGCTTGCCAGTAAAAAAAGTTTTTTCTTGTTTAGTGATGCAGGAAACATTGTTATTAAACGTAGAGCGGCACTTAATTCGGAGCATGTGAATGCACTTGGATGAAGCAGTATTAACTAGGTGAGTCTTTATACTTTTTGTTATTTATGTTTGTCTCAAAAATTCCCGGAGAAATTGACACAATAAATCATAAGCCTCATAATAAATATGGTTAAAATATAATAATTAAAATGGTTGTTTTGTAATTATAACGATACAATATATACAGATATAAAACATTAATTTAATACTTATGCTTTTCACCGAACACAAGTTAAATTTAAGAATAATTGTGTATTAGAGTATATTAAATCGTTTTTTCAACTCGATCAAAACTCGATTAATCTAAAATTCACACAATCTTTCTTCTCAGGGTTTGTTTGAAAAATAGGGTTAACTGAACACATTGCATACAGATAACAAACAGCCTCTGAATTGCACTGACAGTCTGACAAAGAAATAATGATTGCCTAAACCCCACGCGGTGTCGCCTAATTTATCACTCGTTAAAAATTTGAATCGGTTACAAAGTAATGAAGTCAGTTTCTTAGAAACCTTGACCCGACATGTTTATCAGCCACATGAGAATCTATGCAGGAAACAAAACAGTCGCATTGTCAGGCCTGCGAATTACTCACACGAGAAAGACGCAAACTTTTAACCTGCAAATAGCTCTGCTCTCATTTCTGGCTGCCCTACAATGCTAAACAACAGACAGAAGTCCTTCCCACCACAAGTACTGCTACATGACGGCTTCTCATAAGAGATCTGGGATTCTGTAACGTTCGGACTGTTTGAAATGTAAATATGGCAGCAAGATAGAATTCTCCTAATATTTCGGCCATCAGCGTTCCAGCACTGCCCCGGCATTGAGATCGCTTCATCGTCCCTGAATTGCCTCTACAGTTAAAACAGAATTTGTTCTCTGTTAAGAAGTGTGAGTATTGGGTAAACGTGCCCTTCATCTCACTCTTCGGCACTGTTTCTTGCAAAATAATTATTTCACGAAGGAAATATAAGAGCCCATTTTGGCATGAAATAACAAGAAGACAATAAGGAAATATCTTTATCAACATTTCTGACATTTTTTTACACATATTGCTATTGCTTTATATCAGCGGTGACCAAAACTCGAGCTGCAGTGATTACATGCGATAGACAGTACAGTATATGAAGTAAGGAAAGGCACTTGGCATGAAAACTACAGCGAGTGATGGTTCCTGTACTAACATCTTCATCAATCCCACGGATAAAAATCTCAAGCTTTGCTGTATCAGTAATGTCACTGCTGTCCTCAAGAGCCAGTGAATAATATACGATTTTTAAAAACATAAAATTTACTCTGTCACACGTTAAAAGTGTCAAAATTGTTTAAAAAGGTATTTACCTTCGACAGACGGCCCGTTTCGACGCTATTTGTCGTCGTCTTCAGTGTCTCTTGAACCACTGCTGATTTTGGCTCTGCGATGTGCAGTTGTCGATGGTAGGGGTGGGGGTGTGTTGTTCCTATGGTGGGGGTTGGCTGTCTGTATGTTATGACGTATTATGATGTCAAACAATGTGTGCGTATTGAACTGTAGTTGCGTATTAAGTATGTAATGTGGGTGTGCTATTGTGTTCTTATATATTTCGTATTGTTCTAGGATATTTAACTGTAAACTTTTTGGTGTGATGTGTAAAATTTCCATATCTGTTTCTATATTATTGTAGTCATGATTATTGTCGATAATGTGATCTGCATAATTTGATGTAATGTATGGTTTGGTTATAGCTTTAATATGTTCGTTGTATCTTGTATGAAAGGATCTTCCTGTCTGTCCTATGTAAAAATGTGGGCAACTATTGCATTTTAATTTGTAAACTCCAGTTGAATTATATATATTTGAATGTTTAGTGTGGTTATTTAAGTATTTCTGTGTTGTATTATTTGTTTTGTATGCAATTTTGTACTTTAGTTTTCTGAATGAAGTTGCGATTTTGTGGGTATTCGTATTGTGATATGTTAATGTTATGTATTTATTCTCGCGTGCTGTTTGTGTTGGTTTGGTCTGTTTTTGTTTTGCCTTTTTTATTAGTGTATCTATTATGTTAGGGTTGTATGCATTGTCTTGTGCTATATATTTTATTGTGTTTAATTCTTCAGTGTAGTTGTAATTGTTCATTGGTATATTAATTAATCCGTGTGTCATTGTACGGAAAGCTGCATGTTTATGTTGTACGGGATGATTTGATGAATTGTGTATATGTGTTGTGGTTGTAGTGGGTTTCCTGTATATTTTGAATTCGTGTCTGTTATTTGTTTTGGTTATGGTGATATCTAAGAAATATACAGTAGAAATGGAACATAAGCAAGCTATAAACTTCTTACAGTTCAATACGCACACACTGTTTGACATCATAATACGTCATAACATACAGACAGCCAACCCCTACCATAGGAACAACACACCCCCACCCCTACCATCGACAACTGCACATCGCAGAGCCAAAATCAGCAGTGGTTCAAGAGACACTGAAGACGACGACAAATAGCGTCGAAACGGGCCGTCTGTCGAAGGTAAATACTTTTTTAAACAATTTTAACACTTTTAACGTGTGACAGAGTAAATTTTATGTTTTTAACAAAGTGTTGACGTGAACTTTAATCAATGGGATTTTTCTTGCTTTTTTTTAAATCTTCCTGTTGAATATAATCAGGAATTTTCTCAATTTTTCTCTCGATACTTGGTCGAGGAATTCGTAGTTTTTCAAAATTAAAAACTTCTTATGGACAAGTTATTTAAGCTATTTTAATCATTACTCTTTTGAGAAATTCTGTTCTATTAAAAGGCTTTAGAGCACGAGATATTTCAAACCCCATTAGGTAGCTGACTTCCTTACATTTATTTATGTCATCTTTCTCTTCCTGGCTATGATTTAAGACATGTCAGTTCCTGGCGTTTAACAGTTCGTTGGCACATAATATTGAATCAGTTTTTCTACAATATTATTATTAAATGATTAACTAATAAATAGTTACACTCATCTAAGGATTAAGAAGATTAAAACTGAGATAAAACCTAATAATTTTATCCTTCTAGGGAGAAGATTTAAAAATATCAATATTCATGCACGTACAGAAACACATACTTAGTGGTTAGTAATAATAATAATAATAATAATAATAATAATAATAATAATAATAATAATAATAATAATAATACATTATTCAGCGTGGCAATTAATGTTTCTACATACTCCTAATTGAACCGTTGAGCAAAGTAAACATATTACATTTTGTACGACAGAACAACAAAAAAGTTCTCCTCCTTCTTTACGAAACCACCTCTTACTGCTTGTAGAGACAGAGTTTGTAGAGCGACATGATACTGCCACTGCTTGCCTTCAGTACGTGAATGAAACACACAGCAATGTACAGGAAACTCCTCGTACCCGTTTGAATGTGTGTGATTACACGAGGTAATTACAACACCCACTTTGGTCACCGCTGCTTTATATAGAAGTCAGGTAAAACATTGTAGTTTTCAAGCGTGGAAGCCTACATTGAAAAATCATACATTCTGAATTCGGCTGCAAGAAGCAGGAAAGCGGGCAAGAGTGAGTCGGAAAACGACAGCTGTGGAGTAACGGTTAGCATGTATGACAGTGGAACTAGCGAATCCCGAGTTCAAATTCGGGTTGGGACAAGTTAATTTGATGAGATATTTTTCCGACGATTCTCCTCATCTCATTAAGAGCAAATTCTAGGTAACTTTCGGCGCTGGACACCGGACTCATCTCACTGGCATTATCACCTTCATATCACTCAGACGCTAGATAAACATAGCAATTGATAAAGTGCCGTAAAACATCCAATTATAAAAACCGAATGAGATGGCGATATGAACAGTATGCGAAACAAATAGATGCCATCAACTAGAAGTGAAGAAAATGAAGATAAAGAAGAGGAAAAGGGGATGTTCGAAGAGAAAGAAGGATATAGGCAGCAAGAAGATTACAGTGGAGCAAAAGAAAAAGAGGAATAGGAAAAGGTAAGTAAAGAGAATGACAGAAAACAAAAGGGGAAGAAATAAAAAGAATAAAAGGAGAAAGAAAGAAGAATGGAAAAGAGAAAAAAGAAAACACGAAAGAAAAAAGGAAAGAAAAAGAGAAAGAAAGAAAGAACAATAGAAAAAGAAGAAAAAAGAATAGAAAAGAGTAAGAAATAAATAAGGAAAGAGAGAGGAAGAAAAAAATATGGAAAGAAAAAGAGAAAGAAACGACAATAGAAAGAGGAAAGAAAAGAAGAAAACAAAAAAAGGAAGAAATAAAAAGTAGAAAAAGAGGAAGAAACAAAGAAGGAAAGAAAAAAGGAAAGAAAAAGAGGAAGAAAAAAGAAAGAAAGAAAAAGAGGAAGAAAGAAAAAACAGGAAAAGAGGAAGAAATAAATAAGGAAAGAGAGAGGAAGAAACAAAGAAGGAAAGAAAAAGAGGAAGAAGAAAGAAAGAATGGGAAAAGAGGAAGAAACAAAGAAGGAAAGAAAAAGAGGAAGAAGAAAGAATAGGAAAAGAGGAAGAAACAAAGAAGGAAAGAAAAAGAAGAAGAAAAGAGAAAGAGGAAGAAAGGAAGAACAGAAAAGAAGAAGAAAAGAGAAAGAGGAAGAAAAGAACAGAAAAAGAGAAAGAAGGAAATAAAATGAGAAAGAAACAAAGAAAGAAAGAAAGACCTATAAAGGAATGAAAAAAACGACGAAGGAAGGAAGGAAGAAGGAAAAATCGAGTGAAAAGAGGAGAAAAAAAGGAAAGGAAGATAAATAAGAAAGAAAAGGAGGAAGAAGGGAAAAGAGAAGAAAATGAAGGAGAAAAGGAAGAACCAAAAAGAGGAGAAAAGGAAAATAGGAAAAAAGGAAAAGAACAGAGAAAAAGAGAAAGAAAAGAAAAGGAGCCAATAATAAGTGGAAGAAAGAAAAAGTAGAAAAAACGTGGAAGAGAGGAAAATGAAAAAGGAGAAAATAGCAAGAAGGAGGAAAAATAGAGAAAGAATAGAGAAATCAGGAAATAATAAGAAAAAGGGGAAGAGACGAAAAGAAGAAAATAATAAGAGGAAGAAAGAAAAAGGGGAACGAAGGAAAACAGGAAATAGGGGAAAGAGGAAAAAAAGAAAAACGGAAGGAATATAAAAAGAGATAAGAAAAAGGAAGGAAGAGAGAGAATAAGAAATGAAAAAGAAAAGTGGATGGAAAAGTTGAAGAAAAGAAAATGGGAGAAGTATTAAGAGAAAAAAATATATAGCAGTAGGAAGAAATAAAAAATAGAAAAGGAAAACAGGGAAAGAAAGAGTAAAGGATAAAGGAAAATGGAAAATAGAAAAGAGACAGGACAGGATACAAGAAAGAAAAACTGCGATTAAAGAAAAAAGGATTACGATACAATAGAAGAGGTAAAGAACAAAAATGAATAGGAAAGAATGGAGAAGGCCAGAGAAAGAAAAAGAGGGGAAGAGAGACGAAGAAGTTACGTTATTTTTATAACCGAGATTCGTTTTATAACGGTTTCTCTATTTTCAGAAACTAGACCACACTAAATACAAAACCAAATATTTGTCCGCTATAATCAAAAGCATGTTCAGAAAACAGCCGGCTTAAAATCTCACAAGCTCTTTTGTTCGCCGAGTGTACTTTACTCACGCACAAGTGGCGATGAACCACGTCGTTGGCAAGTTTGCGCATTGTTTTGTTTGTACTGATCCGATTCAAAGAGATGGTAATCACGGGGCACCGCATCCTCCACCCACTTACCGCAGTTCTCTGGTTTTTCATAATAAGGTGTCGACTCGTGCCTTTATGCGGTGTAAAGAATACAACGGCGACCGTAGCATACTGAATAAGATGTCATTCATTATTACAAATAGGCCTATAACATTTCGGAACACAACTACAGGGACATAATTTTATTTTTACTTCAATTTTTATTGTACCCGAGTTTTGGAATGTACTTCACTCCCACCCCTTCTACTAGTAAACTTCCAACCCTTCACGACACAGAGCCGAGGGCGCGTAAGCAGTACTGAGTTACTAAGTATAGTACGTTTCAGAAATATGTTCGCGTTTTCCAGTGACGAAAGAGCTTTCAATATTGAATCATATTTTCGTACGGGTACTGTCGTCCGTTTCCCCCACCTGCTTCTGTTCGCCCCTTTGTAAAGTCTAGTAGCTGGGCTATCTTAGCTCTTTTCTGAAAACATTAATTTCTGTTAGGAATTGGACGTCTACGTAATATTATTCAAGTGTTTAAAATAACTTAAATAAAAGGGCCTCCTTAAGTAATTAACTGTCACGTGATTTCCCCCCTCCCCTTTCTACAACCCTGCGACAAAACCACTTGAACGGACAGTAGATAGCATTTCTGAGTAATTTTATCTTTTCGGATCGGGCAGAAGTGAAGATTGAATTTACAGTACGTAAGGTACTCTTTTATAGAGTAGGTACAGAATTATTTCAACATGAGTTACTCGTACGAAGGACGAAACTGGTAATTGGAATTAGGTACAATAGTCTATAGTGCGATAATATGCACAAAAGAACTGATGCCTGTATTGAAATGAACGGCCACCATTTTCAAAAATGTGTTTAAATATCCATATTATAATTATTTTTCAATTTAACTTCATTCTCTATATAGTACGCTAATGTGCTGTAACAGTACAATATACACTGCATAATTAATACTTCCGAATGGATAGCTCAATTCGTGTGTAAAACAGTAAGTGTTAATACAGTACTGTATTTTGATTAAACAAAAACCTAATGAAAATTATCGAACTCAAAATTGCGATATTTCCTAGTTTACATAAATGGATGAACCACTTTTCTTCCCTCCTATACCTAGTAAAATGATTTGTATTTTACGCCAGTATCATCGAACTCCGTCGTGGAAAGGGTAGCAAACGGTGTTTCCTGTTTCAATCGTTAATAGAAATGTATAGCCAGGTTAATATTAAAAATGTTAGTAAAACTAAAATGATGTCTCTGTATATGTTATATACAGGAGAGTACGCCTCACATCCGGGCTCTAATTATCACATGTTTTTTTTTTTTTTTTACGTATTGGACCTTCTTGTATATCGAACCTATTGTGTATTGGACCTTTATGTATGTTGAACGTATTAAATTGTGTTTCTTTTTGCTTCTTGGACATTTACTGCTTAGACTAAATGCCTTAGACGATTTTTACTTCGACATTTTTGACTGGACCTTTTCTGTCTGTGGGCATTTTAAATTGGATGAAATTACCTGCAACCGATCAAACAGAAGTTAACATTTGTTAAAAATTGGATGGTTGTGAAAAACTTACGCTTCAAAGATTTTATAAGAATATTCATGAATATGTTCTATTAGATTATTAGAACACAGTATAATATTAATAAATATGCCTTATAATAATAATAATAATAATAATAATAATAATAATAATAAAGGTAAAGATATCCCTGTAACATGCCATGAAGGCACTTGGGGGGGCATGGAGGTAGAGCCCCATGCTTTCCATGACCTCGGCACTAGAATGAGGTGGTGTGGTCGGCACCACGCTCTGACCGCCTTTTACCCCCGGGAAAGACCCGGTACTCAATTTTATAGGAGGCTGAGTGAACCTCGGGGCCGTTCTGAAAGTTTTGAAACGAGAAAAAATCCTGTCGCCACCTGGGATCGAACCCCGGACCTATAATAATAATAATAATAATAATAATAATAATAATAATAATAATAATAATAATAATATAAATAATAATAATATAGAGAAACTGATTGAATATTACGTGCTAGTGTAGTAATGAAATGAGTTATTAAACTCCAAGAACTGAAATCAGCCTTAAAACATCACCATGAAGAGAAAGATGACCTAAATAAATGTAAGGAAGCAGCTATCTACTGGCGAACGAAATAGCTCGTTCTCTTAAGCCTTCCAACGAAAGAGAGTTTTATGAAAGCGTAATGATCAAGGAGGCTGAAATAATTTGTCCAATGAAAGTTGTTAATTAATTTTGAAAAACTGCGCATTTCTCGACTAAATATCCAGAAGAGAATTCAGGAAATTTCTGATTGTTTGCATGAGAAATATAAAAAAAAAAAAAAGCAAGAAAATTTGTATATATTTTTATTGGTTCTTGATGAAAGTAATGACATTACTGATACAACAAAGCTTACTATTTTTATTCGCGGGGTTGATGAAGAAATCAATGTTAGTGCACGAACCACCACTGGTTGTAGTTTTCATGCCATGTACCTCTTCCCCATCTCCTTACTTCTTAGACTGTCTCTCGCTTCGAGTTTTGGTCTAGTGCTCTAGTGAGATTACTGTTGATAATAAGATAATATACCTAGAAGATTCCATGAAAATAGAATATTTTTCATAGCTTTTAAATAGCCCTAGTAATGGTGAGAATCCTTATGCAGAAAGCATCGAAAAAATAGAGCATGAAAGGCCTATCAACTCCCTAGGAACGTTTCAAGGAGCAAGTAAGGGCAGGAACATCTACATTTGACTCCACCTCCTGAGTTCAGGCAAATGTTCAGGCATGCAACAAAGAGATTAGATAGAGAAAGCCACTACTCACCAGTTATCTCGCGAACATGGATGCTTGCGCAGTCAATAACAGTCTTGGGTTCATGTACCTTCCGGATAACATTTCTTTCACTCTGCAATGAAGAAACACAATAATAACTGTGTGAACCGAAGACGCAGATCAACGTCTACTGACATGCTGCAACTCTAATTGGTAGTGGTGAGAATGGAAAAGAAAAAAAACACTTTTACTATGTTCTTCAGAAGATTCTATAGTTAAAAAGTATCTTCAAACGAGGTACTCATTACGTGAGTATAATAGCATTATGTAGACAAATAGAATGACTAATAGCTTGCCTGATGACTAATTAAACATGACTGACCTCCTATCAGCATGGATATAGAACTGGTCACATGTTAAACAAGATACATGAAGATCGCTAGTCAGTCAGGGTATATGACTTACTGCAGCGGTGACCAAAACTCGAGCTGCAGTGATTACATGCGATAGACGGCGTATAAAGTAAGGAGACGGAGGAAAGGTACTTGGCATGAAAACTACAACCAGTGGTGGTTCCTGTACTAACATCTTGATCAATCCCGCGGATAAAAATCTCAAGCTTTGCTGTATCAGTAATGTCACTGCTGTCATCAAGAGCCAGTGAATAATACCTATACGATTTTTCTTGCTTCTTTTTTTAACCTTCCTCTTGAATATAATCAGGAATTTTCTAAATTATTCTCCCGATACTTGGTCGAGAAATTCGTAGTTTTTCAAAATTATAAACTTTTTATGGACAAGTTATTTAAGCTATTTTAATTATTACTCTTTCGATAAATTCTGTTCTATTAAAAGGCCTTAAAAGGCATTAGGTAGCTAACATGCCATGAAGGCACTTGGGGGGCATGGAAGTAGAGCCCCATGCTTTCCATGACCTCGGCACTAGAATGAGGTGGTGTGGTCGGAACCACGCTCTGACCGCCTTTTACCCCCGGGAAAGACCCGGTAGTAGGAGGCTGAGTGAACCTCGGGGCCGTTCTGAAAGTTTGGCAACGAGAAAAAATCGTGTCACCACCTGGGATCGAACCCCGGACCTTCCAGTCTGTAGCAAGCTGCTCTACCAACTGAGCTACCCGGCCGCTATCTTACATATATTTATCTCATCTTTCTTTTCCTGGCTATGATTTAAGACAAGTCAATTCCTGGCGTTTAAAGTTCGTTGGCACATAATATTGAATCAGTTTTTCTACAATATTATTATTAAATGAATAACTATAAATAGTTACCCTCATCTAAAAATTAAGAGGATTAAAATTGAGATAAAACCTAATAATTCTATCCTTCTAAGGAGAAGATCTAAAAATATCAATATTCATGCACGTACAGAAGAATTATACTTCGTAGTCAGTAATAATAATAATAATAATAATAATAATAATAATAATAATAATAATAATAATAATAATAATAATAATAATAATATATTATTATTATTATTCAGCGTGGCAAATGATATTTCTATATAGTCCTAATTAAACCGTTGAGCAAAGTAAACACATTACATTTTGTCCGACAGAACAACAAAAAAAGTTCTCTTTCTCAGTAAATAGGCCTATAAAATATATAAATATAAAATACTCTTTGTTTTTCTATGATAAATCATCTAGCTTTAATTAGTGAGGTAATCTTTTGGCACTTTGATTTTTATTGTAATTGTAAATTTAATACTAATTGTAATTTTATTTGTAATTGTAATTGTAAATTTAATACTAATTGTAATTTTATTCTTCATATTATAGTTGGGCAGAGAAATCTCTACCAGGTTAAATAAATAAAAACTACTAAATACTACTAAATTCTTTACAAAACCAACTCTTATTGCTTGTAGAGACAGAGTTTGTAGAGCGACATGATACCGCCACTGCTTGCCTTCAGTACGTGAATGAAACACACAGCAATGTACAGGAAACTCCACGTGCCAGTTTGAATATCTGTGATTACACGATGTAATCACGACACCCGCTTTGGTCACCGCTGAGTCTTATTGTCAGTCTGGATATACAGGGTGAACCAGAACTCTACCTACAAACTTTTACAGGTTGTTCAGGGATGTTGGCTGAGTCTTTTGATATAAGGAATCTATGATCTCTAATGCCTTATTGTGTTGTTGATGTGTTTACTTGTAGCATGTCGTTTGGACGGTGATAAGATGGGTTCTGATAGATTACAAGGAAAAAGTAAATAGTAATCAACCAAATTCTGAAGTAAGTACTGTAATATCATAAACTGTAATATAAACAATACAAAAATTACATGAGTAATGAAACAAAACTTAGAACAAAACGCATACTTGTTTGTTAAACACTTCACTGTACAGTACACTGTGTACTCTTCACTTCGTTTAAAGCAGCTGTTCGAAATGTCGACCGCCATGATCTCTACAAACTGTACAGCGACGCACCATGGACTGCCGCATACGCTCTAGCATCCCAGACGATTGGAGCACCTCTTCAGCGGCAGCGAGAATCCTTGCAACCAGATCCTTTGCAGTCAATGGATTGCTTTCGTGATAGACTGGGGCATTGTTTGGCCGTGAATGGTTCTCATTCTGAACAATTTGTTATAAAATTAAACATTCTCTGAAACAGCTGTGTTATTGTTTTGTTTGTTTCATGACCTTCTCCATATGAATATACACATTTGTACACACACTATACTATACTATACTATACTATACTATACTATACTATACTATACTATACAAAGGAAACAAAAGACAGATCCAAAACCTATATCAACACATAAACAAAATATACCCAAAACTACACTACACATTAGAAATTGAAAACAACAAATCCATAAATTTTCTAGACATCACAATAACAAAAGTCGACAACAAACACACATTCAAAGTCTACAGGAAAACAACAACAACAACAACACAACGCTTACACAACACATCCAATCACCCAATATAACGCAAACAAGCTGCATTCCGAACAATGATACACAGACTACTCAACATACAATGAATCAATGTGATTACAAAGAAGAGCTAAACACAATCAAATGCATAGCACAAGAAAACGGATACAACTCCAACAGAATAAGAAACACAAAACATAATCACAAAAAACATAAGAATACAGCACAAACACAAGGACACAAAAAAATACATCACACTAACATATGAAAACAAAAACACACACAAGATTGCAACTTCATTCAAGAAATTAAATTACAACATCGCATACAGAACAAATAATACTCTACAAAAACATCTCAACACACAAACAAACAAATACAACCACACAGGCGTATACAAACTGAAATGCAACACCTGCAACAACTTCTACATAGGGCAGACAGGCAGATCATTTCAAACACGTTACAAAGAACACATCACAGCCATAACAAAATTACAAAACACTTCCACATATGCAGAACACGTCACAAATGCTAACCACACATACAGAGACATCAAAACAGACATGGAAGTTCTACACATCCAATCAAAAAGTCAGAAACTAAACACACTAGAACAGTTCGAAATATACATACACACAAAAACACATCCAAATGAAATTCTCAACACACAACTCAATTTCAGAACACACACACTCTTTGACTCCACATTACACTACACAAACATACCCCCATAGGAAACAAGACAAAAGGCGCTAAGACCAGCAACAACCAGTTCTGGTGACGGCCAATACCAGGCCGAAACATGTTAACAAGGTAACAAAATTTAACACGTGAAAGACATATAATACGTTTTCCAAAGTGATATAGTGTTAAAAGTTGTGTAATCAAGATATATATATTTATTTTGTGTTACATTATCAAAGAATTTGAAAGAACCATAACATTTCATGAGAGTATTCATGATTTATGCTGAGTCAAACTTCTATTTGAATGTAGAATTGAATACAGATTTCAAATATGTCAAATTTAATGTAGGGTGTCATTTAAAAAACGTGTTATTCTTTTGCCAAACTCTGTACACGAATCAATACTTTTGTGAGACTACAGCCATAAGTTTTAGTTAGTCATCTCCACCAACTTTTGCTTTGGTATTTTTTCATAAAATGAATATATAAAGAGTTATTAGCAATATTCCATACTTAATTAACACATAGTATGGTAATGAGTATTGAAACTGTTTCTGCTGTCCCTAATCATTTATAGTTGTTTACTTCTATAACATAATCTTACATTTGTCATTTTTGCTTATAAACATGTTTCTTTGTTCTAAAAAATAAGTAGCGTTATTACCTTTACTGCAGGTAATAGCGCCAGTATGCGTCATACTTTTATTTACTTGTATTGCTGTAAAAACCTTGTCACATTACAACTTCTGTAACATACATTCCACAGCAGAGATTACAAATGATCAACATCTAAAAAAAAAGTCAATATTATTGTCCGTATTTCTGATCAGATGTAAGACACTTTTTTGAAATGATGGCATTAATACCTTCACTTACCTTAATAACTACTCAGTTGTCCTACAATATTAGATAACATGGAACTGATCTCAAAGAATCTATGAGCATAAAGGTTCTTCCTTTAGACTTGGATAATCACTTGAACTGGAAAACACATTTTGCCTAATCTCTTCTACAATGAAATACCTATGGATTAATATTTTCGGAAAGTTCATCTGAAGTTAAAAACATATTTGTTTTACAAAGAACTCTATAAGGATAATGACTAATGTGCATAAAAGGACTTCATAAAAAAGAATTTTTCAAAATACGACAGATAGTCTGTCAGTCTAAGTATGGGATTGACAGCCTTTTAACTTGCATACGAGTATACTATGATTGAGCCTGTATCACAGTGTGATAAGTAAGCTGCACACAACATTTGGAGGGTCCTGTAACCTGACGTTGGGTTTGGATGTTGGCCAAATAACAGCGAATCTGTGGAATGACCCGAAGTACTGCAGGTATGCAATGAAACACGCATACCAACTTTCACATTTGAAATTACAGACAGGAATATCCCAGCTATTTGTCGTTTTTACTGCAGTTATCTGCAATATGAATACGAAGTTAGGCCTAGTATGTAAACGCGACATCAATGTGTAGGACTGAATGTTCCGTGTGAACAGAGTACAAAAATACTAACAACAATTATTGTAATTGTTTTCCTATATAGTCACTCAAGGTGTTAGCATTCAAGAAATTTCCACTAATAGATGTTAACATCGTTTACTAATTCTCTCCTCTCCTCGCTTACTACGTGATTTGTGAAACTAAATTATCTCAAACAATTTAGTATTTCCATTACGATCAATTATGTCCGTTTTTATAGATGCTCACATCGTTTCTCATTGCCTAAATGGACAAAGAATTCATTCTTTAAATCTCTATACTTCATTTGACCTAGACTTATAAGGTGTTATGCATAGATATTTCGCTAGCCCGCGCTACGAGCGTGCTAAACTAGCCCCGGTTATCGACTGGTTACTTGTACAGGATTCATATCATATCACATCGCTAACGCTGGTTTATGAATATGAAAAACGTTAGTTCGCTGATCATCCACCGGAAGCCCGCGTTAAGAATATCTATGAATACGGCCCATAGTGTATGCACTAATTTACATTTCATATCAGCCATTACAGGCAAACTGGGAATTCCAATGAAAAAATGTTTTTCAGAAATATTTGTTTGTTATTAGTGTAGGACATAAATAAGGCTTTAGTCCACACCTGTGGAGTAACGACTAGCGCGTCTGGCAGCGAAACCAGGTGGCCAGGGTTCGAATCCCGGTTAGGGCAAGTTACCAAGTTGAGGTTTTATCCCGGGGTTTTCCCTCAACCCAATATGAGCAAATGCTGGGTAACTATCGGTGCTGAACCTCGGACTCATTTCACCGGCATTATCACCTTCACTTCATTCAGACGCTAAATAACCTGAGATGTTGATACAGCGTCCTAAAATAAGACACTATAAAAAGATAAGACTCTAAATTTAAATATGCAAATGTCCATTTTCAAAAGGAAAATATTTTACAAGTTTTATGGGAATTGAATGGACTTTGCTAGGGAATAGATACTTTTTTGTCTCCCTAAAGTTTGCAGCACTTACTCATAGAGAGATCAGCTGTTAAAGCATTTTTTTCAAGAAGCTATTGTTGAAGAAATATTTAGAGAGTCTACACTGTTAGTTTCAGAGCTCCAGGATCAAGGAACTTTTTACTTTATACTATATTCTTTCTGTCATTTATTTTAAGTAGCATTAGTTAATAACAATGAGCAATCTTACAGTTCAAGTGAATATTTTGACTTAGTTATTTTGAAACTGGAAAAATGAAGGACATTAACTTATCTATAACATCCGTGACAAAATGGGTGTAACATCCGTGACATAGAAGAAACAGCTATAAAATATTTACCGATAATGTTTTTGTGAACTAATTGGATGCCATGAGATTTGCATAGCTTTTACATGGACACTATGAGAATGAACTTTTTTTTTCTTTTTTTTTTTTTTTTTTTTTGAGGTAGAGATCCGAGTTTTACATTTTTATTAATAAAGTATGAAGTGAGTTCACAAATCTTGTAACATCCGTGACGAAAGAACCGGTTCTTTATTTTCTGCAATAATAATAATAATAATAATAATAATAATAATAATAATAATAATAATAATAATAAATTTTATTATCCTTATCTTCTAAATTGATTCTAATAATAAAAGTTGGCAAAAGTGATTTCACTTTCAATGTATAGAGTTTGAAAATAGAAAAAAATCATAAACACTGTTCAAAATGACCTCCATTCACTGCTACTTTACATACTGTATGAGTTTATTTCGTAAAATGTTGTATTATCAGCAACGTCGTTCCGATTATATGATATCTATCGTAGTTGAACTTTTATTTTAACACTTCAGGTCGTCTCGCTTGTTCAAATAACTCTATAATGGGTTCAGATCATCAGATCTTGGAAGCCACTCAACTCTCCCTCTCCTACCAATCCATCTTCCTGGAAACTCATGATTTAATTAATTTATCACCTCCCTTCCAGAATGTGCATGGGCATCATCTTGCTGGAACCAGGTATCTTCCACAGATAATAAAATATAAAGAGCCATTACCATCTGTAACTTGTTTTCGTCTTCCAGATTTAGGTATATTTTTAACAGTTCCATTGTTATTCAACTTTAAAAAAATTATACAGAGTGTTTCAGAAATACTTTGACAAACCTTGGGGGCACGTTCCTCACACCAAAACAAGAAAAAAACTTCATATAAACATATGTCCAAAAATCCTTAGTTGTTAATGAAAGAGCATAATGAAGATCTGTTAGATATTGTCATTTTGGTAGGAAGTGTTGCAACTTTAATCAATTCAGAAACGCGTAACAAATGTTCAAAATGTTCTCCTGTAGTAAACAAGTCTCCTTGGCAACACATAGTCATCTAGGATACAATGGGTGCATCAGCAGACTTGTATCGAAAACATCATTCGATTATCTAACAAAATGAATATTATTATCGGTTACAAACTTAAGTTGTTGGATTGTACCTCGAAACGCGTTGAACGTAAACTTTCATTGTTATGAGTTTGCAACACTCGCTATTAAACTGACAATATCTAGCAGATGTTTCATTATGTTCTTTCATTAGTAACTAAAAAACTAAAGATTTTCGGACGTATGTTTATATAAACTTTTTTTCTTGTTTTGGTGTGAGAAACATGCCCTCAAGGTTTGTCAAAGTATTTCTGAAACACCCTGTATATGTATCACTATAGCCGTACTTCATTGCTTTGTATAATATGGTCAAATTTATAGTGCTTTATAAGAATAGCCCTATAGGTGTATCACAATGGCCCACACAGAAGGCTATTATGGTACACTGGTTGTTTTAATTTTATTCATTATTACAAATAAAAAATAAATTTAACTCAAAATCCTTTATATATGTCTAAACTGGCACATGTCTTATTTTTTTTCAACTTTATAATAGAAAAAATACAGCAGCAAAAGATTAATGTTCTGTCTCACAATAGCCCTACTTGACCCTATTGTATTCAATTTTCCAGCAGAAATCGAAAGCAGGTCAACTGTGTTTGCAAGCAGAAACATCGCCACAAATGAAAACGCATGGAAGTCTTTCTATCTCACTGAATATAACTGTATTTTGACGTTTTGTCACACAGCCTACTGATAATGGCTACTAACAGCTTTACATATCTATATTCAGAGCGAAAATGGAGCATTCAACAACATTATAAAAACAAGAAGACATCTTTGTTGTGCTCTACTGACCTTAAGGTCAACGAGGAATTCACGACTGTGAAGCATTTAATTTTATGAAACAGTAACGACAAACTATGACATCGTCAACACTGTTCCCTGCGCTTCGTAACAGCTGAAGCAATACGTAGTAGCCAGTTCACCATGGTAACACCACAGTAACACTGTTCGTTTGTTCTTCATGGAAGCTGTTTATTATGGAATTCGTTCTCAGCGCTGATTCTCATAGCTGGGATAATTAAGAATTAATGTAAGAATCTCTGTTATCTGATCAAAGCCAGAGCGGCAAGCTGTGTTGTATCCACGATCCACACATTATTATGACACCTAACGCATATCTGCTTGCTTTCCTCATCCGAACATTAGCCGCTCTGCTTGCAATGAACGCACCCGTTTCCATCTGTGCAAATTGAGACAAATGAAGGCGGTATGGAGCAAACTAGGAAGAGAGGAGAGGGAAAAAAAATGACTACGCGTAACACAAAGCTCTAAATATCCTAAGATTTATGTCCGTAATAAAACAAAGAAGGTTGCATATCATTTATGACATCAAATGTTGTTTGCTCCGAGATATGGCTCGAAGGAAAGCTTCGAGGCCATAACAAAGTAATTTAATTCTGATACGATATTATTATTATTATTATTATTATTATTATTATTATTATTATTATTATTATTATTATTACTACTATTATTATTACTGGTATATCAAGACAAACCCACGCACGTTTTGGCCCATTACTACCTCCAGAATTAAAGTTTGAACCTTTAGCTAAATATTGCCTAGAGTTCATTCACTCACAGCCAGATTTTTTACGTGTCATAAATAAACGATACGGAACCACCGACGTAGCTCAGGAGACAGGCGAGTATGCTGCCGTTCCGGAGCTGAGCTTGGACTGATTAGTTGATTTTTTAAATTTTTACCTACTGTAAGGCAAAAAAGTCCCTCGCCGTGGCGTCGCGGTCTAAGGCATCCCGCCTAGGACTCGCGTTACGGAATGCGCGCTGGTTCGAGTCCTCATAGGGGAAGAAATTTTCTCATGAAATTTCGGCCAGTGTATGGGACCGGTGCCCACCCAGCATCGTGATGCACTTGGAGAGCTACGATAGGTAGCGAAATCCGGTTGCGAACGGCTGGGGGGGGATCATCGTGCTAACCACACGATACCTCCATTCTGGTTGGATGATCGTCCACCTCTGCTTCGGCATGTGAGCGTGAAGCCAGCAGCCGGCTGGTCGGTCTAGGCCCTTCACGGGCTGTAGCGCCACGGATAAAAAAAGGCAAAAAAACTAAAAGTTAGAATTTATAAAACAGTTATTTTATCTGACATAATCAGGAACATTAAATCCAGACGTTTGAGATGGGCAGGGCATGTAGCACGTATGGGCGAATCGAGAAATGCATATAGAGTGTTAGTCGGGAGGCCGGAGGGAAAGACCTTTAGGGAGGCCGAGACGTAGATGGGAAGATAATATTAAAATGGATTTGAGGGAGGTGGGATATGATGATAGAGAATGGATTAATCTTGCTCAGAATAGGGACCAATGGCGGGCTTATGTGAGGGCGGCAATGAACCTCCGGGTTCCTTAAAAGCCAGTAAGTAAGTAAGTTATTTTACCAGTTGTTCTGTATGATTGTGAAATTTGGACTCTCACTTTGAGAGAGGAACAGAGGTTAAGGGATGTTTGAGAATAAGGTGCTTAGGAAAATACTGTATTTGAGGCTAACATGTAAGAGGAATGAAGTTACAGACAGTGCCGGATTTAGAATAATATAGAATGTTTTATTTTCACTGGCAGAGTTAAGGCCATGAGACCTTCTCTTCCACTCAACCAGCCTTAATCAATACAATACATATTTAAATTACGAATATTTACACTACACTTAAAAGATTCTCCAGTAACATTTTTCAATTAAATTTTAACGTCTAGTACATATTTAAATTTAGATAAACCTATAAGATAAAGTAATAATTTATGAGTTAATTTAATTCAATCAATTACAATTAATTTGAGATAGCTAGTAAAATTATGAAAATTAATTTAATATAAGTGTACTAGAACTATGTTACGATGAGAAAAAATATAATTCTAAAATATATTTCTATAATGAGAACATTAATTAATTAATTAATTAATTAATAATATTAATATTAATATTCTCATATTTATGTAATGAAATTTTGCCATTAGAGGTTTTGTAATCTATTTAGAAAAATTAATGATAATGATAAGAATGGACAGATGTTAGTTTCATTATAAGTAACAAATATTAATCAATAATTAATCTGTTAAGCAGAAATTTATGTAATTTTGACCTAAATAAAGTTATTGTCCAACAACCCCTTGCATCACTCGGAAGCGAGTTCCAATTTGTAGCAACTGAAACTGTATAAGATGAAGAATATAAAGATGCCTTGTGATAGGGCATAATGAGTAAATTGTTATATGAGACCTGGTACTTAACTGATGATATGCGGATAAATTTTGAAAACGAGAGGCCAAATAGACTGGAATAGCGGTGCGCAGAATTTGAAATAAGAGAATAAGAGAATGCAGGGCTCGTCGGTCACTTAGTCTTAGCCAAGACAGATTTTGAAAAGACGGGGAAACATTATCATACTTACGAATATTGCAAATATAACGGACGCACGCATTATGCACACGTTGTAGCCTGCTGCTCAAATTTGCATTTAGGTTACTTAATATAATATCGCAGTAGTCGAAGTGTGGCATCACGAGTGTTCGTACAAGAATTAATTTTAATTTGTCAGGAATTATTAGGCCTACGCAACCTAGGCAGTTGTTTAGGGATCCAATTTCCAACGGGGGCGGCATTTTTTCTCTCTATTTTCTTCTTTTTTATTTTCATTTTACAGTGAAATACGTTTTTAAAACACTTGTTTGTAAATCTTTTCTTAAGTAAGTTCTTGAACACCTTGTGGAAGCCGGATATGGTTTTCTTATCGCATTGTCGTTGTCGTGACGAGAGTAAAAGGAAAGTGTGCAGTATAGTTATATTGTAAGGCAGGTATCACGTTATTATATTATCAAATGCTTAAATTTAACTGCTTGTATAAACAAGAGTGCATTGGTGAAAATAAAATTGGATGTGTTTTCATTATATTATCGCTATGAATAGTAATCACAACTCTCAGTTACATTTCCAATATAATATATCGTCAACAATACTATTCAATCACTTTCCAGAATGTGCGCTATATAATTCGATGTGAAAGGTTTATTCCGCAAAGAATTGGAGTTTATTTTTCAATTTACTTCGTAACTCGTAATAATTATACAACGAACAAAACCAATGCTTAAAATAAAACCACAGCCTGGCTTTCACAAATCAATTATGTTTCAACAGTGAATGAGCTTGAATATATTTCCTTGCATCGAGTCTGATGTGCTTCATCAGATCGACTTTGATAACATCATCAATGCTTTCTCTGTGAAGAAAGTACGAAGGAAATCTTTATAATTCACAAGTAAGATGTATGTATTTTGATTCCTGTAATTTATTGTTTTCTGAATTGTAACATTTCATTCAAAACTAATTTAAATTAAACATGACCTGTATAATAGCTGCTCATAAAGTGTTTGTGAGGTAGTGAGGGCGGCAAATTCTAGCACTGCCTAGGGGCGGCACCATACCTTCCGGCCCTGGTTACAGGAGAATGGAGAAAGTTACACACCACAGAACTGCACGCATTGTATTCTTCACCTGACATAATTAGGAACATTAAATCCAGACGTTTGAGATGGACATGACATGTAGCATTTATGGGCGAATCCAGAAATGTATATAGTGTTACTTGGGAGGCCGGAGGGAAAAGACCTTTGGAGAGGCCGAGACGTAGATGGGAGGATAATATTAAAATGGATTTGAGAGAGTTGGGATATGATTGTAGAGATTGGATTAATCTTGCTCAGGATAGGGACCGATTGCGGGCTTATGTGAGGGCGGCAATGAACCTGCATGTTCCTTAAAAGCCATAAGTAAGTAAGGCAAATTTTAGGTAAACACATGGCGCATTCTCGACATGATCTCGTCTAAAATCATCTCGATATCACTAATTACATCGACGCTGAATAACATGATATTTGATATAATGTCGTTAAACAATCGATTAAAAATTCTACGTCACGGGACTCTAGATTTACTTTACTTATGGAAGAGCCTTGCAAAGAGTTTTCATCTATCTTAAAATCCATAGCTGTCGTTCAGGTTTAAACCCCTGAACCTCAATTTCAGTCACATGTTATCATGTGGTAACCACATCAGTACAAGAGGCTAATTGAAGATCTAACATTCGAAAGTTGTTTTTGGCACTTAGCACATTTAGAATGTCAGATGCTCAATTATAGGAATAGTGAGCGGGAGAAAAGTTCGTGACAGAAGCAGGCATCAGATGATAGACGACATTAAAATCTATGGACTGATGTGAACTTTAAAATACACTTTATAGCTACATAATTTCAGAATAAATTAGTAAAACTGGAGTTAAGATTTAGGTTATGATTACATGAGCTTTACTTGAGAATAAAGAAGCATATAATATGACACAGAACGCATAATCCGTGAATTTTTGGAAATTTCTATCTTCTAATCCATTTCAGCTTTTAAACTTAACTTTATCGTAGTAAAAAATGCCTCATTATTTACTGTCAAGGCAAATTATATCGCTTTAGTGAGGTATAACGTTGATCTTGGCGTATCTTCAATCTTACTAACTTTTCACTAAGATACGACTAAAGTAAAGTGTAAAGTGTAAGTAAAGTGTAAGTTAAGTTGTGTTTCTGAATAGAAATTCTGAGTTTTCTACTTACTAAAGTCGGATCGAAGTGAAAGTGAAGTTGACGTGACCTTCTTCAACAGACGTTACGTAGCTATGAAGTATATTTTTAATTCCTCATTACTCTTTTATTATTATTTGGAATAAAAATTGCTTATACTTTATTCAACATAAGGTTAAGATAGGAAACATAAAAAATTATATATTACAGTTATATGAACACTAATAAATATAATATAATTATTTACAAATTAGTAAAAGTCAGACATGTTTCGGAGACGTTTCTCCAGGAGACTCCTTTAAGCCAAGCAACAACGCGGTTCCATCTACTGAACCAGCCGTCGTCGTAAAGTCACTGAGGATAGAGAAGCATCTCCGAAACATGTCTGACTTTTACTAATTTTTTAATATTTATATTATATTTATTAGTGTTCATATAACTGTAATATATAATTTTTTACGTTTCCTATCAAATCTATGAACACTGTATAATTGGCCCAAACATGTGTGGTTTATCTTTGAATATAAGGTTAAGATTCTAATTCAGTATTAGGGCCACTTTTTCGTGTATTTTTTGTGCTCGAAATTTCTCGCCTTTTCTTCTTCTTTTCTGGGACCTAAACAACGTCTCACTTCTTATTTTCCACAACGTCTTTATATTTGTGAGTAAAATCTATGAGATAGGCCTACACCACAATCTGGTATATACAGTCACGAAGCTTGAGTTGTGAGGGTACTAGGAACAATATACTGTGCCGGTACAATTTCGCATTGTCTGTGATGAGGCGATAGTAGCGATCCTAGTGGTTAGCAACTATCTATGGATGCATATTCTCTACGTACTGAGCTTCGTGACTGTATATACTAGACTGTGCCTACACCTTCATCTGCGGTTCCTTCCACTTCAATGGACCTTTTTGAAAGTAACAGTTTTGAAACTAAATTGTAGCCAGCAATGAATGGTTTCCGTACTTTCTCATGGAGCACCTGCGGGCTGGAAGCACTGCATCATTATATGATGACGTCTAATACCAAGTTCACTTGCTTTTTACCGACATTTGACTTAGTCAAGGGAAAAATATGTACTGTCTAACTTCTGACTTGAGGAAGTGACGACGAAGTAAAGTTGAAGTGACGTTCTTGAACCCTCAACTTCTGTAGCAATAAATTTGATGCATTTATTTTATAAATTTAAAATTTGCATAATAAATTTTAGAATATTAATATTATTTTTGTCACCAATATTGTTGTATTATCAGTAGTAATCTCACTAGAGGTTTTGATTTATCTAGAGAAAATCAAAACTCGAGTGTAATTGACTATTACACGATTAGAAGAAAGTATACAAAGATTAGAAGACACAAAGTACTCTAATACAATAAAATATTAATTGACGTTAGCTTCACCAAAACGCTTGAATGGAGCCACCAATTCCAGTTGATTGTCTATGCTGTAAAGAAATGACGATCGCAAAGCATGTTTTATATTACCGTAAAGAATTTGCAGTTTGAAATGTTGGCAAACAAAGAAACAAATGGTAGGGAGGTGCTAAAACAGAACAAAGTATATAAAGATTAGAAGATGAAATATAATACTCTAATACAATAAAATAGATATTAATTGACTTACTAATATTCTATTTCACTAATGTCACTTTCACTAAAATGTTTGAACGGAGCCGCCATTTTCAGTCGACTATCTATGAAGGAAACAAATGACCATCGCAAAGCATGTTTTACAGTACCGTAAAGAATTTGCGGTTTGAAATGCTAGCAAACGAAGAACAAATGCTAGGGTATGATAAAAACAAACAAATGCTAGATAAGTGATAAAATAAAACAAATGCTGGGGAAGCGATAAAATTGTGCGATAAGCAGCCATGATTAGTTGAAAGACGTCTTTTTTCGTACTGTTTTACTGGTGAAACATAAAAGAGTAATATTCGTGGTAATCCTTGTGCTGACCTATATTGACTAATCCCTGTTGGCTAGCGCATTAATATCAGTAATAAATGAATAAATGGGCAAAAAATAAATGAATAAATAAATAAATAAATTAGTGACTGAATGAATGAATGAGTAAAAAATAAATTAATAAAGTACAGAATTAATGAATCAGTGAGTAAATGTGTAAATAAATAAATATAGGAGTAAATGAATAAATAAATCATCGAATGAATAAATAAGTAAATGAGTAAATGTGTGAGTGAATGAGTGGCTGAATAAATAAATAAATAAATAAATAAATAAGCAAAGAAATAAATATAGAAATAAATATACTTGTATATCAAGTAAATATATAAATAATTAATTAATAAGTAAATAAATAGATAAATAAAACAGAACGAACTAATAAATAAATATGAGCCTAGGATTCACTCAAGCGTCTAGCAGAAATGAGTACAGGACTGACATCACTACTGCTACTAATGCCTATTACCTGCAAAGGTGGGACCCTTAACCTTCCGCTAAACTGTGGCCTACATAGCTTGTAATAGGTATAACTTTTAATTTACTAACATGAAATACCGTCAACGTAAGTTCTTTATGTATTGCAGAAAAATATGAGAATGTATTTGTCACCTCAGCTGCTCTGTTCATTATAATTTGATAGAAAAGTAAGCAACAAAGAGTCGTGAACTACCGACTGTGAAAAGTGTAGTACTTAGCAACGAGATACGCTTCATGTTTTGTCTACTTCAAAAGATGAGTTTTAACTATGTAACCCGACTCCATCCAGCTGCATAGAAAGGTTTGAGTTCACATCTCTGCTCCATTAAGACTTTTATGTTGTCATAGCAATAACTGCACTCATCTCTGACTGCACAGGTCGCCCAAGGGAAATCATGAGAGAACGCCCGAACTGGTACAATGGTTTATATAGGCTACAATACATCCCTTCAGTACCGGTACTATGAATATTAACAACCTGTGGTGCGCGTACTATGGAAGGAATACTTATTAGGATGAAATTAGTGATCAAGAAAAAGGAATGCTTACACAGGATGAAAGGGGATGAAGTGGATTAAACAAAAAAAATGTAATATTATTGTGGTCCACACCTGTGGAGTAACGGTCAGCGCGTCTGGCCGCAAAACCAGGTGGCCCGGGTTCGAATCCCGGTCGGGGCAAGATACCAGGTTGAGGTTTTATCCGGGGTTTTCCCTCAACCCAATACGAGCAAATGCTGGGTAACTTTCGGTGCTGGACCACGGACTCATTTCACCGGCATTATCACCTTCATTTCATTCAGACGCTAAATAACCTAGATGTTGATACAGCGTCGTAAAATAACCCAATAAAATAAAAAATAAATATTATTGTGGTCTTTTGCAAACGAGTTTTGAGAAAAGTAGCATTTTTAGTTCAATTTTGGAATGCGTATTCCAGGAAAACGGGATAAATTGGAGAGGTTAAATGTTTATTTATTTATTTATTTTTAGTAGGTTATTTTTCGACGCTTTATCAACATCTTAGGTTATTTAGCGTCTGAATGAGATGAAGGTGATAATGCCGGTGAAATGATTCCGGGGTCCAACACCGAAAGTTACCCAGCATTTGCTCACATTGGGTTGAGGGAAAACCCCGGAAAAAACCTCAACCAGGTAACTTGTCCCGACCGGGAATCGACCCGGGCCACCTGGTTTCGCAGCCAGACGGGTTAAATGTTAAATGTTATGTTTTATTTAACGGCGCTCGCAACTGCAAAGGTTATATCAACGTCGCCGGATGTGCCGGAATTTTGTCCCGCAGGAGTTCTTTTACATGCTACTAAATCTACTGACATGAGCCTGTCGCATTTAAGCACACTTAAATGACATCGACCTGGCCCGGGATCGAACCCGCAACCTTGGGCATAGAAGGCCAGCACATTGGAGAGGTGATGTTGGGGGATTTAGTAGAGCAAGTACCAATAATTGCGTCCTTTGTTAGTTTATTGCGTAACATTTGCGGTTTGGACGTAATTTCATTGAAGACCATTAACATAGTGTGTGACAGGAAGATGTGGCTATCGTGTATCCAGTGACGGTAGAAGGAAGTCGGAAGAAAAACCAGAGCGGGAAGGAGCAAATGCACAGCCACCAATGTCCCTCTGTGACGCATTAGGTTACTCAACTTTTCGTGCTTGGCTTGGCCTCCTTGGTGCTATTCAAAAGGAGTAGGCTACATGCCGGCAAAGGGTTTCCCCAGCGAATAGGGATTATAAAGAATGGACACTTCGCGTCGGTACCTTTGATGTAGCCGGACTGATTTCAATGACCTTCAAGCCAGCTACAGCGTGAGATTCTGCTTTCTCCCTAGAGTTGGCGCTGACATCACACTAGCTAGCAGTCGACACAGCGGAAATATAACACATATAATTAATACATCTAGGTGCATTATGTACTCAAATAAAATAAATTGGATCCATAAAATAATAAATCCGTCATTAACTGCAATGTCTAGACTCTAGAGTTCCTTTATAATGTGACAGCGACGTGAGATTCGAACTCACGACCAGCGTCCCGCAATAGAGAAGATCGCGCGGAGCACTTTGGGATGGCGCGCGGCGGAGAGGGGAAAGGGTCAACGCGGCGAGAGAGTGGAGAGAGAGTGCGCGCGCATCTGGTGCTGGTAGAGAGGAGAGGGCTCTGGATTTTTCTGGAGTGCCATCTCTAGAGACGCGTGGAACTTTCGAGGCTACGTCGCTGTGGTTATAAATTACAGTCGCGAAGGAACGACAGCAGTTTTCAGTTGATTAGTCAGCCAGTCAGTGAGAAAGCCAGAGCAAGCAAGCCAGTCTTGTGTACCGGAGATCGACTCGAGTGTGCGTCCGCAACTGTATCAGCATCCGAAGGCCTGAGTTCGAGTGCAGTGGACCGCAGTTGGAGGGACCTGAGTTCGAGTGCAGTGGACCGCAGTTGGAGGGACCTGAGTTCGAGTACAGTGAACTGTCTCTGAAGGTCTGTGGTTCGAGATACTGTGAACGCGAGTGACTGAGCTAGAAGAACTGTGAACTGAGAACTGATAGTTCTGATTTGTAAATAGTGCTTTGTAAATATTAGTTAAGATTAACAGTTCATTGTTGTTCGTACTAGTCCAAGTAAATTGTCATTGTCGTCAGTGGAGTGCTATAACGAATACTGTGTTGAGTGAAGATCCAATTGTTGACGAGAGCGTTTAAGGTGAATTGTAGAAAGGAATTATTGTTGTGACGAATAAATTACATTGTTGTTACTAATAAAATTTACAATAATGAGAGTTGGGACGTTGACCCCAACAACAATTAAAATATGTAATGACTTGATAGCACTGAAAATGGAAAAACAAAATTCTTATGAGAAGTAAAACCATATAGCTATATTATATTATATATAAATATTAAACGAATTTGATACTTAATTTTATAATGTATTATATTATTTTATAATATAATTTATTATATCTGAAATATAAAAAAAATATTATTAGAACTAGTTCGTCACTGAGAAATAAGGAAAAGCTGTTAACTTTAATTTATTTGAAGCAAAGCGTTACTGGATTATGCAATAAGGTAGGCGATGTTTGGATCCTGTGTCTCAACTCTATTCTCAATTATTATCTAGCCTATGCTCGATTACACTAACCTCTAGAGCTTGAAAGTAGAACTAAACGCTGGCGCATAGAGAAACAAAACACAGGAAAATTCGCTCAGTGTCCATTCTTTATAATCCCTATTCGCTGGTTTCCCCTTCTCCCTTCCTCACCATCATCATCTTCACCCATTCCCTACACTACACTTACACGAACGCTTACACATACACTCACCCTAGTACACGACATAACTCTTCACAGATACATATTATGTACAGCGTGACTCGCCGAAGTGGTGTACAAATAGAAAATGGGTCACAGTGCTGCCATCTATCCCAATGTGCGGAACCCGAATCAGGCGAGTGAAGTGAAGTGGGTAGCATTAGATACACACACATTTCGTATTCTTAAAACTAAGAGGAAATCGAACAAATTACGAAATTGAATGTCGAAGACTGTGACGCCGATATGCGATATATTTCTTAAAACTGCTTAAAATTATAGTTCTAGGGCAACCCGAGCACTGCAAGGTCACTCTCAGTTTGACCTCAAAGGCTCTCTTGTGTCTCGTTAGCCCGCTCGATCTGTCAGAAGAGTGAAGAGCACTCCAGACTTTCCGCGTGTGCCCCATTTGCCGGTCCTTCACAGTCCGCCCATAATTCAGTCTGGCCTATATCCCCGCTGTGGCTTAGTGGTAGAACTCAAGTGTTCAAGAGTTCAATTCACAGTAAAAGGCGTTAGAATTTATCTCACTACCGTAGCGCCTGAACATCAATTGCTTCTCATTTTTCTTTCTGTATCCATCTCTGCCCTTTTCATCGGGATGTATTTTCCTTTGTGTGTGTATGTATGTATTTATTCACACTGCAAATGGGTATATACCCGGTGGCAGTGGTAACTAATTACACTCAATAATGACAATTAATAATAAACACAACTAATAAAAAACAATAACTAATAATAATAATAGTAGTAATAATAATAATATTAATAATAATAATAATATTAATAATAATAATAATATAATAATAATAATAACAAGGAGCATCCTAAATTAAATGAAGCATGGTCACTTAAAATAACATTTAAAGTAAATCTAATTTGTATCTTAACCCTAAGTTCGAACTAAGACCCACGAGTGTGATAGGTTCATACCTGCACAGGTACCTTTCGGCACTACACTTATTTCGCTGTCAACTAACTCACTGCACTGATTCTACCTGATTTCACTAACACTTCTAAACATTTCACTGTTCAAATACATCACACACTTCACTGACACCAACACACTTCACTTACATAATAGACTTCACTGACAGTACACACTTCACTGACACAACACACTTCCTCACTGATAGAACACTTCAAATAACAAGATATCAATTACACCCTTTAAGTAGTGTGTATAATATATTAACGTCTATTAGTAAAGTCCTTAAGCCTATTTTTAAATACATTTTTGGTTATTGGTAAAGCCTTTAGTAAGTCTGCAGGTAAAGCATTCCAGTCCCTGATAGTACGATTGAGAAAAGAAAACTTTCCAGTGTCCGTCCTCTGTCTTCTTTCCCTCAATTTATATGAGTGGTCGTTCCTTGAAGAGTAATTTGACGGCTGCAACCTATTTTTTATTTCTTTCCAGGCAGGCTCACCTCTGTATGTTTTGAACATTGCGCATAATCGAATTCGCGTTCTCCGGTCCGTGAGTGTGTCCCATTTTAATGGTGAATTATTACAACAACACTTGAGAGCCTGTTTTTGAATCTTTTCCAGTGTCTTAATATGTTCTAATCTGTAAGGATCCCAACATGCAGCACCATATTCCATTATTGGACGAACTAGTGATTTATATGCAATCTCTTTGGATTTATCAGATCCTTTTCTTAGTACCCTCATCACAAAGTGCAACGCCCTCCATGCCTTTCCCGCTGTGTCAGTAACGTGTTCCCCCCGCAGTAACGTGTTCCCCGAACCTTAGATATTTACACAACGTATTCCTGCATAAGTGGTTAGCACGACGCAGAACGACCGACGAGACATGGGACTATCACAAGATAAGAGAGTCACATCCGGTCCCGTAGTTTTTTTTTACTTGGTTATTTAAAGACGCTGTATCAACTACGAGATTATTTAGAGTCGATGGGATTGGTGATAGTGAGATAGTATTTGGCGAGATGAGGCCGAGGATTCGCCATAGATTACCTGGCATTTGCCTTACGGTTGGGGAAAACCACAAAAAAACCCAATCAGATGATCAACCCAACCGGGAATTGAAACCCTCGCCCGATCGCAACTCCGGATCGGCATACAAGAGCCTTACCGACAGAGCTACACCGGGGCTCCAGTCCCGTAGTATGAAGATAAATTGCCTCATAAACCACATCCAGAATCGAATACTAGTCGCCTAGCCAGGAAGCGCGTACGCAACCACTCACTGATCTACCACCGACCTCTCATTATACGAAATACAAATTTCCGTTTTTGGCTTGCACAAAAAGGTACTCATTATATCCCAAAGAGTAAAACATGACCATTTATTTATAAGATTTTGTACTCTTGAAAGTTCAGCATGTAAATAAATTTTCACAAATACGTATGTTAGTCTTTAGTAATGTCACTTTACTACAGTAAAACCCCGATTAACCCAACTTCACTTAACCGAAATAGTGAAGTAAAAATTCATACCTAGGACCTGCCCTTGGATGGATGGATGAATGAATGAATGAATGAATGAATGAATGAATGAATGAATGAATGAATGAATGAATGAATGAATGGACAATAACATTCTCTTTTTTTTTTAAGTACTGTTTAAATTATTAGGAGAAAATTCACAAACGATTAGGGAAAACACGGGAATTTTACTGGAAGCAAGTAAAGAGATAGGTTTGGAAGTAAATCCCGAAAAGACAAAGTATGTGATTATGTCTCGTGACGAGAATATTGTACGAAATGGAAATATAAAAATTGGAAATTTATCTTTTGAAGAGGTGGAGAAGTTCAAATATCTTGGAGCAACAGTAACAAATATAAATGATACTTGGGAGACAAATTAAACACAGAATAAATATGGGAAATGCCTGTTATTATCCGGTTGGGAAGCTTTTATCATCCAGTCTGCTGTCAAAAAATCTGAAAGTTAGAATTTATAAAACAGTTATATTACCGGTTGTTCTTTATGGTTGTGAAACTTGGACTCTCACTTTGAGAGAGGGACATAAGTTAAGGGTGTTTGAGAATAAGGTGCTTAGGAAAATATTTGGGGCTGAGAGGGATGAAGTTACAGGAGAATGGAGAAAGTTACACAACACAGAACTGCATGCATTGTATTCTTCACCTGACATAATTAGGAACATTAAATCCAGACGTTTGAGATGGGCAGGGCATGTAGCACGTATGGGCGAATCCAGAAATGCATATAGAGTGTTAGTTGAGAGGCCGGAGGGAAAAAGATCTTTAGAGAGGCCGAGACGTAGGTGGAAAGATAATTTTAAATTGGATTTCAGGGCGATGGGATATGATGGTAGGGACTGGATTAATCTTGCTCAGGATAGGGACCAATGGCGGGCTTATGTGAGGGCGGCAATGAACCTCCGGTTCCTTAAAAGCCAGTAACTTAGTAAGTAAGTACTGTTTAAAATATAAATGCATTTTATGTACCGAAGGTATGTCAATGCATGGCAATGAGACGGCTACCATCTAGTTCTCACCCCATACAAAGACTACAAAATGCCCTTTTAAGGAAAACAGTAGGCCTATGTAGAGAAACCTGATTGACACACCCTCAGTTCACTTGTTATGTGTTGAGTAGCGGCCAACGGGTGTATGATGGTGCCATCAAGTGAAAGTTATTGTTTGTTTACTACGTACCTTTTGTTCCAACTACCCCACACCCCAAGAATTGTGGAACCAATTATGGCTGTTTACGATGAGGCAGTAGAGCAAGTGGACAGCTTCAAATACTTGGGATGCGACATGAGCTGCTGCCAGGAAGTCAATAGCAGGATAGCAATGGGCAAAGGAAAATTTTAATAGGAAAAGGAGCATCTTCTGCGGACTTCTGGAAAAGAAACCAAGGAAGATATTAGTGAAGTGCTTTGTGTGGAGTGTGGCATTGTATGGAGCAGAAACATGGACATTACGACGAAGTGCAGAGAAGGGACTAGAAGCATTTGAAATGTGGATATGGAGAAGAATGGAACGTGTGAAGTGGACAGACAGAATAAGAAATGAAACTGTTGGAAAGAGTGGGTGAAGAAAGAATAATGCTGAAACTGATCAGGAAGAGCAAAAGGAAATGGTTAAGAAGAAACTGCCTACTGAAGGATGCACTCGGATGAAGAGAGAAGAGTTCGGGGCAGAAGAAGATATCACATGATAGACGACATTAAGATTAAGATACATGGATCATATTATGCTGAGACTAAGAGTAAGGCAGAAAATAGGAAAAATTGGAGAATGCTGGGTTTCAAGTGTAAGACCTGCCATTTGTCAGAATGTTATGCTTGTATATATACAAAATGCTTCGAATATAATATTATGTAAAATGTTATTGAAACAAGGAAGTCGATATTGTAAAAGAATGTGTGTGTGTGTGTGTGTGTGTGTGTGTGTGTGTGTGTGTGTGTGTGTGTGTGTATTAACCAATGGAAGGCACTTGACTTATGTCATTCAACCATGTGAAGGCAGTTATGTAAAATAGAATAGAATAGAATGATTTATTTTCGCTGGCAGAGTTAAGACCATAAGGCCTTCTCTTCCAATTTACCGACAGATTCGTTGCCTAGGGTGCGTCATAGGTGGCTGGTCCACGCTACACCCTGATGAGATATTTTTATTTATTTTAGTAGGTTATTTTACGGCGTTTTATAAACATCTTAGGTTATATAGCGTCTGAATGAGATGAAGGTGATAATGCCGGTGAAATGAGTCCGAGGTCCAGCATCGAAAGTTACCCAGCATCTGGTCATATTGGGTTGAGGAAAAACCCCGGAAAAAACCTCAGCCAGGTAACTTGCCCCGACCGGGAAACGAACCCGGGCCACCTGGTTTCGCGGCCAGGCGCGCTAACCGTTACTCCATAGGTGTGGACGTGATGAGATAAGGTGATAATGGAGATTTGTTGGGATGCCGCAGAGAAACCGGAGCTCCCGGAGAAAACCCATCTGGACCACGGGTTTGCCCAACACAAGTTATAAATCGGGGGTACACCGGGGATCGAACCTGGGTCCACAGAATTATAAGTCTAGCGCTGTAGCCACTAGACCACCGTGGCGATGTAAAAGAAAATATGAAAACTGCAATATTATTTATCAACAATTATATATGATTTATATTCGTATGCTGATGATACTGTTTTACTTTTTAGTGGAAAAACGTGGACTGAGGCTTATTATAATGCAAATTGCGGCTTAAAATTAATAAAAAAAATGGTTCGATTTAAATTCACTTGTAATTAATAGACATAAAACAATAGCTATCCCATTTTCTTTAAATAATAAAGGTAATAAACCAATTTCATCTATATTACAAATTAAAATGCATAATTGATTGTTCCGATTTAAATTGCAATTGTTCATTTATTAATGAAGTTAATGTGGTTAAATACTTAGGTATAATTATTGATAATGATTTAAAATGGAATAATCATATTCATTACATTTGTAATAAATTACGTATGTTACTTTGTTATTCTAAGAAATATTTTGTCAATTAACTGTTTGCGTATAATTTATTTAGCATTATTTCAATCTATATTTATGTATGGTATTATAGGTAGGGGTGGAACTTATAAATCCAACCTTTATCCGTTAATTTTACTAAAGAAAAAAGTATTAAAAATTTGTTTAAAAAAGCAGAAAGATTACACAACTTAATTGTTGTTTAAACATTTCAAAGTTTTCAACATTAAACAAATGTATTATTTTATTTTATTAAAATATTTCCATAGAAATTTTAATAACTTTGAAAGGTATATACATAAATATAGAACTAAAGATATGAATTCTCTGCGTTTGTCTGAACCAAAATGTAAAACCAATGCAGCTTTTTATCATAGCATGAGTCAAGGTCCCAGATTATTAAACAAATTTTATTCCAATAATATTTCAACCACGAATCCTCTCCAAATTAATAAAAAAATTTTAAAATTTGTATTGGATTTATAGTTTGGATTTAAGCATATTAAACACTATTTAATCAGTATTCACTCTCAATTTTAATTTTATTTTTGTCTGTATTGGAATCCCCTCCTGAGCACGAGTCTTACTCATTGAGGAGTGGGCTAGTTTATCTTTCAATGTATTTATTAATTTGTATTCATTTCAAACTTACTAGCAATAATAAATAAATAAATAAATAAAAACTAATAAAATAAATGTCATAATTTTTACATACTGTAATAATAATAATAATAATAATAATAATAATAATAATAATAATAATAATACTAAACTGCCCCCCCCATTGAGGGTAGCCCTTACGGACTCAGTATATCCTCAAAAAAATTATTATACATATGTAAACATAGGTATTAAATTTAAAAAAAAGGGAAACAAAGAAAAGGGCGTGAAACATTACAGTTACTATTAATGTGGCACCATGTGATTAATTAGGATTTGGCAGGATTTTTTTAACACAATTATCACAATGTCATCCCTCAAAGATGTTGGCAGAACAAATTTCCATCGAAATTCTTCGAAAAAAGCAGGTATAGTCCCTCGAGCACCTATGAGCAAGCTGAATACCTCAACGTGAATTAAGGCATATTTCAGCTTGAAATAGTTGACTGTAGGCTCATAGATCAACTTCTTCTCAAGGTTAACCTCAGCTGACTGATGACATCCTACTTCAAAACGTATCGTGGGGTCCACAATGATGCACTGTTTAGTTCAGCATTGTACGCTAAAATATCTACTCGTCTCGTTGACCCATTTTCAGCTAGACAGGACATTTCTTCTTCTACTATCCAGCCCTTAGTTCTTAATGCAGCAGCAATTTTGGATCTTACAAGATGATGTCTAGAGTTCCTCAAGAGCAATCCCTGTTCACAGAATCCCAAGACGTGTGCTAGAGTTTCAATCTCCGGGCAGCCATGTCTGCACCGGGTACCGTCGAGAGATCTGCCGGGAACAGAACGAACAGCTGCTAAATTTGCTGTCATTTTCAGGCTAGATATCCATTCACTAGTCGAAAGTCCTTTCTTGTTTGCAATCCAACTGTTGGCGGCTGTTACTTCGCTATACATCTCAACACCTTTTCCCCGTCCTGAAAGGGTCTTCCATGATTCATATTCATGACCTCGCAATTCTTCTCGAAAATTTCGAATTGTAGCTTTGTAAAGTCTTCGGGAAAAGAAAGGCAGAGGGAATCACACGACGATTTGAGTTCGACATCTGTCTCATCATGTTAACATGCGGATTATCTGCTCTGATTAATTATAGATGTCAGTGGGATTCGTATGTCTAGAGACAACCTCGCGTACCCGGGTACGAGTACCATACATTGAATACCACTGTTCTAATGATGAAAGAGAGATGGAACGGAGAAAAATTCTCTCCGGCGCCGGGATTTGAACCCGGGTTTTCAGCTCTACGTGCTGATGCTTTAACCACTAAGCCACGCCGGATACAATCCCGACGCCGTTTAGAATCGTCTCAGATTAAGCTCCATCTCTTGGGTTCCCTCTAGTGGCCGCCCTCTGCACTACGTCATAGATGTCTATGAACGCAGGACCGAAGTCCATACATGTGTTGAGGTGCACTCAGATGAGTGACTGATTGGCCGGGATCCGACGGTATGGGCGCCGTCTTAAATCACAAAGTGATTTATTACGCATATCATATATATATATTTTTTTTTGTTTGTTTTTTTTTTTTTTTTTTTTTTTGATGTACCGAAGTACATATGATATTTCCATGCAGATATTCTGCGTCATCACATGATGAAAGAGAGATGGAACGGAGAAAAATTCTCTCCGGCGCCGGGATTTGAACCCGGGTTTTCAGCTCTACGTGCTGATGCTTTAACCACTAAGCCACGTTCTAATGATTATCTCACTTATCACGTACTTACGGACCGACAAACAAATTTAATGATATTGAAATGTAAATTACTTCGACATGACAGAATAAAAGCATAGTCTATGCAAAATTTATTCACTTTCACATTTGCACATTAAAAACTAAACAAGTGAAATAACAGCTGCGTAACTACGGAAATTTCAAGCAACGTATAATATGAATTTTATCTACGTATTAATCAGCAAAATCTGCGAAGTCATGACCCCGACAAGTTTTGTGTGTCACGGGTGGTTATGTGGAAGCACTTCCGGAAACAGACTTCCGCCATATACGGTGACCGTAACAATCGTTGTTGGCACGTGATGCTGGCAGTAATCGTAATTAACCCGTCCATTGTTTTAGGAGCTGCCATAACAAGCGCCTCTCCGTATTTAGATAACCAGTTTCCTCGTGCCGGCTTGCGGGCGAGCGCCATGTTGGAACCACAACCTTGTGCAACTTGGACAACTCTCTATTTCAGCCGTCGTCACTTTCCAACGTGAATCATAACACGGATTGTTATTACAACGCTCAAGCAAGCCAAGCCAGGCCGGGTGAAACACCTGACGACCTGCTGCGTTCAGGATTCAATTAAAACTAAAAGGAGCGGTGTTCCACAGTTGGAAATTCCTCGACGAGAAGACAAGTACCTCGGCTTGCCATCATTCCTGGTCCGTCACAGCGATCCACCAGTTTTTGTTTCTATAACATTTCTCCATTCACTGTGGGCTAAAGCAAGGAGATACATTATCACCTTTATTTTTTAACTTTGCTCTAGAGCAGCGGTGTCGAAAACGTCATCGTGCGCCGAGCCACTATGTAACCTGCAACGTGCATAGCACCTATGGAGGTAGGCGGACACCCGAAGGGGAAGTGAAGCAATTGTCTGACTTATTAACGGATTTTCATTTTCCTTACGTCAAGCACTTAAATATAATTTTGTACAGTACAAGGCTACAAACTAATGTTTAGTACTTGTAACGAAGAAAGAAATGAAGAATGAAACATAAGACACATTATCACAACCTAAAATTAACTGTCTTCAGAATGTCTCTGCGACAGAGTTTCAAAATCAGGAATTATGTCACTTACTGCCAGTCGTAGTTGATCATGAAGGTATTTGTCTGTCAGCCGTGATCTAAATTTGGTTTTTACTATTTTCATTGTTGAAAATAATTTTTCAAAAACGTAAGTTGTAGCGAACATGGCTTCAAAAGAGAAAGCGAAAGAACGAAGCTTCGGGTATTTATTTTTGGCAAAGATTTTAAAAGTTCAACATTTGTCAAGGCCTTACATCTAGATTTCATTTAACATCACATTGTAAATCTATGAGTTTAAATTGAAGATCTAACCGCATTATTCGTACTTCTGCTGAAAAAGGATCGATGTACAGAGATAATAATAATAATAATAATAATAATAATAATAATAATAATAATAATAATAGTAGTAATAATAATAATAATAATAATAATAATAATAATAATAATAACAACACAACCTTTCAATGTTTCATCAGTAACATGTAGTATAATGCCGTTTTATGTTATACCGGTACCACCGTTTTCTCCCTACTTGTGAACAAATCATACATTTAATATTCTCATTCGTATTGGCAGCAAAAAAAAAAAAAATTCTTCCTCCCATCCTACTTGAAACTTTCGTTTTTGTAGATGTACATGTATTCGAGAGAGACATTGCGACGATATGCCACTCGCAGATCAGAGACAAATACAAATGAAACGGAGTCTGACTCTAGTGAGTGAGAGGGTGGGGGTTGTGGGAGGTAGAAAGCACAGGTATCATTGCGAGCCACAATGTGCTCATGAGTCGCATTTTCGCCACCGCTGCTCTAGAGTATGCCATTAGGAAAGTCCAGGATAACAGAGAGGGTTTGGAATTGAACGGTTTACATCAGCTGCTTATCTATGCGGATGGCGTGAATATGTTAGGAGAAAATCCACAAACGATAAGGGAAAATACGGGAGAACAGTTCCGCGGACCACCTTACACTTGTTCCCTTCGAAAGTAAATTTATCATTTTCATAGCATATTTTAATACCAGTATACTTTATTTTAAAATTGAATTAAGGTTCGGTACTTTGGTCTTCTGTTATGAATTCGTTGTGGTCCCTGGCTGGGTTACAAGCGCGGCGCCAGATGTGCAGGGAAAAGATATCGAGAAACACCAAGTATATAGCGCTTTAAAACCCTCTTTTGTTGCTAATAGTAGAGTGGGAAGTCAATAGACGGGTAGGGTAATAAATTTCATAAAATGTCAGCACTGGGAGAAAAAGTGAAATTCGATTGCCATGTGTCATTTCCAAACTCTGAGATTTTAAGCTAGGCCTATAGTGTGATACGCAATTCGTTTGAATTTTATTTTTTCTTCTGTCTGTTTTGAAGGACCACAGGGTAGACATCGAGGACCACAGGTGGTCCGCGGACCATAGTTTGAGAAACGCTGGTTTAACGAATAAGTTGCTATTGAAATTCATAAACTGAATGTTCTCGAAGTTTTCCGTGCATGGACGGCAATTTGCATTCAAATATTTTGTATTTTATTTTAGCAAGTTCTCTCGTCGAAACTCTATAAGCTTAAACAATTTTTTTACATCATAAATAATTACAGCATGTTTTACCTTAACACTTAAACGAAATAAAATGATAAACTAACATTCTTTTTATTTCGCTTCTCTTTTATGTTCTTTTAATTTATTCTGTGTACTGTTGCCATTCTTTAATTTCTCCCCCCTCCTCTTCCTCTCCACGTACTTCTCTTATTCTGCTACTCTCATAAATGTTGCTTCCTTCTTTTTTTCCATTTTCAAAGTCCGCCTCAGGACTCTGCTGTGTTATAATCAGGTATTAGCTCTCCTCTTTGGCTGCATTAGCCCAGGAGAGGCCAGTCTATTGGCTAACAGATTAGTCGGTCCCTTGGGTCATGTGGGAGCATAATATGCTGACCCTGATCCAATTCAGCTTACTCATCCCATCGGTCATCACAGCACCAGAAAAAAAAATGAAACCAGCAGCGTACTGTCTAACCAGTGATACGAGTGTTTCAAGAATACGCGGCAGAAATACGGGTGAGTAAAATGTATGGAACAATGCTTGTAAATTTCCTATTTATAATTTTATTAAGAAACTATTTATACAAAATTTGTTGGGTGTCAAAGAAGGAATACTTTGAACATATTTTGAAGTACTACGATTTTCATTTATAAAGGCTGTGCCAATGAGTCTGTTTTTTTTTAAATGGCACCATGTACTTATTTCTCCATTTTTGGATTCTCCAGGTACAAAATCTTTTTTTCTTTCATTTATAAACTATTCTCTTGTAAAAATTACCTCTTTTGATGGCAATAAACAAAGGGAAATTTTAATGTTGCTAATAGAAACAACGAAACAACTGAATAACAACGGTTAAAAAAAACGAGTTAGATACTATAGAGAGGCCAAAGATCTCAGAAAGTTGAAGACAATTGAACATTGGTCCGCCATGTTTCGGTTAGTCAAAACAAAGGGGCGTGGCTCGGATGTTGTAGGAAATGACTGTGATGAAGTTAGTATTATTGTGAATTGAGTTGCATATTAAGATTATGTTAATATGTAAAAAGTAAAATACACACAAAACTTTACGTTTTATAACAGCTGTAGGCCTATGTTTTATTAGTTTCACTAAATATAGCCCAGATATTAAATGACAAGCTATACTCAATGCAACCAAAGCAAAGCACCTGAAGACGGATGACTTTAATCGGCAGAAGAAAAATAAATAATTTTTTTACTTCGTCACAAATTTAATTACCTTACAGCTAATCTAACCTAATATGAAATTATGTAATTCAGTGCTCATCAGGTGATTTCAAGAGAGACGACGTATGTAACTAATAGGAGTAAAATATAGGAAAGGCAGTGACGAAAATTTAAAAAAAAAAATATCCAGTAATTAAGTTATTGAGAAAAATTCATTTGAAATTGGAATTAACACAGAGAACTTTTGAAAACTGCAATTATTAAAACTACAAATAACCTCTTAGCATGCAACATAATAATTAAAGAATGACACTAATAGAAAGTTACTCGTGATCATAACTCACCACATTTATTAAAACGATAAGATACTTTCGATTAACATTGTTATCAGAAACAACAGGAGCCACAGCTAGCTACACTTCTCTTCGCGTGATGGAGACATCGTGTACTCTAATATAATTTGAAACAAACATTGATCTCACACGTGTCTCGCAACTAGGCAGAGGCTTTTGCAGAATAAAACTGTTCTTACATTATTTTGAACAATAATGACAAGTTGTGTGTGATGCAAGTGCTAACTTTCCTCTTTGTTAAAAGAAGAGCCCTACGCATTAATGAAAAGAAAACTGGAGTAGGCCCTATAAACACAATAAATACTAAACTCTTGATGGTACAAACTTATTAATACAGATATTTCGCTTATGCTCAGTCCGTCTTATCTTATAATTCTCTGCGGCAATGGTAGCCTACCTGTATTGAGAGGGGTTAATTATCCAGCAACAAATATTATGATTTACGGTACATTTCATTTAAATCCGAGGGAATTAGACATTTTTGGAAATTATAAAGTCTTAATTATTACTCTTTCATTTATAAATCAGCTTTTTACAAAATCTATAGCGAAATATTTAAATTAAATATTGATGTATCTGAAAAATATAATACATGTACCAACTCGTTGCAGTGTATCTTCGATAAGCACTCCTTGCGGAGGCTGGCGGTACTATAGACCGCCATGTTTTTTAGGAAACGATTCATAGTACTGTTGGCCTGCGCAGGGAGCGCTTATCAGAGGTTTTCAGCCTCTCTATAGTATCTAACTCGTTGGTTAAAAATTAAACAATTTCAAAGACAGAGTTATGATTTTTGGCAGTAAATGGGGGCCATTTTGAGTACCTTTTCCGAACTGAAATCAACATGTGATACAACATAACAGTGCTAATTTTGGTTTTAATGGATTTTCTTGCTTTAAATCCATTTATCGCATTATTATTGCAGTTAAATTTCAATGGTGCATATCCTACAATGTATCTTTTTAAAATTATAGTTTATAAGTTTAAATAATATTGATATTGTTAAAACGTAAAGGTGATAGTGCGTCTCCTTGCTTTAATCCGCAGTGAATTGGAAAAGCATCAGACAGAAACTGACCTATACGGATTCTGCTGTACGTTTCACTGAGACACATTTTAATTAGTCGAACTAGTTTCTTGGGAATACCAAATTCAATAAGAATATTATATAAAATGTCTCTCTTAACCGAGTCATATGCCTTTCTGAAATCTATGAATAACTGATGTACTGTACCCTCATACTCCCATTTTTCTCCAATATCTATCGAATACAAAAATCTGATCAATAGTCGATCTATTATACCTAAACCACACTGTTGTTCCCAAATAATTTCATCTACATATAAAGTTAAGGCTGGTTCACAATAAACCGGAAACGGAAAGTACAACGAAAACGAAAACGGAAATATTGTTAAAACGAATGTATTTAAATGTGAGCATTCACAATTAACTATTATGAATGATCACATTTAAATACATTTATTTTAACATTATTTCCGTTCTCGTTCTCATTGTAGTTTTTGTTGTCGGTTTATTGTGAACCAGACTTTAATCTTCTCAAAAGAATATTGGACAAAATTTTGTACGACGTCAAAAAAAATGATATTCCTCGAAAATAACTACAGTTAATCTTTTTCCCCTTCTTAAAAACAGGTACAATTATGGATATGGACTATTTCCACTGTTCTGGTACAATTTCCTTTTCCCAAATAGTAAGTACAAGGCTATAAATTTCACTAGATAATGCGCTTCCACTCTCTTGTATTAATTCTGCTGGAATTTGATCGAATCCTGGAGACTTGTACTTTTTCAGATTTTCTATCGTAATTTCGACTTCGGGCATAAAAAAATTATTTAATGACGCTCGCAACTGCCGAGGTTATATCAGCGTCGCCGGTGTGCTAGAATTTTGTCCCGCAGGAATTTTTTTACATGCTAGTACATCTACTGACATAACCCTGTTGCATTTAAGCACACTTAAATGCCATCGACCTGGGCCGGGATCGAACCCGCAACCTCGAGCACAGAAGGCCAGCGCTATACCGACTACGCTATCCAGGCCGACACGGGTATAAATGACTCAGCAGATTGTATTTCAATTTCGTCCCGATCATTTCTATTTGGCCTATGTACATTTAGTAATTGCCCGAAATAATTTTTCCATCTGTTCAGGATTGAATGAGAGTCTGCAAGCAAGTCACCATTCTCATCCTTGATCACGTTTATCCTTGCCTTATATCCGTTCTTAAATTCCTTTACACCCTTATACAAATCTCGAATATTTTTATTCTTACTATTTGTTTCTACCTACTTCAGTTTTCCTTCAAGTAATCTCTCTTTTTATTCTTAAGTGTACGACATGCTTCCCGTCTGTCATTGAAATAATTATCTCTATTCGCCTCAACTGGATCCTGTAAGAATTTCAATTTTGCCTGTTTCCTTCTTTTTATTACGATGGAACAAACCTCATCAAAGCACGGTTTCTTTTTTCTTAGTTTCATAATAACCTATGCTCTGCTCAGCTGCAAATGTTGATACTATCTCTGATATTTTCCCACAGGCTATTAACATGTAACTGTCTCTCAACTTTGTCGGAGCTTCCTAAAGTGACAAATCTATTTGAAATTTCGACCTGATAATGTTGCTTAGTTTCCTCGGAGCAAAAACATATGAAAGAAAATTCGGTAAAAAAATATTACCCTCAATTAAAACAAAATATGACTTGAGAGCAGGGTTGGGCGAGTAAATTACCTGTACGTATTTTATGTGTAATTTATATGTAGAAAACTGTTTTATACACTGTTTATTTATTGATTTTGACAATCTAAACATCAATTACTTCATTCCTTTTCAAGTCCTGATAAGAAAAATGTTTGTTGCAGGAGATTTTTTTGTGATTTTATACTGTAGTTTTTACATAGATTATAACATATATTCATACTTACTTTTATTCACTCTAATACTTGGAAAAATAGCAATGCTTTGCTTACTTTCAGTTTGTATGTTGAAAAAACCCCGTAACATCCTAACTAATTTTCTTTTTTTGGGGGGGAGACATTATTTAACTCACAACAATAGGATTTTATTCTTCCAACAATAATTCCTTTCTACAATTCACCTTAAACGCTCTCGTCAACAATTGGATCTTCACTCAACACAGTATTCGTTATAGCACTCCACCGACGACAATGACAATTTACTTGGACTATTACGCACAACATTGAACTGTTAATCTTAACTAATATTTACAAAGCACTATTTACAAATCAGAACTACCAGTTCTCAGTTCACAGTTCTTCTATCTCAGTCACTCGAGTTCACAGTATCTCGAACCACAGACCTTCAGAGACAGTTCACTGTACTCGAACTCGGGTCCCTCCAACTGCGGTCCACTGCACTCGAACTCAGGCCTTCGGCTGCTGACGCAGTTGCGGACGCACACTCGAGTCGAACTCCGGTACACAAGACTGGCTTCCTTGCTCTGGCTTTCTCACTGACTGAATAACTGAAAAACTCTCGAGTTCGCTGGCGCTTCTTCTTTTATAGCAAAATCATAGTTGCGAGAAATTTCTACAGGTGTGTAGAAAATTATCTGGATATCTCCACTTCGACGGACTTCTCGAAGAGTCGGGAAGGTCCGTTCCCCATTCACTGCGTACGCAGCAGTTGCGCGCGCACTCTCGCTTCACTCTCTCGCCGCGTTGGCCCTTTCCCCTCTCCGCCGCGCGCCATTCCTCCGTGCTCCGCGCGATCTGCTTTCTTGCGGGACGCTGGTCGTGAGTTCGAATCTCACGTCGCTGTCACAATATTATAAAACAACTAATAATGAATAAACCTAAAATTTAACAACTAATATCACCTGTTAAATACATTTTGACAATTACGATAAAATTAATTAAACTACACACTTTTTATTGATTTCCCGAAACTTTCGTTTCAGTCACCTCTGGAGTTTTAAAAATAAACGATTCTAGTGATAAAGGCCTTTTTTTAGTATAACAGTTTAAGGTAAATATTATGATTTGAACATAATAAGTCATTAAATGTAATAATTTTCCAAACTTTATGTGGTAAATGACTAATCATCAAAGAGTTGGAAAAGCTTGGCTGAATAGACATTTTGTACGTCAGAACATTAATAAACTTATTTTTTCAATCTTCGCTTCCACTGACATTACTATCTTTGTTGGTCGTAGGCCATGTTTACAGTTCTGTGTAGAAACTTTTCAATTCATCCGGTATGAATTTCAAAATTTGCTTAAGGTCCCCACTTTTTTAACATTAATTGGTAGCCTCGAGTTATATGCTAGGTTTGTTGGCAGTTTAAACGGCAAATTTTCATCACAAACTGAACAAAGAAAGAATAAATATAAAAGTTCTTGGGGCTTTTACGTATTTTACATTTATTACAGTAATTACGCATTATTTAAGCGTATTTTACTGTAATGTAAATAACCTTTTTAAGCATAAAGTTCCAACCCTGCTTGAGAGGTAAACAAAAATCATCTCCAAGGAAGAAAAACAAATGAAACACAATTAATTAGAGAAATTAATGTCGGCGCCAAGAAACAGGAACAAATGAAAGAGAAATTAAGCAAAAAATCGTCGCCGAAGAACGGAAACGAATAATAACAAATGAAAGTAAAATAAGCATAATATAATTACTTCCAAGAAAAACAGAACGATCTAGGCTTATTTAGGGCAGGAATCATGAGCCACCGAATGTTTCTAATAAGTAATATAATACTTTCCAAACATGAATGGACCGCGCCTGCGCTGTAAGTTCGAGCCTAGCAGTCTGGGAAGACGAAACTCCAAGCTGAGGTCACGGATAATACGGAAACCAGTTTGAATGAGATGAGCAAGGAGGATACTTTCGTAATTCATGTTGTCTTGGAAACGAGCATCTGTTGTGCTGCAAGAAACGTGTAATACCAGTGAATTAAGTTTGTTTTAAGCAATCTCACTCGCCTGGAAATTGCTTGAGGGCAACGTAGTGATGTGTTGAATAATTAATAAACGCAAAGACGGAGTGAAAATTTCTTCCATTCGTTCTCAATTACGGCCAACAATATCGCGTCTTGAAAAAGATGGAATAAAAAGTTTATTAACAGACGAATAAATCCTCCTTCAATCAACCACTTCTAACGCATTCGCAGTACAATTACACAATAACGGAAGCAAGCAAATGTATTTAACATATCAAACAATTTGTTTGTTTTTGCACGTTCATTTCTATTCTTCTTTATAGGCTACTTTTCCCTAACGTTCCAACTGTATTTTTTCCTTTCCTTTCTTCCACCTAATTCCATATTCCTTCTTTCTTTCTTCCATTATCGTCATCCTTGCTTATTTTCTTTTGTTTCTTATTCGTCCTTCATAGTTCTGTCTGCCTATCTATCTATCTATCTATCTATCTATCTATCTATCTATCTATCTATCTATCTATCTATCTATCTATCTATCTATCTATCTATCTATCTATCTATCTATCTATCTATCTATCTATCTATCTATCTATCTATCTATCTATCTATCTATCTATCTATCTATCTATCTATCTATCTATCTATCTATCTATCTATCTATCTATCTATCTATCTATCTATCTATCTATCTATCTATCTATCTATCTATCTATCTATCTATCTATCTATCTATCTATCTATCTATCTATCTATCTATCTATCTATCTATCTATCTATCTATCTATCTATCTATCTATCTATCTATCTATCTATCTATCTATCTATCTATCTATCTATCTATCTATCTATCTATCTATCTATCTATCTATCTATCTATCTATCTATCTATCTATCTATCTATCTATCTATCTATCTATCTATCTATCTATCTATCTATCTATCTATCTATCTATCTATCTATCTATCTATCTATCTATCTATCTATCTATCTATCTATCTATCTATCTATCTATCTATCTATCTATCTATCTATCTATCTATCTATCTATCTATCTATCTATCTATCTATCTATCTATCTATCTATCTATCTATCTATCTATCTATCTATCTATCTATCTATCTATCTATCTATCTATCTATCTATCTATCTATCTATCTATCTATCTATCTATCTATCTATCTATCTATCTATCTATCTATCTATCTATCTATCTATCTATCTATCTATCTATCTATCTATCTATCTATCTATCTATCTATCTATCTATCTATCTATCTATCTATCTATCTATCTATCTATCTATCTATCTATCTATCTATCTATCTATCTATCTATCTATCTATCTATCTATCTATCTATCTATCTATCTATCTATCTATCTATCTATCTATCTATCTATCTATCTATCTATCTATCTATCTATCTATCTATCTATCTATCTATCTATCTATCTATCTATCTATCTATCTATCTATCTATCTATCTATCTATCTATCTATCTATCTATCTATCTATCTATCTATCTACCTACCTACCTACCTACCTACCTACCTATCTACCTACCTATCTATCTACCTATCTACCTACCTACCTACCTATCTATCTACCTACCTATCTATCTACCTATCTACCTACCTATCTATCTATCTATCTATCTATCTACCTATCTATCGATCCATCCATCCATATACCTACCTACCTGTCTACATATCTACCTACCTATCTACATATCTACCTATCTATCTACATATCTACCTACCTATCTACATACATATCTACCTATCTACCTACCTATCTATCCCTCTATCCACCCAACTACCTACCTACCTACCCACCCACCCACCCATCTACCTATCTATTCGTCTATCCATCTACCCATCTACTCATCCATCCACCCACCCACCTACCGTTGAAATCGTCACTGTCTTGCAATCGTCCATTTTACGTAATAGATCAACCAATACCTGATACACAGAGTTCAAGTACCCAGTATTCGTAAAGAGAACAAACTCCCGTGCAATAACTCCCGATACGATGTAAACAACTGGATACGCTAGAAGTGACTAGTGACATAGACCGTTGTTCCAACCAAGAAATTCATGGTTGTAACTTGCGTAAAAGTGCCTCTGATACAGATATTGAAAAACAATTTTTGTGACAGCTGTGTAAGACTATACAGAGCATTGTTCCAATAAAAATTCGATTTTGAAAAATTGTAACATAGACCGCTATTCGGCCCAACGCTTCAAATGTGAACTATAAAATGGAAAAACGAAAGAAGAGTAATGTGGAGAAGAATAGATACATAAAGCTGAAATTTGTTCCTTTTTTATCTTTAAATATTTCTGTTGGCGACCATGCTTGTTAAACAAACCAGAAAATATCAACGCATCTGTACTTCTGCTCCCATCATTCTGTGAGAGAGAATAAAAGGTTTACAAACGCAAATGGCTTTGTCATCACATTGAAACATGCTGGTTGCAATTCGAAAGCAATTTTAAATACTAGGTATTGATTTTGTTTTTCCTTTGAAATACGAGGAAGGTTTATATCCTCCACAGACTGTCTTTGATCGGTAAATTACTGAAATTGTATTGCGCGAAAAACTACAAACGAAACTGCAAAACATTTGAATGATGATTAGTAACCATGGGCAGCGTGACGCAATCTGTATTAATACTGAAAGGGTGTGAACATTAAAATGCACACATTTTTCCTACAGCAAAATTAACGTACTACTGAAATGCCTCCACATTTTATCTTTCTAAAACACGTTTCCTCTCTGCTAACGATAGATAGGAGTTCGAGCCCCAGATGTTTATCTGAGTTTTGATCAACAAAGTAAACGATTAAAGCACTACAGTTTCAGACGCCAGAGACATGCACCGTTATCGAAAGACCGTGAGTTCAAACAAGGCAGAAGTCCGTGGTTTTAGGAAAAAACAGAACAGGTGTTCTTCGGAAGGGAAATGGATGCAGGAGACCCGTGATTGTTCTCAGTGATGAGGAGGGTGTGAATACTTGTCAATGACTCCGTTGTACACGCATTCAAACGAGCTCCTATTCTCGTCCTCAACCACATAGTGTCATGATTACCATTGGATCAGAGATTCGTGCGATCACACCCGACAGAGGGCAAAAGATTTAGGAGGAACAAATATCCTAAGCAGGACTTCCTTCGGTAGTCAATTAATTCTCGGATGCTTATGTCGTACACTTTAGAATATGAAATACAATTTTGCAAAATTCACTGACAATTTCTTGTTCAAATCAAAGATTCATTCCTGGAGGTAGCAAAATTCGCATGTATTCTGAGTGATGAAGAGCGTTTAAGTTTATTCATACATACGAGGCGCATCCAGAAAGTGAGTTTCCCGATTTTTTCCCCTTGAAAGTAAACGTAATTAGCCTGTCAATTGCGCATGCGTAACAGATCTATGACGTATCAATCATATGCCAGCCGGACAGGTCCCGCCTGGTGCCAGTAGCGTGGCAGCAGTGGTCCGAAATGGAAGCTCTTATTCCTTCTCCCGCCGCCTACGAGGTTCGGTCGGTGATAAAGTTCTTTAATGCACAAAGCATTGCGCCAATTGAAATTCATCGGCAGCTCTGTCAGGTCTATGGGCCGAACATCATGAGTAAGCAGATGGTGAGTCGCTGGTGTAGGCAGATTTCCGAAGGTCGTCAAAGTGTCCATGATGAAGAGCGCAGTGGGCGACCGTCCCTCATCAATGATGATCGTGTTGAGCTGGTGCGGCATGCGTCATGGAGAACCGTCGCTTCACGATTACAGAGCTGAGCAGTCATTTTCCGCAGATATCGCGATCCTTGTTGCATGAGATTGTCACTAAGCACCTGCTGTTCAAAAAAGTGTGTGTCAGATGGGTGCCGAAAAACCTGACAAAATGCAACGTTTAGGAGCAATACTAACATTTCTGCAACGGTATCACGATGACGGCGACGAGTTCCTCGACAGGATCGTCACGGGCGATGAGACTTGGATTTCGCACTTCACCCCGGAAACCAAGCAGCAGTCAATGCATTGGCGGCATAGTGGATCTCCGGTCAGGACGAAATTCAAACAGATGCTGTCGGTACGGAAAGTGATGTGCACGGTATTCTGGGACAGGGAGGGCATTCTGCTCATTGACTTCCTTCCAAGAGGTGAAACAGAGAACGCTGACCGTTACTGTGAAACACTGCGAAAATTGCGACGTGTCATTCAAAACAAGAGGCGTGGAATGCTTACTGCAGGTGTTGTGCTCCTCCATGACAATGCTCGTCCACATACGGCTCGGCGCACAGCAGCTGTTTTGACGGAATTTGGCTGGGAGTTGTTTGATCATCCACCCTACAGTCCTGATCTTGCTCCCAGCGATTTTCACGTTTTCTTGCACCTCAAGAAATTCCTGTCCTGTGAGCGTTTTGGCAACGACGAAGAGCTGAAGACGTCTGTCACGCGCTGATTCCATTCATAGGCGGCGGAGTTCTACGACAGAGGGATAAAAAAGTTGATTCCACGATACGACAAGTGTCTCAATTCTGATGGTGGCTATGTTGAAAAATAGCTGAAACATTGCTGTACCTGTTGCCAATAAATGTTTTCCTGAAAGTGTGTGTGTGTGTTTTTTTAATAGGGAAACTTACTTTCTGGATGTGCCTCGTACATACATACATACATACATACATACATACATACATACACACATACATACATACACACATACATACATACATACATACATACATACGAGCTATTCCATCTCAAATCGACCGAAATATAGAGAAAATTGACCTTACAATTTCTAAATACAATGAAACTCTTTTTGTCCGTAGAGAACTGTGATAAAATGCTTTGTACAAAGTTTGAGGCATCAGAACTTCATAGCGTTTAAATTAAAAATATTTAAATTTATCGTATTTCACAAAATTAGCAACTTTAAACTGTTGTAGCTCCGAAACCTTTTCAGCCAATGATCAAAATCATGGTTTATTTTGATGCTGAGAAATTAAAATTTATATTGACATATAAACAGATTTTCTTACTTTTTATGGAAATGGAGAAATTTAGATTTTTCCTCATTAAGACGCCTTTGGCAAAGAAAAATATATTTCAAGAATATATAGTTAGGTTCCGCATTGAAAGTACAAATAAACACATATTTTTCACTGATGGCGCGTTGATAAGAAAGTATTGAAAATATAAAATAAAGAAAATAAATAGTACGCGCGTGAACTAACCAGCTGACTGTGAGGCGGGAGCTAGCCGAGGCAAGCAAGACCAGGAGACATAAACAAGTGAAGTGTCGTCTAGCAGCGCATGGCTGTGCTAGCTTTATCACAGGTTTTCATAAACAGAGGAGTAAATTGACGCCCAACGCTCGCTATCTTCAGCTCTCGGCCAGTATGTGCGGTACTGCGCCGTTCAAGTCTAGGCATGTGAAAATAATTTATGTAATACTCTCGAAACTTATTGCCGTGCCACTAAGCAAACAATGCCGAATCCCTCTTAATAATGCAAGGTTTTTTTCTCAATATTATTTTACATTTTTACAAATGGGCAAAAAGCCTAAAAGTAAGTAAAATCAGATTATCTGTCTCTCTGTATACAATAAAAATAAGGATTATTTCTTAACATAACCTACCAAATGTCAGCTTCAAAATAAGCTCCCGTTCAATGTTCTGCAGTAAATGGTTCCAGAGTTCTGAGCGCTGAAAGAAGCTTGTTTTTATAAAATACGCCAAAATTTGTCGCTCAATAATACGAAAACCGTTTGACTTTCGATAGTATATTTTTGAAAATGCACTCTCCTCAGCACCTTGTATAAATATGGAAAAAATTAGAGTATAAAAAATGCGAGGTTTTTTACTGATCGATTTCATATGAAATAGCCCATACATACATACATACACACATTTTAATTAAAACTTTACGAAATTTACGATAGCTTAAACATTTTCAATCACATTTTCTCAAAACTAACTAAAGTGCACTTACATATACCCGTTTTCTTCTGACTCGCTCAATTGTATTGATTTATACGGTACAGAACGACTGATACGAAGAGACCGGCATTGTAAATCACAGCCCCATCTCTCGGCGTAGGAGGGAAGTTTCGAAGCACTTCCGTTTCGCGAACCACTAAATGTCGATCCATGCCATATGACATCACTGAAGCTCGTACGCCTCACCGTGAAATTACATTTCTACGGCATGAAATTAAGAGATGGGTAGGATGAAATGGAGGATGTCAGTGGAATGAAATTATTAAAATTGAAGAAAAAATTGAATTCTGGGATAAACACTCATCCTCGTATGTTAACAAGTATCGCCCCAATAACAGCAGGGTATCGAACCTGAGTCTCCCGAGTCACTAGCACACGAACTAGCACTGAACTACGGAGAGACAAGCCCGTTCTTAGCCGTTGAGGCGGCAGTTTAATATCCCACTCTGCCACAATCCCTGTGCTAGCGAGATAAGGGTCGGAAGCCGCAACTTCGAGCATCATTTGTTTCTCAGAGATATTAATAATTTTCCAAGCAGGATTAGAACTCAGGAGAGTAGGAAAAAAGAAACTCGGAAAGGAGAATCTCTGCATGCATTTATACTGTAAACCTCTTAAATGTCTTCAGTCTTACTTGAGATTATACTCTACATAAGTTTTGTTTTATGTTTCATAGTCTGTTCGATGTCGGCAGCAGTGTTGCCAAGTCAGCGGTTTTGTAGCTAAATCCGGTGTTTTCAGGACTATGGTCAGCTACAGAATTTTACCGTCAGCGGCTATTTGGCGTTTTTTTATGATTCCGACAAGGGAGACAATATTTTTAAGTTTTTTTTTTTTTTTTTGTAAAGATGTTATAACTGTTTTTACATGTACTTGCAGACAACAGTATTAGTTAACCATAAACCAGAGTTTAATATGATATTATCATAATTTTTCACTGTGCGAGTATAAAAAGAAATATCAACGTTTTATGTTAACTCGATTTGGTAGAACAACGTCCATTTCTTCCCTCACCCATTGTTGTTGTACAAATAAGGTATGCCACATTCGTTAAACTCTTAATCTAATCATATATGCATTGTTTTTGTAAATAAATTGATATATTTAATAATAAAGAGTAGATAAAAACTGAATTATTATTTTCACATATGATATAATATGTTATATTATTTAATTTATCATTCCGCATTGTAGTTTATGTAACACAGACATACTTAAAACTTAAAGCCAGACTCATTGTTGGCAGGCACGTCTCCAGCTCAGTGTGAAATCAGATTTCGAACTAATTGGTGTGATAGTGAATGTGATTGTTTCCGAAGTGTGCAGTATATTCTAGATCTACTTCATTCGATTTTGAAGGAATATGCCGCGTAAAACTCCATACGTACAAATGTTTAGAGATGTGGGAAATCAAAACACAACATGTTGAAATATTGGGTGGAAGAAGTTGCCGGTGATAGTTGGAAAGCTCGATGTAAATGGTGTAAGGTGATATTGAATGCAAAATATTCAGATTTAATTGTCCACACGATTTTGCATAGTATATAGAGTCTACAAAGTGATACACACTTTCCATAATTTAGTCTACATTTTTTTTTTAAATTCTCCAGTTCCTAAGACTGTATAGTTTGTATTTCAAATTTGGAAGTAATGTGTTAAGAAAAATCTGGAGTTTTCGAACTACAGTTTAGCGGTTTTTTAAGCTTGTGCAGAGGTAAATGCAAGTCTGAGTTGGCAACACTGGTCGGCAGTATTAAGATTTGTACCAAGATGGAATAGTAACATAGATTTGAACATTATACCAGTTTTACATAGGCTACATGTATTTTTTTCTCTTATATAACCTGAATGTTTAAAAACATTTTCTGTTACGAATAAAATACGTTGGATATCTGTATTTTTTGCTGACAAGTCTATCAATAAAGACCGAGGGCCAAATAGGACTTATGAAAAATAATTAATTGAAGAAAGTACAGAGCTATTCATAAGTCCGTGAAACATTTAAGAAATTCATAACTACTAAACTACACAACGAATAACAAATTACTTTACACTAGAATAAAGAGAAACTGTCAAAGTTCTGTTACATACCTCACAGATGCTCAATGTGTCCACCTTTGCTAATACGGCATACATCCATGCGGTAATTCATCTCGCCCCATACACGCTCCAGCAGGTCACGGTTGACCAGAGCCACGGCAGCTGTAATCCGGTGGCGAAGTTCCTGGAGATGAGCGATGGCACATAGACAATATCCTTCACAAACCCCCATAAGAAGTTACACGAAGTTAAAGCCGGTGATCGTGGTGGCCACTTCATTAACGTGTCATCTCGTCCTGTGCGTCCGATTCAACTCTGTGGCAAACTTTGATTAAGATACTCTCGCACGTTGTTGTGATAGTGACAGGGAGATCCATCTTCCTGAGAGATGTAATCATTGCTGTCTTCATTCAGCTGATAAGCAAACGTTCTGATGGGGGCAGATAAAAAAGTTAAATCTTTTTCTTCCATCATGTTAATAATGTCAAAAGAGGTGCTTATACAAATTTTGGCCACTCGACCGCAATTACGAGGGCCGTAAAAAAATTGATTCGCCAAGGGCCGTTAACAGAAAGAAAAAAACGCAATTTCATTGGACAAATTCATTAGAACGGACACAACTTGTTGAGCTATTTTCCAACATATTTTCCATCGGAATTGAGAGATTTCTCATATCATAGGATCGACAGAGAGAGGTACAGACGCAGTCAAACTCTGGTTCCGGACTGAGGCGGCAGACTTCTACGACACAAAAATTGATCCCATGGTATGACAAATGTCTCAATTCCAGTAGGGGATATGTTGACAAATAGCGCAACAATTGTTGTATCTGTTTCAATAAATATTTGCATGAAATTGTGCTTTTTTCTATAAACGACCCCAGGGAAAATCACTTTCTGGACGGCTTCGTAATTGCGGTCGAGTGGCCAAAATTTGTATAAGGACTTCTTTTGACATTATTAACATGGTGGAAGAAAAAAATTTAACTTTTTTATCTGCCCCCATCAGGACGTTTGCTTGTCAGACATCAGTCGGTTTCGTAACATGTCCATGTAAATCATCCCAGTGACGGTGGGCTCTACAAATAAAAATGGCCCATACACCTTCTCTTTCGAAATCACACAGAAGACATTCACCTTAGGTGAGGCTCGCACATGCTCTATGACTGCGCGGGAAATTTCAGTTCCCCATATGCGCACATTGTGCCGATTCACTTTTCTGGAGAGATGAAAAGTTGGTTCGTCGCGATGAGCAAGTCAGCTAAACTGTCTACTTCAAATCTTTGACGAGGTGCTTGCATATTCCAACATACAAAACGATTGCTCACATTTAGTAAACGTCATTTTGCCATTATTGATAACTACTGCCACCTAGCGATAAATAATGGCAACTAAGAGCGAGCTTTCCTTATTAAAAAACCTTGGAGAGTTTCTCTCTCTATCGGCATGTCAATTATCATGATATGTTGCGCACTTTATTTGTTATTAAACTTTAAAATGTTTCATGGACTTATGAATATTTCTGTACTAAGAAAGCTATATAAAGTTATATAAAACCCTGATCAATATCATATCTGATTCGCCAGTACCATGTTATGAAACAGCACCATAAAATTAGAAAAATCACCAGAGTCTCCGCTGTCAAAAAGGTATTTTTTGGTAACAACCGCTAGATGGAAGTACAGTTGCTTCACACAATTCCATAACTTCTAGATGGCAGCATAGTGAAATTGACAAAAATGGTTTCCTTGAAAGTCCATTAAACTGATCAATCTCTTATATGCCATCAGAGATAATAATGAGTATTAGCCCTAACAAACAACATATGATCTTGTACCTCCATTGTGAAAATTACTGTGATGAGAAAGTATGCAGTTAGTTGTGTATTATGCATATGAATGCACTGGATATTATATGATAATCAACTTATCAATATCGGTATACGGATATCTTCTTTCTCTTCATTTTCACCAGCACATCATTTTTTCTTTTATTTCTGGTATCGAGGGAGGAGACATATACCCAGCATGAACAATATCTCTGGTCTATTATACTATGTATACCCCGGGCTAAGCACACAAACGTAATGAGACTTTGTACACAAACCATATATGCTCCCTGTAACGTCTGTATAAATTTCTGAAAATTTGATAGCTAAGAGAAAAGTGATTAATTTTATCTACAAGTACCCCTTTAAAGGGGTAGTTCCTCTTACACAAACATGATGAGAATTTTTACATGAAAGGTATATGTCACCTGTAACTTCTGTACAAAGTTTCATGAAAATCTCTTTGGTGGGAGAAAAGTTATAAATTTTGTCTAAAACCACCTCTAAAAAGGGATAGTTCCTCTTACAGACAAGTAATAAGAGTTCGTGTACAAAAAATATATGCTACCTGTAATTCCTGTGTAAAATTTTATGAAAACTGTTAGGTAGAATGTAAGTTATTAATTTTGTTCAGCTAGATTTGCGTTTTAACTCACTGTGCGATGGCGGGTTTATGTGAGGGCGGCAATGAACCACTGGGCTCTTTAAAGGAAACTGTAAATATTACATACCTACTTACAAATCGCTTTTAAGGAACCCGGAGGTTCATTACTGCCCTCACATAAGCCCGCCATCGGTCCCTATCCTGTGCAAGATTAATCCAATCTCTATCATCATAAACCACCTCCCTCAAATCCATTTTAATATTATCCTCCCATCTACGTCTCGGCATCCCCAAAAGTCTTTTTCCCTCCGGCCTCCCAACTAACACTCTATATTCATTTCTGGATTCGCCCATACATTCTACATGCCCTGCCCATCTCAAACGTCTGGATTTAATGTTCCTAATTATGCTAGATGAAGAATACAATGCGTGCAGTTCTGCGTTGTGTAACTTTCTCCATTCTCCTGTAACTTAATTCCTCCTAGTCCCAAATATTTTCCTGAGAACCTTATTCTCAAACACCCTTAATCTATGTTCCTTTCTCAAAGTGAGAGTCTAAGTTTCACAACCGTACAGAACAACCGGTAATATAACTGTTTTATAAATTCTAACTTTCAGATCTTTTGACAGCAGACTGGACGACAAAAGCTTGACAACCGAATAATAATACGCATTTCCCATATTTATCCTGCATTTAATTTCCTCCCGAGTGTCATTTTTATTTGTTACTGCTGCTCCAAGATTTTTTAATTTTTCCACCTCTTGGAAGGATAAATCTCCAATTTTTATATTTCCATTTCGTACAATATTCTGGTCACGAGACATAATCATATACTTCGTCTTTTCGGGGTTTACTTACAAATTTATCGCTTTACTTGCTTCAAGTAAAATTTCCGTGTAAGTATTATTATTATTATTATTATTATTATTATTATTATTATTATTATTATTATTATTATTATTATTGTGTTATTAGAAACAAAATCGCTATCGCAATCCAAGAAAAGGTCTTTAAAATATTTAGTTCTTGTTATAACTGTCTAGCTCGTGATACAAACAAATGTAATATTTTTAATTTCCTTTCTAGAACGAAAAGTTACATTTTTTCGGCTCATATTTGTGCATATTTAAAAGGACAAAACTAAAATTATTTCAGTAATTTATTATCATAATACTCCACGCTCTTAAACTGACTGAGCATATTTGGAATTAAATCAATGGCTTTTCCAAAACACGCTATGAAATGTTTAATACAAAACAAATTTTTTGTATTGTATTGTATTATATTTATTAACATTCCATGGCATTCATACATTGCTTTACAGCTAGAATATGAAACAAGTCAAAAAACTTAATACTATTATAAAGTCTTAGGGTGCTATTCATAGACATTTCGCAGCACGCGCTAAGAGCGTACTAAGCTAGCCCCGCCTATCCACTGGTTACTAGTACAGAATTCAAATCATATCCTATCGCTAACACTGGTTTATGAATACGAGAAACGCTGATAATCCACCGAAAGCCCGCACTAAAAATGTCTATGAATACGGCCCTTAATTTATAGTCACAGTCTAGATGGCATATATCCAGATGAGATTTACAGTATAATCTACTAGTACAGCACAAAGTTTAGTATCAATTTCATGAAGTGTTATTGAATGTCATGAATTCACCTACAGAATAGAAGGCGTGAGAAATTAGGTACTACTTTAATTTGGCCCTAAATAATCTTATGTTTTGAGTTTCATTCTTTATATCGATAGGGAGGCTATTAAAAATTTTTACTGCCATATAACGCAGTCCTTTTTGATAGCACGATAGACTTGCCGATGGAGTATGAAAGTCATTTTTTGACGTGTATTTATGCTATGAACTGTTGAATTAGTTACAAAGTTTTCACGATTACATACGAGGAAGATTATTAATGAAAAGATATACTGACAAGCCATGGGCATTATTTGCAGTTTTTTTTTAAATAGTCCTACACGATTCCCTAGATTTGGCACCTACTATTATTCTAATTACTCTTTTTTGTAATAGAAATATACTGTTGCTATCTGTGGAATTTCCCCAGAATATTATTCAAAAACTCATTACCGAGTGGAAGTATGCAATAGTAATATACGTTACAAGAGCGGTATGTTGAAGTTTTCATGTTCGAGGAAAAGTTTGAAAAAGCGAAACGTAGTTGAGCTTTTTTAATTTCCGAGAATTGAAAGAAAACATGCCGCTCGTGTATCGTACATTATTTTGTGCGAAGATCGTTTATTACATATCTGAAAGAGGAATTTCTAATTAGTTACAATGAAATCTCCATCTTGGTTTCTGTTCAATGACGGCAAATTTGCAAAACAAAAATATCTATCTTCAACATTGTTGCTTTAAAATGTTTTCTGTGTTTACTATACTCCAGCAGGCCGTGATACTGTATACGTCTGTCTCCCCCCCCCCCCCAGTCTATAAATGCGAACTTAAAACAAACGGCTTCCTTAATGTTGCATGCATCACGAATGCAATAACTTTAGTAGAGTTGTAGAGTTTACTTAATTTTTGCAAATATTTAAAAACAATAATTAACAGTGCAATTTAGGTGAAATTGCAGTGGTAAGTTTCCAATTTATAATTGTTACTATATTGAACGTCTCTAAAAATAATATGTTAAAAACATAAAGTAGTAAAATCAATATGTCACTTAAGCGGTAAGAAGAGGGAAATTGTGTGTGTTAGGTTGGGAATACTGAATGTGGAATTTCAGACTTACCGCGGATTGGTTTTGTGCGGAAACCAAGGAAATACGCACGATCTCGCACAAAGTATAGCCTATTGTTTTTAAGGTATTTATATTTACTATCTTTAGCATAGATCTAATAGCAAAACAAGCTGGATTTAGTTTGGTGGGTAATTTCTTTAATATGATTTTTCCAATTTAACACATTATCGATTTTTAAGCAAAGAAATTTAGTTGTTGTTTCTAATAGGGATCTACTGTTAATTATTGCGCTAGAAATTTGCGAAGTTGAATTTGCACAGGATTTAAATTGAATTATGTTAGTTTTGTTACAATTTAATACTAATTTATTGACTGAGAACCAGTCACATATTTTGGAGAGAATTTCCTCTGTTGAAGATTGGAATGTGTTGGAGTTATTGGCTGTAATTACTATACTTGTGTCATCTGCAAATCTCGTAAAAGAAGCAAATACGAGCAAAATTGTATTAAACTTTGAAATATCTCAAAGAAAAACCTCCTGAAATGAATGACATTACGGCTCAGCTTGTATAAGAACCAAATCAGCCGGTCTGTTAGATATGTATGCGACACATTGGTAACATTCCTGCAGCCATGAATTCCCTGTTCACTTTCTCACGCCAGCCATCTAGTCCGATACTTCACAACAATTTGCGTGTTGTCTGAAATTACTTCACACACGTGTAAGACTGCACGAATGAAACAAAATATCAGCTATTAGTGCATGCGATGCCGTACCGCCAGGGGCGGGACCTTCGATCACAACCGGTTGCTATAACAACGCTTTTCACTTGTTGGACGCCTACCTATACACAAAATAGTTTAATACCTACTTCGAAAGCTTTATCATCCCGATAAAGGGAACAAAAAATGTAGTAGTAGTAGATATAGGTCCTAACAATGATACTAATAATAATAATAATAATAATAATAATAATAATAATAATAATACTTGCTTACTGGCTTTTAAGGAACCAGGAGGTTCATTGCCGCCCTCACATACGCCCGCCATTGGTTCCTATACTGAGCAAGATTAATCCAATCTCTATCATCATATCCCATCTCCCTCAAATCCATTTTAATATAATCCTCCCATCTACGTCTAGGCCTCCCTAAAGGACTTTTTCCCTCCGGCCTCCCAACTAACACTATATATGCATTTCTGGATTCGCCCATACGTGCTACATGCCCTGCCCATCTCAAACGTCTGGATTTAATGTTCCTAATTATGTCAGGTGAAGAATACAATGCGTGCAGTTGTGTTGTGTAACTTCCTCCATTCTCCTGTAACTTCATCCCTCTTAGCCCCAAATATTTTCCTAAGCACCTTATTCTCAAACACCCTTAATCTCTGTTCCTCTCTCAAAGTGAGAGTCCAAGTTTCACAACCATACAGAACAACCGGTAATATAACTGTTTTATAAATTCTAACTTCAAATTTTTTGACAGCAGACTGGATGATAAAAGTTTCTCAACCGAATAATAACACGCATTTCCCATATTTATTCTGTGTTTAATTTCCTCCCGAGTGTCATTTATATTTGTTACTGTTGCTCCAAGATATTTGAACTTCTCCTCTTCTTCTAAACATAAATCTCCAATTTTTATGTTTCCATTTCGTACAATATTCTCGTCACGAAACATAATCATATACTTTGTCTTTTCGGGATTTACTTCCAAACCTATCTCTTTACTTGCTTCAAGTAAAATTCCCGTGTTTTCCCTAATCGTTTGTGGATTTTCTCCTAACATATTCACGTCATCCGCATAGACAAGCAGCTGATGTAACCCGTTCAATTCCAAACCCTCTCTGTTATCCTGGACTTTCCTAATGGAATAATAATAATAATAATAATAATAATAATAATAATAATAATAACGATAATAATAATAATAATAATAACGATAATAATAATAATAATAATAATAATAATAATAATAAAAGACTAATTCAAATCAATATCCTTATGGTCGAAAACGTACGGACTTCATTTAAATGCAATTGAGTTGCAGACTTCTCCACCGTTGTGGCTGAGGGGTTAGCGAGTCTAACTCAGAACCCAGCAGGCCCGGGTTCGATTCCCGGTCAGGACGAGTTGCCTGGGTGAGTTTTTTTTGTGGATTTTTCCCTCACTCCTATGGATGAATATCAGGTAACTTTATCATTCATAAAGAAAGTGATATTCCAAAGAAAGAGATTGAGTATGACATGATAAGTTGGAATTTATATTGATGGTATCTTTAGCCTTACAAAAGTAATCAATAAACTAATCAAAACAATATTACAGTACAAAGTAAAGTTACCTAGGTTCTGTATCTGTTTTAAGTGTAACTAATATTACATAACAAAACTCTTATCGCATTATGCTTTTAAGGTGATATTTGTGAGCAACTTCCTATCATCAGAATATTAAATTATTTTCTCGAAATGTGCTGAAGCTATAGAGCTGACATTTTTGCAACACATGGGTACGTATCTTTTGCTTATGATGTAACAGAAGTTGCTTTGTTAATTCATTTGCTTACAAACAACTTCCATGCGAATATTTTCAAAATTTTCAATACACTATCTTCAGTAATACGTATATACGGTATATTAGATTTACGAAAACATTCTGTAAGGCTACTAAATAAATAGGCCTATACCTGAAAATTTCACTTTTCTATACGAAAAGTTGAGACAATATTTCTTTTGAATAAAAAAGTCAAACTTATGAAAAATGAACATTAAAATTAAAACTTACATGCACTTAGACTTCTCAGGCAAATCTAAAAATTAGCATGGATACAGTTTTAATAAGTTCTCTTCCCTTTATCTATTGAATCAGTGCTGGCCATCCCTGAATATAGCTCGACCAAGCGGCATATACCACCTCTTTCGTCTGTCTCTTTCCTTTCCGCTGTAAAGCGCTCAGGCTCTCCTGGGCTCTAAAGCGCGCGCTTGCTCCTGTGGGCATCAATTGACATGCCTGGTATAAAGTAATCTTAGGAAGAGTCATCGTACTCAATCCGCCAAATATCAGTTTGGTATCACTAATTCCATCAACGCCAGATAACCGTATAGTTGATACAGCGTCGTTAAATAATCGATTTAAAAACACGATAAACTAAGTTGCGAAAAGTGTGAAACGAGTAATGAGGAGTGTGTCGTTTTGATGACATCTATTTTCATTGTTATGCGTCCTGAATCCATTCCTGAAGTAGTCCCCACATGGATGACACCCTCTACATTTAAGTAATAGAGACAATTATTGGCGTTAACGAATTTACAGATAGTCATACATAAGAGTTAATTGAATTTGGTAACAAATGGTGGGGGCGTGCCTAGTTGTGTTACGTGACGTCTGGCTAGCTCTGCTCACTCTCCGATTTAGCATCCAATTACATCTGCACGGGCAGTCACCGTCGCTTGTTTTTACACTTGAACACTTGAAGATTGCCCTGAGCTTACTCCCATCTTCTAATTATGCCTCGCTGAGCTCTGATCTGCATAAAGCCGTGAGGCAGTTTCTTCGTTTTTCTTTTGTTCTGGTGTCCCGTGCCTTAGCAGAAGTCAAAGCCGTTTCTATAGAGACTTTCCGTTTTAAGGAACTGCGATTAAAATATTTCAATCTTTGAAAAAAAAAAATAGAAGTATTATAATAGTCGTTGCAAAATAAATGTAAGTGTTATTATAAGGACATGAAATGAAAATGTGTTGCACATTATTGCTGTATTACATATGAATGAAATAGGTAAATGTATATTATTTTTGTGCAGAAATGTATTTGCATTACTTTCATAATTATTATGTCGCAGATTTTTCGCCGGTTTCACCAATCTTCATTAATCTATATTTTTAACGAGTCATTAAGTTACTTATTGATATGTTTACTCTTTCTAGCGTTTCACCAATCATTGTAAGGGCAATGTTGTCGTTATAGAAGAATTAAATTTATTATTATTATTATTATTATTATTATTATTATTATTATTATTATTATTATATGGGCGGCTGGGTAGCTCAGTTGGTAGAGCAGCTGGTTACGGACTGGAAGGTCCGGGGTTCGATCCCAGGTAGTGACAGGATTTTTTTTCTCGTTGCCAAACTTTCAGAACGGTCCCGAGATTCACTCAGCCTCCTATAAAATTGAGTACCGGGTCTTTACCGGGGGTAAAAGACGGTCAGAGCGTGGTGCCGACCACACCACCTCATTCTAGTGCCGAGGTCATGGAAAGCATGGGGCTCTACCTCCATGCCCCCAAGTGCCTTCATGGCATGTTACGGGGATACCTTTACCTTTTATTATTATTATTATTATTATTATTATTATTATTATTATTATCATTATTATCATCATGGAGGATTTAATGAAGAACTGTTTTAAGAACAGGGGAGGGTGATAGTAGGAGGAAGTAATAAAGTGCATAAGTTTTGTTGATGATATGGCTTTGTTAGCAGATGAAGAGACGATACTAAGGGATATGTTAAGGGAGCTAAATGATAGCTGTGAGCAGTATGGAACGAAGATAAATGCAAACAAGACAAAGACAATGGTTGTCGGAAGAAAAATGAAGAAGATAAACGCGCGAATACTAAATAAGCCATTAGAGCAAGTGGACAGCTTTGTAATTTATTTATTTATTTATTTATTCCTTTCAAAAGTGGAATGCGCGGCTTATTCGAGGGCACTTAGTATTCGAGAAAATACAGCACTTTTTATTTAAAGTCGGTAACTTCACTTTTTTGTGATTTTTCAATCCAGTGTCGAAAAAACAAAGGCAAAGCTTTACAATGACATACATGGTAGGAATAGCTGCGTCGCTGCGTAATCCAACAGCCAGGGTTTCTTTCCTCCTTTCCGTTCCTCCAAGAGGTTACGGCAACGTTGCGTGCAAGTGAGAGGGTGAATATTTCTTATCTTCATAAAATTTCTGCGCCAATAAAAACCAAATGGAGTCTACATTCCTTAAATGACGGTAATACATGATGAGTGATGATCTTCAGTTTATCAGTCTAGGAATAATCCCTCTTTGGATTCATATTTGAAGAGTCCACTGCAAGAATGATGGATGTCATTTGGAATACATTTTGTAGGAAAAGCAATTGAAAGTTTGAAATGCTTAGCGCTCAAAGCTTAACTGTGATTTTCCGATCATTATGTCTTAAGCTATGCATTGACAGTCTTGGTTCATTTTCGACAACAAAGTGACATCCATCATTCTTGCAGTGGGCTCTTCATTTAAAAGCATCAGTTTATATCCCGTAAAGCCAGTCTTACTTTCCAGTTGTCGAATTGTCCATATCTTGAAATTGAGAACGAAAAAAGATAGCTAATCTATCACACGTGTCAAAAACGCTGTACTGAATACATACATAGCATAGGAATATGACTTCGCAATTTATCTGGATTTAAAGTTATCGACTTTATAGTAAGAGCAGATAGCGGTAGTAGAAAAATAACTAATTGTGATACTTACTTACTTACTGGCTTTTAAGTAACCCGGAGGTTCATTGCCGTCCTCACATAAGCCCACCATAGGTCCCTATCCTGGGCAAGACCAATCCAGTCTCTATCATCATATCCCACCTCCCTCAAATCCATTTTTATATTATCCTTCCATCTACATCTCGGTCTCCCCAAAGGTCTTTTTCCCTCCGGCCTCCCAACTAACACTCTATATGCATTTCTGGATTCGCCCATACGTGCTACATGCCCTGCCCATCTCAAACGTCTGGACTTAATGTTCCTAATTATGTCAGGTGAAGAATACAATGCGTGCAGTTCTGTGTTGTGTAACTTTCTCCATTCTCCTGTAACTTCATCCTTCTTAGCCCCAAATATTTTCCTAAGCACCATATTCTCAAACACCCTTAACCCATGTTCCTCTCTCAAAGTGAGAGTCCAAGTTTCACAACCATAAAGAATAATAATGGATCAAACAATCACAAAAATTCCTAAAGAGTAGAATAATATTCTGTAAGCTATACCTACTCATTTTGTTTTCTGACTCCTGGTTTCTTATTCATGTTATTTGTCATTTTATGTATTCTTGACCCAAAATAGCGAATTTAGTAATAATGTAAGAAACGAAGTACGAGGAGATTCTTCCGTATGCGCATGTTTATTTCCATGTGCTTCAACAAATTGCAATGGAATCTACTGTACATTAAGTTGTTACATGTACATTTTAATGGAGACTTAAACACAGCAAGCTTAATATGTCCACGCTACAAGTATCGTGGCAACGCTTGTCTTTTGTTAAGTTCTTCACAGTTCTCGCTTCAGCGCTCTGGTCCTAATATGCAACTGAAAGTTTTGGAACAAAGGCTGCGAACATTTTCAGCATGGAAGCGTGCTATGGTCCAATAGTAACAAAAACAAAAGCATTCTGCTTTAATTTCCTGTTCGCTTTTTTACACATCAACAGATATCGCTTACATCCTGCCCGGCTAAACTGGTTAAGCACCTCTGAACTTCTCGTTTTCCTTTACGGCCAAAATTTCATCGTAAACACTACAAACAATTGCGATTGCAAATTAAAGCCCGGCTAGGAAAGAAAGTTGAGCAGATTCTAGTGACTATTACAATGGTATTATTTTCAATACCTTTTTTTTAAGATGGAACCGACTTCAATGGAAACGTTGGATATTCTCTTCAATAAATGTTCAGGATGTTCAAATGAAAAAAAAATGGAATGGAAGACAAAGTACCTGAAAATGGAGGCCATAACGTTATTTCCATCATTGCGTTATAGTTAAGGTTGTTGAATAAGGATTCACTTCAAAAATGTATATCGTAAGTGTCCCTTCAGACGAAGCCACTTTTAGTGGCGCTGCTAACTGTCGACTGTTTTCCCCTCGACATTCTTCACAATTTCCTTGTCATTATCATCTCCGTTTCGAAAAGAAGGGCATCTGCTGTGTTTGATTGACGCCGAAGCCGCCGTCCATCACAATAGATGTTTCTCGCGGTTTAACCAAAGTAGAAAGACGAAACAAAACCTCTGCGCAAGGGTATGTGGGAGGCTAGGGCCAATGACTGCTCTGAGGGGAGGCATTGCTTGAACGAAGTGAACAGTCGCATGCAGGGAGGGGATAATTTCTATCTGAATTCTATTATACCTTCTAGAACGAGACTCTTACCCCTTAGCGGACTCGAGATGATGCTGCCCGCAACACACTCCGACACAGACTCCACCCCCATATGCGTGAAGTTACTCTACAGATTCCCGGGACGGAGCATGGTAGTGGTGGATTCTAGAAGACTCATACTTTGATATAAAGAAGCACCAAAACCCTCCAGGACCTCGCCCCTTATGAAAATATGTCGAATCATGCATATATAAATCTGTGGGGAACGGCTGATCACCAACAGAAGTACAATATGGTATAGTTCGAGACAAATCATGTCGTCCTCGTCCCATTGCACCGCCTGGAAGCAGCTCCACTTTCACGGTGATTTTTAAAATAGATGGTAGTTGTGAGAGAAGGGTTGCCTTTTGTCACTGATATTTAAAGTAGGCGGTAAGGGGTCAGTACCTCGAGTACCCCCTGGAACTAAGGATGTTATGTTTTGGTACAGCTATACAGGGTGGAAGTGAAATAGCCTTGGAGATTTTCAGAGCAAACAGCTCATGTTGTATGTAACATAAAATTGTAATACCATATAGGTGAAAAGTTTAGTTTTCTCAGAAACATTTATTTTTTTAAACGTTTAACATCATCTTACCCGGTAACTATTGCGAGTAGGATCGTGATTTTTGTCCATATTGATAGAAAATCTAATAAAGAATAATTTATCCCTTTGGCGTATTTCAATAGCGTGCACGGTTTTCATGTAAATTTAATTTAAAAACCACTAATTTGAAGTCACTTACCGATGAGACGACCTTGCAACATTGTAGCCAGAAAGGGAGATAATAATAATAATAATAATAATAATAATAATAATAATAATAATAATAATAATAATAATAATAATAATTTATTTTAGCTGGCAGAGATAAGGCCGTAAAGCCTTCTCTTCCACTCAACCAGCAACCACTCATACATATGCATGAACTTACAGAGAATTCAACAATTTGATTTAGACGAGAGTTACATGTATACAAGAGTAGTTACATGTATACAAGAGAGATGGGAGTTAGTTCGCTAAGGTAGGTAGATCTGAATTCGTTCACCTCTTACATCTGTATTATGAGAAGAAAGAGCAGTTTGTAAGCGGCGATGTTGCCAGACTGACGAAATTTCAAACTTAATTTTATAATTAACCGTGCATTTAGTCATAAAACGTAATATAGGTTTTCCATGTGTACCCGATCGTCCCTTTCAATCTATAGGTTTCGGAATATGTATTATATAGCTTTCGGATGTTAAATATTATAGTACCTGGTTGACTAGTTTCAGCCTGTTATGGGCAATCTTCAGAACTGGTTGGTGCTGGTCTTTGCGCCTTTTATTTGCGTTTCCTGTGGGGGTGTGTTTGTGTAGTGCAATGTGAAGTCAAAGAGTGTTCTGAAATTGAGTTGTGTGTTGAGAATTTTATTTGGATGTGTTTTTGTGTCTATATATTTCGTGTTGTTCTAGTTTATTTAGTTTATTTAGTTTCTGGCTTTTTGGTTGAATATGTAGAATTTCCATGTCTGTGTTTATGTCTCTGTAGGTGTGGTTAGCACTTGTGATGTATTCTGCATATGTGTGTTTTGTAATTTTGTTATGCTGTGATGTGTTCTTGTAACGTGTTTGAAATGATCTGCCTGTCTGTCCTATGTACAAGTTGTTGCATTTGAGTTTGTATACGCCTGTGTGGTTGTATTTGTTTGTGTGTTGAGATGTTTTTGTAGAGTATTATTTGTTCTGTATGCGATGTTGTAATTTAATTTCTTGAATGAGGTTGCAATCTTGTGTGTGTTTTTCTTTTCACATGTTAGTGTGATGTATTTTTTGTGTTCTTGTGTTTCTGTTGCATTCTTATGTTTTATGTGATTATGTTTTGTCTTTCTTATTATGTTGTTTAATATATTAGAGATGTATCCGTTTTCTTGTGCTATGTATTGATTGTGTTTAGCTTTTCTTTGTAGTCTTGTTAGTTCTTTGGTATGTTGAGTAGTCTGTGTACCTTTGTTCGGAATGCAGCTTTTTTCTGTTGTGTTGGGTGATTTGATGTGTTTTGTATATGTGTTGTTGTTGTTGCTTTTCTGTAGACTTTGAATGTGTGTTTTTTGTCGACTTTTGTTATTGTGATGTCTAGAAAATTTATGGATTTGTTGCGTTCAATTTCTAATGTGTAGTGTAGCTTTGGGTGTATTTTGTTTATGTGTTGATGTAGGTTTTGACTTTATAGGTTTATTTCACTTCCACCGTGTATATGCATTTGAAGACTAGAGAGGAATGCGTACTGTAGCGAATAATGGGAGTCGGCTTAACCTCGCAGCACAACCGGCTCGCAACTCATTCCATCACGGGTGCACGAAAAGCTTCTTTAGGTAGAAGTGCTTAGGGATGCTCTATGACCCGATCGAATTTCCGAGAAAATTTCGAAGTCGATTTCTTACAGTAACACAATGGCGTGCTATCTCTCTTACTCTATATCATAAAAAATTCAATATCAATGGTTTGTTTTATAACATGATGAAAATGTGTAATTCCGTCCAAATATTACATATACTTTCTACAGCAACAGAATGATATCTTCATTTCGTATTACTAAGAATAGGCCTGCAGAACCCGTAAGTAGGGAAAATATGACGTCAGCCTCACTCCACTTCTATTGGGGATGATCGACTTCCGTGTAGAGTTGTTTACATTCTTTGCCGTGCAAAGGTCATCGGTGGCGGCATGTAATTTTAAAAAAGGATTGTAATAAATTCATTGTATTTATATGCGTTATCTCGTTTCAAGGTTTACAATTATTTTAGATTTCCTGTCGGTAGTTTCTTTGAGATTTCTTTCCACCTAACCTGCTTTAGATTTTCGAAAACTTTCCTCCTATCATCACCTACGGAAACATAAATTTATAGCGTTTAAGTAATGAACCTTGAAAGTCACTATTAATTTAAATTCGAAATGAACACAACGAGTGACGTCCTTAATTTAACAGTATATAAATAAATAATCAATATACAGTTCGTAATAATGAACTTACCCGAAAGTTTGTGCATTCTATAATTCTTAATATGGGCTTTGTTGAAATGTGGTTTAATATTGAAATGACGAGTAGAAATAAATTGGATGGGACACAGTAAACAAGCAACTCTTTCGTCTTCAACAACAAAAATAATCATATTCTCATTTCCTTTGGAAGTAGTATTTCTTCACAGATTTTGCCATGTTCTAGTTCTCTTTAAACTGTAGTACGCGTATTTATTTATTTAAATATTTATTTATTTACTTACTTATTTACTTTACTTATTTATTTATTTATTCTTTTATTGTTTTTCTTTTATTTATTTATACATTTATTTACTTATTTATTTTTATTTATTCTTTTATTTTTTTTATTCTTTTATTTATTTATTTATTTTTATTCATTTATTCATTTATTTTTTATTTATTTATTCACTTATTTTTTATTTATTCTTTTATTTCATTTTATTTGTTTATTTTTTATTTTATTTTTATTTATTTACTTTTTATTTGTTTCTTTATTTTCTAATTTTTATATATTTTATTTATTTTTATTTATTTACTTATGTATTTATTTTATTTATTTATTTGCCTGGAGTGCTTTAAAATGTTGAATGACAGCATTGATATCCGATCATATAGCTATCACTCACTTATCAACGTACAATTTATTTATCGTCCTATTACTAGTAAAACCAGTTAAGTCCAGTAATGCAAGTTTTGTTAAAAAAAGGAATTAAAACTTTATTAATGCATGAAAAATCATAATAAATTCTTCAAATAAAGTAATTAGAACGCCATGACCGCACTGGTAGACAAGGTGGGTGGGGTAAGAAGGGTTAAAGACAGTCGCTCTGAGGAGCTACAGTTCTGCAGGTCTGACTAAGAAAGACTTTTGCAACCAAATTCTAAGATTTTTCTTGCGCACGTGGACACGGAATACGAGAAGTCCGACTTTGTACACTTGCCCCACACGTGTATTATGAGGGTGTAATTTTCCAAATGGAGAGCCCCTTATCAAGCATCCCCTCGTGCCAGGCTGTGCCGGGCACGACATTCAATTTCCGTGACTGTGCCCATTAATAACGAACGGACTAGGGTGCGCAGCCTGCACCCTCACAATTTATAAAGTGACAGGTTACCTCACCCTTGTTATTTTTCAGTTAGGTTTTTATTAACTTCTTCAGCTGCTACAAACAGATGGGAGCCCGCGAGTTCGATCCCAAAATTCGTAATTTTCATACTTTCTCTATTTACATTCCGTATTATTTTTGTATGCGGTCTTTCTCTTCTCTCAATCCCTTTTCTCGTCTTCTTTTTTCTCTTATTTATCGTCTCATTGTTCCCTCTTCCTCTTCTCCCCCTTCCTTTAGCTTCCTGTTCTAATCTTCCTCTTCTTCCCGTCTCCGTTAGTGAATTTTCTTCCCCTTCTCTTTCCCTTTTGTCTCTTCAACATCTTGCTCTTTTTATTTCTACTTCCTCCTTCTCTTTTTCTTCCATCTTTCACTTCGTCGTTACTCTTTCTTTCAATTTATTTCTTGATCCTCTTCTTTTAACGTAAATACGTCTATAATGAAGGCTAGAGAAATGTCGAACCGGGTAACGGAATCAGGGAACGAAAAGTGCATTAATTAACTTTGTAATAAATTACATAAAATAATATATTATTTTGTTTTATTGAGGAATTACTTGTCAATAAGTTTATTACGCACAATGTGTTTAACTTTATTTCAATCGGTAATTATATATGGAATGACAGGATGGGGTAGCTCATTTAAATCTAATTTTAATCCACTTTATTTATTACAGAATAAAATAATTAAAATATATGTCTTCATAAACCTATTGAATTTCCATCTCAAAAATTGCTTTTAGACTTTAATGTACTTAACATAAGACAAATTTATTATATTGTATTAATAAAATTCATACATAAAAATCGAAATAATTTTGAATTGTATTCTCATAGTTATGAAACAAAAGGTATTAATTCTGTAAGATTGTTTGAACCAAAATGCAACACTGTTACAGTATTTAATCATAGTAGTAATTTAGGCCCAAGAATATATAACAAATTTATATTTAAATATCCTAATCTTGTCAATTATAATAGTTCTAGTATTAAATTTTAAAAATTATGTAGATTTTATGAAAATTGAAAAATTGTAAATTTAAATTTATATATTCTAATTGCATAGTAGACATAAGACAAATTGTATTGTATACTTATTAATAGACTTCGTTGAATTGCCACACGCAGCATGCTATCAGGTTGCCGATGTACGGTAGTATAGAGGAGGTGAGCGACCGCCCGGTCTTGTAGTATAAGCAGTTCATGTTAAGAGTTGTGACCGGTCCAAACAGATAGAGCAGCTACAGCTAATGTATACCTGTGTAAGCACTTGTTTTTGTATTGCTGTGGTTGGAATAGTCAAAGCTTACCATTTATTCAGTGCAGACAAGAATTCAATCAAACATGCTACAATGAGACTGTTGCTGTTCCAAACAATTGCCCCTGGAATACCCTTACCCCCGCAGCCAGTCTTGACCCGTTGGGGAACGTGGTTGGATGCTGTTAATTATTATGCAGAACATTACGACAAAATAATGGAGGAAATTGATGAATTGGATAGCACAGACAGTTCCGCTGTTGCAACTGTAAATTTTTTGCCTTCTAAACAGCTATTAGAAGATATTATGTTCATTGATTCTAATTTTAAAATCGTGTCCAAAAGCATCATCCTGTTAGAATTGTCTAAACTACAACTCTCAGAAGCCCTTAATATAGTGGATAAAGTATCACAAACCGTTATCCAAAATAACAATTCATTAATTCCAGAAAAAGTGAAATGTAAGTTGAGAAACATTATTGCTAAAAATTCTGTCTTCGTATTATAAATGATGTACCATCAGGTCACGGCAAGACATCTGAAGTTGGTGTACTAAAAGTAGTGACTTTCCGGTCTTCAAATATGTACGTATTACATCGTGTGATGTTGAACGTACATTTTCCCAAAATAAAAACTGTTTAAGTGACCAACGGAGGAGGTTACTTTGCAGTCGCTTAAAAATGTACGTAACTCTTCACTGCAATGCACATATTCAAGGATGATGTGGGTATCTTACATTAAATTTTAAGAGTCAATATATCTCACTGCAAAATAATTGTGTATTTACATGTTCAGACATTTCCTACTTCAATGATCATTCATTTCATTTCTTGAATGCAGGATACAGGTTTTACTGTAACCGCAGTATACTGCTCAGTGTTTACATTAGATGCATACTCTATCCTTTGCACGTCCCCTTCTCATACAGTCTATACCGCGTGCGTAGTAAACCTTGCGATTCTCGTGGCAATTCCACGAAGTCTACTCATTAATTTCAATTCAGTAATCCGCCCCTGAACACGAGTTCTATTCTTTCAGGAGCGAGCTAAAGTTTTTTCTTATATATTATATTTTATGTTACAATAATTAGCAAAATAAATAAATAAATAAATAAATAAATAAATTTAAACTTGTGATAACGCAGCTAAGAAAGTTTGTGATAAAGAAACCTATTTGCAAAATATCAGAAAATAGATTTAAGAAAGAAGCTTTACATTATATTCTTACTGAATTTGGTATTTTCAAGAAGCTAGTTCGATAAATTGAAATGTGTCTCAGTGAAACGTACAGCAGAGTTCGAATAGGCCAGTTTCTGTCTGACGTTTTTTCAATTCACAGCGGACTAAAGCAAGGAGATGCACTATTATCTTTACTTTTTACTTTGCTCTATAATATGCCATTAGTAAAGTCCAGGATAACAGAGAGAGATTGGAATTGAAAGGGTTATATCAGCTGCTTGTTTATGCGGATGGCTTGAATAAGTTAGGAGAAAATCCACGAAATATTAGGGTGGGTCTTAGGGAAAACATGGGACTTTTACTTGAAGCAAGTAAGGAGATAGGTTTGGAAGTAAATACCGAAAAGGCATAGTACGCTATATGATTATATCTCGTGACCAGAACATAGTACAAAATGTAAATATAAAAATTGGAAATTTTTTCTTTGAAAAGGTGTAAAAGTTCAAATACCTTGGAGCAACAGTACAAATATAAACAAATATAAATGACATTCGAAAGGAAATCAAACGAAGAATAAATATGGAAAAAGCCTGTTATTATTTGTTTCAGAAGTTTTTGTGATCCAATCTGTTCTCAAAAAAGCTGCAAGTTAGAATTTATAAAACAGCCAAATTACCGGTTGTTCTGTATGGCTGTGGAACTTGAACTCTCACTTTGAGAGTGGAACAAAGGCCAAGAATATTTGAGAATAAGGTGCTTAGAAAAATATTTGAGGCTAAGAGGAATGAAATTACAGGAGAATGAAGATAGTTACACAACGCAGAACTGCATGCATTGTATTCTTCTTCTAACTCGTTGGTTATTTCCTTGTTCTGTTCTTAACCGTTCCTGCCTGGCTTGTATTTAAACCTCAGGTACAATAGCTCGCAAGGTTACTTCTCGCCCATTTAGGCCCGATTGTATAAACCATTTAATCTTAGACCAGAAGTTAAATTGATCCTTGTTTCAGCTGAACTTGGAATTTTGTGTTGTATAAAGTCTAATCTGAGATTAATTTGTCTCAAACTAAAGTCAACTTTGACTGAAGAAATTTCTCCGATTAAGTTAGATGATCCAAGTTCAGTTATTTCTTTTCTGTTTGAAATATAGGAGTGACAGATTGTCCAAATAAAATACCCATTATTTTAATATTAATAGATATGTTAGGTACATATGTATTTCTTTAAATTTCTTGCCTTAATACACAAACATTCTTATATTTTATAAGGCTCTATCGTGTTCAGCAATATCAAATAACATAACCTATAATTATATTATGTTTATAACAACCATTAATTATTAATGGATATGATAGGTACATTCATAAATGTTCAATTAATTAACTGTATTACTAAACGACAATTGTCGTTTTATAAAGCTTTATTATGTTTAGCAGTATCAAACACCATAACATGATAAAACTTGGAGAACAGTCAACCTTCTTCTTATTGTCCGCCATTATTTACATTGCAAAAAAAAAACAGTGTCTCCAACAGAGTGTAATACGGAAAGTCGCGAAAAAGTAGTTGTAAAGTCGCTAGATTTCTCATTATCAACAAAGAAAGATTAAATTGTGTCACTATGGGGTGCTAAAAAGGTCACTAAATCCCTATTTAAGCAATATAAAAGTTAAAAGAAATTGTTGTTGAAAAAAGAGTTAAAATTGCTAGATTGGCAACACTGAACAAACCTGTATAACATGGTCCGCGCATCACGTATTTCACCTGTTTATGCGATGTTGCCAAATCCTTTTCATGTGAACTTAGATTGCATTTGAACCAAGGTAATTTGATCGCAGAAAAGTTTTATACAATAGAAGAAGTGTCTGAACTCGGTTTACTTTTCGATCTTCGATCAAAGTTGATCTTTAGTCAGGGAGTTTTATACAATTGGGCCTTAGAAGCACTAACCATTTCCATAACAAAGTAGCGGACTTTCAGCCGATTATGGTCATTTATCTTGAGCCAAGGGTTTACTTAAATATTTTCGGGATTGAGCTTGTGGTCTTGTGGTCTCCTAGACTAGTATTACATGTGTGCCTCTACGTTTGGTCTGATCATCCACTGCGGTCTCCTGGGATATTTTATAGTTTATGGGGCGCACAATGGGCCCATTCGTGTCACCTAAGTGCTTTAGTAGTTGTCTACTCTACAGCCTCATCAATAGAGAGCGGAATTTAGACAAAAACCGATTTTTTTCCTTGATACATACAGGCTTGAGATTTAATATTTACATTTTTCATGGAAATATAGGTATAAATAAAGAGTATTATAGATTTATTTGTCATACAGAATAATATCTGTAGGCCTAATATTGACAATTAATATTTGAGGAGAAGAATTTCGCTCCGGCGCCGGGGATCGAACCCGGGTCCTTGGTTCTATGTACCAAGGGCTTTGACCATTGAGCTACGTCGAATTCGATCCCCGGCGCCGGAGCGAATTTTTCTCCTCAAATATTAATTGTCAATATTACAGATATTATTCTGTATGACAAATTAATAAATCTATAATATTCTCATAGCTGCAGTGCATATGCCTGTACAGATTACTGTGCACTTAACTGCGGAATCCTGGCCAAATAAATCACTCAGCTGAGTGCGCTCCTAGTATAATGGCAGTTGACATTCGACATATGCGTCAACATGTATGCGTAACTTGGAGTCAGGCCGCAAAGGGAAACATTGAAGGAGGAGAGTTCGATCCAGTGCTGTGGATTGAATTCGGCGTAGCTCAGTGGTCAGAGCGCTTGGTACGTAGAACTAAGGACCCGGGTTCGATCCCTGGCGCCGGAGCGAATTATTCTCCTCAAATATTAATTATAAATAAAGGGGTTTATAGTGCCTAAAAATGCCTATTTCTACGTTAGTGCCTATTTTTAACTTTTATAAATTTTTGGATCATTTTTCGTAACTGTTTACTCTTTTTCTTAACATCCTGTATCGATTATATTCCAAGACGGATAACAACAACTCCTTCCTGGCAGTGAACAACACAATAGAGAAGTACCTCCGGGCCACCCCTTTTCATTCTTACAGTCTTCCAATCCTAAAATTCAAACTTTCAATCGGCCTGGGTAGCATAGTCGGTATAGCGCTAGTCTTCTGTGCTCGAGGTTGCGGGTTCGATCCCGGTCTAGGTTAATGGCATTTAAGTGTGTTTAAATGCGACAGGCTCATGTCAATAGATTTACTGGCATGTAAAAGAACTACTGCGGGACAAATTATTATTATTATTATTATTATTATTTATTTAAATCCACCACCAACAGAAGCAGGCTTCCAATTACAAGTGGTTTACACAGATACATACACAAAATACATAATAAGAAAAAAAAACAAAAACAACACAAACGAAAGAAACAAAATACATAACGGTAATAGATGCTAGAATATAGTATTGCAGTTAATATAATGCCAAATGTCAATATAATGATGCAAATTATTTAAAAACTATAGCAAAAACATTACAATACACTTCTTAATAATTTAAATATCTAAGGAAATACAATTCTTTTAATATTGTATGAAATTTGTCAACTATTAAACTGAAATCTAATTACAATTCTTTTAATATTGTATGAAATTTGTCAACTATTAAACTGAAATCTAATTGAGAATCACAGTTTAAAGACAAAGAGTTTTGAGTATTACACATAACAAACAATGGAGAGTTCTTGAAGAAAACAGTTCTAGGAATGGGAATAACAAAAGGTTGCCTATGACGTAATTCTGTTTTTTTTTTACATTGAACTGAAGAAATTTAAGAAAATCACAGTTATTCAATATACCGTTAACAGTCTTATAGAGTAAAATTTGACTATTTATTAATCGTCGAGATGTTAAAGTTTTATAATTATATTCAAAAAGTAACTGATTATATTAAATTTGCTTGTCATAAGACGACACGTGATGTTTTTTAAAATATAAATAACGTAAAAATCTTTTCTGTATCCTTTCTATTTGCATCTGATGGGACTGGAACTGAGGTGACCATATTACAGACGCATACTCTAGCTTACTCCTAACTAGAGTTTTATACAGGGTGTTTAAAAAATACGAGGTATAATTTCAGGTATGTATTTCCCACATGTAGACAATCAAAATAGTTCATTACAACATGTGTCCGGAAATGCTTTATTTCCGAGTTATGGCCTTCACAACAATGAAATTCACCGGAACGTTTTTCTTTCCGCAGGTCGTTGCCGTCAAAGGAGACATTAAGAGGGTACTCTGACAGTTCATTCCGAGGCGAAGGTTACATTCAGTGTTGTGTAGGCGTTAGACTGTGCGACATGTATTCAAATCAAGAGCTGGCAGAGATACACTTCATGTACGGTAAGGCGGACGGCAATGCTGCGCTGGCTCGTCGTTTGTACCAGGAGAGGTACCCACAGCGACAATGTCCAGATCGGAAGACATTTGTACGTCTCCATTACCGTCTGTGCGAGTATGTAAAATTTAACTCTCCTGGTTTGGGAAGGGGACGACCAAGATCTACAACTCCAGAAGTACAGGAGGAGTTTCTGGAGGCTGTGAATATGACTCCTTCTATCAGCACACGAAGGGTAGCGTTGCAAGTCTGTGTTCCTCATACGACTGTCTGGAGACTGTTGAAAGAGTATCAATTGTATCCTTATCATTTGCAACGTGTACAGGCCCTATCACCAGCAGATTACCCTGCACGAGTTGGGTTCTGTCAGTGGTTCTTGCAGCAGTGTGGTGAAAATATCCGAACTTTCCTGCCTTAGTATTATTTACAGATGAAGCACAGTTTACACGAGATGGCATAACAAATTTCCATAATCAGCATGTATGGGCGCATGAAAACCCACGTGCAACTGTTCCATCTCATCACCAGGTGCGGTTCTCCCTCAACATGTCGGTCGGTATCATTGGTGATCAATTAGTTGGACCCCATGTACTTGTAAACAGACTTACGGGGCAGGCGTACACAAACTTCCTGGAAAACACCATACCTCATGTTTTAGAAGACACTCCACTGATCAATCGTCAACACATTCACTTCTTGCATGATGGCGCTCCTGCACACTTCAGTCGTACGGCTCGCCGGTACTTGGATCGAAGGTTTCCTGATCGATGTATAGGTAGAGGTGGCCCAACTGCTTGGCCTCCACGCTCACCTGATCTGAACCCTCTCGATTTCTACTTGTGGGGCCATTTAAAATCATTGGTTTATTCGTCTCCGGTGCCTGATTTGGAATCCCTTCGGAATCGAATTGTGGCATGTTCTGAGGACATACGCAATACTCCTGGAGTTTGGGATCGTGTTCGCAGGTCAATGAGACATCGATGTGAGGTCTGTATTCAAGCAGGAGGTGGACATTTTGAACATCTTCTGTAATGACAACGACCTGCGGAAAGATAAGCGTTCCGGTGAATTTCAATGTTGTGAAGGCCATAACTCGGAAATGAAGCATTTCCGGACACATGTTGTAATGAACTATTTTGATTGTCTACATGTGGGAAATATATACCTGAAATTATGCCCCGTATTTCTTAAACACCCTGTATTGAGTATATATATATATATATATATATATATATATATATATATATATATATTTAATTCTTTTCTATTTCTGATTATAAATCCTAATTTTCTATAGGCATCAATTACCACGTGATTTAAGTGCATTTTAAAACTTAAACATTATTATTATTATTATTATTATTATTATTATTATTATTATTATTACTATTATATCTTCTTCTGTCTATCAGCAATTTAACACAAACTCGCTTGGCTGTACCTGAATAAGCATTCTCTTACATTCCAAGACAGATAACAACCCCTTCCTTTTTTCTCACCATTTGTAAGTACAGTAGTAAGCGACACAATAGCCACAATAGGTGCTGATCATCTGCTGTGAAGAAAACTATAGAAATGTGATTGGTGAATGAAAACACTGTTATACAGGGTGTACATTTCAAAGTGTGTCATGACGTCACTGTTGTTGGGTCACCGATTTGAAGCGAGTTTCAGCTTATATGTTAGAGAAGTTGCCTATTATTTAAGGCGTTCTTCAATCTGAACTTGAGAACGTGTACGGTATAACTTGAAAGTCGTAGCAACAGATGGCGGTCTGTACGGTCTGTGTGCTACCATAACCTCTTTCGAACTGTGTTTTGCGCCGGCAAGTCGTACGCAGGGTATTTGTTATCATTGGTTGCGTACGGTAACATTCCACAACATAAATCAAATGCTCCGTGTCCATGTTGACCGTCGAAGTTAATGTCAACAAATACGTAAGTAATCGTCCTAACCCTCGCCCCATATCCCGACAGTACGTATTTCCAAACAGTTCACATTCCTGCCACTACCGGCGTTACCGTACGTATCGGTACGTACTCTTCAGAATGAACGCCGTACTTGCTAGGCAACTTCTCTGCCTCATAGGTTATACACCTCTGCGGAAGTGTAGGAAGATTGAATTCTCTAGGCTCATCGGCTAGCCACATAACAGCATACAGCGAGCCATGACACACTTTGAACTGAACACCCCCCCCCCAAAAAAAACACCTACTTTTCATTTTATAGAGCCTAAATAAAGGAGTTTAATAGCCTATTTTAGGCGCCTAAAATGCCACTTTTTAGAACCTAAAACTCCGCTCTCTACTTAAGTTATCAGAAAGAAAAAAAGAAGTGCTAAGTTTGATAAAAATCGGTCCCCGTGTATAGGAATCATTAAAAATAAAGTACGCAAGCATGATTATCTGAAAAAAGAAAACTCGAAATAAGAGATTTCACCGACGATGCTTTGATTAAAAGTTGCCTCCATGACAACAAAAACAGAAAACGCGCAGTTCATCAAACATTTACAATCGCGAACTGATTGGATGAGCAGGCTAAGTAAATGGAAAACATCCCAATCCTCCTCCGAATGATATGTAAACATCAGGATGAATATGTAAAGCGAGCCATACTCAATATAGAGGTTTACATTCAATTATTAGGCAATCAGGAGCTGTAAGCAATTTTAACTGGTCAGCAAAGCGGGGCCCACCTCTCGTGAGCACGGAAATCGATTCCCAGTTCGTTAAAAGCGCCGATGCGAATAGAGCCCTCATTAAAAATGATGGTAGACGCATCTAATTGGAACTTTGAAAAGCTTTACGACTACTTATTCTGCCAATTACTGAAACTCCGTGTTACTTAATTGGCACCGCTCCTGTCTGCATAATATCTAGAACAATCGGGTACGATGTCAAACAGGGAAGTGGAAACATACTGTAGGCCTATCTTCCACAATAATTATTGTAACTGGATTTGTGTTCCTGTCTTGAGCGGTCCTCTGTTGTGCCATTCCGACGATATTACAGGGGAGTCCCGCTTTTTTAAGATATAGGCCTATATTTTTGCTTCAAAATACGGTAAAACACGTTTGTCAATTAAATTCTTAATGACTTAAAAACGGCTGTTATTATATTATTATTATTATTATTATTAATTTATAAAATAGTTATATTACCGGTTGTTCTTTATGGTTGTGAAACTTGGACTCTCACTTTGAGAGAGGAACAGAGATTAATGCCCGTGTGCACCATTCTCGATTAAAATTTGACCATGGTTAAGTCGGCACTTGACTATCTTCAACGCCAATTTGCGGAGTATCAATCTCGATCAAAGTTAAACAAGCGAGTTGATGATGATCAAATTTGATCACGGGTGTGGGACCGATTATCTTGAATTGAACATGGTCAAGTCGAGAAAACCAAAATGGCGCCACGATTTGACGTACTTGATGGAATTGAAGATGAAATGATGTATCTTGAACACGCAAATCACTGCGTAAATAACAGAATTGGTGTTATTGTAGAAAGAGTAAGTTTGTAGATGAATAATAATTTTTTTTTCTCAAACTTGACTAATGTTTTATATATGTTTCTGCTTTGGAAGATCGGGACTTTACTTGAGGACAAAATATTATTTAGGCCTAATTGTCCAATTTTGTTAACATAATAATAAATTAGTTATTCTATGCTGGTAATAATATAGCAAAACTAAATGACCATTTTGTAGAATGCGAGGTTATCACTTATTAGCTATAGATTTGCCGTTTGAAACTATTAAGACCGACATGACGTTTCGGACAATTAGGCTATTTACACTTGAATTAAGAGAAATTACACGGATACCTTCCTTTTCCTCTTACTCCAAAATTCCAACCTTGTGAATACAAAATAAATGGATAAATTTCAGAACAAGGATACTTTCCTTTCCCTTTTACTCCAAAATTCCAACCTTGTGCACACAAAATAAATTGGCACTAAAAACTTCATTTTTGTATGCATTATGATGCGTATTCGACATAGACAGACGAATTTATCTTTATTTATTTATTTTTTATTTATTTTTTTTTTTTGTAATTTTAAAATAATTGTTAGCGAGATATCCGTATGCTGAAATTTTCCCAAATAAATTATTGGCACTGAAATGTGTCTTTTCGTAAGCAAGATGATGAGCATTCGACAAACACATACAAATCTGCTCTTTTTAGTAGCCTATTTCAAGATAATTGTCAGTGAGGTATCCGTATACTGAAATTTTCCCAAATAAATTATTGACGCTGAAATGTGTCTTTTCGTAAGCAAGATGATGAGCATTCGACAAGCACATACAAATCTGCTCTTTTTAGTAACTTAGCATATTTCAAGATAATTGTCAGTGAGGTATCCGTATACTGAAATTTTCCCAAATAAATTATTGACGCTGAAATGTGTCTTTTTGTAAGCAAGATGATGAGCATTCGACAAACACATACAAATCTGCTCTTTTTAGTAGCCTATTTCAAGATAATTGTCAGTGAGGTATCCGTATACTGAAATTTTCCCAAATAAATTATTGACGCTGAAATGTGTCTTTTCGTAAGCAAGATGATGAGCATTCGACAAGCACATACAAATCTGCTCTTTTTAGTAGCCTATTTCAAGATAATTGTCAGTGAGGTATCCGTATACTGAAATTTTCCCAAATAAATTATTGACGCTGAAATGTGTCTTTTCGTAAGCAAGGTGATGAGCATTCGACAAGCACATACAAATCTGCTCTTTTTAGTAACTTAGCATATTTCAAGATAATTGTCAGTGAGGTATCCGTATACTGAAATTTTCCCAAATAAATTATTGGCACTAAAATGTGTGGCTTTTCGTAAGCAAGATGATGAGCATTCGACAAACACATACAAATCTGCTCTTTTTAGTAGCCTATTTCAAAATAATTGTCAGTGAGGTATCCGTATACTGAAATTTTCCCAAATAAATTATTGACACTGAAATGTGTCTTTTCGTAAGCAAGATGATGAGCATTCGACAAACACAAACAAATCTGCTCTTTTTAGTAGCCTATTTCAAGATAATTGTCAGTGAGGTATCCGTATATTGAAATTTTCCCAATTATCATCAATAATATGAAATAACCACTGTATAAATTACGTTACAAATTATGTGGAATTATGTAAACACGTATAACTCATGTGAATTGTGAGGTCAAATCCAACCAGGTAGCCTGCTTTTCTCTTAGAGAACTTCCGTCAGTACTTTTATTCTGTAATATGGGTGCATAATTGCTGACGAGTTCTGAAGGAATTCCCACTTCGAACTGTGAGAAGTTCGGTGCTCTTTTCTTTTTTTCTTCCATAATTATTGAAACTTGTTATTTGACAACTGCGAGGATGTTTGAAAGCAGTCCGAAAACAAAAACGAAGCGATAATTGACAGAGTGCGTTCGTTCGCTGTTTTATACGCAGTAACCTAGAGCTCAGATGATTCTTCTCAAGCGAGCGTACCGTCAGCTGACGGTACTGAGTTGATCGAGGGAAAATGTCGGTGCACCGCATCTGTAATTTGATCACTGTCAAGAATTAACCCTGTTTCCGTGATTGCTAATAAACGGACTAGATGATCGAGAATGGTGCACACGGCCATAAGGGTATTTGAGAATAAGGTTCTTAGGAAAATATTTGGGGCTAAAAGGGATGAAGTTACAGGAGAATGGAGAAAGTTACACAACGCAGAACTGCACACTTTGTATTCTTCACCTGACATAATTAGAAATATTAAATCCAGACGTTTGTGATGGGCAGGGCATGTAGCACGTATGGACGAATCCAGAAATGCATACAGAGTATTAGTTGAGAGATCGGAGGGAAATAGACCTTTGAGGTGGCCGAGACATAGATGGGAGGATAATATTAAAATGGATTTGAAGGAGGTGGGATATAACGATAGAGAGTGGATTAATCTTGAACAGGATAGGGACCGATGGCGGGCTTATATGAGGGCGGCAATGAACCTTCAGGTTCCTTGAAAGTCATTTGTAAGTATGTTTTTCCAATAACAGTTCAATAAAATAAACTAATAAAAAGTAATACCGTTCGCAACATGAAAAAGGAACTCGACTCTGGAACGCACGAAACGTAAAGGCTGGTTCACAATAAATCGGGAACGGAAACGACAACGAGAACGAGAACGGAAATAATGTTGAAATAAATATATTTAAATGTAAGCATTCACAATAGTTAATTGTGAATGCTCACATTTAAATACATCTGTTTTAACATTATTCCCGTTCTCGTTCTCGTTGTTGTTTCCGTTCCCGGTTTAATGTGAACCAGCCTTAAGAAAAAATATATGCCAACTTCGTGACAGTCATTGTTTTTATTTCCGTTTGATCCCCACCCTGCTCTTACTTTTTGAACTGCACTAGTAAGAGCAAGGACAATGAAATAAGCTTACAAGCACTGATACTTTGTTGTCGCTTGGAAATTATAGGCCTACAGTTCATAAAAAAAAAATAGACCGTATGCCATGCACAGTATCGCTTTCGCCACTGGCCTCGAAAAACAAGTGCAGTCTCACATGGAGACCAGCAGACCGGACAATGTATTTGAACTTGTGCGGCGCTGTTATGGACATCATTATCCCACGCCGTAAAGCGTTGCACGGGAAACAGGTCTGAATCAAGTCGTAGTGGACGGTATTTCCACGGAAGTTCTTTGCGTTTTATTAACAAGGCTCGTAATTCTATAAAAAGTATAAAAACGATAAAGTCTTTCCGTTTCATCTGCCTCTTTGTGTGTGCTCGGCTGTTCTTTTGCTTATTTAGCACGTCCACAATATAATCCAGAGTTTGTTTTAACTTGAGTCCATGTTTTCATTGCCTCGGTTACGGAAGCAAGGCTTTTCACTGCCATCCTATATAGGTTACATCCTAGGCTTTACACGGCCTCCTGGTTAGACATTTTTCCAATATTCATGTGACTATTTCGTTTATATGACGTCATTCCATTTTCGGTCAATGAAGTGTAATGAAATTTCGAATTCCAACCAATCATAGTCATTGTTTAGGTGAGGGGTTTGGACTTTTTCCATTGCTGGTTGTCACAATCAAAAAATTAAGACACAACGTTTCGAAGGGTGGTTCTCCCTTCGTCTTCAGGTGGAAGGAAGGAGAGAAGAGAAAAAAAAAACCTATTGTTTGGATCGTTACGTATGTCAATTAGAGAATGAACTATTCAGAAATATCATTTCTTTAATGGGCTAGTATTCTGAATGGTTACTAGAGGAGAAAATTTCGTTCCGGCGCCGCGATCGAACCCGGATCCTTGGTTCTACGCACCAAGTGTTCTAATCGTTGAGGTACGCCAAAGTTCAATCCACAGCACCGGAACGAATCCCCCTCCTCTAGTGTTTTTCCCTTTGTGGTCTGACTCCTAGTTCGACATATATGTTGACATTACATTAAGTCAACTGCCATTATACAAGGAGCGCTCTCAATTGAGTGACTTGGTGGCCGGGATTCCACAGTATTATGCACTGTTGGTCGAAGAATCTACGTAAAGATTAATTTTTGGTCCTACAGAATATATCTGTCATGGTAACAACGGTTATTAGAGGAGAAAATTTCGTTCCGGCGCCGGTGATCGAACCCGGGTCCTTGGTTCTACATAGAAGTAGGACGCGATTATCATCATGTAGGCCTTCTATTTAATTGATAACTCTTTTTCTCTCACTACAATCAATCAATAAATCAATCATCGATCCATCCATCAACTCACTGATTGATTCATTCATTCGTGGATTTATTGATTGATTCATTGACTCATCCAGTGACTAACTGATTGGTTCATTAATTAATTAATTTATTTATTCATTGATTCATTCATTCATTCATGTATTACAGTTGGTATCGTCAAGAGCGAAACATAGTCTCTTAAAAATTATTTATTAACGATACAATGCATCTGCTTAAAGTAATTAAAAGGCATTAACGACTACCATTTTGAGTTTAAAGTTTTGACGTTAAAATAAAATGTATGTACATATTTTCTCTTCTACTGTACTCCAATCAGGAGAAAGTCTCAGGGGAATGAGACACAGCGGGGTAATGCTGTGAATGAATGTTGATGTCATAAGATGGCATAAGGTCACACACGTGGGTACACGCATCTCCATTGGCTAACTCTAAAAGCAAAAACGATAACACTGATACACACATATTTACATTACCCTAATTACAAAATTAGATCACTGTTAATCTCCTGGTCTTTTAATCCCTCCATACAGGAAATAACATATGTAGAAGAGCGCATGTTTTTTTTAACTGATGTTATAACGGTAATATTGTCTATCTACTTCGCTCCAATAGATGACGCTATAGTAAGCACATTCCTTTCACGGTTAATCTCCTGGTTGGAGAACAGTATTTAGTAATTGTAATTTATTCCATTCTTGCATTTCTTTACACACCAGAATTCATATTATGAATTACATGCATTTCTTTTGTTGTTACCGTTGTCCATTTGTTGATCTATATATGTTATGAAAATAAGTCTCTTCTGTTTAGAATCATACATACTTCTACCCCGAATTATCTGTTATCGCGCTTTCAATTTCTTACAACTCTTCGAAACCGACATCAAGCATTTTTTTCTATCCCTCATCATAGAACGTCTGTATACTCATCTTTCTATACTGTAGAAATACCTCGCCTCTGGAATTCGTTACCTAATGACGTCAGGGACTGCCGGACTTTATCACAATTCAAAATTAAATTGTAAAATTTTGTCTTAGGTAATGTTTTAGGTATTGCTAGAAGTATTAATTTGTGTTTTTTTTTTCTTTTTTAATCTAGATTAAAATTCCAAGTTTCTTGTCTACGTTAGTTAATTAGTTAGGATATTATTAATTATGATCCTTAATAACTCATTTAAAGTTTGTGTGACTGCAACCTGTGTATGTTTTTGTGTGGCTTTACTTTGTTTATAGTGCTTTTTTTTCTCTCTCTCTTTATTTCTTGTGTAGCTTTATTTTGTATATAGTGTATTTTTTTCTGTTTATTTCTATTATTGTATTTGTATTCCTGGTTGTTGTGGAAGAGAAGGCCTGATGGCCTTAACTACACAAGAATAAATCAATAAATGAATAAATAAATACAGTAGAACCTCTATTATCCGTGGTAATGAAGGGGGTGGAGTGAACGGTTAATCGAAAAATCGGATAATCCGTACCATAAAAAGTTTTCATAAACTAAGTACAAAAATCTTTTCGTAATTTCCTCCATTGTATTTTCTTTTAATACGCTAGGTAGTGGATCAGAAGTTCACTAAGTTTTTTTTTTTTTTTTTTTTTTTTTTTTTACAATTCATATTTTTCGATAAGTCACTTATTAAAACATTATTTATTGTACTTATATCTGGTTTTCAACGACGGGTTTTTAATGGCCAAGAAAACTTATGACGACTGTCTGTGGAAACAAAGGAATAGTACAGGTCTCATGTTGTAGATTTACAAATTTTGTACAGTTTATATTTTAATTTTCATTAGCCTAAATCGCTTACAGTTGTAATTCATATCGTATTGTGATGTGAGATGAACCACATTTTCTCTTTTCCCAAACCACTCAATTACTTGCACTTTTTTCCGTAGTACAACATGTTTTCTTTTGACACATGTAGAAGACATTCTACCTAGGAGATAAAAAGTACGGCCGTTCGAAGAGTAGGTCATAATGCGTAAAAGTAAAGGTCTCTAAAAACACTCTGTAGAAAAAATTCGTACTAAAATAATGTACAGTACTTCATTTTTTTTTCTGCGAGCGAGAAAGACAGACGGATAATCCACCAATCGGTTAATAGGGTGATGGATAATCGAGGCTTTACTGTAAATAATAAGTGTAATAAAGTATGCAATCAATTGTAGACCTATATTAAGCAAATACATTTTTTTAAATTACACAATATGGTAAATTTCCTTCAACTGTTACTCCGTTTGTGTACTCAGAAAATATCAGTGTTTTGCCTAGCCTACAAAACATCAGGGGCAACCGGTTTAAATTCGAACATTGAGTCGGATGTTATACCTTGACGTATGCTCTCTGACCGGTCGAATGAAAACCGGTTGTAAGCCCTATTCTGCAGCTCTCTAGTGGACGCTCAGTCATAAGAAAAGTAAATTTTTACGGATTATATGTCCCTTAGGAATATAATATACGACGTTTGGTAAAATCGGTTTAGAAATAAAATAGTTCCTCTGACGACTGTCATTGTACGTAAAAATGGATAATTGTGAGATACAGTTTTGTTTCAAAGAAAAAAACCGTGAAATCTGTGAACACAGGTAAAGACAGTGGAACAGTATGAAAGCAAAGTATTTGGCATAAGCTATCGCTGTACCGCGAATGTAACGGAGAGGCTGGGGCGGTGTCGTCGCTCTTTCTATTACTCATCCTCTTTGCTCGTAGGTGCGCCTCTCTGGGTGTAGCCGGACATGTGTAATGTTTCACGAGGCATGTCAGATGCCCGTGGACAAGTCATGAATTCCAACGCGAGTTCAGTTATGAATTAAACAACAGCCGGATTTCTATTTATATAGAGAACAACTTCGATTTCAAAACGGCGAAGAAGTCTAGAGATTTACTCCACAAAGGTATGGAGAGCTTTTTCCTCTGCTCCAAATTCATCGCAGCCTGAAAGATTATTGGAATTATTGGTGAGAAGGAGATGGAATCTGGTGAGATAAATCCAAGGAATCGCCGAGTTAAATCGCTCGCTCGAACTCAGTCGAATGTCGCACCCTCGAGTGAGATAAGGTCTGTCATGATACGCTCGTAATAAATAGGAGCACAGTACAAGGTCATCTTACCGACATGTCTTATCTTGTATGGAAGGCGACAGATAAGATATACATATGTTTTGCTCACACCGTAAAAATAAGGCTTTATTTTCTGCGTTTATAACAATCGTCTAATGGATTTATTTATTTATTTATTTATTTATTTATTTATTTATTTATTTATTTATTTTATTGGGTTATTTTACGACGCTGTATCAACATCAAGGTTCTTTAGCGTCTGGATGATATGAAGGTGATAATGCCGGTGAAATGAGTCCGGGGTCCAGCACCTAAAGTTACCCAGCATTTGCTCTATTGGGTTGAGGGAAAACCCCGGAAAAAACGTCAACCAGGTAACTTGCCCCTACCGGGATTCGAACCCGGGCCACCTGGTTTAGCGGCCAGACGCGCTGACCGTTACTCCACAGGTGTGGACTCGTCTAATGGAACATAGACCTACCAAAACAGTAACATGGAGTTATAAATAAAATAGTATGAAAAACTGCGATACACAGTTATTATTGCTAATAAATAATTATTCAATATTTGATTTACCACATATATAATATGATAGATCCATACATAGTGTTCAGCTTGTATACTGTGACAGTGTAGAAACGTTTTACAATAGTAATATACGTTACAAGAGCGGTATGTTGACGTTTTCATGGTCGAGGAAAAGATTGAAAAAGCGAAACGTAGTTGAGCTTTTTTAATTTCCGAGAACATGAAAACAAACATACCGCTCGTGTATCGTACATTATTTTGTGCGAAGATCGTTTATTACATACCTGAAAGACGAATTTCTAATTAGTTGCAATGAAATCTCCATGTTGGTTTCTGTTTAATGACGCCAACTTCGGAACACCAAAATATATTTCTTCAACATTGTTGCTATAAAATGTTTTCTGTGTTTACTATACTCCAGCAGGCCGTGATATACGTCTATCTTTTTTTTCACCCCAGTCTATAAATGCGAACTTAAAACAAACGGTAAGGTTATGTAATGATTTATTTTTCATTTTAATATTTTAACGATATTATTTATATAACATATTGCAGTAATAACATCGGCATCTGGAATCTCGTTGATATTTTCACGGCTTCCTTAATGTTACTTGTATCAGGAATGCGATAAGTTTCGTGGAGTAGTAGACTTTACTTAATTTTTGAAAATATTTAAAAACAATAATTAACATTGCAATTTAGGTGAAATTGCAGTGGTAAGTTTCCAATTTATAATTATTACTATGCTAAACGTCTCTAAAAATAATATGTTAAGAGCCTAAAGCAGTAAAATGAATGCGCGCTTAAGCGGTAAGAAGAGGGAAATTGTTATGTGTGTTACGTTGGGAATACTGAATGTGGTATTTCACACTTACCGCGTATTGGTTCTGTGCGGAAAACAAGCAAATACGCACGATCTCGCACAAAATATTATTGATATAGCAGTAGATTAATAACAATATTAGTACAGAGATAACGTCACAGAAAATATAATAAAACGAATAATCATGCTGCACAACTGTTACAGACGCAAAGATTGATACACTAAGTATCACAAGTAAGAATTTGTCCCACACATCACTTTTCATACCTTCTTTAGGACTTAACTTGTATTCCTTGCTGAGTAGTTTCAACTTCACTACATCTTTTAGCTCGCTCTCCATTTTTGACAGTGTACTTCTTGCCAGTAACAAGAACGAATGCCTAGCGCTCGGCTTTTACCGTTCAAGGATTTATCGCTCGCGACAATTTTACCCATCATGCATGTGCGCTACCTATCCGATTATACTATGAACTACTTGGCGCTCGAGCGAAAACGTCCGATGCAGACCTCTGCGTCAAGGGGTAACCTGACATTCACCTTACAGTTAACCTAAAAAATTCAACCAGAACTTGAACTCAGGTGGGATTATAATCCGCGCTTGAGACAAATTCAGATCTCAAGTCCAAGTCTCTACCGGTGGCTGAAGACTTGAGTAAAAAGTATTTTTTCTTGTGAAGTACGAAGTTACATTTTTCTGTTTCACAAAATAAATTACAAATCATGAGATTAATTGCTGTAATTTACGTTTTCAAACGTTGGGAACGGTTTTGTAGATTTTGTGAAATTATGGCTAAGCGAGCAGTGTAGTTTTCTTTTTATTTTTTTAGTGGATTATTTCACGACGCTGTATCAACATCTCAGGTTATTTAGCGTCTGAATGGAATAAAGCTGATTCTTCATTCATTCATTCATTCATTCATTCATAGTGTTCTGCCCACGAGCAAGTCTTTCACTACAAACCAGCATTCTCCAGTCTTTCCTGTTTGTCTCCTCATACGACCCATATATCTTAATGTCGTCTATCAGTTGATATCTTCTTCTGCCCCGAACTCTTCGCCCGTTCACCATTCCTTCCAGTGCATCCTTCAGAAGGCAGTTTCTTCTCAGCCAGTGACCAAGCCAATTCCTTTTCCTCTTCCTGTTCAGTTTCAGCATCATTCTTTCTTCACCCATTCTTTCCAACACAGCTTCGTTTCTTATTCTGTCTGTCCACTTCAACACGCTCCATCCTTCTCCGTATAAAGGTGATAATGCCGGTGAAATGAGTCTGGGGTCCAGTACCGATAGTTACCAAGCATTTGTTCATATTGGGTTCAGGAAAAACCCCAGAAAAAACTTAACCAGGTAACTTGCCCAGACCGGGATTCGAACCTACGCCACCTGATTTCGCGGTCAGACGCTCTGACTCTTACAGCAGCAGCTGCAGTGTAGTTACCCAATTAGTAATGCATATCTGGCTGGCAAAGGTTTGCTGCTATAGGCTGGCTGGTGATTTTTCGAGGGTCGGATCCAGAATGGATTCATGTACAGAATGTCCGAAATAAAGATATGCAAAAATAACAGCTTATAATGTGAGAATTGCACATTACAATTTTGTAACGTAAAGCGCATTTTTGTCACAGTTACAAGGCCATTGTTGGGTCACCTGCTGCACAAGCGCAGAAATGGAATGACAGGTTAGGCATCAGTCGTTTCCTTGCCAGCCGAGATGTGGACGCCACAGCATAAAGTGCAATGCATGCTCTGATTTGCAGAATTTAACCAGTTTTACGTGTTCATGGACGAAGGGAATGAAATGTGGATCCTCCCACACGCAAACCCATTTACAAATGGGATATAAATCTACGAGAGACTGGAAGCTTGATTTCAAAAACAGCAAAAGATCCTAGAAAGCATGTGACCGAAGATACTGTGAATCAGGTGCGTCAGTCATTCGCTAGAAGGCCACGTAAGTCAATTAGACAGACTAGCAGGAATTGCAAGTTCAACAGTTCACGACATTCTTCACAAACTACTCCGTCTGCATGCTTACAAACTCCAAATCCTTCATTATTTAAACCAGACGATTACCATAAACAGCTGATTTTGGTGCTGAGATGATTCGCCATACTGATGAAAATCAGCACGCACTGCACTTTACGCTGTGGCGTCCACATCTCGACTGACAACGAAACGAGTGGTGCATAATCTATCTTCATTCCGTTTCTGTGCTTGCGCGGCAGGTGACGCAACAATGACCTTGCAAGTGTGACAGACCAAACCTCAGAGAGATTTTCTATCGATTGCGCTTTACGTTAGAAAATTATAATGTACAATTCTCGCATTATAAGCCGTTATAAGCTATCGACTGATCTGGCCTGGATGGCATTCGTGAGTCCGATGCTGACAGACGGGCCATCCTGCCTCAGCCCTAACAGAATCAGGTTCCAAGTCTCAAGCCCTTTCTAGATCAGCATCGGAACCCAAGACTTCACTCCAGTCTATTTCTAATGATTGGAAATGATTAATACAAGTCATCGTCAAAGGCATAACACATTTTCTCGCGGTGTTACTTATTAAGCAGTTTTTAGGTGCATCAGTAGAGCTTTTATGTAATCAAATTATCATGGGACACACATATTATTACATACTATTAACGCTGGGTGCCTGTAACAGCAGAATTGTATTACAGCACAGCTACAACCAGGTCGACGGTATCCAGTTTAGTGACTGAACATGATACATCCTCGAAGGTAGACTGGACGTGGTGCGCTGATCAAATGACCCTATACTTTAGCCACAAATCGTCCATAGTTTAAACATCTGATAGTTGCCCCATTTCACAGTTATTTCAGTGGTGTTCGGATAACTTATTATGTAAATACATATTTTTATTTCTCTAGTGAAACGAAGACAAGCCTACTATGGCGCACCCTGGACAATGATTATTTCAGAAAATTGATCTTCATATAACAACAACAATAATAACAATAATAATAATAATAATAATAATAATAATAATAATAATAATAACAATTATTTATTTTAGCTGGCAGAGTTAAAAGTCGAAAGGCCTTCTCTTCCACTCAACCAGCAAAAAGTACGATGAAAGAGTAATGGAACGGAGAAAAATTCTCTCCGGCACCGGGATTTGAACCCGGGTTTTCAGCTCTACGTGCTGATGCTTTATCCACTAAGCCACACCGGATACCCATCTCGGTGTCGGACAGGATCGTCTCAGTTTAAGTTCCAACTCTTGGTTCCCTCTAGTGGCCGCCCTCTGCACTACGCCATAGATGTCTATGAACGTAGGACCGAAGTCCACACATGTGCTGAGGTGTACTCGTTATGAGTGACTAGTTGGCCGGGATCCGACGGAATAAGCGCCGTCTTAAATCACGAAGTGATTTACGCCTATCATATAAAGTATATTATTTTAATGTACCGAAGTACATATTATGATATTTCCATGCAGATATTCTGCGTCATCATACGATGAAAGCGTAATGGAACGGAGAAAAATTCTCTCCGGCACCGGGATTTGAACCCGGGTTTTCAGCTCTACGTGCTGATGCTTTATCCACTAAGCCACACCGGATACCCATCTCGGCGTCGGACAGAATCGTCTCAGTTTAAGTTCCAACTCTTGGGTTCCCTCTAGTGGCCGCCCTCTGCACTACGCCATAGATATCTATGAACGTAGGACCGAAGTCCACACATGTGCTGAGGTGCACTCGTTATGAGTGACTAGTTGGCCGGGATCCGACGGAATAAGCGCCGTCTTAAATCACGAAGTGATTTACGCATATCATATAAAGTATATTATTTTAATGTACCGAAGTACATATTATTTAGTATTTAGTATTTATTTATTTAACCTGGTAGAGATAAGGCCGTCAGGCCTTCTCTGCCCCTCTACCAGGAGATTCCAACTACAATATAAGTGCAATAAAAATTCTCTCCGCCACCGGGATTTGAACCCGTGTTTTCAGCTCTACGTGCTGATGCTTTATCCACTAAGCCACACCGGATACCCACCTCGGTGTCGGACAGAATCGTCTCAGATTAAGTTCCAACTCTTGGGTTCCCTCTAGTGGCCGTCCTCTGCACTACGTCATAGATGTCTATGAACGTAGGACTGAAGTCCACACATGTGCTGAGGTGTACTCGTTATGAGTGACTAGTTGGCCGGGATCCGACGGAATAAGCGCCGTCTTAAATCACGAAGTGATTTACGCCTATCATATAAAGTATATTATTTTAATGTACCGAAGTACATATTATGATATTTCCATGCAGATATTCTGCGTCATCATACGATGAAAGAGTAATGGACCGGAGAAAAATTCTCTCCGGCACCGGGATTTGAACCCGGGTTTTCAGCTCTACGTGCTGATGCTTCATCCACTAAGCCACACCGGATACCCATCTCGGTGTCGGACAGAATCGTCTCAGTTTAAGTTCCAACTCTTGGGTTCCCTCTAGCGGCCGTCCTCTGCACTACGTCATAGACGGCGCTTATTCCGTCGGATCCCGGCCAACTAGTCACTCATAACGAGTGCACCTCAGCACATGTGTGGACTTCGGCCCTACTTTCATAGACATAGGCCTATATTATGGGTTATCCCTTTAGAATACTACTGCTGTGCCATCTATTGGAGAAATTTACGTAGCAATAATTTCTAACTTCTATGTTACAATGACAATCGGACATAGTCCACAACTATGGAGTAATGCAGCACGTCTGGCTATTAAACAAACGGGCCTGGCTGGAACAAACGGGCTTGTTGGGGATTTTTGCGAGGTTTTCCCTCAATTAATTGAAGCAGAATTGCTGGGTAATTTTCAGCGTTGGACCTCGGACTCATTTCGCCATAATTAATTCACAAATCATCATCATCCATACAATAGCCCGGGTTAAATTCACGATGCGGCGTGCTGTACTTGTACAAGAGCGCGGCTGTTCGGCTACCTAATCATTCACAAGAATAGGAGTGGTAAGGAAAATAAGCTCCGTACAAATATAGAGGGGGGAAAGACCCTCACGTAGATTGTGATGGGGTCCCAAGGTGCCTAATAAACAACATTAATAAAAGGCTTGTTGATAACCATAACAAGGAAACTTCATTATTAAAAAATCTGAAATTCAATTACCATTATAATTATGATTATTATCATACCTATATTGCTGTGATGGTGGTGATCATAAATTTGATTTGATAGGTTGATGATGATATTATATTATTATTATTATTATTATTATTATTATTATTATTATTATTATTATTATTATTATTATTATTATTATTATTTTCTTCTTCTTCTGCCTGACAAGTGTTAGGCCACAAGGCCTGTTACGGTCTCATAAAATTTTCACGCCATCTCTTAGCAGGACGACCCACAGATCTTTGGCCATGTGGTACATAATCATAAATTTCCTTTGGGAGTCTACTATTACTCATTCTTTCCAAACGATGTTTCCAATTAGACTGATATTGAACAATGTCATCTAAAACTGGTTGAGTTTTTACTTCTTTTAAAATTTCACAATTTCTTTTCAGATCCCATTTAGTATAGCCCGCTGTTCTTCGCATGAATCGCATTTCACAAGCCGTTATTCTGCTTTTATCTGCTTTCCTCAGTGTCCATGCTTCGCTGCCATAGCTGAGCATCGGTCGTGCCAATATGTTGTAGAGACGTATGCGGGTGTGCTTCTGAACCAAGGATGGTTTCATCGCACTATTTATAATGCCCATAGCTCTTGTGTATTTATTAATTTTCTGTGATATGTCCAATTCTTCAAAACTGGAAAGATTGCAACCTAAATATGGGAAACTATTAAATCTTTGTAATATTTTATTATCGAGACAAATTTTACTTTGTATTGGGTTTTTCCTACAGAATACTATAATTTTTGTTTTATCTGTTGAAATTTCCATATTATATGTGGCTGCTAGTTGCTGCAAATTATATATTGACCTTTGGAGGAAGTCTTCTGAAAGTGCTAATAATACCAAACCATCTGCAAAGAGAATTGAATCCAATTTAAGGTGTCTGTTAATTTGTATATATCTATGGCGAGGTCGCTTCAACTCTTTATTTATTCGGTTCATATAGGCTAAATAATAAAGAGAATGCGTGATAATCCACATCCTTGTCTTACACCAGTATTGATGGGTGTCCAAGATGATAGCTTACCATCTTGTTTAACTGATATTTTATTTTGGTTATACAGAGTGTTTAAAAATACGGGGCATGTATTTCCCACATATGGACAATCAAAATAGTTCATTGCAACATGTGTCCGGAAATGCTTCATTTCCGAGTTATGACCTTCACAACATTGAAATTCACCGGAATGTTTTTCTTTCCGCAGGTCGTTGTCATTACAGAAGATGTTCAAAATGTCCACCTCCTGCTTGAATACAGACCTCACATCGATGTCTCATTGACCTGCGAACACGATCCCAAACTCCAGGAGTATTGCGTATGTCCTCAGAACATGCCACAATTCGATTCCGAAGGGATTCAATCGTCAACACATTCACTTCTTGCATGATGGCGCTCCTGCACACTTCAGTCGTACGGCTCGCCGGTACTTGGATTTCGATCCGTACAGTTTCCTGATCGATGGATAGGTAGAGGTGGCCCAATTGCTTGGCCTCCACGCTCACCTGATCTGAACCCTCTCGATTTCTACTTGTGGGGCCATTTAAAATCATTGGTTTATTCGTCTCTGGTGCCTGATTTGGAATCCCTTCGGAATCGAATTGTGGCATGTTCTGAGGACATACGCAATACTCCTGGAGTTTGGGATCGTGTTCGCAGGTCAATGAGACATCGATGTGAGGTCTGTATTCAAGCAGGAGGTGGACATTTTGAACATCTTCTGTAATGACAACGACCTGCGGAAAAAAAAAAAAAAAACGTTCCGGTGAATTTCAATGTTGTGAAGGCCATAACTCGGAAATGAAGCATTTCCGGACACATGTTGTAATGAACTATTTTGATTGTCTACATGTGGGAAATACATACCTGAAATTATGCCCCGTATTTTTGAAACACCCTGTATAGGCTATGTTATGAATATTGTGGATAAACTGTTGTGGAACATTGTCGTTTACTAAAATTTGTAATAACTTTGATCTGTTTACTTTATCAAAGGCTTTCTTGAAATCCACAAAAGCCATAAGTGTCGCGATATTAAATTCTTTGTGTTTTTCTAATAATAGTTTCATTGTAAAATATCCATCTGCTCATGACCTTATTTTACCATTATTATTATTATTATTATTATTATTATTATTATTATTATTATTATTATTTAGCTATTATGAATGACAGCGGAAGTATTGTTCTGTCATAACTTCTACAGAGCAAATCGTGCAGAAGGCTTTGGTTCAACGGTTCAGACCACGCCAGCGAAATCGTGAGTTTAAATGCAGCTCCAGGCACGGGATATGTTGGCAAGGGTTCTCAGACTGACAGGTCACTGCTCGTCCATTTCGGATGTGTACACATAATGTAAAGAAGGAATATTATAACAGGGACGCTGTTCTACGAAATATGTACCGGGTCATCATTTTGTTTTTACTAACATTTCTAATATTAACCTGGTTATATCTTTGAATTAACGGTTGAGAACCGCAAACACTACGTTACACCCTTCCACGACCGAAGTTTGATGATGCTAGTGTAAAATACAAACAAACCACTTTATTAGGTATATGAGGGAATAGTGCATCCATCTACGTAAACAAGGAACTATTACGATTTTCAGTTTGATAATTTTCGTTAGGTTTTTATTTAGGTCCATAGCATATTAGCATACAATATGGAGCGTGTATTTAAATTGACTATTACACTTTTACTACGTCACACTACTTTTGACCAATAAAACGGTACGAAAAGACGTCTTTCAACCAATCATGGCTGCTTATCGCACAATTTTATCGCGTCCCTAACATTTGTTTAATTTTGTCGCTTCCCTAGCATTTGTTTATTTTTATCACTACCCTCGCATTTGTTTCTTTCTTTGCCAACATTTCAAACTGCTCTGGTCTGGACGTCAAAAAACAGAAAATTACAAACTACTCCAGTCGATGCACAGCACTTTCAAATATGACTCGCATTGGCATTCAAGAACAAGAATTAATAAAGATCACTGGTCATATATGAAGAGCACCATTCGGAAATCCTGAATAAGTTGAGGGATACACCATGTACATCAACGAGTTTACTTCTTTTACGCACACGTCCAATGTAACATCAACTGAACCACCAACCATTAAAACATTCAAATTTGAAAATTGTAATTTCAATAATCGTTTCTTTTAAAATTATTCCTGTTTATTCTTTATTTCATCATCGTTAATTAAAACGTTTCTTGTTTATTTCATCATCCCTAATTAAAACTTTTCTAACACTTGTTTATATTATTTAGGTTATGTTTGTTATAGCTTCTGCTATATGATATTATGGATAGTCACGTATCAGAGATTGTTTAATATTAAGATTTATTGAAAATCATCTGTCAAGTGACGTTGATTACTGGGATCCGGATGATTGAAGTCCAATGCAAATGTTTTAATAAAAATGAAACTGAATCAACAAAGCCTTCTTGACTAGTAACCGTCCACAGAGTTCAATGAAGATTTCATAGATGGCACAACTGATAACAAGAAAGCATAATCATAAAACACTACTGCCATCTAGCGTAATGTTGAAATGGTACAATAATACATTTGAAGACAGTTGTATTTTCGTAAGCCAATTAATATTTTATTGTATTGGAGTACTTTGTTGCTTCTAATCTTTATATACTTTCTTCTAATCGTGTAATAGCCAATTAAATCCCACTCGAGTTTTGATTTTCTCTAGATAAATCTGCTCGTGCTCCACTCGCATATTTATCGATAAAATCAAAACCTCTAGTGAGATTACTGTTGAAAAATAATCAAAATCTGGATATCTAAACAAAATGTTGAAAATGATGGCCGTTTATTTCTATACGGGCTTCAGTTCTTTTGTGTGCATGTTATCGAAAACGTTTTGAGCATATCTTCTGAAATTGAATGTATTGTTTCTGGAATGTAATTAGTTAATTCTTCTATTGTTGTAGGATGTTTAACAAACAAAATTGTTTTACAGTAACTCCAAAAGAAATAATGCAAAGCATCAGTCGACATGGGGGGCATAATCCTGTGCCTCTTGAAATAATAATTCTGTACCTACTCTATAACAGAGTACCTTACTTACGTATTGTAGTCACTTCACTTCTGCCCGATTCGCACAGATAAATTTACTCAGATTGCTGTCTACTGTCCGTCCAAGTAGTCATGTCGCAGGGTCGTAGAAAGGGGGGAAATCACGTGACAGTTACTTAACGAGGTCCTTTTATTTAAATTATTTTAAGCAATTGTATAATATTACGTAGACGTCCAATTACTGACAGCAAAATGTTTTCAGGAAAGAGCTAAGACAGCCCAGCCACTAGCCTTTACAGAGGGACCAGTAGAAACTGATGTTGGAAACATGGAAGCGACGTAACCAAACACATACAGTACCTGTGCGAAAATATGATTCAATAATGAATGCACTTCATCATCATCATCATCATCATCATCCTTCACGAATTAGGCCTCTGTAGACCTGTTTCGGCCCCATCTAGCAGTCTTCTTAACGGTCTTCCTGGTCGACGATATCCTCTAGGTTTATACTGCATCATAATTTTTGGGATTCTTGAATTTTTCATTCTTCTTACATGATCTAGCCAATTGAATTTGTATCTGCTGATTTTTTCTTCTACTGACTCTACTTCTAATTGTTCTAAAATTTCTTCATTCCTTTTTCGGTCTAAAAGAGTATATCCTGCTGTCGTCCTGAAAAAATTTAATTTCTGTTGCTTTGATTCTGTTCATGTCTTTTTTTCTTTAATGTCCAAATCTCGCTTCCGTATAAAAGGGAGGGTAATGCTAGTGTATTATATATTTTTATTCTTATAGATTTTTGTACTAATTTAGCTTTTAATGTATTGTTTATTATTCCTAGAATTTGTGTAAATTTGGTAATTTTCTTGTTCACACCTTTTTCATTTTGATAAGATATTTCACAACCCAGATAATTGAAATTTTGCACTTGTTCGAGACATTGATTATTGTGTATTATCTTACTTCTGACTGGGTCTTGTCCTAAAAATGCCATTACTTTTGATTTTTGTGCTGAAATTTCCATCCCAAAATCTTTTAATATTTTATTTAATGTATACAATTCTCTTTGTAAATTATCCTCTGAATTGGAAATTATGACTTGATCATCGGCATAGAGTAAGGTATTTAATGTTAGAGCACTGGTTATTTTGATTCCTGATGTGTAGATTTGGTTCCATTTTAAAATAATTTCATTTATATAGATATTAAATAAAATTGGTGATAGTGGACAACCTTGTCGAACTCCATTATTAACTAATTTTCTTTCGGATATACAGTTATTTATTTTGACACTTATTTTACTGTCTGTGTAGATTTCTATTATATTTTGTAATAGCAAATTCGGAATATTTTTATCTTGTAATATGTCGAATAGAAGGTCTCTTCGGACTTTATCAAAAGCTTTCACAAAATCAATAAAAGCTATATGGGTTTCTAAATTAAATTCTCTTATTTTTTCTAACAATAGTTTGATACTAAATAATGGATCTCCACATGATCTTCCTTTTCTAAAGCCATTTTGAATGCACTTCATTGACTCGAAAATACGACCATTTTTCTGGAACATACTATACTCATTCAGTACTGTGTACTGTGACCGTAAGAAGATTTTGCATATATGTCCTTGAGTGGAAGTTCACTAGTAGAAGGGGTGGGAATGAAGTACATTAAAAACTCAGTTACAATAAAAATTGAAGTAAAAATAAAATTACGTATATGGAATCCGCTACTTTTCTTTGCATGGCGGATACAACAATCAAGAGAAGCATTATACTTCAAAATTTGACTCAAAATACACATCATTTTGTTCCTTCCCGACCTACGTATGATGTTAGTATGTTTCAATATTCCTTCAAACAATTGCCTGTAGCAGTCACTCTGACGCAGTAGAGAAATATAGAAATGACTGATGCCGCGAGATGTGGAAGAATATTATTATTCAAATATATGCCAACCCTCGGTATTCATTAAAATAAGTCTGGACTTGATCAATGAAATAATCTTGCTTTAAAAGGGAATACGACGTCCAGAATTCAGTGAAATTGAGGTCGGAAGGAAGCGGTGTAGATACTGTACTCGTACATATTTCAATCAGCTATTATTTTTGCTCGCTACGATTCAGAAAAGGGAATCTCTTAGCAAACTGGATTCACGAAGCAATATTGAGGAAAATGATACAGAACATGGAATGACAAACCGGCTAGATTTACTGTATCACCAAGTGAACAACAGCTTTGTGAATCTATATATGCATTTCATATACAGGATGATTCACAGCAACGCATTTTTAGTTTAAAAATACTAGCCAATTAACGAAATGATACTTCTGAATGGTACTTCATTCTCTATTTGTAATATTTTTTTCACCCTTGAAACTAAAGAAAAGGTATTTTACTAACAATTTCAAATTGGTATAACTCTGAAAATGTTGAGATTAGGACACATGTTTATATAACGTTTTTTGCTCAGAATGTCTTCAGAAATAAGCTCCGTAAGTGGTGATAAATCCTCGTGAATCATCCTATACACATACATATGACACATCACATTAACATTAAACCCTTAATTCGATTCAAGAGCATTATCCTGAACATAGAAAAGTATATTTCTGATAAACTGAAAATGTACATTATTATTATTATTATTATTATTATTATTATTATTATTATTATTTTTATACTATTATTAATTGTAACAAGGCAAGACACATATTACACATTTTCATGTATGGGTAAATTATTTATAATATTCAAAATTACGAAGAACATAACTGCCAATTATTGTTGTTTATTACTTACTTGCTTACTTGTACAGGCTGTTTTTTTTTGTAGGTTATTTTACGACGCTTTATCAACATCTTAGGTTATTTAGCGTCTGAATGAGATGAAGGTGATAATGCCGGTGAAATGAGTCCGGGATCCAGCACCGAAAATTACCCAGCATTTGCTCATATTGGGTTGAGGGAAAACCCCGGAAAAAACCTCAACCAGGTAACTTGCCCCGACCGGGAATCGAACCCGGGCCACCTGGTTTCGCGGCCAGACGTGCTGACCGTTACTCCACAGATTACTGGCTGTTAAGGAACCCGGAGGTTCATTGCCGCCCACACATAAGCCCGCCATTGGTCCCTATCCTGAGCAAGATTAATCCAGTCTCTATCATCATATCCCACCTCCCTCAAATCCATTTTAATATTATCTTCCCATCTACTTCTCGGCCTTCCTAAAGGTCTTTTTCCCTCCGGCCTCCCAACTAACACTCTATATGCATTTCTGGATTCGCCCATACATGCTATATGCTCTGCTCATCTCAAACGTATTGTTGTTTATTACACAATGTTAATTGTTCTTTTATTTCTTATTCTAAGGTAATGGATTATTGGCACCACCCGACTGTACATGTTTGTTCTGCTGGTTTGTTGACGTTGAGAGCCGCGTCACTACTGTCCATTCGGTAAATATATAGTCCAAACTCACACAACTTAACAGTTTCGGTACGAACTTCTTATCTCTGGTAATAACTGCTTCACTGTGTTAATATTATAAGTTCTGATGGTAAATTACCTGATTGATCAGTTTCGACGTGTAGGCTTCAGAGAATAACGCAAACCACGTCGAAACTGGTAAGTCAGGCGATTTACCATCAGAATTTATAATATTAACACAGTGAAGTAGTTACTACGTGCTCAATAATGTTCATCAGTGATTATTCAAGTGTTAAAAGAGTGTATTCTAGAATGAAGGGTAATATGTTACTTAGTGAGCAGAACGGTTTTAAAATGGAATCAAACCATGATGATGATGATGATGATGATGATGATGATGATGATCACGACGACGACACTGATGATAATAGAAAATTTAAAATTTTAAGATGAAAGATGAGTGGAACGGAGAAAAATTCTCTCCGGCACCGGGATTTGAACCCGGGTTTTCAGCTGTACGTACTGACGCTCTATCCACTACGCCACACCGGATTCCCATCCCGATGTAGGATCGAATCCTCTCAGTTTAAGTTCCACCTTTTGGGTTCCCTCTAGTAGCCTACCCTCATGCACTGCGTCATACACGTATGACAGTGGCACAGAGTCCACAACTGTGCAGAGGTGCACTCGTTGAGAGAGACTATGTGGCTGGGATCCGACGGAATAAGCGCCGACTTAAATCAATAAGGGTGGTATTCATAGACATTTCGCAGCACGCGCTACGAGCGTACGAAGCTAGCCCCGTCTATCCACTGGTTACTTGTACAGGATTCATATCATATAGCTAACACTGGTTTATGAATACGAAAAACGTTAGTTCGCTGATCATTCACCGGAAGCCCGCGCTAAGAATGTCTATGAATATGGCCCTAAGTGATTATTTTTCGCACATCATATATTATTATGATGTACCGAAGTACATAAATATATTTCCGTGCAGATATTCATACGATGAAAGATGAGTGGAACTCTATGCCACTGTCATACGTGTACGACGCAGTGCATGAGGAGAGGCCATCAGAGGTGGAACATAAACTGAGAGGATTCTATCCGACATCGGGATGGGAATCCGGTGTGGCTTAGTGGATAGAGCGTCAGCACGTAGAGCTGAAAACCCGGGTTCAAATCCCGGTTCCGGAGAGAATTTTTCTCCGTTCATTCATCTTTCATCATATGATGACGCAGAATATCTGCACGAAAATATCATATGTACTTCGGTACATCATGATAATATTTAAAATTTTAAGGGGAAGGACCTACAGGAATGATCAAATGTGTGTCAAAATTAACATTTTCTTTTTATTTTTAGCCTAAAAATACTTCATAGTATTGACTTCATTTGACCAAAATTTTAAGGTCGTTAAGAAGAAAATAATTACTTTTACGCAATTTTTAAATAGCCGCTGCACTCCAGTCCCCTTGAATATTTAAAGTTCGTTTATTTTACATTTTTCAACATTTAATATGTAATATCTCACACAACAATAGAGATAATTGAATAACATTTTCACGGAGTATTCTCACATTAGGCCTATACATGAATAATTCTGTAAGAGGAAATTGTCAATTTGCAAATTAAAGAATAAGTTAAAAATATACATGCAATTTTTCTTTCTGTTTATAAAAATGCAATATAAAAATTAAATAATATAAAAATTTAAATTTCTAAAAATCATCAAACAAATTTGATTAGCAATCTTTTAGCTTTCATTGAAGACAATATTTGTGATTCTATGATACTCTTGGGTGCAGATATATAATTTTCTTTATGATACTGCATTTTTTGCATTTTTTATGTTTGTAACAGTACCATAAAGGGCAAAAGTGAAAATATATTTAAAAGGCTTGATACATTGATATGAAACTATGTTAGGTAAATAGAGGCTCTACTTAAAATAATATGAGAAAAGAGATTTCTTGTAGATCCTTCCCCATAAGTTGTGAAAATCAGAGTATGACAATTCGATATCATTGATATTCTTTGTCATTGCGTTCTCGAAAGTCATTGAATTTTCTTGTTTCCCGCAGCTGAATGTTTTCTTCTAGAAAAGACAAACGTAACACTGAAGTTCATATGTATATATCATCCATTAAAAAAATGAAGTAGAATCAGAATAATATAAAACATTGAACATGTTCTCCTTCTCCTGTAACGAATTAGACATAACGCGTATTTCTTTTTCATAAGAGTCTCTCCATCTTTCAAGTGGGCGCCCTGCTTCTTCCAGCATACTCGTACTTGTACTTCAAAATGTCTCCTTTCATTTATCTCTCATTCATATATTTTAGATGTTCCATCCACTTCGTTTTGCTTTGACGTAACTCTTCCTAGTCATTACCGTAACATAAAATGCCATTTTCATCTTTAACACTTGTCAGGAAAAAAAAAAAAAAGGATGATGTTATACGAGAAATAGGAAGCTACTATGTATGCAAAATAAGTTTTACAAAATATAAACGAAGAAATGAAACCATCGAGATAGCTCAGGCGGTAGCCAATTTGCCTGCTGATCGGAACTGCGCTCAAGCGTCGGTTCGATTCCCGCTTGGGCTAATTACCTAGTTGGGTTTTCCCTCTCGTTTTCCCGAACTGAAAAACGAATGTCAAATAATTACATCGCGAATCTTCAACCTCATTTCGCCAAATTCAATTTCTCTATCACCAATTCCACAGATGCTATATAACCTAGTATAGAGACGTTAAAGACTATACTAAAATACATACGGCCGGGTAGCTCAGTTGGTAGAGCAGCTGGCTACGGACTGGAAGGTCCGGGGTTCGATCCCAGGTGGTGACAATTTTTTTCTCGTTGCCAAACTTTCAGAACGGCCCCGAGGTTCACTCAGCCTCTTATAAAATTGAGTACCGGGTCTTTCCCGGGGGTAAAAGGCGGCCAGAGCGTGGTGCCGACCACACCACCTCATTCTAGTGCCGTGGTCATGGAAATCATGGGGCTCTACCTCCATGCCCCCCAAGTGCCTTCATGGCATGTTACGGGGATACCTTTACCTTTACTACATACATAGGCCTAACGCTGTCGTTACGCTATGTATTCGGATATCATAATTATGTTTAGCTGCATGACATTTGGCAAAATGCACCAATCTCGGTTAGGAACGTTTAAGTAATAGATATTAGTTAACCACGCATTATGTTGTTTTTCTGTGGCACAAAGCTCGGTTACGAGTTAAACCACACTCACCATGACAATTTACTAATCGAGTCGTGCGCAACCGGTTACGAAAAATAGAAATTATATACGTATTTCTATTGAACGCCTGGCGCTATAGTCAGTATGCAAAGCTCTTCCTTCTCGCTGAGTGTCTCAGGATATTCGAGTTGTTTCTCACTCTTTGTGGGTGAACGGCAAAGGCAGACCACATTGAGCCATGCAGGAGTTACAAGAGCTCTTGCAAGAACGCAATTATCATCGTGTAGGTCTACTATTTAATAGATAATTCTTCTCTCACTACAATCAAACATCCATCCATTCACCATCCATCTATCCATCGACTCACTGATTCATTCATCCATAGATTAATTGATTGATTCATTGACTAGTTTAGTGATTCACTGATTAGTTCATTAATTCATTAATTGATTCATTAGTTGATTAATTGATTCATTCGTCATCGTCAGCATCAGCTTCAGTCATCTTTCTTCATCCTTATGTTCACATTATCAACATTAGCTTCCATTATCTTTATATTAACTCACATCATCGTCACCATGAACTTCAGTCATCTTTCTTCATTCTTATGTTCATCCAAATTTTCAACATCAGCTTCCATTATCTTTATATTAACTCACATCATCGTCAGCATGAAATTCAGACATCTTTCTTAATTCTTATGTCCATCTACATTATCAACATCAGCTTCCATTACCTTTATATTAATTCACATTATCATCATCAGCATCAATTTCAGTCATCTTCCTTCATTCTTATGTTCATCCAAATTATCAACATTAGCTTCCTTTATCTTTATATTAATTCACATCATCGTCAACTTCAGCTTCAGTCATGTTTGTTCATCCTTATGTTCATCCAAATTATCAACATGAGCGTCCATTACCTTTATATTAATTCAAATCATCACCAGTATCAACTTCAGTCATATTTCTTCATTCTTACGTTCATTCACATTATCAACATCAGCTTCCTTTATCTTTATATTAATTCACATCATCGTCAGCTTCAGCTTCAGTCATGTTTCTTCATCCTTATGTTCATCCAAATTATCAACATCAGCGTCCATTACCTTTATATTAATTCACATTATCATCAGCATCAATTTCAGTCATTTTTCTTCATTCTTACGTTCATTCACATTATCAACATCAGCTTCCATTATCTTTATATTAATTCACATCATCGTCAGCTTCAGCTTCAGTCATGTTTCTTCATCCTTATGTTCATCCAAATTATCAACATCAGCTCCCATTACCTTTATATTAACTCACATCATCGTCAGCATCAATTTCAGTCATTTTTCTTCATTGTTATGTTCATCCACATTATCAACATCAGCTTCCTTTATCTTTATATTGATTCACATCATCCTCAGCATCAACTTCAGTCATCTTTCTTCATTCGTATGTTCATCCACATTACCAACATCAGCTTCCATTATTCTTAAGCTATATTAATTCATATCATTGCCTGCATCAACTTCCATCACCAAAGAATATCACTTTCAAACACAATATAATATGCAACTTATATCCTGCATACGAGTATATCCGACTCTAGTTACAGCCTGTGAGCAGTCGTGCATTGTTCAGTCATCTCAGGCTGCGGTCTCCGTTCGATGCCGGACGCTTCTGCAGCAGGGTGTGTAACGTGATTACCAAGTTTCCAACCCACACTACATTTAGCAAACCGCAAGATGCGGTCGGTACGTGAGAGGCTCATCAACTCACTTCCAAGCCCTGTGAGAATTCTTCTCATCCACCACTGTTCTCATTTCCTTTATTTCATACTGTTGTTCCACACCTTCCTTTTAATATAGGCCCTATACCTGATCTTCAAATCAAATTTTCTCCATCTTATCCCTCTTGTTCTTTCTTCATTTATTTTCTCTCTATTTTTATATTTTTCTCTTTTCTCATCTTGTCAGTTTTCCTTCAATTAATTTACACGTTTACTTTCATCGATTTCTTCAGTTTCTTCGCTTCGCTTTCTTTTTCCCATTTCTTCATCTAACTGTTCCTTCTTTCGTCTAGTTTTCTTTTTTTCCGTTTCAACAATTACATTTTCTTCCTTGCAGTCATTTAATAAGTGCATGTTCTTAAATTCATTCATTCATTCATTCAATCGTTTGCTCATTCATTTATTCATCTACCTGCCTATTTTATCTCTCTAAATTCAACAATTCATGTACAATCAGACATCAATACATTTATCCATTTTTCCATTCTTCTTTCCTTCATTCATTTATTCATTCATTCCTTAACCATTTCCTTCTATATCCCTACATTCACTAATTAATTATATATTTTTTTCATTCAGCTAGTTACACAACAAGTCATTCATTCATTCATTCATTCATTCATTCATTCATTCATTCATTCATTCATTCATCCATTCATGTATCATTTCATTCGTGCAATCTTCCATTCACTCGTTCATTAATTTTTTCACTCATTCATCTCAATTCAATCATTCACTGACTCCTTTTATCCCTCCATTCATTCATTCATTCATTCATTCATTCACTCTTTCATTTAATTATCCTTTCAATTATCTATTCCATCACTGATTTACTTACGCCTTTATTCATTTGTCCACGCATCCCTTCATTCATTCATTTTACATGTCATCACCTATTAACTCTTTCACCAACATGTTCATTAAATTTTTCTTTCATTCACCCTTTATCAGTCTTTAATTTCTTCATATATTCGTTCATTCATTCATTTATTCATCTCCTCATTTATCCACCATTTCATTCATTTTATACATTCAAATGCTCAGTAACTCATTAACCAAGAAGTCATTAATTTCATGTGCATATCTATCAATCTTTAATTTCTCCATTCATTAATTCGTTAATTCCTTCATCATCCATTCATGTTTCTTCATTTATTTATCCATGCGTTCTATCATTAGTTTCTTCCTTACTACTCTTTGCGTTACGTCAAGTTTTCTTCGTTCTCTCTCTGTTGTTTTAGATTCTTCCTTTTCTTATATCTCTCACGTTTTTGTTCTTTCTTTACTCAACATTCCTTCATTTCTTGTAGCATCTACAGTTCTCCAACTTTCAGATTTCACACAAGCAGCATAATAACTCCACCTCGTCTTCAGGTTCCCGGTGAAGTCCGTGCACAGTCGCTGCGGTGATTCACAGCTTGGTTAGTAACACAGGCAGCTGGAATTTAATGGCAAGCGCGCTTAATTAAAGCTTTCGCCGAAACAGACAATTGGGTGTTCTAATTAATCGTACTTAATTGAACGTCACAGACTGACGAGTGTCTCTTGTTTCAATTTCCGACGAGGAGGAAGGCACACACAGTACAACATGCACCAAGAAACTACAGAACTATCCGAGGATTAAGATGTATCCCATCTGTCGATTTACAATTCATCAGACCTTCCGGGTTAGGCACGCTGATATTACTTCTGAGCTTTCGATGTCATATAGGAAGCAAATAACCAACGAAAAACCTTAATATTACCTAAAATACAATTAAGTACGTGCTTCCTGTACATATTTAAATAACTTTTCTCGTTCCTCGTTGATAAAAAGGAAAACTGTAGTGCTCACAATGCTGTACTTTACGATTGAAACACTAATACTAATAATAATAGTAATAATAATAATAATAATAATAATAATAATAATAATAATAATAATAATGCCACCAACGTTTAATGGAGTTCTGTCTTTGAAAGAGTCGTCAAATGAGACTACTATAAAGAATAAGTGTCACAAATGTAACAAATGCTTTCTCATTATTCTCTTTACACGTTTCGCAACAATTTCTGCATCATGTTGCATATGATATTGCTGTTTACACTTTATACTAGTTCAAAAAGTTCCCGGAATTTTACTACCATTTTTCGTATTAATATATAACAAGGGATGTTATACATTTGTTTTGTTGGTAACATTCATGATGTCATTTCCTTAAAGTTTGTTGATAATGGCGATTGTTGGTTTTGAGTTGTAGGCAATTGTTTATCACAGTGTTTTGTTTGTTCGTCGCATTTTGTAATTAACGTCCACAGAGCAACGTACAAACACAAAACTCCTGCAGAGACATTAAGATTACACAGTGTTCTTCACAAGCATCTCAACATGCATTACGTGTCTCAGAAGTTGGTTCCGAAAATGTTGTCGGCAGAACAGGAAGAAACAAGAATGACTCTTGCTCAAGAGGAGTAGAATAGTATTTCTACTCCTCTTGCTCTTGCTGGGGACATGATCAGTATGGCTGATGAAGATGGTGATTTCTTAAACAAAATTATTGCTGGAGATGAAACTTGGTGCTACTTGTACGACCCAGTCCCTAAACGACAGTCATCTGAGTGGAAATCGAAAACATCTCCTCGGAAGCAAAAATTTCCTAGGGACACTTCCAAAGGAACTTTCTTCGACTTTCAGGGTCTCATCCACCATGAGTTCATTCCAGAAGGTAGTACTGTAACGAAAGAATTGTACGTAGAAATCCTCCGTCGCCTCCGGGACGCAGTGATCTCTCACCACCTGATTACTTTCTGTTTCCCCGTCTGAAAAGTCATCTGAAAGGACGGAGATTCAAAGCTGAAGAGGTTATCGCAAACGCGACGAGAGCACTAAGACGGGTTTCACAAAATGGCTTCCAGGAACTCTACACGCGTTGGCAAAAGTGTGTTGTTGCGGAAGGCAACTATTTTGAAGGGAATGCTGTAGAATAGTGTTTAAGGTACTTTGTTTCTATGATACTAGCAAATTCCGGGAACTTTTTGAACCTAGTATGTATTTCCTTTACTATCATCAAATGATGTACGGAAGTTAAATTATTTAATACACATGCAAATAAGATTAACTTTTGTTTTCTGAATTGTACAGTAGTGGCAAAAAAACCGGACCGACCCTTGTAGCTGATTTCAGAGTCTTGCTCACTCTAGAGCACGATAGACTGGTAACTAAGAATTTCGTGGTTCGAATCCTGCCTGGGAAGGAAACCTTTTTTTTTTTTTCCTTATTCAAATTTATTCCCAATACTTTTCGACTGCACCGAAATTTTACTACTTAATTATTTCCAGAACATGAATTTTACCAGCTGGTGTGGACAATTTTCAGCAGGACGCCAAAATGTGCATGACGAGGAGCGCAGTGGGAGGTCAACCATCATTACAGACGACCTTGTGGAGGAACCAACGAGTTAGATACTATATCTAACTCGATGAGAGCAACGCACCATCTGCTTGCTCATGACGTTAGGCCCATAGACCTGGCACAGCTGACGATCAATTTCAATCGGCGCTATGCCCTGTGCATTCAAACATTTTATCACTGACCGCACTTCACAGGCAGTGGGAGCTGGAATAGAAACGTCCATCTTCAACCAATGCAACGAATCTGAGAGCACTCGGGAAGTTCCGCTAGCGCATGCGCCATGCCAGGACATACTCTATCACATACACGCAGTCGCTTCGCGCAACATATGGTTTGCTAGCTATAGGACGAGTGGGAAAGTTACTTTATGGACGCGCCTCGTAATAATAATAATAATATTAATAATAATAATAATAATAATAATAATAATAATAATAATGCCACCAACGTTTAGTGGAGTTCTGTCTTTGAAAGAGTCGTCAAATGAGACTAATATAAAGAATAAGTGTCACAAATGTAACACATACTTTCTCATTATTCGATTTACACGTTTCGCAACAATTCCTGCATCATGTTGCATATGGAATTGCTGTTTATACTTTATTTTTTCGTTTATTATTATCAAATGATGTACAGTTACCCTGAAAAAGAATGAGACGATTCTTGGTCGTCGGAAGTTAAAGTTCTACAGCGCGGTTCACTCGATATCGACGTAGGGATACATAACATGACAGATAGTACAAGAATTGAAGGGCTTAGTGGAAGAAGGGGGTATCCCTCAAAAGTATGTTTTTGAGTTATTTAGCATTTTGTTAGATTCTCTGTAACTTAAGGAAAATAATAAGAATCACAAAGTCTTTTGGGCAATGTGTTAGGTAGGTATTGAACTAACATTCTGCAAATGCAGAGCATAATATCTTGATTATTATTGTTATTGTAGGAAAATTTTACTTATGATATACTATATTTTACAACAAAGAAAGAAACAAACTTTGAAAGGTATTAATCAAAAGACACTTAAATAAGATTCATTTGTTTGTCTGTTGAGTCAACTGTCCGAAGACAGGTCTGAACCTCATAAGTGATACCAACAAGCACCACTTATGAGGCAACTAGACCAGGAGGTAATTGGTTATGATCATTGTTTTCTACTTCACATCGATTATCTGATTTCAAATTTAAATAAAAGTTGTGATGAATTGGAGGTATGAACTTTAATATGGACAGTATGTCAGGGCGCTAAGCAGCTTTGATGAGCATTCCATCGGGGTGCTTTGGTTTCATAACTGTGCTTGCTATACAGGGTGTTAAAAATATCCAATATTTTAGGAGGTGCTAGTATGAGTCAAAACAAGAAAATAATGTCTAATAAACATCGGTCCTACAACACATACTTTCTGAACACTTCTTCATAGGAGGTGCCTAATCTAATATCCACTCGTGGCAATGCATTTCTCTGCCCTTTGGCGTAAGGAATCACGCACTCTTGAAATTGACCTGATTCCTTTATGTGTCCCCATAACAAAAGTCTAGGAGATTTAGGTTTGGGGAGCGAGCAGGCCAAGGTGTGGGGCTTCCCCGACCATTGCAATGGTCTTGAAATATCAACGTCAGGTGTTCACGCACATTGTGGTGAAAATGCGCTGGTGCGTCATCGTGTATGAACCACATCTGTGTCCCCGTAACCAAAAGTCTAGGGGATTTAGGTTTGGGGAACGAGCAGGCCAAGGTGTGGGGCTTCCCCGACCATTGCAGTGGTCTTGAAATATCAACGTCAGGTGTTCACGCACATTGTGGTGAAAATGCGCTGGTGCGTCATCGTGTATGAACCACATCTGTGTCCCCGTAACCAAAAGTCTAGGGGATTTAGGTTTGGGGAACGAGCAGGCCAAGGTGTGGGGCTTCCCCGATCATTGCAGTGGTCTTGAAATGTCAACATCAGGTGTTCACGCACATTGTGGAGAAAATGTGCTGGTGCGCCATCGTGTATGAACCACATCTGTAGTCCTGCTGACATGACACATTCTCCAGCAAGGCAGGCAATACGTTAATAAGAAAGTCCTAAAAGTCTCTGTGGTAGCACGTATGGCCCTGTTAATCTTTCACCAAGAACGCCTGCCCATACGTTGATTGAGAATGGGTGCTGATGCCTCGTTTCTTCAACTGCATGGCAATTTTCATCAGCACACACTTGCTGATTACAAAAATTCACAACATCATCTCTGCTGAACCCTGCTCATATCCGCAACCAGACTTTTGTTTTCAGTATTCCTTGCGACGTATCATTATTCCATGCCAAAGGTGTCAACTACGGTATGATTTTCTGGTAGTCTGCTGTATTGTAGGGCAGAGAAATGCATTGCCATGAATGAACGTCACAATGAGCACCTCTTATGAACAAGTGTGTGTTATAGGACCCATGTTTATTAGACATTATTTCCTTATTTTGATGCATACTATCACCTCCTAAAATTTTGGATACTTTTTAACATTCTGTATTTGGTGGCTTTTCTCTGCCTGTATGTTAGTGAACACTTTAGCAGACATTACTTTGTCTGTGCGTGTTATATATTCTTGTCCACTGTTTCGTGCCTTCTGTCTGCTGTTGTCTTTCCATTTTATGGATTTCTTTTCCTCTTTTTGCTATTATTTGTCTTATTTTCACCATTTCGTCACTTACAAAAACATTAGTACGGTCAACATCCGCCATGTTGCTTGTAAACTTATTGTATCAAAGCAGTATTCTCCCATTGGTCAGTTAGGTAAACAGCTGGCCAATCAGAACCAAGGTTTCAAGGAACTGTGGGATACCTCCTTATTCCATTCAAAATTTTGATACAACTTACAAAGCCCTTTCATATGTTCATATTTACTTTAAAATGGGACTATACCTTACGTAAATAGCACATTAAACTAACAGTAGATGGACTCAGCTTTCATAATATGGACTTAGTTCATTTTTTAGCAAAATGTGGGATACCCCCTTATTCCACTAACCCCTTCAATTGTTACAAGGATCACAACAAGGACAAGGACCAGAATAAGGATCACGAAGAAGACTGCCATTTAAGGCCAGGATTTCACAACATAGCTCGAGTCCCAAAATATCATTGCTTCACTGTACCGAATGACAAATGCCTGCTAAGGGATCTACATTCTGGACTGCTGCTATCACTGTCTTGTCTCGGTAGCTCATGTAGTAGCGTGTCGGTTCCATTGTATAACCGAAACGTCTGGTGTTCGATCCCAGGTAAAACTTTTTTTTTTTATTGAGGTGTAATTAATTTGTTCAGAGTTCCTCGACTGTCTAATTTGTCGAAAAATATGGAATAATTTATGCCCAATTTCTGGGTCTTACAAGTGGGCTGAACCTCGTCAAAAAAATAAATAAATCTTACTTGGAAGTTAAAAGTATTCTTCCTCAAACAAAAATCATAAGAAACAAAAAGAGACCTGTTAACTTGAAATCTTGTCCACATGCCATCAGCTTCTATTACAGCTCTAAGTCGATCCGGCATGGATGTCACGAGATTGTGGAATAAGTTCTGATCCCCGGCGAGATCTTCCCAGGTGTCAACAACTTGATCCCACAATTCGTCTCGATTTCGAGGGCGTCGGTGGGCATAGGTGGCTATCCTTCTCTTTTTCAATTCCGCCCATAAATTTTCGATGACATTCAAATCAGGTGACTTCGGAGGCCAATTAATGATTTCGATCTCGGGTCTCCTTTGAAACCATCTTTGAATGCTTGCAGCATAGTGCACGGGATGGTTATCCTGCTGGAACAGCAATGTTCCTTCGGGAAAACGTTCTCGGGCGGAGGGAAGGAATATATTTTCCAGAATGTGCTCGTAAGTTTCCGCATTAAACCGGCCATCGATGCGTTCTATAACGCCAGGTCCATCGTAAGACATCCACCCCCAACACGATATGCTAAAGCGCCCCGATCTTTCACGTCGGTGCACATAGCGCTGATCATGTCGGAGACCATCCTCACGATAGACACGGACAGGACCTTCGTAATCACTCGAGATGGTTGTTTCGTCGGAGAAAATTACATTTCTCCAATCGAAATCCACTCGATTGGTAGCGAAGGCAAGACGGTCGACAGCTTGTGCTTCCCCCAATATTTCCATTTGCGCAGCCCTCCGGCTCCTAATACCACGGTTCCTCAACCTGCTGATCACAGTCTGTGAAGAGCCGGGAAAGTTAGATGCTGCTCTTATTTCGTTAGCAGTCAGAAAGGGGTCCTGTCGAACTGTCTCGAATAAAAGAGCATCCTCTTCCAATGAAGAAATCCGCGGACGCCCAGGAATAGGGCGATTTTCGACCTCCCCAAAATTTTGGTAACGATGAACCCATCTCGCGGCTGTACTTCCAGGAACACCGACCAAACGCCCAGCAGATCTAGCACCATATCCAGCCTCAACTAGAGCTATAACTCGCTGTCTCATGTCACGTCGGTTCGCCATTACGATGAGAAATGAGAGATGACGATAATACTTTAGTGTAGACAATTTAACATGATATAGAATTATTGAAATAAGAGGCATCTTGCATAGTAAGAGTTAATAAATCAACCCTAAATTAAATATCTAAATAACAGGATATAACAGGAAGTCCAATTGTTGCGAAACTAATCAAATTAAATCTAATTACATTAAATAAACAAACCCCAAGTTATGACACCACATTGCTACAGCTAAATTGTATGTTGTTAACATAAGCATTGAATAGGTCCGTGGTTGTGCGTTGGACGACAAAACCAAAAATCGAAAGTTCGAATCTTGCCGAGGAATGTAACTTCTTGCTTTTTATAATGTAAATCAGACTTATAACTACAATCATTCATATTTCTTACATTATTTATTAATATTTATAGCCAACATTGAATTTGTAAAGAAAAGACTTTAGAAATCTCATATGGAATTTGTGATCTGTAGTGACATAAACATAGATTATCTCTCGGAACTTTTCCGTAAAAGTAAATTAAATTCACTCCTTGAAACTGGAAACCTTATTCGTAGGGTCATTTTCCCATAGTATACAAGCTGAAGTAACACAGCCATTGATAAACGTTTTGTACACAGAATTAGACTGAATTCCTATTCGACAGATCCTATAATCAATTGCTTGTCCGACCATGATAAACAAATCCTATGTCTTTCCAATGTCACTGAACAATTTCAAAATATTAATTTAAAAACTAAGAAAGGATCGTAATTGCTGTATCTAGTGATTATTTACATTTATGTCTACAAAATGAATCTTGGAAAAACATATATGATACTGGTACTACTGATATTAAGAGTAAATATATTGAATTTTTCACTTAATTTCATAATCACTTCAGTGGATGTTCTCCACTCAATGTTGTGAAAAAATTCAAAAGTTACAACATGTAGATAACGCAGGGACTTCAAAATCTCATGTATTAAAAAGAAGAATCTATATGTAATGAGTTGCAATGTAATGATCTTCATGTTCTTAAATACTGCAAGAAGTACAGTGTAATTTATCAAAAATTATGAAAGAGGGAAATAGAATATATTTGAGTAGAAAAGTACAAAATTCAGATAATGCAATTAAACCTATTCGTAATATTATTAAATTTAAACTTGTAGATATCCTAAGAAAGAAAATATTTTTTCATTAAAACCAATGACTATAAAGTAGAGGATCCCAAATCTATTGCAAATTCTTTTAACGTATTATAGTATATAGTACAGAAATATTATTGACAACTTAAACATTCAAGATTTTGCAAAAGATACTGCAATTGGTTACTTAACAGATGTATTTAATAATAATTATTAATATATGTAATTAGTCAATAACTGCAATAGTGCTTATACATTCAATCATAACATGAATAAAATTGAATGCAAAGACGTAGATAAAATAGTTAAAATTAACTGCAGGGGTGAGAATGAAATAATCCAAAGCCATACTTTTAACAAAAATTGTTTTTGTGCGAGTGCATTTCTTACACATATGGGAAAGCTATTAATAAATTATTGTAATAATTACTCAACAAATGACATAGCCTAAGGACTCTAAACCTTTGTAAAAGTTTGTCTATTATTATATATTTTTTTAATTTCATTTTAATTGTTAGTTTTTAATATATATGCATTTACATTGTATATATATGTGTGTGTATAAATGCATTCATTAGATTAACGTTTATAATATTATAACTTGTAATTTTGTATTGTTTGCGATCATTAACACTTAATCTCAGGACTTTGTAAAACTATATTTCAACGTGACTTAGCTATTTCAACGTTATTTAGACAAAAAAAAATTGTTGTGTAGACTAAGAATCGAACTCGCACTCTTCTACACAACACGCAGATGTCTTACAGTCTGAGTTATGGAAACGACATGAAAGCTTTCCTTTCTGTGCGGAGTGTCGATCTAGTCATGAAGGTCCATTGTCGATTTAACTACACGATTTATGTATATATTTATCTTTTATTTACGTAATATTATCATATTTTTTTGCAGTTTTTTAATTGAATTTCGGAACGATGCTAGTAACAAACCAAATAGCCTGAATTTAAGTAACTCAATATTCGTTATCTTGTGTATCGGTGCTCTGGTCTCCGATCATGCGCAGTGTCTTACATCTGAGACTTAGGAATATGCAATCGTCTCATCCTTTTCCAGGGAAACTGTACGTAAGTTAAATTATACAATTGTTAAATGTTATGATTTATTTAACGACGCTCGCAACTGCAGAGGTTATATCAGCGTCGCCGGATGTGCTGGAATTTTGTCCCGCAGGAGTTCTTTTACATGCCAGTAAATCTACTGACATGAGCCTGTCGCATTTAAGCACACTTAAATGCCATCGACCTGGCCCGGGATCGAACCCGCAACCTTGGGCATAGAAGGCCAGCGCTATACCAACTCGCCAACCAGGTCGACAATTATTCAATTCGCATGCAAATAAGATTAATTTTTGTTTTCTGAATTGTACACAGAATGACATTCTTTTTAAGCTAAAAAATAAATTTTGAACTTTTAGTAGGTGTATGCAAATAAGTTTGTACAAATTTGCATAAAATGTTTATATATACATTATTTATAATCATTTCTCATACTGTATTATTATTCTATTTACGAAAATCGGCATTTAAAAGTATCACGAATGTAAAAATATAGTAGCCTACTAATGGTATATTGAGACTCCTCTAATTCTAAATTTTCAATATGTTACTTCAGCCGTTCATCCACGCTTAACAAACGTCATTGCAACTACAATTCTGTATAAAATTCTTAATAGAAAGAGCCACCTCTTTGGTTGACCCATGTTGCAGCGAAGCAGGCGTACTAAGAAAAGACCCGTAATCACGACAGTACCACAAATAAGTACGCAGTGTTACATAATGTTAACGTTTCGATGGTGTTGAATAGCAACCTCGTATGTCAAAAAAAAATTAACACAATGAGATTTCCAATAAAGAAATTTTCCCGAAACTTCTGCAAACACATCTTAATTAATATTTGAGGAAAAAAAATCGCTCCGGCGCCAGTGATCGAACCCGGCTCCTTGGTTCTACGTACCAAGCGCTCTGACCACTGAGCTACGCCGAATTCAATCCACAGCACCGGATCGAACCCTCCTTCTTCAGTGTTTCCCTTTGTGGCCTGACTCCAAGTTAGGCATATATGTTGACGTATATGTCTAATATCAACTGTCATTATACTAGGAGCGCACTCGAGTGACTTATTTGGCCGGGATTCCGCAGTTATGATGCACTGCTAGTTATGAGAATATTATGGATTTATCAATTTGTCCTACAGTTTAATCTCTGTAATGCTGACAGTTAATATTTGCATCATAACTGCGGAATCCCGGCCAAATAAGTCACTCAAGTGAGTGCGCTCCTAGTACAATGGCAGTTGACACTAGACATATACTTCAATATAGATGCCTAACTTGGAGTCAGGCCACAAAGGGAAACATTGAAGGAGGAGGGTGCTGTGGATTGAATTCGGCGTAGCTCAGTGGTCAGAGCGCTTGGTACGTAGAACCAAGGACCCGGGTTCGATCCCCGGCGCCGGAGCGAATTTTTCTCCTCAAATATTAATTGTCAACATTACATAGATTATTCTGTAGGACAAAATAATAAATCCATAAACACATCATAAGTCAAGGCGTGGGTACAAACTTCACAAGAAGAGATTTAAATACATTCTTACGTCAGACATTTATTCGTTATCTTATTACAAATGGCTTTCAAGGAACCCGAAGGTTCATTGCCGCCCTCACATAAGCCCCCCATTAGTCCCTATCCTGAGCAAGATTAATCCAGTCTCTATCATCATACCCCACCTCCCTCAAATCCATTTTAATATTATCCTCCCATCTACGTCTCGGCCTCCCTAAAGGTCTTTTTCCTTCCGGTCTCCCAACTAACACTCTATATGCATTTCTGGATTCGTCCATACGTGCTACATGCCCTGCCCATCTCAAACGTCTGGATTTTAAGTTCTTAATTATGTCAGGTGAAGAATACAATGCGTGAAGTTCTGTATTGTGTAACTTTCTCCATTCTCCTGTAACTTCATCCCGCTTAGCCCCAAATATTTTCCTAAGCACCTTATTCTCAAACACCCTTAACCTATGTTCCTCTCTCAGAGTGAGAGTCCAAGTTTCACAACCATACAGAACAACCGGTAATATAACTGTTTTATAAATTCTAACTTTCAGATTTTTGGACAGCAGACTGGATGATAAGAGCTTCTCAACCGAATAATAACACGCATTTCCCATATTTATTCTGCGTTTAATTTCCTCCCGAGTGTCATTTATATTTGTTACTGTTGCTCTAAGATATTTGAATTTTTCCACCTCTTCGAAGGATAAATCTCCAATTTTTATATTTCCATTTCGTACAATATTCTGGTCACGAGACATAATCATATAATTTGTCTTTTCGGGATTTACTTCCAAACTGATCGCTTTACTTGCTTCAAGTAAAATTTCCGTGTTTTCCCTAACCGTTTGTGTATTTTCTCCTAACATATTCACGTCATCTGCATAGACAAGAAGCTGATGTAACCCGTTCAATTCCAAACCCTGCCTGTTATCCTGAACTTTCCTAATGGCATATTCTAGAGCGAAGTTAAAAAGTAAAGGTGATAGTGCATCTCCCTGCTTTAGCCCGCAGTGAATTGGAAATCAAGATATTAAAATGTTTCTTCGCTCTCCTGTAATATATATATCGAACCCGAGCCCGAGCGCAACTCCCGATCGACAGGCAAGCGCCTTAGCTGACCGAGCTACGCCGGTGTCTAGTAGTATTAGTAGTAGTAATAATAGTAGTAGTAATAGTAGTAGTAGGCCTAATAATAGTAGTAGTAATAATAGTAGTAGTAGTAGTAGTAATAGTAGTAGTAATAATTATAATAATAGTAGTAGTAGTGGTAGTAATAGTAGTAGTAATAAGTTGTAGTTGTAGTAGTAGTGGTAGTAGTAGTGGTAGTAGTAGTAGTAGTAGTAGTAGTAGTAGTAGTAGTAGTAGTAGTATCCCGATATGTAGGCCTACCTCCTCCCTCACCCACATTCTCACGAGTTCCAATATTGATGCGATGCTATCGTATATTCGTTAATCCCGAATGAAAATAATCAATTACGATTCCATATAGAGAAAAGCACAGAAAAAAGACTCCAGTTTTAATAAAGTATGCAGATAGAATTTAAACATTTATGTAGCCTACTTAAAATAAACCATTCTAACGTTAGAGTTTAATTTCTGATTGTTCATATTCATTTTGGTAAAGATATTACAGAGTGTGAAGTCTGGACTCGTAGGAGTTTCTCATATTACCGTGAACTATGTCACTGAATAAGGAGGAAAGAATTACAATTATTTTCCTGGCGAAGATCCGCTGTCGCCGGGAAGTGGCCGAAGAATTCAATAGCCTGCATCCAGACCGCATCTCTCAGACACAGATGTGTTGGCAAGCTTATAACCAAATTCAAGAAAACATGACAGACCTCGCAACGGATCGCCAAAAACTGTTACGGACGACGAAACCAGTACCACTGTGATGGCTAGTTTCGTTGTCAGTTCCAGGAAGTCGCTTCGACGCATATTCAGTGAAAGTGGTGTCTCCTAGAGCAGCATCCATCGCATCTTGCAACTTAATCACTGGCAGCCATACAAACTGCAACTACGTCAGCGTTTAAGTGAAGATGATCCTGATAGGCGGCAACAATTAGGCGAATTTTATGTTTCCGGGAAAATTAACCGTCAGAACTGGTCACCAACAAATCCTCATTGTGTCAATCCTTCGAAGGACAAGGAAGTCACTGCGTCATGGTGTGGTGCAGGATATGGAAAGACATAATCGCTGGTTCTTTTTCCTTTGAAAAGACGGTAACCGGTGAAACATATATCTGAGCATGTAGCAAGAGAAGTTCTTCCCAACAATAGGATACTTTACGGAATGGTTTCAGCAGGTTGGAGTCCTTCCGCATTACGTGCTGACACTATGTTAACGCACAGTTTCCCGAACAATTAATTGGACGCCGAGGACCAATCGAGTGGCCTTCAAGGAGCCCAGATCTAACCTCACTCCAGTTTTATTTGTTTGGCCACCTGAAAGCCATGAAATACAAAATTAAAATTCAGAGTATTTTCGTCTTAAAACACTGTGAATGCTGTCAGAAAATTTCCAAAGAGAGATCCATATAGTGCTGAGAGAGTGAAGATTGCGTCTTCATCTCTGTATGCAACACAACGGCGGACACTTTGTTCAGAGACTATAACTGTGCTGCGTTTTTCTCCTCTAGGTCCAGACTGTATTTACAAATCTGAATGTATAGAACAAGAGGAGAAAAAGTATAAAAGTGAGAAAGTTAAGTGACCATAAATCCGTTGAAATTAATTTTTCTTGTGAAGGAACAGAAGTATCGCTACATAGATCAAAATCAAACACAACATTTTTCTTTCTCTCTTTTCTTTCTTTCTCTCTCTCTCTTTCTTTCTTCCTTTCTCTTTTTCTCTCTCTCTTTCTCTCTCCCTCCCTACCTCCCACACTTTCTCCCTTTCTTCTTTCTTTCTCTCTCTTTCCTTCTTTCTTTCTTTCTTTCTTCCTTTCTCTCTCTTTCTTTCTTTCTCTCTCTTTCTATTATTCATTCTCTCTCTCTTTCTTTCTTTCTCTCTATTTTTTCTTTTTTCTTTCTCTCTCTTTCCTTCTTTCTCTCGTTTTCTTTCTCCCTTTCTTCCTCTCTCTCTTTATTTCTCTCTTTCATTCTCTCCCTTTATTTTTTTCTTTCTTTCTCTTTCTTTCTTTCGCTCTCTCTTTCTTTCCTTCTTTCTCTCTTTCTTTCTTTCTTTCCTCCTTTCTTTCTCTCTCTCTCTTTCTTCTTTCATTTTCTTTCTTTCTCTCTCTTTTTCTTTCTCCCTTTCCATACTGGCTCAATGCGGTGTTGGGGACAACATATATCTGTAGGCCAACAGTTGTAAAACACAAATTGGGTCTCTCAGGTTGCGTGGTCAGCACGGCACAGGGCCACCATTGAGACACAACACAGGACATCACATAACAAGAGACCAACACCTAGTTCCGTGAAAGAAAGATAAATCTCTTCCATTGCCCACGACTGGAAACGAACCACGAACCGGTTGGATAGGAAGCGCAAACTATATCCACAAAATCAAGTCGGGGACTAAGAACTACTTAAGAAGTTAATTCGCACCTACAAGTTAATAAACACTTTAGCGAAACATTAAATCTGGCTCTTATAGCCTAACTCTATATTATTAAATGATTATAAAGCACCAATAAATGCACTCTTGTAATCCAGCGTGTGTGGCATTCAATCAAACCACTGAAAATAACACAATAAAATTAAATGAAGTAAAAAAAAAGCGTAATTTACTAAAAGCGGATTGGAAAACAGAGCACGTTTATTGGAAACAAATCCGTAAGAACGCATAAAATATGCATTCCATTACCCTCTTTAACTTCTCTCTGAAACATTTCCTCCATGATGAATATTCAACAAAACAAAATTAAAATGCATTTAGGCCATTATTGTGATTTGGTTTTCAGATTTCACTCGGAAAGTTTAAATGCTAGAGAGAGATTACAGTGAAACTTTCCGAGAAAAAAACTGCGTCCATCAGTTCAGAACTGGAAACACGTGTTGCAATATTACAGTATTTTCCAACAAGCGTTGTGGCAACCAATGTTATCTAGAACTGTCAGAATTCGTTCAAGCTGAAAGCATAGTACTGCAAAACATAACCTTGCAGCACGTAGGTATGCTAGTCTGCTAGCAACACTATCCTGGTGACAATAACAAGTACTGCCAACTTACCAGTTTGTAACTATCGCACTCCTATAATGGGGAACATACATAAATTTTATTTTACGTCAAAAGTGGGTTTCTATTTCGAAATGCGATATGATCTTGTAATGGGTACATATTCAAAACTTTTTTTTACTAAAATAGGAATAATCATTTTTAAATATCACGTGACTCAAGAACGCCATTTCATTGGTGTGATCTCAGAGCTTAGGCCTACATTATTCCAGCAGATATAGGCTATTATCTGGTTCAGACCACGTGAAACGTTTTGTACTTCATATTTGTGCATTTCTACCAACAGCTTGCGCGTAAATCTGTGGTGCCCGGGTAAAGGGGTATAAGTCTAAAAAATCGAAAAATGAGTTACGTACTCCATGATGTTCGGAAAGGCATATTCTATAGTTGGGTAAAAGGACGTAAGTCCATCCGGCTCAGAAAAGTATATATAGAGATGTGAAAAGGGGTATTAATCCCAAAAAGCTAATGTTTGTTCGGGTAAAGGGAGATAAGTATACTTATACCCATTTACACGATTTGGAATTGTACATACATGTTTGGTACTGAACTTATACCCTTTTACACAACTTCTAGATGAAGACACGTGTAGACCTGTAACACCGTACTTAAAATTTACTGGCAGTTTGGCAAATATACTATATCCCATAGCAAGAATAACAATATTTTTGCATATTTGATGCTGCATATATCATTCGAATAATTCATGTGCGGTACCAATATTATGCAAGATTATGGCATAACAGCTACATTGTTTAATATCGAAGTATCCATTGAGAATTGATGGACAGGTGGTTCATGTATGTAAAAAGTGTTTCTTCGCAACATTTTATGAGACTATCTCTTCCTTCTAAATCGATACTGTGGAAATTCGAAGCTAGTAAGTCGCACAGCCTATGAACAATTATTTCATGAACTGAATCTAAAAATCAAGCATCCCAAAATACTCGTAGATACATATCACACATGTGATACCCTGAAGATGGAGATGGAAAGACAGCAGTACAAGCGTCCCTATTGCAATATCAAGATCTGGCTGATAAAGCATATCTTGCAAAATCTTAAGGCAAAGAATATGCAATCAGTGGGTTATTTTACGATGCTGTATCAATATCTCAGGTTATTTAACATCTGAATGGAATGAAAGTGATAATGCTGGTGAACTGAGTACGGAGTTCAACACTAATAGTTACCCATCATTTTCTCATAGTAAACTCTTGTTTGGAGGAGAGTGAAATCCTCTTTTATCTTGAATTATTATACCTCCAACTGAGTCTTTTAACAATCAGCTGCAATGAGCAAAGAGGCAGTCAAAGTGACTGAAATGAATCAGTCAGGCTTGCTTCAATATCACTGGTCTACAGTGATTTTGCTACTGAACAAAAATAAGTACACCAACCCTAATTCGAGTGTGCTGATTACAGATCTGAAGTCCGTTTTTTCCTATCACGTCACAATTTTAAAATAATAACATTTTTAAATTTCACATTTTAATACATTTAGATCCATTTCATTTATTTTATTCTCATTTTGCTACTGAAAAATAAAAACAAATGTACCAACCCTAATTTGAGTGTGCTGATTACAGATCTGAAGTCCGTTTTTTCTATCATGTTACAATTTTAAAATAATAACATTTTTAATTTTTACATTTTTAATTACATTTAGATTCATTTTATTTATGTTATTGTGATTTTACTACTGAACAAGCACAAGTGTACCAACCCTAATTTGAGTGTTCTGATTATAAATCTGAAGTCTGTTTTTCTATAACGTCATAATTTTAAAATAATAACATTTCTAATTTTTAATTATGATGTGTGACACTATGCCCAGGTCAAAACTGAGTGTTCTTGAACTCGAAGCTTGGGACACATTTGTACTAGTTCAACTAGGTTTTTAGGAAATTATCGAGCTGATAATTATGCTCAGCTAATATATGACATGCTTAGAGCATTTCAGAATCTAGGTTGTTGCACGTCTTTAAAAATGCACTTTCTTCATTCACACTTCGACTTTTTTCCATCACATCTCAGCGCTGTAAGTGACGAACATGGTGAGAGGTTCCATCAGGACATATCAACGATGGAATCCAGATATCATGGTCAATACAATCCGAGCATGATGGGTGATATCTGCTGGTTCCTACAGCGATCAACCACATGCGGAAAAGCAAAGGTTCAAGGACTTTTAACTAAGTTTTTAGTGCTTACTACATATTGTAAGTGTATATATCTTCGTATAAATGTATTTAAAATAATGTAATATAACAATTTACAAAGAATATATAAACTAAGCTCAGTTTATATCTCTGGCTTTACGATACAGATATTTAATGAATAGTAAGATTTAAAATTAATGATACAGTCCAATAATTCAAAACCCTGACGTGCTGTGATAAATCAGTTTACGCATCTGGAATCAGCGCATCAATATCAGTGTAGAACACTTGAAATTTTCTCAGTAGCGTATAAGAAGTTTTTTATAGACCAGTGTATTCTGACTTATTCAAAGATGCTCCCGAAATGAAGAAAACCACAGAACAAGGTGAAAGATTTCTCTGGAAAATTGTGAAGTGGTTAAAATTTACAAAGGATGTTGACATGATATTGTTTAAAGAAACACTTGATACATCAAAAGATTTCAAGACACTGAATGTCAGGCGAAGAGGACAATCACGTAATCTAGTCCAGTTACCTGTTTCATATCAGGGTCTTAGGCCTATACGAATTTCTTGCCAAAAGAAGAAAGATTTATTGGACCTGCTGCTGCTCATTCCAAATATATTTCATTCCTTTTACAATACACTTCCAGCAACCTCAACAGTACGAGACATCCATCCTGACACAATCGAAGAAGTTGATGAAGATTTGTGATTTTGATAGTGTTAAAGAAAGTGCTTATTAGTTCTTATTTTCTATAGTTTGAAAATGTTATATTATCATTCCTTAGGTACACTGAGGCAGAGACTATTTTGAAAATAACATTTTATTGACATTGAAACGTCTAATACTATTGGTGTTATGAACAGTGAAATTTACTTTCTTTTTAAACTTTGCTTAATTTTTTTAATGCAGCTGTTCAGCCATCTTGGAACATTTGTGCAATTTTTAATAGTAATTATGTTTCATAATATGAGCTTTGTGTGTTTATTCTGTAAGAGATATTTTGGGGTAAAAGGAGATAAGTTGTATGTAAGTTTGTGTAAAGGGAGACAAGTTGTCCAAACTTACTATAATATAAAAAACATGATCAAAATATTAAAAATAAGTAAATGTTCGTAATAGAACTTCAAAAGCATTAAGTGACGGGCAAAATAACCAGAGTACATTGTGAAAAGAAACACACTGGGATTTACAGATTTGTTGCAAACTTTGTTTTTCCATTTTCTCGAAAGTTAAATTTAAGACTTATACCCCTTTACCCGGGCACCACAGAAATATTCGTAAAATGTTTTATTACATCTATTCCAGCTGGAAAGACACACACACACACGCGTGAGATACCTTATGTGTGTGTTGAGCCAATATGCAATCAATCAGACATACAAAAATATCGATTGTAATCAATCACACATATAAGAATATCGCAAGCAGATAACAATGCAGTAACAGCTAACATATAAGAATATCGAATGCAGGTAACAAGACAATCAGATTTACAAGAATATCGAATGTAGCAAACCATGCAAAAAAAGACATTCTGAACCAATGTCTAGACAAAACAGCTGACTGTGACTTCATATTCGTTTTCAGATATCTCACGAAAATAATATATAAAATACATTATTATTTGCAATATTGAGATATTTCTATTAGGCCTACATCGCAGAATTTCCGACTCCAAATTAAGAGTCGCTGAATCTACTAAACATTTAATAAGCGATATTATGGATGTTTCCCATCGTAATATGTTGCAATTCATTTTTTTTAAATCTGACACCATATCATTTAAAATTTTCTCCCAGGACGATCAGTTATCGAAAATGTAATACTATCAACTGCAGGAACAGCAAAAGAATAATGACCGCGAGGACAAAGATGACTAGAAAGATCTAAAATACGTGTATTGTCCGATTTCAACCGGCGACGAAACAAGGTCAAATAGGCCTAGCCTAATCCTTCAAATTGATGATGATGATGATGATGATGATGATGATCGTTGAATAATTTTAAGTGTGTTATATTACAGTTACAGAAGGAGGACTCGAGTTATAAAATAGCTATTTTGGTAGTAGGTACCCATTATTGTTATCAGAGTTATAAATGAAGAAGGTGAACGTGTGAATTCGAAGTGGCAGTAGAGCAAGTGGACAGCTTCAAATACTTGGGATGTACTATAAACAGTAACACGAGATGCTGCCAGGAAGTCAAAAGAAGGATAGCAATGGCAAAGGAAGCCTTTAATAGAAAAAGGAGTATCTTCTGCGGATCTCTGGAAAAAGAAGGAAGAGACTAGTGAAGTGCTTTGTGTGGAGTGTGGCACTGTATGGGGGCAGAAACACTGACATTTCGACAAAGTGAAGAGAAAATACTAAAAGTATTTTAAATAATGAATATGGAGAAAAATGGAGCGTGTGAAATGGACTGACAGAATAAGAAATGAAGCTGTGTTGGAAAGAGTGGGTAAAGAAAGAATGATGCTGAAGCTGATCAGGAAGAGAAAAAGGTTGGATCACTGGTTGAGAAGAAACTGTCTACTGAATGATGCACTGGAAGGAATGGTGAATGGGAGAAGAGTTCGGGTCAGAAGAAGATACCAGTTGATAGACGACATTAATATATATGGATCATACGCGGAGACTAAGAGGAAGGCAGAATATGGGAAAGACGGGAGAATGCTGGTATTGCAGTGAAAGACCTATCTTTGGACAAAAAAAACATAAATAAAACTTAATACAAAAGCAAAGAAATTCGCTTTAGAGCAGGTCCTCCCTGAGGATGGTCACATGGAGCTTCGTCTGCTAGAAAGCATGATGATAGAGATATTCCAATAGTCAATGTAATGTAACATAATCTAATAATATTTTATTTAGAGTTCAGTCTAATCGACATATCACAGTTTAAAATCAATAACACTTACACATTTAAATGATCATTGCATATTATAAAATTCAAATGCAAACGTTTTCGCCCTTGGGCATCATCAGGAATTTGACTCACAATATCTTATACAATTTTTACTATATATTAGCTGTGAAATACGTACCAGGTAACTTATGTTTACAATCTTGTGTATATTAATAAACAACTATTTACATGGTTAATTCTATGCTAAATAACAATCTGAAGTACGTTCATACAATTGCCATAGTTTTACAACCAACACTTCATACATCCTGATATTTTATATCTTGTTACAGATAAACCCAGTCCTACAAATTGTTTTAATGTAAATGCAAAAAAGTCAATACATATAACCTAGTGCAGTATATATGAACTTAAATGTGAGTATTCTAAATTGTAATTTTATAATTTTCACTTCAATAAATTGTCCATTTGAATACATTAATAACAGTTGCTCATATAAGAAATAAGATATTACAGAATGATTCCACCATTGACTGGAGTGACAAATCATTGAGACCAATGCTAGAACTACAAACACTCAACTAATGGAAGTGTATTGGCCTATTATGAAGTTTAAGAGGAATCATATGGTTTTTCATCATGTTGTTTTAATGATCACAATTTTATAATTTGATATATAAGATCAATACAACATTTTAGTCACAATTTTTATCATATATAATTTTAATACCTGTACTCAATTAAATTTCAGATTGTTATTTAACTTAGAGTTAACCATGTAAATAGTTGGTTATTAATATATACAAGATTCTAAATTTCAATTATCTGGTACGCATTTCACAGCAAAGATATGAAAAATTGTATAAGATATTGTGAGTCAAATGTCTGATGATGCCCAAGGGCGAAAACGTTTGCATTTCAATTTTATAATATGCAATGATCATTTACATTCTTAAGTGTTATTGATTTTAAACTGTGATAAGTCAATTAGACTGAACTCTAAATAAAATGGTATTAGATTATATACGTCTGCTAGGTTATCGCCCAGACCTGAACTGTAATGAGAAAGTAGGCTATGGGGTGGCGTCACGTAATGCTACATATAAAAACTAAATGACGTGTGAGAGCTGTGTAAACAATATTTCGGATTGGGAAGAATGAATGGGGTGCTCTTTGTCGTCATATGCTTGGAGTTAAAAAACAACACATTTAAACGGAAGGTTTATTGGATTCGGAAATTGAACAGCTCACTATCGGATTGTAGCAGCTACAGCAAAGCAGTTGACAACTTGTAGCTCTTCCGAAACAGAGGATACCATGAGTGGCATAGAGAAACTGGAGTAAATGCTATTTGTCTTTTATTTTATATTAACTCGCCTAACAAGAAATGAAATTCTTAAATTAGTTGAGTCCACACCTGTGGAGTAACGGTCAGCGCGTCTGGCTGCGAAACCAGGTGGCCCGGGTTCGAATCCCGGTCGGGACAAGTTACCTGGTTGAGGTTTTTTCCGGGGTTTTCCCTCAACCCAATACGAGCAAATGCTGGGTAACTTTCGGTGCTGGACCCCGGACTCATTTCACCGGCATTATCACCTTCATATCATTCAGACGCTAAATAACCTAGATGTTGATACAGCGTCGTAAAATAACCCAATAAAAAAAAAAAAAAATTAGTTGAACCTAAATGTTTCACATCTGCTGCTTTACTACACAGTACAAATTATGGTCCACGGCTATATAATTCGATAATAAAATTTCATCCAGAATTGACTACTTTAAGCAATGAAATTTTCAGATCCAGAATTAAAAAATTTATATAACAGACTTCCCTGTATATATATATATTATGTACCATGTATTGTAAAACAAGTTTATTTCTATCCTAAGTGTATTTTTCTATTTTATCTTGGTTACTATATCAACATGACCTGCACTAATTATACTACTAATAATAATTTAATATTAATCTATCAATCTAAACATCCTCTCTTTTTTCACTCAGTTATTACTAGTATTATTATTTACTAATTTTATTACAATCTTTATGTGAGCTTTTTTCTTAAGTATTTTGTCTACAAAGTATGTGTATCTATGTAACGAACTGTCCCCGAACACGAGCTTTGCTCTTCCGGGGTATTTTAATGTAACGTTTTTATGTATATGTCATTATTAAATAAATAAATAAAATAAATAAGTAAGGTTTAAAAAAATGACAGTGGATTCATGAGATATTCTTTAGAATGTGAGAAACGTCTGTATTCTTGGTATGTAATTTTTTTTGGTTAGGTAAGAATGATTTCATAATAATAATAATAATAATAATAATAATAATAATAATAATATCCTAAAAAGCTCTCATAAAGAGCAATGGAATCGAGGATAACTCTTTTGCACGTATCCCGCATCTGAATTTACTACAGGCAGGATGAGCATACACTATTCAATAGCCTAATTAGATAGGGGAGGTCGGGTAATTTATGTATAAGTTACAATTTATTGCATAAAACTTTACCTAATCTTCGAAGAATTTAATACAGTATATATTGTCTATTTTCCAATTTGTCTATCATGTAGTGTTAAAAATTAATAATAATAATAATAATAATAATAATAATAATAATAATAATAATAATATCCTAAAAAGATCTCATAAAGAGCAATGGAATCGAGGATAACTCTTTTGCACGTATACCGCATCTGAATTTACTACAGGCAGGATGAGCATACACTATTCAATAGCCTAATTAGATAGGGGAGGTCGGGTAATTTATGTATAAATTACAATTTATTGCATAAAACTTTACCTAATCTTCGAAGAATTTAATACAGTATATATTGTCTATTTTCCAATTTGTCTATCATGTAGTGTTAAAAATTAATAATAATAATAATAATAATAATAATAATAATAATAATAATAATAATAATAATAATAATATAATACCTATTCTTTATAATTAATAATAATAATAATAATAATAATAATAATAATAATAATAATAAAGGTTTGCGGACTTTTTGTCCACAATTTGTTTCGTCCATTACCTTTCGTCCACGTTCTCTTGTCCACAACCGATTGGTCCATACAATTTTCGTCCATCCATACATTTTATGTCCATAAATTTCGTCCATCTTAGGATACATACTTATATTTTCCACCTACAATCAGTGCTGTCATAGAGACCATACGGGGTCATACATCGTATGGGAACCTACAATTTTTTTTTTAATTAATCGTATGGGAGAAAGAAAATTTTTGTCTCTATGGAGCCATGCGGCATATGGGTGCCTAAGTTTTGTACGCGGAGATCTGTACAGATCTTAGCTCATCTCTTGCTGTTCCTAATATATTTTGTTTGACGTACATAAACAAAAATTGTCCACCTCTGCAGCACTGGAATCCAGAATTATATAAAATAATGGTTGAAAAACAAGAAGTGCTGCAAATGCACACTCCAAGATTCAATGAGACAAGTGTGCATCTACGGTGGGGCTACATGGGGTATTCTTTAAATCAAGCTTGTTGTACAATTGCAATGTAAAACAAAACAATTTCTTTACTTCTTCTCTTCTACTCTTAAAACAATTAAAAAAATATTAAATGACAATCGGAGAGATAGAGAGAAGAGAGTAAAATATATTTCAAGGGAGAAAACAAGGGATGGGAAGTATGGCCAAGAAAAAATTACCATGACAGCACTGCATACATCATTACAACAGAAGAAATTGTCACCATTGTCGTCTGTTCCCTAGATAGGTTTTATTTTTCTTTCTATTTATTTATTTATTTATTTATTTATTTATTTATTTATTTATTTATTTATTTATTTATTCATTCTGGTGTAGTTAAGGCCATCAGGCCTTCTCTTCCACAACACCAGGAATACAAATACAATAATAGAAATAAACAGAAAAAAATACACTATAATATACAAAGTAAAGCTACTCAAGAAATAAAGAGAGAGAAAAAAACACTATAAACAAAGTAAAGCCACACAAAAATATACAGGTTGCAGTCACACAAACTTTAAATGAGTGATTAAGTATCATAATTAATTCCATCCTAACTAATTAACTAACATAAACAAGAAACTTGCAATTTTAATCTATATTATTCTATAATACAAGTATGAACATATACTATGTTTTCCATTTTGGATATTAAAAATTATGGCAGAGATTATATATACACGTCGGAGACAACCAATGTTACATTATGAGTACTGCTACCACTTACACTCTGTCAGCAAAGATGAAAGAAGGAGAAGAAGAAGAAGAAGAAGAAGAAGAAGAAGAAGAAGGAGGAGGAGAAGAAGAAGAAGAAGATATTGGAGATGCACGACTGGGACTGACTTAGATGACATCACTATACAGAGCGTTTCAAAAATGCGGGGCATAATTTCAGGTATGTATTTCCCACATGTATACAATCAAAATAGTTCATTACAACATGTGTCCGGAAATGCTTTATTTCCGACTTATGGCCTTCACAACATTGAAATTCACCGGAACGTTTTTCTTTCCGCAGGTCGTTGCCGTCAAAGGAGAAATTAAGAGGGCACTCTGACAGTTCATTCCGAGGCGAAGGTTACATTCAGTACTTGGATCGAAGGTTTCCTGATCGATGGATAGGTAGAGGTGGCCCAATTGCTTGGCCTCCACGCTCACCTGATCTGAACCCTCTCGATTTCTACTTGTGGGGCTATTTAAAATCATTGGTTTATTCGTTTCCGGTGCCTGATTTGGAATCCCTTCGGAATCGAATTGTGGCATGTTCTGAGGACATCCGCAATACTATTGGAGTTTGGGATCGTGTTCGCAGGTCAATGAGACGTCGATGTGAGGTCTGTATTCAGGCAGGAGGTGGACATTTTGAACATCTTCTGTAATGACAACGACCTGCGGAAAGATAAGCGTTCCGGTGAATTTCAATGTTGTGAAGGCCATAACTCGGAAATGAAGCATTTCCGGACACATGTTGTAATGAACTATTTTGATTGTCTACATGTGGGAAGCACATACCTGAAATTATGCCCCGTATTTTTGAAACACCCTGTATATAAAGATGGCACTGCAAAATATCAACATAATGCAGGTGTGGAGGGCGAAGTTAGGAAACTTATGAATGACCTTAGGAGACGTGCAGAAGAAAATCCCAGCGAATCTCCGGCACAAGTCATGCGTGCAGCTCTTCACGGCGTGGCGGACCAGGAAACCCTTCTGATGTTGCCGGACAGAAACAGAACCGAACTGAAAATAAAACTCAGCCCCCACCCATTCCTCGAACTGTACAAGAACTTGTTCCCATAGGTAGGTTAAATAAATTTAAATAAATTACATTTTCACCAAATGAAATATGTTTCATGTCATTTATTTTTTTGCCATAGTGGACGAAAACATAATGGATGAAGCATGAAAATGGATAAATGTGTTAGTGGACAAAAAAAATGGACGAAACGTAGAGCACCAAAAGCCCTATAACGATAGTAGTAATAATAATAATAATAATAATAATAATAATAATAATAATAATCCACAAACGATTAGGGAAAACACGGAAATTTTACTGGAAGCAAGTAAAGAGATAGGTTTGGAAGTAAATCCCGAAAAGACAAAGTATATGATTATGTCTCGTGACGAGAATATTGTACGAAATGGAAATATAAAAACTGGAAATTTATCTTTTGAAGAGGTGGAGAAATTCAAATATCTTGGAGCAACAGTAACAAATATAAATGATACTCGGGACGAAATTAAACGCAGAATAAATATGGGAAATGCCTGTTATTATTCGGTTGAGAAGCTTTTATCATCCAGTCTGCTGTCAAAAAATCTGAAAGTTAGAATTTATAAAAAAATTATATTACCGATTGTTCTTTATGGTTGTGAAACTTGGACTCTCACTTTGAGAGAGGAACATAAGTTAAGGGTGTTTGAGAATAAAGTGCTTAGAAAAATATTTGGGGCTAAGAGGGATGAAGTTACAGGAGAATGGAGAAAGTTACACAACACAGAACTGCACGCATTGTATTCTTCACCTGACATAATTAGGAACATTAAATCCAGACGTTTGAGATGGGCAGGGCATGTAGCATGTATGGGCGAATCCAGAAATGCATATAGAGTGTTAGTTGGGAGGCCGGAGGGAAGAAGACCTTTAGGGAGGCCGAGACGTAGATGGGAAGATAATATTAAAATGGATTTGAGGGAGGTGAGATATGGTGATAGAGACTGGATTAATCTTGCCCAGGATAGGGACCAATGGGGGGCTTATATGAGGGCGGCAATGAACCTCCGGGTTCCTTAAAAGCCAGTAGGTAAGTAAGTAAGTAAGTAGTAATAATAATAATAATAATAATAATAATAATAATAATAATAGTCTAATATTAATAATTTATTTTGCCTATCACATCAATAATAGTGTTTTCTTGGTTCTTATATAATTTCAATGAAATTTGGGAGTACGAAGGTAAAAAAAATGCATTTTAGGGTACGCTAGCAAAAAAGATTGAAACAGAAGTAATAACCGCCATGATCTCAGACCATGGAAAAACCAAGGCATACCTACACCGTTTCGGGATCAAAGACGACTCAACGTGTTCGTGCCTTCAAGATGCACAAACAGTAGGCCACCTAATATACTCGTGTGTCAAATTGAATAAGCAAAGAGATATACTGAAGAAGGGAATATATATAAATCAAGACAGATGGCCAGTATCACATGAGAAACTATTGCTAAAACACTATAAGGAATTCAGAAACTTTGTTCAGTCAATAGATTTCACAGCAGTGTAAATATTGTAAATAGTGAAAATATTACTGTAGTTAAAATTAGTATTAATACTAGTATTAACATTCAAGTCAGATATGTTAAAATAATTGTTAGTAATTTATGGACATTATTCAGTCAATAGACTTCATAGCAGTGTTACCCCCAACGACTATCGACCTATTAGTATTCTACCTACCTTATCGAAGGCGTTAGAGAGGATAGTGCACAGACAACTGATTGACTACCTAAACAGATATGAACTTGGACATAAATCAGTCAGGTTTCAGGACTCGACACAGTACAGCGACTGCACTGTTGGAAGTAACGGAAGACATCCGAAAAGCTATGGACGAACGTAAAATTACAATACTGACACTACTAGACTTCAGTAAAGCGTTTGACACTGTAAATATCGACTTGCTGACGAGAATATTACGATCACTCCAACTATCAGAAAGCACAGTTTCTTGGTTCTCCTCTTATCTCAGCGAACTTCAGCAGTGTGTTTGCATTAGAAGTCGAACTTCCTCATGGCGTATCGTTGATTCTCGAATCCCGCAGGGATCTGTTCTATCACCATTACTACTCACTATTTACGTAAATGACATCCCCACGACTCTACAGCGCTATAAGCATCACCTTCACGCAGACGATTTACAAATCTACATCCATACAACTCCTGACTCACTCAATGACACAATACACAATCTTAACTAGGACCTTGAATCTATATCTGCATGGACCAGAAAGTTCGGTTTGACTCTCAATGCAAGAAAATCACAAGCAATCCTAGTGGGACATCAACGTCTATTATGCAACATTACTCCTGCTCTTCCAGTCAAGTTAAACGACACAATAATCCCTTTTGCTTCCTGTGTTAAAAACCTTGGAGTTTACTTTGATACGCATTAAACGGGAATAACCAAGTAACCCATATTACCAAAAAAGTGCTTTCCATACTACATTCCTTAAACAGCATTCGAAAATTCCTCCCGCTATCACTCAAGAAAATACTAGTGGAAACACTAGTAATGTCCCACTTCGATTATTGTGATTTTCTACTGACTGACCTCAATATCAACCAGTCGCAAAAATTGCAACGAGTTCATAAGTCTTGTGTTCGCTTCGTCTGCGATGTCCGTCGCGCTGACCACATTACCCCATCCTTCCAAACTCTAAACTGGCTACTCTTAACGAACGTAGAAATTTTCATTCCCTTGTTCTCCTTTTCCAAGTCCTTCACACTTCTATGGGTACACCTACCTACCTTGCCTCCCGTTTCAGTTACCTGTCATCATATCATAATCTCTTCACACGCACGCAAAATAGCCGCATACTAGCCATACCAACACATAAGACATCATCGTATTCATCTTCATACACAATCTCGCTCTCGCGCTTGTGGAATACCATACCCAGTGACATCAGAGACTGTCGGAATTTAGTAGCGTTCAAAAGCAAACTTATTCATCATTTTCTTACTGCGTAGAGTATGTTTAATTTTTACTTAATTAATAAAAAAATGTTTCTCTCTTCTTAACTTTTACAATAAACTGTCTAGCTTTTATTAATCAGTTAATCTTTTAGTACTTTGATTATTATTGTATTCGTAAATTTAATATAATTGTAATTGTATTCTTAATATTGTAGTTGTAATCTCGTGGTAGAGGGGAAGAAAAGGATTGATGGCCTTATCTCTACCAGGTTAAATAAATAAATAAAATAAAATTAGTATTAGTTTTACTACGGGAAATAGTATTCAAGTCATATGTTAAAATAATTATAAGAGATTCATGAACTTTATTTAGTCAATAGACTTCACAGCAGTGTAATTATTGTAAATAGTGAAAATACTATTCTGGTTAAGATTAGTATTAGTATTACTACTAGTATCAGTATTCAAGTCAGATATATAAAAATAACTAAGTAATTCATAAACACTACTCAGTCAGCTGATTTTACATCCTTGTAAATATTGTAAATAGTCAAAGCACTACTATTGTTACAAATAGTTTACTATTCGTTTTTTTTTTAAGTTCAGACATGTAAAAATAGTGTAGCAACAAATGTGTGTAGTATTGCATTACTGCAATGGAGCATACTGAATAAAAAGGTGACATTTCTTAAAAAAAACACTGCTCTAGATCACAGCGGTAGCCTCCTATGTATGGGATATTCCATATGAAATCGATCAGTAAAAAAAAAAACCTCGAATTTTTTATACTCTAATCGTTTCCCTACTTATACAAGGTGCTGAGGACAATGCATTTCCAAAAATGTCAAAATGCATTTGACTTCGAAAGTCAAACGGTTTTCGTATTATTAAGCGACAAATTTAGCGTCTTTTGTAAAAACAAGCCTCTTTCAGCGCTCAGAACTCTGGAACCATTTACTGCAGAACATTGAACGAGAGCTTATTTTGAACCTGACATTTGGTAGGTTATGTTAAGAAGTAATCCTTATTTTTATTGTACACAGATAGACAGATAATCTGATTTTACTTACTTTTAGGCTTTTTGCCCATTTGTAAAAATGTAAACAAATATTGAGAAAAAACCTTGCATTATTAAAAGGGATTCGGCATTGTCTGCTTAGTGGTACGGCAATAAGTTTCGAAGGTATTAAATAGATTATTTTCACACGCCTAGACTTGAACGGCGCAGTGCCGCACGCACTGGCCGAGAGCTTAAGATAAGTGAACGTTGGGCGTCATTTTACTCCTGTGTTTATGAAAACCGTGATAAATCTAGCACAGCCATGACTGCTAGACGACACATCACGTGTTTGTCTCCTGTCCTTGCTTATCTCGGCTACCTCCCGTCTCACAATCAGCTGGTTAGTTCACGCGCGTACTACTTTTCTTTATGTGATATTTTCAGTACTTTCTTATCAACATACCATCAGTAAAAAATATTTGTACTTTCATAGCGGAATCTAACTATATATTTTTAAAATATTTTTTCCTAGCCAAAGGCGTCTTAATGAGGAAAAATCTAAATTTCTCCATTTCCATAAAAAGTAAGAAAATTTGTTTATATGTCAATATAAACTTTAATTTCTCAGCATCAAAATAAACCATGATTTTGATCATTGGACGAAAGGGTTTCGGAGCTACAATAGTTTAAAGTTGCTAATTTTATGAAAATACGGTAAATTTAAATATTTTTAATTTAAACACTATGAAGTTCTGATGCCTCAAACTTTGTACAAAGCATTGTATCACAGTTCTCTAAGTACAAAAAAGTGTCATTGTATTTGGAAATTGTAAGGTCAATTTTCTCTATATTTCGGTCGATTTGAGATGGAATAGCTCGTACGTACTGCAACAGTAATTATGTACCTGAAGAACACAGTATTCAAGAAATCATGTGAATACTATTTCCACCATTCCCCATGTCTTAAATAGGCTGGCACTTGTGTGTAACGGAAGAGTGGGCAGGCATCCGTCACTTAGCAACGCTCATGATGTAGATGCGAGCAAACAGAGTGGATTTACAGTTGCTTCAGCGTGCTGGGCTGCATGTAGAAACGGCGGCTCTACGCATCATTCCAAGCGACAAATAGCGATGTTTACTTGGGGTCGAGTGGGACCATACTTGCCAGACATGTGGGTTCAGATCCAGCCAAGACTGGAGTACTGGGTGTCCTGATGATAAGTATCCAAAACAATAGTAATATACGTTACAAGAGCGGTATGTTGACGTTTTCATGGTCGAGGAAAAGATTGAAAAAGCGAAATGTAGTTGAGCTTTTTTTTAATTTCCGAGAACATTAAGGCCCAATTGTATAAACTCCCTGACTAAAGATCAACTTTGATCGAAGATCGAAAAGTGAACCGAGTTCAGACACTTCTTCTATTGTATAAAACTTTTCTGCGATCAAATTACCTTGGTTCAAATGCAATCTAAGTTCACGTGAAAAGGATTTGGCAACATCGCATAAACAGGTGAAATACGTGATGCGCGGACCATGTTACACAGGTTTGTTCAGTGTTGCCAATCTAGTGACTTTAAATCTTTTTCAACAACAATTTCTTTTAATTTTTATATTACTTAAATAGGGATTTAGGGACCTTTTTAGCATCCCATAGTGACAAAATTTAATCTTTCTTTGTTGATAATGAGAAATCTAGCGACTTTACAACTACTTTTTGGCGACTTTCCGTATTACATTCTGTTGGAGACACTGGTTTTTTGTGCTATGTAAATAGTGGCGGACAATAAGAAGGTTGACTGTTCTCCAAGTTGTTATCATGTTATGGTGTTTGATACTGCTAAACATAATAAAGCTTTATAAAACGACAATTTTCGTTTAGTAATACAGTTAATTGAACATTTATGAATGTACCTGTCATATCCATTAATAATTAATGGTTGTTATAAACATAATATAATTATAGGTTATGTTATTTGATACTGCTGAACACGATAGAGCCTTATAAAATATAAGAATGTTTGTGTATTAAGGCAAGAAATTGAAAGAAATATATATAAATGTACCTAACATAGCTATTAAAATTAATAATAATGGATATTTTATTTGCACAATCTGTCACTCGTATATTTCAAACAGAAACGAAATAACTGAACTAGGATCATCTAACTTAATCGGAGAAATTTCTTCAGTCAAAGTTGACTTTAGTTTGAGACAAATTAATCTCAGCAACACAAAATTCCAAGTTCAGCTGAAACAAGGATCAATTTAACCTCTGATCTAAGATTAAATGGTTTATACAATCGGGCCTAAAACAAACATACCGCTCGTGTATCGTACATTATTTTGTACGAAGATCGTTTATTACATACCTGAAAGACGAATTTCTAATTAGTTGCAATGAAATCTCCATCTTGGTTTCTGTTTAATGACGGCAACTTCGGAAAACCAAAATATCTTTCTTCAACATTGTTGCTATAAAATATTTTCTGTGTTTACTATACTCCAGCAGGCTGTGATATACGTCTGCCTTTTTTTTCCCTAGTCTATAAATGCGAACTTAAAACAAACGGTAAGGTTATGTAATGATTTATTTTTCATTTTAATATTTTAACAATATTATTTATATAACATATTGCAGTAATAACATTGGCATCTGGAATCTTGTTGATTTTTTCACGGCTTCCTTAATGTTACTTGTATCAGGAATGCAATAACTTTCGTGGAGTAGTAGACTTTACTTAATTTTTGCAAACATTTAAAAACAATAATTAACATTGCAATTTAGGTGAAATTGCAGTGGTAAGTTTCCAATTTATAATTATTACTATGTTAAACGTCTCTAAAAATAATATGTTAAAAGCCTAAAGCAGTAAAATGAATTTCGTGCTTAAGCGGTAAGAAGAGGGAAATTGTTATGTGTGTTACGTTGGGAATACTGAATGTGGTATTTCACACTTACCGCGTATTGGTTCTGTGCGGAAAACAAGCAAATACGCACGATCTCGCACAAAATACTATACAGCATTTTTCACTTTACGCTATCGGAAAGGGAATCTCCCAAAGGTTTATCCATACAACAAGCGCCGGCAGGGGATGCTTTACCGAGCCCAATAACTATATCGATGACCACATGAATTAACCTAATCTTTTGTTATCAGTCATTCTTTGTCGCTGTAAGCGTAATGCAGGAATCCGTCCCGGATTCGGCCCTCAAAAAGCCAAGCCAAGTCAAGATAACCTCACAGTCTAGTATATACAGTCGCGAAGCTCAATACGTAGTAAATATGTAAACGTTAGGTAGTTGCTCACCACTAGGATCGCTAATATCGCCTCATTACAGGCAATGCAAAATAGTACCGTCACAGTCTATTGTTTCTAGCACCCTCAAAACTCAAGCTTCGTGACTGTATGTAGTAGACTGTGATAACTTTGGGCTAGCGGGCAGAGCTCGTGATCAGAGTGGATTCGAATCTTGTTTGGTTCATTAAAGGCTGGTTCACAAATAAACCAGGAACGGAAACGACAACGAGAACGAGAACAGCAATATTGTTAAAATAAATGTATTTAAATGTGAGTATTCACAATTAACTATTGTGAATGCTCACATTTAAATACATTTATTTTAAAATTATTTCCGTTCTCGTTCTCGTTTCCGTTTCTGGTGCATTGTGAACCAGCCTTAACTGCGTTATATCCTTCTGGAAGTTCTTTCCAAACTGTAAGGTGAATATCACGTAATCCCATTATGAATTCTTGGACTCTCTTTGCCAAATGCAATCTCAGTATCACTTATTCAATCGACGCTTTAAACAGCGCAAACCTCTGCGATGGCTGCATGGTCCCAAACTTTTTGAAGGTGCGACCCTCTTTTGGGTGCGGCTTCCTTTTGCGACCCCCAGCCCTATTGCTGTGCCGACACTTAACCCTATTCGAAAAATACAAACCCTTATAAAAATCGAAAATAACGATATTTTACTCAAAACCATTGAATATCACCCAAAGAGCGACAAAAATGGAAGCATAATGGTGTAAAAATGACACGAAATAATACGTAAACATTATTTCTAGTACTTCAAACTATTACCACTTGGCGCTGCGTTAATAGTTCAATCACAGTTTAGTATATACAGTTACGAAGCTTGGGATGATTTTTTGGGTCCTTTGTTTTACGTATCAAGTGCTCTAACCACTTCGCCCAACAGTGCATATTACTGTGGAATCCTGGCCACCAAGTCACTCAGTTGAGTGCGCTCCTTGTATAATGGTAGTTAACTTAATATGTCAACATATATGTCGAACTTGGAATCAGGCTACAAAGGGAAAAACACTAGATGAGAGGGATTCGATCCGATGCTGTGGATTGAACTTCGGCGTAGCTCAGTGCTTAGAGTACTTGATACGTACAGGGACATCATTTTATTTTTACTAACATTTTTAATATTAACCTGGCTATATCTTTGGATTAAAAGTCTAGAACAAGAAACACCGCTTGCTCCCCCTTCCAAGACTGGAGTTCGATGATACTGCCGTAAAATACAAATCACTTTACTAGGTATAGGAGGGAAGAAAAGTAGTTCATCCATTTATGTAAACTAGGAAATATCGCAATTTTGAGTTTGATAATTTTCATTAGGTTTTTATTTAATCAAAATACAGTACTATATTAACACTTAGTGTTTTTACTCACGAATTGAACTATCCATTCGGACGTATTAATTATGCTGTGTATATTGTACTGTTACAGCACATTAGCGTACAATATAGAGAATGAAGTTAAATTGAAATATAATCATAATGCGGATATTTAAACACATTTTTGGAAATGGTGGCTGTTCATTTCGATACAGGCTTCAGTTCTTTTGTGCATATTATCGCAGTATAGACTATTGTACCTAATTCCAATTACCAGTTTCGTCCTTCGTACTAGTAACTCATGTTGAAATAATTCTATACCTACTCTATAAAACAGTACCTTACGTACTGTAAATTCAATCTTCACTTCTACCCGATCCGAAAAGATAAAATTACTCAGAAATGTCCGTTCAAGTGATTTTGTCGCAGGGTCGTAGAAAGGGGGGAGGGGAAATCACGTGACAGTTAATTACTTAACTAGGCCCTTTTATTTAAGTTATTTTAAACAGTTATATAATATTACGTAGACGTCCAATTCCTCAGAAATTAATGTTTTCAGAAAAGAGCTAAGACAGCCCAGCTACTAGACTTTACAGAGTGGTGAACAGAAGCGAGTGGGAGCAACCGGGATGCGACGTAGGCAAACGGACAGTACCTGTGCGAAAATATGATTCAATATTGAAAGCTCTTTCGTCACTGGAAAACGCGAACATATTTCTGGAACGTACTATACTCACTAACTCAATACTGCATACTCGGTCTTGGTTCTGTGTGGAGGACGGTTGTAAGTTTACTAGTAGAGGGGGTGGGAGTGAAGTACATTAAAAAAACTCAGGTACAATAAAAATTGAAGTAAAAATAAAATGATGTCTCTGTAGAACCAAGGACGCGGGTTCGATCCTCGGCGCCGGAAAAAATTTTTCTCCTAATAATCATCGTTCAGAATACTAGCTAGTTAAAGAAATGATACTCCTGAATAGTTAATTTTTTTATCTATAATATTCATTTACCCTTAAAACTAAAGAATAATGGTATTTTACAAACAACTTCAAATTAGTGTAACTTTGAAAATACTGAGATTAGGACACATGTTTATATGAGATTTTTTGCTCAGAACGTATTCGGAAATAAGCTCCGTAAGGGACGGTAAATCCTCCTGAATCACCCTGTATATCTGCGATAAATATGAAGAATTTAAAGCCACCCGTTTCATTGGCCCAACTTACATATAATGTTATTTTTCCATATTGAAGACACCACGATTTACTATTACTATCTTATATGCATGTACATGATTTGAGACTATTTGATTCCTTGTACAAGAATATAGGCCTAAAGTATAAAAAAAGCATACACAACAATAATAACAACCTTCGTTTGTATTGAGTATGGTCAAGGCTGTTCTTGAAAAACAGAAGACGACCCTGAAATTGCGCGTTCACTTTTAAGTTCTTACACGTAATGGCTGTAATTAGATCGTAGGTATGTCTCCTGCAATGTCAATACAAATGTAATAGTTCAGTTTAAAACACGAGTTGCCTACTGAACAGCAAATGCAGTCAGAAATCCTTGCACAGGATGTATAAACACGCTCATAACTTAAAAAAAAAAAATTCTCTATCATTAGCAAGAATAATTCTACTGCTCTTTACGTTCAAGATATTCCACGAACAATTAACCTGAAATTAGGTAACGACATAATTTATCTACCTACAAATGGCTTTCAAAGAACCCGGAGGTTCATTGACGCCCTCACATAAGTCCGCCACCGGTCCCTCTCCTGAGCAAGATTAATACAGTTCCTACCATCATATCCCACCTCCCATCTATTTTCCTCCCATCTACGTCTCTGCCTCCCCAAAGGTCTTATTCTCTCCGGCGTCCCAACTAACACTCTATATGCATTTCTAGATTCGCCCATACGTGCTACAGGTCCTGCCCATCTCAAACGTCTGGATTTAATGCTCCTAATTATGTCAGGTGAAGAATAAAATGCGTGCAGTTTTGCGTTGTGTAACTTTCTCCATTCTTCTGTAACTTCATCCCTCTTAGCCCCAAATATTTTCCTAAGCACCTTATTCTCAAACACCCTTAATCTCTGTTCCTCTCTCAAAGTGAGAGTCCAAGTTTCACAACCATACAGAACAACCGTAATATAATTGTTTTACAAATTATAACTTTCAGATTTTTTGATAGCAGACTAGATTACAAAAGCTTCTCAACCGAATAACAACAGACATTTCCCCTATTTATTCTACGTTTAATTTCCTCCCGAGTATCATTTATACTTGTTGCTCCAAGATATTTTAATTTTTCCACCTCTTCGAAGGATAAATCTCCAATTTTTATATTTCTATTTCGCACAATATTCTCGTCACGAGACATAATCATAGCCTATAGTTTGTCTTTTCGGGATTTACTTCCAAACCGATCGCTTTACTAGCTTCAAGTAACATTTCCGTGTTTTCTCTAATCATTTGTGGATTTTTTCCTAACATATTCACGTCATCTCCATAGACAAGAAGCTGATGTAACCCGTTCAATTCCAAACTCTCTCTGTTATCCTGAACTTTTCTAATGGCATATTCTAGAGTAAAGTTAAAAAGTAAAGGTGATAGTGCATCTCTCTGCTTTAGCCAACAGTGAATTAGAAAAACATCAGACAGAAGCTGGCCTATACGGACTCTGCTGTACGTTTCACTGAGACACATTTTAATTAATGGAACTAGTTTCTTGGATATACCAAATTCAATAAGAATGCTATATAAAACTTCTGTCTCAACCAAGTCTTTTTGAAATCTATGAATAACTGATGTATTGTACCCTTATACTCCCATTTTTTTCTCCAATGTCTGTCGAATACAAAAAATCTGATCAATAGTCGATCTATTACGCCTAAAACCGCAATGATGACCCCCAATAATTTCATCTACATATGGAGTTAATCTTCTCAAAAGAATATTGGACAACATTTTGTACGAAGTCAACAAAAGTGATATTTTTGATAGCAATAGTGGGTATACACAACATTCACAGAGAATTGCATAAATATATTGACTGAAACAAAAGTCACGAACATGTTTCTATAACAATAATGAACAAAATTCTGATGCGTATTTCGTAGTTTTATTAGATAGATGGAGTATATTTCGTGATTGTTGACATATTTCGCATAATGATTCAAGTTTCGTGTTATTTCGAGAGTTTTTTTTGGTTAAAATATGGTTCTTTAGTTATGTAGAAGGATAAATGTAACATAGAAAGTAGCTGTGAGAAATTTGGCTATTACCAAAAATTGCGGTCTCTAATAATCATCGTCAGATGCTATGTAGATCAACTCCCATGGTTGAAAGTAATTTACTTTCTATACTACAGGCCTGAATTGATGGCGTAACTTACCGATACCCATTCAATTCTGAATGTGTCTTGAGGAGCACAATCGCACTTCATCGAAGAGACTTACAATAATAAGCTTATTATATTATATTATATTATATTATATTATAACGAATATGAAACATAAAGCAGCGAAACTAACTTCCAAAAGGAATCATTTTCCGTCTTCCAGAACCCTTCTGCCCCGGACGTCAGCACGGTTCAACCCAAGTATTAACTTAGTTCTGTCAACATTACTATCATTATGTCTGTATATTGTATGTGCCTATTATTGTTATTATTATTATCATCATCACAATTATAGTTAACTTATTTTCTTAATGTCAACACTCTTATTATGATTATCATTGTGATTATTGTTATATCATTAACATCATACTAGCCACCGGCGTAGCTCAGTCGGCTAAGACGCTTTCCTGCATATCAGGAGTTGCACTGGGGCGAGGATTCGATTCCCGTTTCGGCTGATTACCTGGTTGGGTTTTTCCGAGGTTTTTCCCAACCGTAAAGCGAATGTCAGATAATCTATGGTGAACCCTCGATCTCATCTCGCCAAATATCGTCTCGCTGTCACCAATCTCATCGACGCTAAATAACCTAGTAATTGATACAACGTCGCTAAGTTAAATAACCAAAAAAACATCTTACTATAATTTAATCTTACAAGATCTGAAAAGGCACGACCACAATTAAGTTATTATTATTATTATTATTATTATTATTATTATTATTATTATTATTATTATTATTATTATTATACGCGTCTCGAATATTCTGAAAAAATACCGTACCTAATCAAGTACCGGGTATTAAATGACTGAGAAAATGATGAAGTTTAAAATTAATACAAAACTCTTCGTATTGCGTGACTAATGTCTTCTAAATATTTAAAGGATTCTTATTTATTATTGTAGCAACCTGTCTCCCCTATTAGTATTTTTGTTTCCAGTAGTCATATTATTTTTAGATTAGATTTCATTAGAGTAAAATTAGGAAATATCATCTACAACGTAAATGTCAGTCTTTTGTTTTTGTTTTTTTTTTTTTACTCCTAATAGCTACTTGGCATCGTTATTCCACTTCTGGTCCTTGGACGAATTGTATAAACATCTTGTCACATCAAAGAATTCCTATTACTAACCACTTCTCACATCTTAGAAAAATAAATAAATTTAAAAACCTAACAGTGGAAAAGCAGTGTTTCGTAAAACATAGCAACACAATTTAAGATGAATACTGTAGGAATACCTTAATATTCACAAACATAATATTAGTTATATAAGATAGTAAATGTTAAAAACAAAGCCATGCTACTCTGTGCTTAAACTAGGAGCTGTTGAGTCTTTTCTGTAACACTGAAAGCGAGAAATAACGAGTGACCACAGAAACCACCCACATGGTGGAACAATATCAGGTACATCCAAGGATCACGAACTAAAGCAATAAAAACTGTTAGCACTATGGTTGCTCCTTACCTGTCGCTCCAGCAGGAGGCCTTGAACCGGACCATTGGTTCATCACCACACAACCTGATGCTGCTAGTCAGTTTCCCGGTTTATTCTTGTCTTTGTCGCACATCCCGGTTTAAAATATCACAACGTAATAAACGACAATCGCTACGAAGCACTGCTCAAACAGTTGAAAACAAAATTATGCATCAAGATTACCAATAAATGCATTACTTGATATTACTTTCCCTTTCTAAACACATGACTACACATTTTTTTATCAAATGTCTATCTCCACCAAGGCAAATGCAATAACGGTCAAAAATGAATATTAATTAGTTTAATGAAAGTCCCAAGCTTTCCAATACACTTGTCCACAAATTCAATACACGAGATGAAAAGTAAAGAAATTTTTAAAACAAGAAACGTAAAGATCTGACGAGAATAGTGGATGGAGAAGGAAGAAGATGAGAAGGGAAGGGTAAAAAATCAATAAATAAAACAAGCGAAGGAACGTCTGCGCATGTTCTGTTGCCACGGCATCCGAGAGGGTAGAAAAGAAAAGCGAAAAACTAAAAAGATGAACGTATAGTTCGCTTCTGCACACCAACAATGCAATACCGTCACTCACTGAATCCACGTAAACATAACACACACTATGAAAACAGATGACAGTTCTCTGAAACTGTTATTAACCAGATAAGACAGCCACTGAAAGACACAAAGAAGCACAGACACTTATCCACGTGGTTTTTCTGTTTTGTTTACAGACGCCGAGCAGTGCAGACTGGAAGCTGAGCTCCATTCCATTCAAATCCACACACTTTTCCTCGCTTAGATGAGCGCCTGCCCGACTTTTCAAAGCCCTCTATACCACTACATTGCGAGCTGCTGCCTGTAGTCTGCTATTCTCCGGCTAGCGGCTGGCAAGACCAGTTGCAAAGAACTTGGAAAGGAAAAAAGATGCACATGCATTCATTCAAGTTCTCACGCCTCGTGCATGTATTTCTCATCATGATACGCAGAGACTTAATATTACTGCTATAATTAGTATCTAGGTAGTCAAAATATTGTATTTATTTCACACTCACCTAAATGAAATTGCAAATATGAATATTACATTTCAACCAAATGTAGAAAGTATAAAATATAGAGTTCCATAGCGCTCAGTAATATATTAGGTCCACTTCTTTTATTTTATATGTAAATGACATACCAAAATGTCCAATCACATAAATTGGTATTGTACGCTAATGACATTGCCTATTAATACAAGAAACAAATAACATCTCCCTGCAAGGTTAATTAAATTATGTCAGATATAAATTTTTATCCTCGTTAAAAAGTAATAACTTGATATTAAACTCAGGAAAAACTGAGTTTTTTAAATTTCACGAAATCTATACTAATAATAAATCTGTAGCCGAAATTTTTCTGGTAATTTTCGATTTTCCTAAAATAATTGGTCCTAACATATATAATTAACCACCCTGAAACCGAAAATCGCTTTTTTGAAATTTTTGTTTGTATGTCTGTCTGTCTGTCTGTATGTTTGTTACCTTTTCATGCGATAATGGCTGAACCGATTTCAATGAAAATTGGAATATAAATTAAGTTCGTTGTAACTTAGATTTTAGGCTATATGGCATTCAAAATACGTTATTTAAAAGGGGGGTTATAAGGGGGCCTGAATTAAATAAATCGAAATATCTCGCTTATTATTGATTTTTTTGAAAAATGTTACATAACAAAAGTTTCTTTAAAAATGATTTCTGATAAGTTTTATTTTTTGAAACATTTTGATAACACTGATATTTAATGAGATAAATGAGTTTTAAAATTAAAATAACTGCCATCTAAGGTGGTGTATTGAAATACAAAACAAATGACTTCGTCTATAAGGGGCCTTGGACACAACAATCGAAAGCTATGAAACATAGCCTACAGACAATGTTTCTGTGTTTGTATGAAGTAATATCGGAAGATAAATTAACCGATTTGTATAATTAATTATTATTTAATCATTGGAAAGTGTAGTTTCTCTGGATGGACATAATGCTATAATGTTATTACAGTAACTTGTGAGTGAATTGAGGACAGGTAAGATTAAAATAACTTCTTATGCACAGAAAACTTGATAGGTTATTCTGTATATTCATTTCCTGTATTTCTTATAATAATGTTTATGAACATATTCATTTTTATCTCAGAGAATTAAGGAACAACGAGAGTGTATTGATTTAGTATGCAGTAATAGTACGTTAGCTTAGCAATCCATTATTTTATAATTCAAATTTTAACTATGCTCAATTGAATCGTGTTAAAATACATATGCAATAAATGCAATGCAAAAAAATTGGGTAATGAGCCTAGAAGATTATGTTGCGCTGTTGTAAAAGCTGTTCCTCCTGAGATTCAAGAGCTCCCACAACAAATTAAAAACTTTCTAATTCGAGTACATCCGTTATCAACACACTTTTTACATAATATAATATAATATAATATAAACATAATAATAAATCTGTAGCCAAAATATTTCTGTTAATTTTCGCTTTTCCAAAAATAATTGGTAATAACAATTAAGAAACATGTTAAAGGAATTGTCATTGCACCAAATGAGTGGTCTCTGGATCAAAATGATCGTATTTTAATATTTTAAATACAATTTAAATTAAGTAACATATTAAACGATTTATCCTTCTATCAAACACGAATGTTCCCTGGATCAAATGTCCTATTTTAATTATGTAATTACTTTATATTTATTTCTAACGGGTGCAACGGAGCGCACGGGTACGGCTAGTACAAAATAAAGATACATTGGTATCATTAATAAATCTTAATAATTCTGAAACTTTATAGAAGACTGAAGTAAAAATTTTAAACTTATGGATAAAGGATAATTTAAAGTGGAAAACACACTACTAATGTTACATAATAAGAGTAATAAATTAAGTAAAAACATATACGCTTTAAGAATATTAATGTAAAATATCAATTTATGAACAGTAAAAACAATATATACACTCCTGTATAAAATGTGGTATAATTCTCAGGGAAAATACACCAGAAGCAAAATTTATTTTTTAAATTCAGAAACAAGCCATTAGGGCAGTGAGTGGAGAAAACAGACTTTAATCATGCAGGTCCCTATTTAAAGAAACTCAATATATTCGTATATGCATTGTATTATTTGTAAAAAAATGTAAACAAATTTGAAATAAATGCAACCACCCACATGCATAATACAAGAAATAGGCAGGTCCTGCACATAAACTAGTTAAAAAATGTATTTCTACGTTTACGACTAACAAATCACAATGCCCTTCCAAAATCACTCAATTGTTGTTGTTTTCTAATGCCAGGCGTTTGACAAAAAAGTCATTTGACCTCTTGCACTCCAATATTTTTCAAAGATATTAACACAGTCTACTATATACAGTCGCGAAGCTTGAGGTGTTTTTTTGCAAATCTCGTGATAAAGCGCTCCAAGCGGTTAGCAACTAGAAACAATAGACTGTCCACGGTCGACTTTGGACTGTGTCGTATTTCCATCGAGTGCTAGCTGTTGCGTATTTCACATTGATGCTTGTGAAATGTTCGTTATTGGTTGTAATGAAAACGTTAATGGCTAAAATACAATAATTGGAATAATAATATTTTACTAGAGACGTAGAAAAATTAAGTTTGTTTTAATGAAATTTATTGATCACGTTTTATTTTCAATTCTGGCGGGATTATTATTGCTCAGGCCTACTTTTTTTTTAAAGGGTATGTTTTTAATTATAGCTGTTAATTTTGTTGTTATTTTTATTTGTTACTTTACTAGAGACGTAGAAAAAGTCTGTTACAATAAAATTTATTGATCACGTTTTATTTCCAATTCTGGGGTGATTATTATTGCTTAACCTCATCCCACTTTGTTAACTACGTAAGCCTACACTACAAGTACCGGTACACGTAAGTTACTCCATTAATTCATATTTCCATTATTATTGTTGTAAAGAGAAATGCAAATTAATATTTATTGGTTTCATAGTTAATTATCGCTATAATCTTGAATAAGTGAGTAAATTTCAGTTCTTTTGTACAAACAAAAATAATATTAACCTATTTCTTGCAGGTATCTTCGAGTTTACGGTGGAATTTACTATATTTCATTAAAATAATAAATTAACTTTATGCATTTAATATTTCAATAATGGAAGGAAGGTGTTAATATTTCCAAAAGAACACAACGAAAGTGTAACATATTTTGTCGTCTACTAGGAGAGAGATCTGCGATGATGAGGCGATAGTAGCGATCCTAGTGGTGGGCAACTACCCATGTTTGCATTTTTGCTACATATTGAGCTTCGCGACTGTATATAGTAGACTGTGATATTATCATGGTCAGCCACTGAAACACAGATTTTGAGATGTTCCGAATCCATTTCTCGGTTTGAGTTACACAATGGGCAGTTAGGGGACTGATATATTCCAATTCTATGCAGGTGTTTGGCCAAAAAATTATGGCCTGTTGCCAATCTAAATGCAGCTACAGACGATTTTCGTGGTAAATCGGGGATTAACTAATCACTCAAATGTATAAATAGTGTATTAAAAGGAAGATTTAAGCCTTTTCTTTTTTTCAGAAATACTGCTTTTACTGTATATTATTCAAGAATATTTGAATTTTGAATTTAAATAAGTCAATTCATTTTAAATTTCAAGTAAGTTTTTATTAGTTTTTTGTGGTTTATCATCTGATTTGTATTTAATCTCCTTCTATGACTCTACGTCCATGTTCACTGGAAGACTGAAAAATCTCTACAAAAAATTTAGTATATTAAGCAGTGCTTCAAACGCGCTTTCGAAGCGCCATTAACGAGCCACTAGTGGCGCTGCTAAGCCTCCTCGTCTGAAAGGACTCTTACATTCTTGCATACTTAACAGATATTTTTCAACAAAAAAACAATCTCACAAAGCTTCACAAAATATTGATTACATGAATAAAAAGCTACATTCTGTATTGAAAAAGCTCAACCTTGGGTATTTGAAACTGCTCAATTTCCTATCGCGGAATAAGCTACAAATCTCTCAGGATATGTGCGAGAAAATAACTCATAATAGAAAGGCCTAAACAGGTATTTCCAACTGCTGACTCTGTGACGTCACACGTCTCTGCTCTCGAGCTCCTTGAGAGGGGAAGCATAGGTGAAAGAGCAAAGTAGGCGGAGTGGCAGTGGAAGGGATGTATTTTGAATTCACTTTTTATAAGTTCCAATAAGTCAAGTACCAACAAATAAAAATAGATAATATTCAGTCATGTGACTATAATAGTTACTTTACATCATACAGAGTGATTTATATAGAACTGACACATTTCTTTTATTAATTGTTTCAAAACGAATTGTGCTAGCGACAACTTATTATACTTAAAATGTAGAGGAATTTTGGGAGATTATTTACCTCTATAGCAAATGTTGAAAATGTCCTCCATCCTGCATAAGGCACAACTCAACACGTCGTTCCATGTTACTGGCCACTCGTTGGAGGACTCTGTTGTCAATAGCTTGAATCTCCTGTGTGATGTTGTGCTTCAGATCGTCCAATGTCTGGGGACATGTGGCGTAAACCCTGTCTTTTAAGTAACCCCGTAGAAAGAAGTCCGGCGTTGTCAAATCCGGAGATCTCTTAATGATTTTTTGGGTGACTGCTCCAGTCGTGCTCTTACGTCAACAACAACCGTGGGAAGCCTAGATGAACGATGCTTGCCCTTTTCACTCACCAGAGATCCAGTTATTTCCAATTTGTTTACCAGTCCCAGTATTGTGTTTCTTTTGGGAGGATTGCGAACACCAAATTATCTCTGGTATGCCCTTTGAGTAGCTGTAATTGAATTCGTAATCTAGTATTGCTTCACAAGGAAGAGTCGTTGATTTAATGTGTACTGCATTTTCACGTTGACACAAAATGTCGAAAACAGCTGCCAACAATAGGAATAAAACATAAACATCTGCGCATCTAGTGCTGCCAACAATAGGAATAAAACATAAACATCTGCGCATCTAGTGACAAGGAATCAAAACTCCAGAACATTCTGCTTAATTTGGTGCTAAAACTGGGTCAGTGCTGCCAACAATAGGAATAAAACATAAACATCTGCGCATCTAGTGACAAGGAATCCAAACTCCAGAACATTCTGCTTAATTTGGTGCTAAAATTGGGTCATTGAATGAATCTGCAACGGAATAATTAAAGAAAAAAATGTGTCAGTTCTATATAAATCACTCTGTATTATTAACATTGTGAACGTTTTCGCCAAATGATCTTCAGACATAAATATTCGATATCTTTTGAAAACATGGAAAACATATTAAAATGTATATTATTTTAATGTACCGAAGTACATATGATGTTTCCATGTAGCTATCCTGCGTCATCGTACGATGAAAGAGTAGTGTAAAGGAGAAAAATGTTTCTCCGGCACCGGGATTTGAACCTGGGTTTTCAGCTCTACGTTCTGATGCTTTATCCACTAAGCCACACCGGATTCCCATACCGGTGTCGGATCGAATCCTCTCAGTTTAAGTTCCAACTCTTGAGTTCCCTTCGGTGGCCGCCCTCTGCATTACGTCATAGATGTCTATGAACGTAGGACTAATGTCCACACATGTACGGAGGTGCACTCATTATGAGTAACTGGTTGGTCGGGATCCGACGGAATAAGCGCCGTCTTAAATCACAATTGATTTACGCATATCATATATATTATTTTAATGTACCGAAGTACATATGATGTTTCCATGCAGATATTCTGCGTCATCGTACGTGAAAGAGTAGTGGAATGGAGAAAAATTCTCTCCGGCACCGGGATTTGAAATCACACACTTCCACAGGTTGCATAACGCCTTCAAATTAGTCGTGTTCAAGCTAATAAAACTTCACTCTCGTTTTTTTCTGCTCCGACTTTTGCGGTTAGCCGCACAATCTTGCAGCCCAAGAAGGACACGCAACAGTTCGGAATGCTAAGGACAACAGGAACAGAATGCAATGTCCGAAGTCCAATCAAAATGTTTCAGAATGAAAAAAATATATATATTTCTATGCTGAGGAAAACCATGTCCCGCGCCGTAGTGTCGTGGTCGAAGACATCACATCATGGCTAGACTCGCGTTATGGAATGTGCGCTGGTTCGAGCCCTAATGAGGAAGGAATTCCCTAATGAAATTCCGGCCAGGGACCGGGACCGGTGCCCACCGAGCATTGTGGTGAATTTGGGAAGCTATGCAAGGTAGCGGAATACGGTTATGAAGACCAGTTATAATGGCTGGAGGAGATCATCGTGCCTTTGTTGTTTGAATGATCGTTCACTTCTGCTGAGGAATATGGACGTGAGGCCAGCAGCCGTCTGGTCGGCCTTAGCCCTTCATGGGATGTCGCGTAATGGATTTAATTTTATTTAATTTGAGGGAAACTATGACCAAATGAGAAAATGATTTACAATAAATAAACACGAACAAATATGATTTTATAAAAAAAATATTATTGCTACTACGATATTATTATTATTACTATTATTATTATTATTATTATTATTATTATTATTATTATTATTATTATTATTATTATTATTCAATTAACCAACAAACCAATCAAGGTACAAATAAACCTGCCAACTAGCTAATCAAGAAACCAACCAATCATTCTCCTTACCAGCCAAAAACAATCTTTCAATCAATTAATCAACCAACTAATAAACCAATCGACCGATAAATCAGTAAGTCACTCTATAAACAATCTAACAAACCACCAATCAACCAGCCAATCAATATATCAATTGAACACCAACCCACCTATTAACATAAAAGAAAAATTTCTACGCAATCAAAGAACCAGTTATCAATTATTCAACCAATATATCATTTTCATTGCATTTCTTTGTCTATGATGAGCCTCTGTAGTATATATTAAAACTCCGAATTATTATGTTTCTCGAAAACAGTTTTGTGACAGTTTTTAATCGATAGTACTGAGATCGATTTTACAATAATTTTTCCAAGACATAATTTAGGTTTTATCGAGCACGTCAGAGCTTTCAAAACTGGATGTCGCCTGAAGGTTTATGGTGTGTCGCGAAGTCTAGTATATTTCATTATTTTGAGCTATTAACTCATGATAACTGAAATGAAGTAAGAAAATCGCTGTCACCTCTTGCTTACCTAGCTGCCTTGTAGTCTTGTAGATACGTGTCCTTGCGTATAGTTGTAGTATACAAGTACCTATAATTCTAGTCTGCAAGGTAAGGATGAGAATAGGCTATCTTAACTGCAACAGACAAAATATCTGTCTTACGAGACAAGTTATCAGATTGGTATCGGAAAGTGAAAGATAGCAGCTATGAAATGTTCCCAAATACATCTCACTATGATTCGTAAAAAAATTAATAAATAAAAAAGATTCAGTTTATAACTATCTGACATTATTCACAGATAAACTCGAAAGTGTTAATGCCATATAACTCTCTATGTACATTCTATATGTCTTAAGCTATACATTGACAGTCTTGGTTTATTTTCGACAAGAAAGTGACATCCATCATTCTTGCAGTGGACTCTTCAAATCCTAATGACTGGATAAGAAAACAAATTTTTGTCATCTGAAGTTAGTGAACTTTCCTTAGCAGAAGAAGAAGAAGAATTGGAAGAGATTAAAAATGATAGGAATTTGAAGTTAAAATACCAAAGAGATGATTTGGAAGGATTCTGGATTTCATTTTAAGAAGATTTTCTGCATCTTGCTAAACGGATTCCTGTGGTTTTGTTGCAGTTTTCAACCACATATTATTGCGAAGCAAGATTTTCTGTGATGACCAATATCAGAACAGTAAAACGTGACAGTTTAAAAATGCTGGATGAGGAAATGCGAGTGAATTTATCTCATATTTGTCCAAACATAAAATACATTTGTAAGATACGCCAAGCACATGTGAGCCACAAAAAATTAAAACCGAGGGTGGAAATAAGACGTGATTGTTTTCCTCATCTTGTAACTCTATGTAAATGTTTCTTGTGAGCCAAAAAAAAAAAAAAACTAAAACCAAGGGTGAAAATAAGTGTGATTGTTTTCCTCATCTTGTACCTCTATGTAAATGTTTCTTGTGAGCCAAAAAAAAAAAAAAAAAAACTAAAACCAAGGGTGAAAATAAGTGTGATTGTTTCCCTCATCTTGTACCTCTATGTAAATGTTTCTTGTGAGCCAAAAAAAAAAAAAAAACTAAAACCAAGGGTGAAAATAAGTGTGATTGTTTTCCTCATCTTGTACCTCTATGTAAATGTTTCTTGTGAGCCAAAAAAAAAAAAAAAACTAAAACCAAGGGTGAAAATAAGTGTGATTGTTTTCCTCATCTTGTACCTCTATGTAAATGTTTCTTGTGAGCCAAAAAAAAAAAAAAACTAAAACCAAGGGTGAAAATAAGTGTGATTGTTTTCCTCATCTTGTACCTCTATGTAAATGTTTCTTGTGAGCCAAAAAAAAAAAAAAAACTAAAACCAAGGGTGAAAATAAGTGTGATTGTTTTCCTCATCTTGTACCTCTATGTAAATGTTTCTTGTGAGCAAAAAAAAAAAAAAAAAAAAAAAACTAAAACCATGGGTGAAAATAAGTGTGGTTGTTTTCCTCATCTTAGAACTCTATGTAAATGTTTCTTGTGAGCCAAAAAAAAAAAAAACTAAAACCAAGGGTGAAAATAAGTGTGATTGTTTTCCTCATCTTGTAACTCTATGTAAATGTTTCTTGTGAGCCAAAAAAAAAAAAAAAACTAAAACCAAGGGTGAAAATAAGTGTGATTGTTTTCCTCATCTTGTAACTCTATGTAAATGTTTCTTGTGAGCCAAAAAAAAAAAAAAACTAAAACCAAGGGTGAAAATAAGTGTGATTGTTTTCCTCATCTTGTAACTCTATGTAAATGTTTCTTGTGAGCCAAAAAAAAAAAAAAACTAAAACCAAGGGTGAAAATAAGTGTGATTGTTTTCCTCATCTTGTACCTCTATGTAAATGTTTCTTGTGAGCCAAAAAAAAAAAAAAACTAAAACCAAGGGTGAAAATAAGTGTGATTGTTTTCCTCATCTTGTAACTCTATGTAAATGTTTCTTGTGAGCCAAAAAAAAAAAAAAACTAAAACCAAGGGTGAAAATAAGTGTGATTGTTTTCCTCATCTTGTAACTCTATGTAAATGTTTCTTGTGAGCCAAAAAAAAAAACTAAAACCAAGGGTGAAAATAAGTGTGATTGTTTTCCTCATCTTGTAACTCTATGTAAATGTTTCTTGTGAGCCAAAAAAAAAAAAAACTAAAACCAAGGGTGAAAATAAGTGTGATTGTTTTCCTCATCTTGTAACTCTATGTAAATGTTTCTTGTGAGCCAAAAAAAAAAAAACTAAAACCAAGGGTGAAAATAAGTGTGATTGTTTTCCTCATCTTGTAACTCTATGTAAATGTTTCTTGTGAGCCAAAAAAAAAAAAAAACTAAAACCAAGGGTGAAAATAAGTGTGATTGTTTTCCTCATCTTGTAACTCTATGTAAATGTTTCTTGTGAGCCAAAAAAAAAAAAAAAACTAAAACCAAGGGTGAAAATAAGTGTGATTGTTTTCCTCATCTTAGAACTCTATGTAAATGTTTCTTGTGAGCCAAAAAAAAAAACTAAAACCAAGGGTCAAAATAAGTGTGATTGTTTTCCTCATCTTGTAACTCTATGTAAATGTTTCTTGTGAGCCAAAAAAAAACTAAAACCAAGGGTGAAAATAAGTGTGATTGTTTTCCTCATCTTGTAACTCTATGTAAATGTTTCTTGTGAGCCAAAAAAAAAAAACTAAAACCAAGGGTGAAAATAAGTGTGATTGTTTTCCTCATCTTAAAACTCTATGTAAATGTTTCTTTCGTCTCATATAATATTTTAACAATACTGGAAATGTGTATGTTTATCTTATTCGTTTTATAAAGAGCGTAAAAGTAGCCTATTAATGTGTGGAATACTTTTATTTGAGGGATAAAGTGAAGCACTAAATTTTTATAGTTTGCTAGGGTGTTGCCATATAAAAAAGTTTGGAAGGCACTGATATAGACACTTGCTTATCCAGTTTCATTACAGCATTGTGAGATCTATTCTCTTTCCCGTAGTCCACGAGCCTCCACTGCTGCGAAGTGTGTATCGATCTTTAATATTTCCCTTAGAGAGGCTGGCCTGTAAGGAGATCTGTCAACCTCTCTTTTCACTCGTTCGTGTCGGACATTTCATCCCGAATCCTCACCAACTCCCGCTTTGAGCGTTCAAACCAGGAGAGTCCAAGCAAAATATTCAGTGGAAAGATCTCAACTAACAAAGAGAAGAATATTAGCCTGCAAGACATCCACGATGTTCAAATCGGTGCAAAGTGTATTACATGCAGAAACATATCTTAATTGAGAAATTAGACTTATTAGGAATCAAAGGTAATGCTTTAAACTTAATAAAATCGTATCTTAACGACAGAATTCAAATAACGAAAATTGACAATTATTCAAGTGAAACTTTAATGATTAATATAGGTGTTCCCCAAGGCACGGTTCTAGGTCCTATTCTATTTTTAATATATATTAATGACTTATTAAAAATTGACTTACAACAATACAATGGAGTTTACTATTCTTATGCAGATGACACAGTTTTACTTTTTGGTGGAAAAACCTGGTATGATGCACATAATAATTCAAATAACGGACTTAAATTAATAAAAGAATGGTTTGACATAAATTATCTTTCTATCAACGAAAATAAAACCATAATTATTCCATTCTCATTATCTGAAAATGTAAAAAACCTCCTACATCTATATTAAGAATTAAATTACATAATTCTGATTGTTGTCTTATACAGTGTAAATGTCCGCTTATTAAGGAGTCCTCTGAAGTTAAGTATTTAGGCATAATCATTTAAAATGGAACTAACACATTAATTACCTTTGTAATAAATTACGTAAAATAGTATATTATTTTGTTTTATTGAGGAATTACTTGTCAATAAGTTTATTACGTACAATATATTTAACTTTATTTCAATCGGTAATTATATATGGAATTATAGGATGGGGTAGCTCATTTAAATCTAATTTTAATCCACTTTATTTATTACAGGAGAAAATAATTAAAATATGTCTTCATAAACCTATTGATTTTCCATCTCAAAATTTGTTTCTAGACTTTAATGTACTTAACGTAAGGCAAATTTATTATATTGTATTAATAAAATTCATACATAAAAATCGAATTAATTTTGAATTGTATTCTCATAGTTACGAAACAAAAGGTATGAATTCTTTAAGATTGTTTGAACTAAAATGCAACACTGTTACAGTATTTAATCAAAGTAGTAATTTAGGCCCAAGAATATATAACAAATTTATATTTAAATATCCTAATCTTGTCAATTCTAATAGTTCTAGTATTAAATTTAAAAAGTTATGTATGGATTTTATAAAAATTGAAAAATTGTAAATTTAAATGTATATACTAAAATTGCACAGTAGACATAAGACAAATTGTATTGTGTAATTATTAATTTCAATTCAGGAATCCGCCCCTGAGCACGAGTTCTACTCTTTCAGGGGCTAGCTAAAGTTTTTCCTGTATATATTATATTTTATGTTACAATTATTAGCAAAATAAATAAGTAAATAAATAAATAAATATACTATTTCAGATAACCGTATCAGTTCCATCATCGGGAAGACAAGGAAAGAAGAAACGCATTATGCTGAGACCGTTAAGAACAAAGGGACCTTCCAAAGGAATCAGATCAAAAGCAGTTCGAATACAGGTAGCGCCTTAAAGGAAAGCTTCCTTAAAAACAAGAAAAAAAAGGAAAATAATAAAAAGAACAGCTTCCAAAAATAACATGAACCGTGTATTTGAACAACTTTCGTCTCAGGTTATTTGAGCACATGTGCCTGACAGGGCTGTCCATAATCGTTCACTTCTCATCAGCTACGCCTGTTGACAAAATACCGTGTTTTTTCGAATACACCGCGCTCTCGAATAAGCCGCGCACCTCACTTCTTTTTTTTTTTTAGTAGGTTATTTTACGACGCTTTATCAACTTCTTAGGTTATACCTCACTTCTGAAAGGCCAAAAAATAAATAAATAAAATATAAATAATAAAGCAAACATAAATGACAAAAATACAATTTTCAACAATTAAATGTATTCACGACACATTAAAAACAATTGAACACATAGCAACAGAATATTTAATAATAGTGACAACAAGGTCTCCCTGTACCTGTTCTCTTAATTTGTTTTCTTCTCTACAGCTAATAAAGCGCTTAGAAATGGTCATTCTACCTCCGAGAAAGAGACCTATAACTAATGGATGTTCATTTCAAAGTGTGTCATGACGTCACTGTTGTGAGTCAGCGATTTGAAGCGAGTTTCAGCTTTTATGTCAGAGAAGTTGCCTATTAATCAAGGCGTTCAATCTGAACTTGAGAACGTGTACGGTATAACTTGAACGTCGTAGCAACAGATGGCGGTCTGTACTGTCTGTGTGCTACCATAACCTCTTTCGAACTGTGTTTTGTGCGGCCAAGTCGTACGCAGGGTATTTGTTATCATCGGTTGCGTACGGCAACATTCCACAGTACAAATCAAATGCTCCGTGTCCATGTTGACCGTCGAAGTTAATGTCAACAAATACGTAAGTAATCGTCTTAACCCTCTCCCCATATCCTGACAGTAAGAAAAAACCCACCTCAGTACATGTTTCCAAACAGTTCACATTCCTGCTACTACAGGCGTTACCGTACATATCAGTAAGTACTCCTCAGAATGAACGCCGTACTTGCTATGCGACTTCTCTGACACATAGGTAATACACCTCTGCGGAAGTGTAGGAAGATTGAATTCTCTAGGTTCATCGACTAGCCATATGACGGCATACAGCGAACCATGACACACTTTGAACTGAACACTCAGTATAACATAACCAAAATTTTCTTCAGAGAGTAAGACACTAGAAAAAATGGAATGTTAGCTCATAGGTGTTTGTTTTTCCTTACTCACTTTAATAGGTTGGGCTATTGTATTAATAAAAGCCGGCCTAAATAAGGGTTCATAGATCGGCCTACTAATCCATTCACAATGAATAATGATTAAAAACAATTATGTACCGTATGTGACAATTTAAAAAAAAACATTAAGATAGAGTTGAGAAAACATAGGAAATCACTCAAAAAATGTATTTTTTTTTAAATAAACACAGATTAATAAATTGCATTCTACAACATTGTTTCAAGTAAAATTGTTTCTGTCATTTCAATTTGATTGTGCCACAATAAGATTATGAAAACCTTGTATTTGTGATATTTATTATATAATAGATCACAGACAAAGTACATACAAGTAAATCAATTTAACCCTTACATTACACACTTTACAACAATTTTACACACAGATATAGTATTATTTAAATATAATTTCTACAGTTAACATATTTACATATTTTGTTTTATCTTGCACAAGCTTTTAGTTTTGTGCAAGACTCAACTCATTCTAGAATGTAGATACAATCAGTATTTGTTTACCTTATAACACAAGAAAAAAAATATACACTACAATTATTTCACTATTTATTTATATATTTATTTCTTTCTTTCGTTCACTTCTAATTCATTTATTCTATCCATTCTAATTTTTTTAACCAAAAAAAAAAGATATAAACCTAATTGCTTTTGAAATTTTATGCTATTAATATTCATCAGTTTTTATAGCTATTTCTTTATTTATTTGTAGGAAGTTTTCTTTTATAAATTCCTTACGTATATCTTCCGTATTTTGACACTCAAGAACAATGTGAATGTCATCTTCTCTCCGTCCACATAATGGGCATGTGCCTTGAGGTTTATTGCCTCTATTGCTTCTTAATTTCCAAATCCCCAGTCTGAACCAGACTAGTCCAAATCTTTCTTTCATATTCGTATTTTCTATATATGTACTCCTTCCCCATACTTTTTTATATTCATTAAAAATATTAGGGATCACATTTCATTGTTTCTACTGAAATCATTTTGCCTAGTTATATTTTTACATCTTGATTTAATTAGATTTAGGCTTGCTGACATATTTCTTGTAGCCAAGCTAGTCCATAACCACCCTTGCCCAATATTAAAGAAGTTATTTTTAATATTCATGATTGCTTTATTTGTCGTATTATCAATTTTATTTAATAAATATTGTTTTATAAACTTATTTTGCTCACTTTGGATTCTTTTAATTAAGTGTTTTTTTTTTTTTTTTTTGCTTTTAACTAGGATTGTGTTCATGATACTGTCCATTCCCATTTCTATTCTAGCAGCATTATTTGAAGAATTTAAACTAACATTTAATACTTTTCATGCTCGACCATGCCGAAATATAGTAATTATACATCTGGTAGCAGACCTTTAGTGCATGTCATTAAAGTACACTTACTCATTAAAGGTCAGGCCTTTCAGCCAATGACGACTCAGGTTACAACTATTCAGCCAATGACAGGTCAGCTTTCTACCGTTATAAAACCGCAAGTATCGATTATTCTCGGATATGCAATCGAAATAGAATTAGCGAAAAGTCACGGAGGCTGGAAATCCAATACTGTCGCAGAAGGTTATGTTCTGTTACTATAATAATTAGCGTTAATTGTAAATAATATTCAAATAAATTCAATTTGTCATCTCATTTTTCAATGTCTAATTTAATTTCAATGTTATCTCTGTAGGTTCTTATGGCCTAGCAAGGTCAATGTGGACATCTGTTCCTCGAAAAAGTCAATACTTTCGCGTCTGCGCACATCTCACAATATACGGGACATTGGTCAAGGTCAGATACAAAGAAAATTAATTAATAATATCAAGTTAGAAATATGGTCGAGCATAAAAAGTCGTATGAAACTCGCCTATAATGGTAATTAAGAAGCTCGTATGAAAATTATGAAACTCGCTTGCGCTCGTTTCATAAATATCCATACTCGCTTCTTAATTACCTTCATTACAGGCTCGTTGCATAATGTACTATTTTACAATATGTGGCTCTTATTCTATTTAATTTTATTAATGCTCTTGGAAAACCTTGTAGCACTCCCCTGAATACTTATTCAATATTCGATTATTGAGCTTATCATTATCCACGACTATGACAACAATACAGTAATACAACAAAAATACAAAACAACTAGCATACTTAAATTTTATTGTGAAAAGACCACCATCTTCCCTCTTGCCTTCCAATATTTGAAGAATTCAGAGTCATAGTGGACCAAGCGCCATTTATTAAAAACGGAGAAAACAAAGCTTAAAATTAAGTGATTGCCGTAAGTTAATGAAATATATAGCAAGTAATATTAAAGTAAGCACTTTAAAACTAAATTATATGTCAACCTTCATTAAACTATGGTATTCACATGGCGTTAGATATTGGGCCAAGTGAATAAAAACTAGTTATTGCTTAATCTAGCAAATTTTAAGTTCATACTACCGATTCTGTGAATAAAGTCAAGTTTATTCTTAAACTTATAAGCTATAACTAGAGCTGAATATTACTGGACAAAGTTTATACTAAGGCACGCAGATAAAACTTAAATTTTCCAGCAAGTGCTTTAAAAAGTGTGAATAAAACCCAGTTAAAACTATTTAACTACAAGTTTAGTCTTACGAATTTTCAAGTGTGCCTCTGACCAGACTTAAAATCAGTTTGTGAGGCTACATCATATAGAATGGCTGCTTTCATGAATATTCGGACTCCTAAATTATACAGAGAACGTAAGTCAACGCACATAGTAGACTACCATGGTCTATTCAGATTCGAAGAAGGGAAAGTTGAATGGCTGGCTGAGTATTTTCTGGGTGATATTATTATTACTACTAGTAATAAAATGTGTGAATAAAATGGATAACTATTGTTAACAATAATTAAAAATAAAAATTAATATTATTAAAATATTACTAATATTATATTATGAATATACATTACAAAATTATAATATAATTAATAAAAATTTATTATTACGAATGAATAAGAATCAGAGTAAAAATTTATTGACAATATAGAGAGAGAGAGAGAAAAACTCATCCGGCCTTAATTAAGAATGACCACGAGGTTATAATTACCTGGTATTTTGTTGAAAACGGGATTTTCATCAGATGACAGCAAATCCAGTAATATTTTTTCCCAGTCCTTTAGAACCACTTTCTTATTTCCTGTAGCATTTTTATCCGTCTTCTTTTTCACTTCGGTCTTCATATTTTGTATCTTCTTCTTAAGTTGCTTTTCTGTGATGTCTTTACCAACATGTTTTAAGGGAAGAGGATGGTATTTTTTGGTGAAAAATGAGTAAATTTTCGAAAAATAAGATTTTTTCCTTAAAATACTCTGTGATATGTGTGGAATATATTGTATGATATTTTGTGGGTATTTGTGCCCTTATCGGATGTTGAAACGCCATTTTTAAACTTCCTGCGCTCTGGATTTTTAAATCACACCGCCCTCTGTTTGTTGTTTCCGGAACTTCATTTTTTTTTTTTTCAAAACCAAATTTTTCTTTAAAATACTCTGTGATATGTGTGGAATACGTACATTGTATAACATTTTGTGGATATCTGTGCTCTTATTGGATGTTGAGACGCCATTTTTAAAGTTCCTGCGCTCTGGATTATTAAATCACACTCCTTTTGATTGCTGTTTCTGGAACTTTATTTTGTTGCTACATTGCCAGACAAAAATCGATATAATTTTTGAAGTATTAAATATATATGCATGAAATTTAGAATTCACATTCTCTAGACTACTAGGAAACTTTTCTCTTTAACAGAATTTTCCTAATTGATTTCATTTTAAAAATAAGTCTGTCTGTTTGCAAGAAAGAAAATAAAAAAAATGTTATTAAATTTTAATTGTTTATTTTAGAAATGTAGGGATTAATATCAAAATTCTGTTATAGACAGTTTGTAGAACATGCTTTTACAAATAAATTGTAACAAACTGTTTGAATTTATCTTTAAAAATTGCTTAGATATATCGAGTTTAGTAAAATCCTGCACTGGGTACGTTTTTGTTTTCAAATCTGGCTCCCAAAACATTTTTTCAAAATATTTATATTTGGTTGAGTTGCTATAGCCATGAGCTCTCTACATACAAAAAATTAATATTTTACACCAAATAGGAAAAAAGTTTTAAAAAATACCATCCTCTCCCCTTAATAATTCATTCCTCAATACAGACACTGATCTTTCTTTTTCATCTCTAATTTTGGGCAGTTGAGACTTGCTACAAAGTATCTTATGTTCTGCCAATAACATGACAAATTTCAATTGTGAATCATTATTTGACTCTTGAATTGTTTCTGTTTCTGATCCTGACATCCTGCAGCACTGTTCATTCCCTTGTAAATACTGCCTTACATTCCCACAACAATTCTTTAGGCCTAGTAGTTATTAATAATATCAGACGTGCATACATCAATGCCATAATTAAACCAATTTATACGGATTTTTTTGCAGGTGTTCAGTTCAGCGGCAGCTAAAGCTTTAAATTTTCCAGCATTAACTTAGAAGTCTGATTTCAGTTTTATTCACACTTTTTCAAGCTAAAGCTAGTGCTTTATCTTAACACTTGATAGCTAGAGCTAGTACTAAAACTTAACACTTAAAGTTCTAACTTCATTTTTATTCACCTGGCCCATTATTTCAAGTCATTCTTCCACGTTACAATAATCTGTCACTTCATGTCCGTACTCATTGAATTTCGACCCATTTAACTTTTTTCCAAGGAATAACTCTAACCTTTCCACACTTGTAACAAACTCCGCAACTGTTTACTAAAAATGAATGGACTAAGCTAATTGACAAGTTTTACCAACTCCCAATATTATGATGTAAATGTCAGTGGCGGTCTGACGAATTTTCCGCAAATTTCAAACTCAAGAAAATTTAAAAATTGGCAATTTTTCCTAAATAAAAGCACTAAAAAGTCTGGATTATAATGCATGAGCCAGCTGTCACATTTTTTTAAAATGAAAAGTGATAATTGCACAAGAAACATTTCAGATACTGTAACTCTATAATAATAATAATAATAATAATAATAATAATAATAATAATAATAATAATAATAATAATAATAATGTTATTCATTTATTTTTTTATTTATTTAGAATATTAACGTGCAAAAACAACAGCACAAGGCCAATTACAGTTTAGCACGATACAAAACAGATAATATAATAATAATAACAATAATAATAATAATAATAATAATAATTTATTTTATTTATTTATTTAGGATATTAACGTACAAAAACAACAGCACAAGGCCAATTACAGTTTAGCACGATACAAAACAGATAATATAATAATAATAATAATAATAATAATAATAATAATAATAATTTATTTTATTTATTTATTTAGAATATTAACGTACAAAAACAACAGCACAAGGCCAATTACAGTTTAGCACGATACAAAACAGATAATATAATAATAATAATAATAATAATAATAATAATAATAATAATTTATTTTTTTATTTATTTAGAATATTAACGTACAAAAACAACAGCACAAGGCCAATTACAGTTTAGCACGATACAAAACAGATAATATAATAATAATAATAATAATAATAATAATAATAATAATTTATTTTATTTATTTATTTAGAATATTAACGTACAAAAACAACAGCACAAGGCCAATTACAGTTTAGCACGATACAAAACAGATAATATAATAATAATAATAATAATAATAATAATAATAATAATAATTTATTTTTTTATTTATTTAGAATATTAACGTACAAAAACAACAGCACAAGGCCAATTAAAGTTTAGCACGATACAAAACAGAACAAAACAACAAATGATGATGAGAATGAATGACAGAAAATGGCAATGAGATGAAATACAAACAATATAATAGTCTACATCAATCATTGATCAAATAATAATTATAAAATTATAAATTTAGTACAATGAGATAATTGAAATAATGGAATAGTCTACATTAATCAATTGACCAAATGCAAGAAATAAAATGGACAAATAATTATAAAATTAGATCAGTGAGTTAAAAACTCAAAGATATACTACACATTAAATGGATCCAAGTTGAATCCATGCAAATTAGCATATTTAATGCAGCTGCAGACCGGAGAGAGAGATTTAGGAGTCTTATTATAAAACAATTTATGAAATCTTAAACCATTAGCAGGAATACGAAGACTGATATTGCTTATGAAAGATTCACAATCAATATCACCCTTAATGACTTTACAAAAAAATAAATAATCAAGATCCTGACGTCTGGTGAACAAACTACAGCAATTGAAATAATTGTATTTAATCTCATAGTTATAATCGGAATTTGGTAAAAATCTATAAGTACACAAGGAAATAAATTTTCTTTGAATATTCTCCAATTTATCCGAGTCAATGGAAGTAATGGAGTTCCATACAACAGATGCATATTCAAGCTTGAATCTAACCAACGTATAGTATAAAATTAATGAACACATAGGAGTGGAAAAAGAATAAGTTATAGACCTAATTAGACCAAGCATTCTTAACGAATGGGTATAAATATATTGCACATGATCATGGAAATATAATTTAGAATCAAGTAAGACACCAAGATCTCTAATACAATCTTTCTTAATAATTACGACATTACTGAGAGAATAGTTAAATTTTAGGGAGATAGTTTTCCGTGAAAAGGAAATAACAAAAGTTTTGGATTGATTAATTTTCATTCCATTTTCAACAGACCATTGTGAAATTGAATTAATGTCATTTTGAAGAATTTGACAATCGACCAAACTATTAATTTTGCGAAAGATTTTGAGATCATCCGCAATAATAATAATAATAATAATAATAATAATAATAATAATAATAATAATAATAGTTTTATTTTAATAATAATAGTTTTATTTTCCCTGGCAGAGTTAAGGCCATCAGGCCTTCTCTTCCACTCAACCAGGATCAAATCACATACAGAAAAATACATATCGGTATACAAATATTAACTTAAAAACAATAATAAACATAATTAAGCAAAAAAGAGACATTGAATACATATGCACAATCAGTATTAACTTTAAAATAACAATAATAAAAATATATATAATAAAAAAGAGACTGAATACATAATCACAAACAGGAAAATACATTCTAGTATACAGTATGAACTTAAAAAAAAAAGAATTAATACATATGAATATAATCTCACAACTAAAGGAATAGTAGAATTAGTATGATCAACGCAGCACGTGTTACATTGAGACAATGACAATTACCTAGATATTAGTGTTAATGGAAAAAATAAAGTAATGACTGTGTAAAATAATAATAATAATAGTAATAATAATAATAATAATAATAATAATAGTAATAATAATAATAAATAAAAATTATACCTAAAAAAACTAATTCTTTGCATTTAAAATATTTCTAAACAACCTAATTTTAAACAACTGAGGACTAAGACTACCCCTGATTTCCAGCGGCAGCGAATTCCATGAGCGGGCCATGGCTATTGAGAAAGAACTTGAGTACAGAGATGTCTGATGACGTGGTATTGATAGCAACAGATTGTGCTGTGGACGTGTATTAAGATTATGATGTGAAGCTAGGAGAGTAAACCAAGAGGTAAGGTAGTTGGGTGTGGAATCATGTATAATTCGATATAGCAGGCAAAGAGAATGCACTAAACGTCGATCTTGCAAGCGGAGCCAGGAGAGTCGTAGACAATAGGCCTATTCCGATATATGATCATGTCGGCGGATATTGAAAATAAATCGGACGCAGACATTGTGTACACGTTGAAGTTTTTGGGAAAGTTCAGCACTTAGGTCGCTATATAAAACATCACAATAGTCAAAGTGAGGCATTACAAGAGTCTGTACGAGAATTTGTTTGAGTTTAGTAGGAAGGAAATTTTTCAGGCGTTTCAAAGAATGCACGATAGAGAAAACTTTTCTACAGATATATCTGATTTGTGTATTCCAGTTCATATTAGAGTCGAAATAGATGCATTGATCTAAGTACACCCATTCTGGAGCACTTAATTTTTTCCTACGAAAAATGTAATTTTTCAATAAGTTTTCATAACAGAAAAATTGTTATTTAATCCACAGTTTAAAATATAGATAGACTGGTTTTAAAGAAAAAACTTTATTTTTCACAGGTATTTGTGGATGAAATTATTGGGGATCATCACTGTGGTTTTAGGCGTAATAGATCAACTATTGATCAAATATATTTTATTCGACAGATAATGGAGAAAAAATGGGAGTATAAGGGTACAGTGCATCAGTTATTCATGGATTTAAAAAAGGCATATGTCTCTGTTAAGAGAGAAGTTTTATATGATATTCTTATTGAATTTGGTATTCCCAAGAAACTAGTTCGACTAATTAAAATGTGTCTCAGTGAAACGTACAGCAGAGTCCGTATAGGTCAATTTCTGTCTGATGCGTTTCCAATTCACTGTGGGCTAAAGCAAGGAGATGCACTTTCACCTTTACTTTTTAACTTCGATCTAGACTTCTAGAATAGGCCTATGCTATTAGAAAAGTCCAGGATAACAGAGAGGGTTTGGAATTGAACGGGTTACATCAGCTGCTTGTCTATGCGGATGACATGAATATGTTAGGAGAAAATCCACAAACGATTAGAGAAAACACGGGAATTTTACTGGAAGCAAGTAAAGAGATAGGTTTGGAAGTAAATCCCGAACAGACAAAGTATATGATTATATCTCGTGACGAGAATGTTGTACGAAATGGAAATATAAAAATTGGAAATTTTTATTCTGAAGAGGTGGAAGAATTCAAATACCTGGGAGCAACAGCAACAAATATAAATGATACTCGGGAGGAAATTAAACACAGAATAAATATGGCAAGTGCCTATTATTATTTGGTTGAGAAGCTTTTATCATCCAGATTGCTGTCAATAAATCTGAAAGTTGGAATTTATAAAACAGTTATATTACCGGTTGTTCTTTATGGTTGTGAAACTTGAACTCTCACTTTGAGAGAGGAACAGAGATTAAGGGTGTTTGAGAATAAGGTGCTTAGGAAAATATTTGGGGCTAAGAGGGATGAAGTTAGGCTTCGGCCACAGTGCAAGCGGCTGGCGGCGCGGCGCGTTGAGTGGCGGCGTGGATGAATCACAAACGCGTGTTAGCAAATGCAGCTGGGCATAGTGTGAGCGGAGCGGCATTTTGGAGGGGAAGTTGGTTCAAGGACAACGCTACACGCCGCTGGCCGCTCGCTCTTGTTAGAGATTTTAGCGGCGCCGCTCACAATTGCAAGTATAAATTGTCAAGAAATGAGAAAGAAATTATCATTTAGGAAGTGAAAACCCGAATATTCCTGTGGAATAATTGGGAGAAAACTTCAAAAACCTCTCCATGACGAGGAATATTCAGGAAGACATTTAATTGAACACGAATAATATGTTTATAATATGTCGTGTGATTATTATTATTATTATTATTATTATTATTATTATTATTATTATTATTATTCATACTTCGTAGAATATTGTCGGGATAAACACTCAGTACTGCGTACAGTATTAAACATATTCCAAGTCCGAAATAAAGGTACAATTATATGATTTAAATAGTTCTGGTGTTACGATTAACGATTGTTAAAGCAAGGAAATACCGCTACGATTAAAACTATTAGGTCAAAAGTAATTATTTACAATCTCATACAAGAAATTGGCACTTCTGTTATGAAAAAAACACAATCTATTAAGTACAAATTATGTTATATTAACATCTGCGACTGATTGAAATAATCAGTGAATTTATCCCTTATTTGTCTATCAAATTCACTGCAACTATTATTCCTGCGATCTGAGTTCTAATGAGTTTGCACATCATCAGTTCTGTAAATTTGTAAAGTCGTTTCATGATAATGCAGATCATTCTTTGTCGCAATCTTTTCTCAAATGGAGGATTATAATATGTTCAGGCTCTTTTCACATTTGTGTCCATATTTTTATCGTGAATCGCCACTTAGCACGCAATATTCCGAAAGCACATTCCACGTATTATTTTTCAAACACTAGATAAACGTTGATTAAAATTTTCCCTTCTAGGCGTTAGTTCTCTCGTAAGATAAAGTTTTAGAGGACAGGCTTCATCTCCAATAAGTACAAGTGATACCTTTACAATTGAGTTCGATAGTTCAGGCACATTGAACCTGTTGGTCTCCAACAAATTGAAAAGTGTAAAGTTGTGAAAATGCCTCCATCACTGTGTTTTCCTCTTCCCACCAAATGAATGGTTAAAATGTTTAGTCTGCACCAGCAATACTCTGTAGCAATACTACGTAAATTAAAATATCTGGAACCGAATTTATCAGGACCCTTTACCTGACCATATTTTTCGTCGTTTGTTACTAAGCAATTAGGGAACCACAACGTTCGTAGTAATCACTGACTACTTCGTTTAATTTTTCTTTATTTGGTTATGGTATACATTCTTTAATCGATTCATTTTAGATTACCTCACACGTTTCTCTTGCCATTACAATTGCTGTAAATTTTCCTGCCCTGAAGGAAAATGCCAGTGATCGCAATGATGTCCCTGTGGTTATAAACCTACAAGAAAGAGTAATGTTAGAAATTTACCTTACATTTTTCTTCATTTTAACGTAGTAGAAGACTTAATATTAGAATATATTAACATTTTAGTCACTAATTCATTAAATATTCATTATTGTATTCTATTTCAGAAGACGTGGCAAAAGTAAGTGGTAGAATTTAAAAGATAAATTTGAGAAGGAATTCCAGAAACTCCCAGAGATACGAAGCGGTTCCGAAGCTCTTGAATCGCTACATCGTTATGGACGTTTTTCGACCTGACGATGTTTATGTAGGACGTCGTCCTTTCTGATAGTACTGCAGGAAATCTTTCCTTCCAGGAGATCCCAACGACTCCAAACAGTCCTGATTTGGGAGAAAGTAAAGACAATTATCAGCGATGATAACGTATCACTTCAGACGAATATGTCTTCGAATGCCTCAACACCAACCAAGGCCTCGAATATAAATCTAAATTATTTAAATATATATCACTTATATAAAAATATATTTGTGTTAAATCTATTTATCAATAATTGGTTATTTAGAATAGGACCTTATATATATAAAATAATTGATGCTGAAACTAGAGTAGTTCGATATCCTGTTAATAAAGCAACGGCAAGAGAGCATATTTTCAGTGGTACGGAGCACAATTTTTAATGTCTCTTTTGCCGCATATGAAAACTAATAATTATAAGTGCAGTGGAAAAATTAAAATTGCACAGCACACAATTGTGAGAAGTTTTAAATGCATTAAACAAAAATGAAAAAAAAAGAAAAATATTGAAAACTGCTCATTTCTAATGTTAAATTTTCGTAAGTATAAACATGTGTGTGTTTTTTTTTTTTGCCATGTAAGATGCAGCCCATGCAACTATTCGTAATGAATGAGACTTAATTCCATCAACACAAAAATTTAAGGATTCGTAGGACTATTTTTATTTAATTTAATTTATATGCAGTATAGCCTACCTGCATCATTGTTCGAAGAATGCATGATCCTGTGTCTTTAACTTAAAATAATTGTATCATAATATAATGATTAGCCATTGTGCAATAGTGATAATTCTCCGAAATTTGATGGCTTGCTTCTGTAGTCGCTCCTTATTTTTATTTATAAAATAGTCGAAAGTTGTAATAGGTATGCGAGTATACTTCAAATATCTATCTGGAAATGTCCCTAATTCTTCATACAAACGATGAAATTCTCAGAGTTTCACATCTCTAATTAAATGGATGAACATAAAATTCTCTTCTATTCCTATTTTAAACTGTTTTTTCTAGATAAGAATTGCCTAAAAGGAAACACTGTCATGATCTCATCGTCGCGCCGCTAACCAACTCTGCGCTATATGTCCACACCAACGCTCTTTCCTCCCCACTCCTCAATTTTTCGAGAGCGGTACCGCGCCGTTCGACGCTTCCACTGTGGCCGCAGCCTTACAGGAGAATGGAGAAAGTTACACAACGCAGAGCTGCACACATTGTATTCTTCACCTGACATAATTAGGAACATTAAATCCAGATGTTTGAGATGGGCAGGGCATGTAGCACGTATGGGCGAATCCAGAAATGCATATAGAGTGTTAATTGGGAGGCCGGAGGGAAAAAGACCTTTTGGGAGGCCGAGACGTAGATGGGAACATAATCTTAAAATGGACTTAAGGGAGGTGGGATATGATGACAGAGACTGGATTAATCTTGCTCAGGATAAGGACCAATGGCGGGCTTATGTGAGGGCGGCAGCGAACCTCCGGGTTCCTTAAAAGCCAGTAAGTAAGTATTTGTTCCCTGTATAAAGATCGGAGGGTTTCACATAAGAAGTGAAACATCTCTTCTGAAGGGGTATCTTTAAACTTTTGGTAGAAGCTGTATATCTATCTAATTCTAACGAAACATCTGTTGAAAATTCAATAGCTAATTTAAGTATTAAATTTTTGTCGATATTATAACTTTCATGGCAATATAAGCAATAACATTTTAAATTATTACTGAAAATCCAACATCGTTATATCAAAAATTGATAAAACCGAAAAGATTACCGAGATTCCGGTATTAAGAATTCCAGGCTCGGTAGGCTACTGTAAGCCACGTACAAATAGTCGAGAATTCGCGGTAAATTTTCATTGTGCAATAATAATTTCACCCATTCTCGTATTATACGACAGCATAAAAAAAATCCCAGCCTAACGCGTTATGAACACCTGACCAGAATACGAGGTTAAACCGGGCAGTTAAACGGAGTTTTATGAAACCCCCGCATAGCAGGGCACATTCTCTAGAGTCCATATAGTTGCCACAGCAATAAAAGCACATTTTATGTTGATATGTGACCCTGGGAGTGGTTTAAACACGAAACGGAAGGTACAGAAAACCCCAAATGTTTCGATTGCATGTACTGTGTAGAGTAGATCTCTGGCCTTAGCTGTGCAGAAAGTTATAAAATGCAGCAAAACGTAATTATTCAGATGTTGCCACTGCGTTCTCATTAGAGCTGTGATGTCAGAGCAAGCGCATTTTTCTGACCTTGACGTCGTGCGCGGGTATCAAGCGCTAAGTATGGAAAGAGGAAGGATTGTGTATATGAATAAGCAGCCTTTTGCATTAAGAAAATAGTGGTGCACAAACTTCAAACGGAACATGAAATTTTATGTCGTTATTTTTATATGGCTTCTTTCTGTTTGATATTATTTATATTGTCTGTAAAACAAAAGTACTAATACCAATTTCTTAATATTGCAGTTGTGTTTTAAATGTTAATAACATAATAAAAATTAAGAAGGAATATTCACATAAATTCCATAGTAGTACAACAATACTGTACTAAATGGAAGAAACACACCATTCATAAAGAAAGTGATATCCCCCCCCCAAAAAAGAGAGAGAGAGAGGGAGAGAGATTGAGTATGACATGATAAGTTGGAATTGGTATTGATGGTGCCTTTAGCCTTATAAAAGTAATCAATAAACTAATCAAAACAATATTACAGTACAAAACAAAGTTATCTAGGTGCTGTATATGTTTTAAGTGTAACTAATATTACATAACAAAACTCTCATCGCATTATGCTCTTAAGGTGGTATTGGTGAGCAACTTCCTATCATCAGAATATTAAATTATTTTCTCGAAATGTGCTGAAGCTATACAATACATAGGCACATATCTTTTGCTTATGATGTAACAGTAGTTGCTTTGTTAATTCATTTCCTTAGAAACAATTTCCATGCGAATATTTTCAAAATGTTCAATACACTATCTTCAGTAATACGTATATACGGTATATTAGATTTACGAAAACATTCTGTAAGGCTACTAAATAAATAGGCCTATATCTGAAAATTTCACTTTTCTATAAAAAAAAAAGTTGAGAAAATATTTCTGTTGAACAAAAAAATCAAACTTGTGAAAAATGAACATTAAAATTAAAACTTACATTCTTATAATGCACTCATACTTCTCAGACAAATCTAAAAATTAACATGGATACAGTTTTAATAAGTTCTCTTCCCTTTATCCATTGAATCAGTGCTGGCCATCCCTGAATATAGCTCGACCTAGCGGCATATACTTCTTCTTTCGTCTGTCTCTTTCCTTTCCGCTGTAAAGCGCTCAGGCTCTCCTAAGCTCTAAAGCGCGCGCTTGCTCCTATGGGCATCAATTGGAATGACTGCATTAGAGTAAGTACTGTGATATGCAAAAATCTGATTCCGAGTTTTTCGCGGAAACACACTTCTTCAGGGTCCCTGAGACCGAAAAAGTAATTCTGGGCGTGCTGTCTTCCCATTTATGAACAGCGATTTCTGTTAAACAGAAACTGGTCGGATTTTGATTATACAGTACGGTATATCTACTAGAGATGAACAACGATCGAGAAACCAAGACTAACAGCGCCCGCAAAGCCGAAAACCCGCACGACAATGTTGTATTCGTCTTGTCGGTGACGTAAAGACTTCTTGCGAGTGTTTCGAGATTGATTACTCCCAAGTCCCGAACGCCAAGCAGCCTTGAATCGCCACAGTTGTTTATACCTGACTGAACTTTTATCTACTTTGGCAACTGTTATATATCGCCTGCAATAACTCCTTCAGTAGGAATAAAAAACACATTTATTTCTCCTATGGTAGCCGTACATAGGAGACTGTAAATTCTTACATTTTCGAAACGAAGAAATATAATTACATTGACTAGATTTTATTATTTGCTGTATCACTATTTAAGTTATTTAATAGGGCAAAAATCTGAAAATTGATAAATATGTCACATAGGAGTTATTGCAGGAACAACGACGATATGTATAAACCATCAAGTAGCCTATTTGAAACATCATCTCTACCGTCCAGTGTATAATAATCCGTTCTCCAGTCTTTATTTAATTACTAAGCCCTTACTAAAAGGCTAGGAATTTTCTTTTCATATGTTTCAGATCAAGTGTGCAATCTCAAGTAAAAAGATATTAATGTTATGTTTTATGTTTCTTAGAAATGCAAATTTATTTGAGAATTGTTTTTCTATTTATACAACCATAGGTAATATCATGTAATAGAACCAGAACATTTATGATAACTAGGATACTGTTCTGTTTTGTCTTTTTGTCTCATTTAAACTTTTATAATGTTATTTATTTCAATGATGTATGTTATTCATAGTTACGAAATCTTTCCACACCGACCAAATGCTATTTCGAGAATGATAAGCGAGACTCGAAGCGCACGAGAGTTACGAGACGAGACTCGAAAGACAAATGCAACGAACACAGCGAGCGAGAGCGGCAGCTAGTTTTGTTCATCTCTAATATCTACGACCAATCTACTCTGGAATGATGCACATGAAATACTCTCGAGTAAAATGTTAATTAATGTTTGAATCCATATTACGTTTTGAAATTTAAAACGCACAATCGTCAACTTAATAAGTTGTCACAAGATTTTCGTCTTTTTTTTTTTTTTTGTAATGCAGCTACAACTGATAATGAGAAGAATTACTTAGCACCATGTGCAACACACAATAGAAACAGGAACTCAACAACAGTAAAAACGGCTTACTGGTATACACAGATCCTAAACATGCGATATGATCACGGATGTTAAAACATGTACAGGGACATCATTTTATTTTTACTTCAATTTTTATTGCACCAGAGTTTTTGAATGTACTTCACTCCCACCCCTTCCACTAATAAAGTTCAACCGTCCTCCACACAGATCCAAGACCGCATATACAGTCATAGTAGCCTTACGGTCATAGTAAACAGTACCTACGTTCCAAAAATATGTTCGCGTTTTCCAGTGACGAAAGAGCTGTCAATATTGAATCATTTTCGCACAGGTACTGTCGTCCATTTGCCTACGTCGTATCCCGGTTTCCCCTACCAGCTTTTATTCGACAGCTAGTGGCTGGGCTGTCTTAGCTCTTTTCTGAGAACATTAATTTCTGTTAGGAATTGGACGTCTACGTAATATTGGACGTCTACGACTGTTTAAAATAACTTAAATAAAAGGGCCTCGTTAAGTAATTAACTGTCACGTGATTTCCTCCTTTTCTACGACCCTACGACATAACCACTTGGACGGACAGTAGATAGTATATCTGAGTAATTTTATCTTTTCGGATCGGGCAGAAGTGAAGATTAAATTTACAGTTCGCAAGGTACTCTTTTATAGAGTAGGTACAGAATTATTTAAACATGAGTTACTATTACGAAGAACGAAACTAGTAATTGGGATTAGGTACAATAGTCTATAGTGCGATAATATGCACATTATAACTGAAGCCTATATCGAAATGAACTGCCACAGATTTAAAACAAATGTGTTTAAATATCCATATTATGATTATTTTTCAATTTAACTTCATTCTCTATATTGTACGCTAATGTGTTGTAGACAGTATAATATAGGCCTACACTGCATAATGAATATGTCCACATGGACAGCTCAGTTCGTGAGTAAAAACACTCATTGTTAATACTGTACTGCATTTTGATTAAACAAAAACCTAATGAAAATGATCAAACTCAAAAGCGCAAAATTGCCTAGTTTACGTAAATGGATGAACTACTTTTCTTCCCTCCTATACCTAGTAAAGTGATTTGTTTTTATTTTACGCCAGTATCATCGAACTCCAGTCGTGGAAGGGGGTAGCAAACGCCGTTGATCCAGAGGTATAGGCAAGTTCATATTAAAAATGTTAGTAAAAATATAATGATGTCCCTCTATAAAGAAACTTAACAAAAAAAATTATTCCGCCATTACTTTTCTAAAAACAAATTTCACGCAATTTATTGTGGTCACATAACTCCTTTTCCAACTAAAATTTCTAAGTTACACTCAAGTTGGTGACTGATTAGGATTATGTGTGTAATTTAGTTTATTAATTGATCTTATGATAAATTGTAACATCTCTAATCAAATATACATTTTTTAGGACTTTTTAGGATTACTCCAGACTTTCGGTTCGCCTTGTATATTTAATTTGGGAAACAATGCAAACTGAGTTAGCAGAAACTGTCAGCATTTCTGTTTATAATGTGGTATCACATTATTGACATAATGTCGATAAATAGTGCTCGTTAAAAATTTAATATCAATATTTGATTAGAGGGATGCAATGCATGCAATGTAGAATGAAGCAGCTGACAGGCGATTTCATCTGTTGTCTGAGCAACGGTCACAAATAAGAACAAATCAGAATCGCCGGGAGCATTGTAGGTCATCAAAATTGACTTCGTTATAATATTCCGACCATTTTATTGGCTGATGGATATCATCTACGTCATCAATATCCGATAAACCTTCCACAGTCATGTTTCAGCTAACAGAGAATCTCCGTGCAAGCTCTCCGTTAATCAATACATGGTAGTAATACATACTAGGTTCAAAAAGTTCCCGTAATTTGTTAGCATCATAGAAACAACGTACCTTAAACACTATTCTACAGAATTCCCTTCAAAATAGTTGCCTTCCGCAACTACACACTTTTGCCAACGCGTGTAGAGTTCCTGGAAGCAGGCCTGGAAGCCATTTTGTGAAACCCGTCTTAGTGCTCTCGTCGCGTTTGCGATAACCTCTTCAGCATTGAATCTCCGTCCTTTCAGATGACTTTTCAGACGGGGAAACAGAAAGTAATCAGATGGTGAGAGATCAGGAGAGTATGGTGGGTGATCCAAAGCAGTTATGTTGTGCCTGGGAAGAAAATTCTTTACAATAATTGCGCGATGAGCAGGTGCATTGTCATGCATAAGGAACCAGTTGTTTTCTACCCACTTTTCTGGACGTTTCCTTCTCACTGCGTCCCAGAGGCGACGGAGAGTTTCTACGTACAATTCTTTCGTTACAGTACGACCTTCTGGAATGAACTCATGGTGGATGAGACCCTGAGAGTCGAAGAAAACTTCCAACATAACTTTGCTTTAAGTGTGCTTAAATGCGACAGGCTCATGTCAGTAGATTTACTGGCATGTAAAAGAACTCCTGCGGGACAAAATTCCGGCACATCCGGCGATGCTGATATAACCTCTGCAGTTGCGAGCGTCGTTAAATAAAACATAACATTTAAATTAACTTTGCCTTTGGAAGTGTCCCTAGGAAATTTTTGGTTCCGAGGAGATGTTTTCGATTTCCACTCAGATGACTGTCGTTTAGGGACTGGGTCGTACAAGTAGCACCAGTTTCATTTTGTTTAAGAAATCACCATCTTCATCAGCCATACTGATCATGTCCCCAGCAAAACACAGAACTTGATGTTTGTACTTTGCTCTGTGGACATAATTACAAAATGCGACGAACAAACAAAACAATATGATAAACAATTGCCTCCAACTCAAAACCAATAATTGCCATTATCAACAAACTTTAAGGAAATGACATCATGAATGTTACCAACAAAACAAATGTATAATATCCCTTGTTATATATTAATACGAAAAATGGTAGTAAAATTCCGGGAACTTTTTGAACCTAGTAGTAGAATTTAATAATTATAAGAGTAATATTAGCATATTATCACAGTCTAGTATATACAGTCACGAAGCTCAATACGTAGTAAATATGCAAACATTAGATAGTTGCTCACCACTAGGATCGCTAATATCGCCTCATTATAGGCAATGCAAAATAGTACCGTCACTGTCTATTGTTTCTAACACACTCAAAACTCAAGCTTCGTGACTGTATATAGTAGACTGTGATATTATCACAGTCTACTATATACAGTCGCGAAGCTTGAGGTGTTTTTTTGCAAATCTCGTGATAAAGCACTCCAAGCGGTTAGCAACTAGAAACAATAGACTGTCCATGGTCGACTTTGGACTGTGTCGTATTTCTATCGAGTGCTAGCTCGTTGCGTATTTCACATTGATGCTTGTGAAATGTTCGTTATTGGTTATAATGAAAATGTTAACGGCTAAAATATAATAATTGGAATAATAATATGGGACAATGAGGAGACGTTTGTAGTGCTATAAATTGTAGCAATAGTAA